>NC_074683.1:61814-695597 GCF_029448725.1 Salvelinus fontinalis | reverse complement strand
AGAGAGAGAGAGAGAGAGAGAGAGAGAGAGAGAGAGAGAGAGAGAGAGAGAGAGAGAGAGAGAGAGAGAGAGAGAGACTTATTGTTGATACATATTTTAACTATTCTCACAGTAATCATATAGTTTGCACACGAACCACCGCCCGGTGCAATGAGAAATCATGAATGTATTTACGTGTGAGTGCCTTTGTTCTGACACAGCGGCTGGATTAACAATAAGTTAAGCTTTATTTTGATGTATAACACATATATTTCCAAGAATGTTATATATTTGGTAATTTTGAATTTCGCGCTCTACAATTTCACTGGATGTTGGCCAGGTGGGACGCTACCGTCAGTCACGACAACAGTTTCTTTTTTTTGTCTGTCTTTGAATCTGCAACAGAACATGTCAACAAGTTAGTTCAGAATTGCTTTAATACAGCAGTGCAGTCTAACACCACATATTGAAATAGAGTTTACCTTCTTCATATAGTGGCTTAAAATTGTAAGAGAATAAATAAAGACCTTCACTGGCTGAAAAATAAGAGAATCTAGTAAAATATGGGTATGTTGCTAATGTCATCTAGGTAGGTAGCTAGCTTCTTTGCAAAAGAAAACTAGCCTTATACTCATGGCACATTACAAATATCTGACAGCTACTGGTATAGTATTCTGTACAAGCCACAAAACCAAATGCATGAATAAATTTGTCAAATTTGCAACAGTAAATGTAAATGTTCAATATATATTTATTTTTGGACCAAGGTATATAGCTAGCTGACAGCAAAGGTGTTGCAGGAGATTGACATGCAGGATGGCATGCAGGAGCTTGCAGGGATTTGTGGTCTTGGATGATGTCTACTTTGATGCTAATTAGCTTTTTTTAATCAGTCAGTAGAGGCAAAAATATTGATGGAAGTAACCTTGTCCTAGAGATTTACACAGTTATCAAAACATCACGCCAAGGTAACCCTACACGAAACAAAATCATTATTTTTAGTGTTTCTAAAATCCACAGTGGATGAAATGAATGGTGTAAAAACGATTGGAACTCTTTTTGTGTTTGATGGGTTTATGGGTATTATGACCAGTGGCAACCTGTCATTCAGGGCAGGTGGGGCTGTTTTGCATGTTATTTTGGCAATAATACATGTTACATATCAGTTTGTAAACAATGTAAAAGAAATATAGAATTGCGTTAATAAAGCCGCATACAAACATGTTTTGCATTCTTGAGTAAGGCAGTAAGGCAGTAAGGTGTTTCAGCCTAGTGCTTTCTGTGGTGGTGGGGCAGACAGTGGAAAATACGGAGTGTAGGGTTTGGTAATGCTCTCTAGTTGCGCCGTAATTGGCTCAGTGTTCTGTCACTAAAGGGACAGTGGAAAATACGGAGTGTAGGGTTTGGTAATGCTCTCTAGTTGCGCCGTAATTGGCTCAGTGTTCTGTCACTAAAGGGACACTATGTCACCGTAAAATCTACGGGGAGAGCTCGAAAATTCAAGCACCTTGGGTGCTGCCATAGATTTACATTAGAAGTCCCCATCCAAGAAGGCTCAAGGTCATTGACCACAGATAAAATGACGTCAAATGACATTATATCAGTCATCTTCATGAATGAAGTTGACAATCTACTGGCAAATCCTTTTCAATCCTTGTTATATGAAGAGAAGTTATAGATGAAATGTATCTTTGCTCATCGGCCATTGGACATCAACATTACACAACAAGTTGGAAATCGCAAATTCAACAATGAGTGGTTTGGAAGGAATCAGTGGCTAACTGCAAGCTTTGAAAAGCAATCACTAGCCTGCTATTCAGTGGAGATAGTGTGTGGTTTATGTCTGGGTTTAAGTGTCTCTTTTCTAAGCTTAAAGGGATAAAAATTCACTCACAACACAACATGGGCCAGAAAGGTTGAATGCATTCGCCTGCTGTCTATCCAGCATGACTTCTGCTGTGTTCACAACAACTGAAAAATCAGAACTGGGAAATATCAGACTTCATTGAGTTCAAGACAACTGGAACTCTGGGAAAAAAGAGCTCCGACTGAGAAAATACGCTTTGAAAAGTCATCCAACTCAGAATTCCAAGTCGGGAACTCAGGCTTCTTTCTAGAGCTCCGACCTGAAGATCACTGACATCATGATTCAACCTTATTTTTTTCCCAAGTTCCCAGTTGTCTTGAAAGCACCATAAATCCAAATAATGCCAGGCTTTGATGACAAAATGTGTCCACAAGAAGGACCGCCACCTTCCTGTTAAGTGGGCACAGGTGAGTCCAAAAATGTCTTATGTGCCGCTGCATAAATTATGTAATTACTTTCTTAGCTAAAGTATACATAAGTGCGTGTTGTGTAGTAAGCTGTTAGTAGCCCATATGCCTCACACTAATAATTTGATCCCTTTCCCGCTCATAACTTAGCCTACTGTTCTGACTTTGTTGTGCACATGTAGCCTATAGCCTGTTTGAGAGAAATGTAATCATCACATATTGTAAGAGCTTTCATTGTCTGCTTATATGCCCCCTTTATTTATCGTACAGTTCTGACTTGATGTACAGGGAGAATACTGAAAGAATGGTTCATGTTTTGAATTCTGTTGCTATACATTTCTAAAGTGCTGAACGAATAGTTATATTGACTAGGTTTGTACTTTTCGCTCATTAATGTCTTAATCTAAATTATGGGTTGCCTCTTATCCGCTCGTCGTTCCTCTCTGCCATATTTGTACATATCAATTGTCAGTAGAAACCACATTTGTTTAAACAAGTCAGCCATATCAGCTATGTTTAAAAGGCATTAAAGGCATTAAATTAGTCTGAATGAACTGTTTCGCTAGCAGACAAGGCTCTGCTGATAGCCAGGTGTAGCTGTGGTAAGGATTCACTCCATGGTGCTGAAAATAAAGCTCTGCGGTTGGGACAGCGTTACGTTAACCTTAACAGTTTGAGGGCACTGTTTTGTCAACGTTATAGTGCAATTAATGTATTGTTTAGTGTTGTGTAGTGGCTTTGCTGGCATGCATCTAAAAAAAAATAGTAGTTTGCTCAACAAAGATTTACATGCTAAAATAAATTACACTCCCTAATCCGCCTCACCCACTTGAAGAAAAGTGTTGATCAGCCAAAATTACTCAACAGGTGTTCTTTGTTACCGTCCCCTACCAAGTTTTCAAACTAGAATACCATTCCACAGGCTTTCAGAAATAAAGATCAGTTTAATTGTTTTCATTTATCACCACCAAACATTTTGAAATAGTGAACAGTAATACACTACCAGACTCATTCAGTTGATATATAGTACTAGACAAAGTTTGGACACACCTACTCATTCAAGGGTTTTTCTTTATTTTTACTATTTTCTACATTGTAGAATAATAGTGAAGACATCACAACTATGAAATAACACATATGGACACATGTAGTTACCAAAAAAGTGTTAAACAAATCAAAACATATATTTTTGATTCTTCGAAGTAGTCACCCTTTGCTTTGATCACACAGTTTTGCACACACTTGCCATTTTCTCAACCAGGTTCACCTGGAATGCTTTTCCAACAGTCTTGAAGGAGTTCACACACATGCTGAGCACTTGTTGGCTACTTTTCCTTCACTCTGCGGTCCAACTCATTCAAAACCATCTAAATTGGGTTGAGGTTGGGTGATTGTGGAGGCCAGGTCGACAGATGCAGCCTCCATCACTCTCCTTCTTGGTCAAACAGCCTGGAGGTGTGTTGGGTCATTGTCCTGTTGAAAACAAATGATAGTCCCTCTAAGCGCAAACCAGATGCGATGGCGTATCGCTGCAGAATGCTGTGATGGCCATGCTGGTTAAGTGTGCCTTGAGTTCTAAATAAATCACAGACGGTGTCACCAGCAAAGCACCCCCACACCATGACACCTCAACCTCCATGCTTCACGGTGGGAACCACACATGCAGAGATCATCCGTTCACCTTCTCTGAATCTCACAAAGACAATATCTGAAATTTGGACTCATCAGATCAAAGGACAGATTTCCACCGGTCTAATGTCCATTGCTCTTGTTTCTTGGGCCAACCAAGTCTCTTCTTTATTATTGGTGTCCTTTAGTAGTGTTTTTTTGCAGCAATTTAGCCACGAAGGCCTTATTCACACAGTCTCCTCTGAACAGTTGATGTTGAGATGTGTCTGTTACTTGAACACTGTGAAGCATTTATTTGGTCTGCAATCTGAGGTTCAGTTAATTGTAATGAACGTATCCTCTGGAGCAGAGGTAACTCGGGCATCCTTTCATGTGGCGGTCATTTCTCTTTGCTTATTTGAGCTGTTCTTGCCATAATATGGACTTGGTCTTTTTATTTCATAGTTTTGATGTCGTCCCTATTATTCTACCATGTAGAAAAAATATTCAAAATAAAGAATAACCTTGGAATGAGTAGGTGTGTCCAAACTTTTGTCTGGTACTGTAGATAGATTGAGCACCGATTCCCTAGCCTGGATTTTGAATCATGCATCGTGTGGAGCATTTGCAGGAGACAATAGACCTCATTACCTAAATAGCTTAGCTAGCTAGCAATTTTCTAGTTTTTAGTTTTCATCTGTTCATGCAACATATTGGAATGCAACGTTTATTTTGCTCAAGTAAGTAATGTTACTGCTCTTCATTTGTGAGTATTTTACTTGTGTACGGTAAACATCAAAGATGACAATAACGCAAGCTAGCGAGGTAGCTAGAAACATGAACTTAACATGCTAGCTAGGTAAATTATGGTAATTGCAGTTAAGTTGGCAAGTTTGCTATCTGATTGTGTCATTGCTAGCTGAGTTTCTTAGTAAGCTAGCTTGCTAACATTAGATTGTTTGCTAGCTAACAACATTGACTGACTTTATATGTACAGTTGTCGGACATTTACATACACTTAGTTTTGAGTCATTACAAATCTATTTTCAACCACTCCACAAATGTCTTGATAACAAACTATAGTTTTGTCAAGTCAATTGACTATCATGGCATAGGCGAAATTGATTGACACTGTGTATCCAAAAGATAGATAGCTGTATGATTTAGCTGATGGCTTTCAGAGTTTAGTACAGGACTGTAATGTTAGCTAGCTAGCTAGATAGCTTACGTAGTCCAGCTAGGCTAGTATGCTAGCTAATGTTACCTCTAATAGAGAATCTTCTGTTTTGTTCTGAAAGAAAAACAATCTATGGTATCGCAGCACTTCTAAGCTGTTGCCGAAATGGAATCCCCATCAGTTCAGCCTGAAAATCCCACTGATAATAATCTTTGTTCACCGTAAACATCATTCTTGATGGACAAAAGATAACTCATTTTAGTTTTTGGTTTTAATGAGCACAGCCAGACACAGAACACCACACAAACATGATGACCAACGTGAGTGAAAAACAAAGTAATCTTCTATAGAGAAGTTCTGAGATTACTGTGTGTTGGTCATTCGAAGTAAACATCGTCATGAGTTTGTGGGCAAGCCCCATCTACCTAGTGGGGAGGTATCTGCATTCGTTATGAATGCTGGACTTTGTGGTTCACTATGAGCGCTGTACTTTGTGGTTCACTATAAACTGCCAAATTCAGTTTATAACTTAACTTCCTGATTCTACCACTGAAGTTAAAATGTGCTCGTTATAGCTTGTGGTTTGGATAATTTGGATGTTTATGACAAAAACATAATGTTGTTAAAACTTCTTTGGGATAGGGGGCAGCATTTTCACTTTTGGATGAATAGCGTGCCCAGAGTAAGCTGCCTCCTACTCAGTCCCAGATGCTAATATATGCATAATATTATTATTAGTACTGGATAGAAAACACTCTGAAGTTTATAAAACAGTTTGAATGATGTCTGTGAGTATAACAGAACTCATATGGCAGGCAAAAACCTGAGAAAAAATCCAAACAGGAAGTGGGAAATCTGAGGTTTGTAGTTTTTGAACTCATTCCCTATCGAATACACAGTGGGATATGGGTTATTTTGCACTTCCTAAGGCTTCCAATAGATGTCAACCGTCTTTAGAACGTTGTTTCAGGCTTCTACCGTGAAGGGGGTCCGGATGAGAGATGTTTGAGTAAGGGGTCTGGCAGCAGCCTCGTTCTCAGTCAGGCGCGTTCACATGAGAGGTAGCTCTCGTTCCATTGCTTTTCTACAGACAATGGAATTCTCCGGTTGGAACATTATTGAACATTTATGATAAAAACATCCTAAAGATTGATTCTATACTTAGTTTGACAAGTTTCTTCGACCTGTAATATAACTTTTTGAACTTTTCGTCCGACTGGACCTGAACGGCGTTTGGAGTTGTTTATCAAACGCCCTAACAAAGGAAGCTATTTGGACATAAATTATGGACATTATCGAACAAAACAAACATTTATTGCGGAACTGCGATTTTTGGGAGTGCATTCTGATGAAGATCAACAAAGGTAAGTGAATATTTATAATGCTATTTTTGACTAATGTTGACTGCGCAACATGGCAGATATTTATTTTGGCTGGTTTGGTCTCTGAGTGCCGTACTCAGATTATGCTTTTTCCGTAAAGGTTTTTTGAAATCTGACACAGCGGTTGCATTAACCTGTTTGGCGTGCAAGCCCGACGTCGGTACATTTATGACAACAGCCACTTCAAGTGCAGGGCGCGAAATTCAAAATATATATTTTTTAAATATTTAACTTTCACACATTCATATGCTGTATTGGACTTGTTAAAGGTACACATCTCGTGAATCCAGCCAACATGTCCGATTTTTTTAATGTTTTACAGGGAAGACAAAATATGTAAATCTATTAGCTAACCACGTTAGCAAAAGACACTTTTATTACTCCATCAGTTTTTGACTCCATCAGTAGCTATCACAAATTCGGCCAAATAAAGATATAAATAGCCACTAACCAAGAAACAACCTCATCAGATGACAGTCTGATAACATATTTATTGTATAGCATATGTTTTTTTCAAAAATGTGCATGTTTCAGGTATAAATCATAGTTTACATTGCAGCTACATTAAGAAATTGCACCGAAAGCAGCCATAATATTTACAGACACCAACGTCAAATACCTAATTACTCATCATAAAACATTTCTGAAAAATACAGTGTACAGCAAATGAAAGACAGGCATCTTGTGATGCCAGACAATATTTCCGATTTATCAAGTGTTTAACAGCGAAAACACAATATAGCGTTATATTAGCGTAGCCACGATAGCCAGAAACACTTGGGCGCCAACGACCAGTTCACATGCACGACAGATATTAGAAATAGCATCATAAAATGTTTATTACTTTTGGTGATCTTCCGTCAGAATGTTGGACAAGGTGTCCTTTGTCCAGAACAGTCGTTGTTTGGATCTGGAACGGCAAATTTCCCTCTTGATTTAGCATGGGCACTTGCCAAGTGGCACGGATCTCTCCAACGTCAACAAAGTCAGAGAACGGAACACGGCAAAACTCCCGAAAAAATTTCAATAATCTGATTAAACTATATTGAAAAAACATACTTTACGATGATATGGTCACATGTATCAAATAAAATCTAAACCGGAGATGTTAGTCGTCCATAACGACAGCTAAACAGAAGGCAAATCCATGTCCTCTTTCGCGCGCTCCAGAAACAAGAAATGGACGGTCACGTCATACAAAAAGCTTTAATTCCACCTCAGACCAAGATAGACACGAAATTTCTTCTCTCACCGCCTCTTGACAACCAGGGGAAGGTGTATGAAGTGTACGTAGACTCTTACGTTCATTGCCCATGTATAGGCATGAGGTTGAACAGAGCATCGATTTCTGACATTCCACTTCCTGGTCAGGAAATGTGCTGCAGAAGGAGTTCTGTTTCACTCAGAGAAATAATTCAAACGGTTTTAGAAACTAGAGAGTGTTTTCTATCCAATAGTAATAATAAAATGCATATTGTACGAGCAAGAATTGAGTACGAGGCCGTTTGAAATGGGCACGATTTAACTGGCTACTCAATACTGCCCCCTGCAGCCATAAGAAGTTAAGGATAAGTTCATCTATATTTCCAGGTATAAGACATGTATTTTCATCAACATTTATAATGAGTATTTCTGTAAATTCATGTGCCTCTCTGCATGTTTCACTGCATGTTTTGGAACTACTGAACGTAACACGCCAATGTAAAATTAGATTTTTGGATATAAATATGAACAAAACATACATGTATTATGTAACATGAAGTCCTATGAGTGTCATCTGATGAAGATCATCATAGGTTAGTGATTAATTGTTTCTCTATTTGTGCTTTTTGTGACTCATCTCTTTGGCGGGAAAAATGGCAGGGTTTTCTGTGACTTGGTGGTGACCTAACATAATTGTTTGTGGAGCTTTCGCTGTAAAGCATTTTTTAAATCAGACACTGTGGCTGGATTAACGAGAATTGTATCTTTAAAATGATGCCTACTACTTGTATGTTTGAGAAATTTGATTTATGAGATTTCTGTTGAATTGTATTTGGCGCCCTGCAATTTCATTGGCAGTTGGTGAGGTGTTCCGCTAGCAGAACAGGGTTCACTGTCAACTGCGTTTATTTTCAGCAAGCTTAATTAACATGTGTAAACATTTGTATGAACATAACAAGATTCAACAACTGAAACATAAACTGAACATAAAGTTTCACAGACATGGGACAGACAGAAATGGAATAATGTGTCCCTGAACAAAGGGGGCTCAAAATCAAAAGTATCAGTCAGTATCTTGTGTGGCCACCAGCTGCATTAATTACTGCATTGCATCTCCTCCTCATGGACTGCACCAGATTTGCCAGTTCTCCCTGTGAGATGTTACCCCACTCTTCAACCACAGCACCTGCCTGTTCCCAGATATTTCTGGGGGAATGGCCCTAGCCCTCACCCTCCAATCCAACAGGTCCAAGACATGCTCAATGGGATTGCAATCCGGGATCTTCGCTGGCCATGGCAGAACACTGACATTCCTGTCTTGCAGGAAATCATGCACAGAACGAGCAGTATAGCTGGTGGCATTTTCATGCTGGAGGGTCATGTCAGGATGATCCTGCAGGAAGGGTACCAAATGAGGGAGGAGGATGTCTTCCCTGTAACGCACAGTGTTGAGATTGCCTGCAATGATAACAAGCTCAGTCCGATGATGCTGTGACACACTGCCCCAGACCATGATGGACCCTCCACCTCCAAATCGATCCCGCTCCAGAGTACAGGCCTCGGTGTAACGCTCATTCCTTCAACGATAAATGCGAATCCGACAAATACGACAAAACCACGACTCGTCAGTGAAGAGCACTTTTTGCCAGTCCTGTCTGGTCCAGCTACAGTGAGTTTGTGCCCATAGGCGACATTGTTGCCGGTGATGTCTGGTGAGGACCTGCCTTACAACAGGCCTACAAGCCCTCAGTCCAGCCTTTCTCAGCCTATTGTGTACAGTCTGAGCACTGATGGAGGGATTGTGCGTTCCTGGTATAACTCAGGCAGTTGTTGTTGCCATGCTATACCTGTCCCGAAGGTGTGATGTTCGGATGTACCGATCCTGTGCACATGTTGTTACACGTGGTCTGCCACTGCGAGGACGATCAGCTGTCCGTCCTGTCTCTCTGTAGCGCTGTCTTAGGTGTCACACAGTACAGACATAGCTATTTATTGCCCTGGCCACATCTACAGTACTCATGCCTCCTTGCAGCATGCCTAAGACATGTTCACGCAGATCCTCCTCTCCACCCTCTCCGAGTTGGGCATCTCCGGCGCGGCCCACGCTTGGATTGCGTCCTACCTGACAGGTCGCTCCTACCAGGTGGCGTGGCGAGAATCTGTCTCCTCACCACGTGCTCTCACCACTGGCGTCCCCCAGGGCTCTGTTCTAGGCCCTCTCCTATTCTCGCTATACACCAAGTCACTTGGCTCTGTCATAACCTCACATGGTCTCTCCTATCATTGCTATGCAGACGACACACAATTAATCTTCTCCTTTCCCCCTTCTGATGACCAGGTGGCGAATCGCATCTCTGCATGTCTGGCAGACATATCAGTGTGGATGACGGATCACCACCTCAAGCTGAACCTCGGCAAGACGGAGCTGCTCTTCCTCCCGGGGAAGGACTGCCCGTTCCATGATCTCGCCATCACGGTTGACAACTCCATTGTGTCCTCCTCCCAGAGCGCTAAGAACCTTGGCGTGATCCTGGACAACTCCCTGTCGTTCTCAACTAACATCAAGGCGGTGGCCCGTTCCTGTAGGTTCATGCTCTACAACATCCGCAGAGTACGACCCTGCCTCACACAGGAAGCGGCGCAGGTCCTAATCCAGGCACTTGTCATCTCCCGTCTGGATTACTGCAACTCGCTGTTGGCTGGGCTCCCTGCCTGTGCCATTAAACCCCTACAACTCATCCAGAACGCCGCAGCCCGTCTGGTGTTCAACCTTCCCAAGTTCTCTCACGTCACCCCGCTCCTCCGCTCTCTCCACTGGCTTCCAGTTGAAGCTCGCATCCGCTACAAGACCATTGTGCTTGCCTACGGAGCTGTGAGGGGAACGGCACCTCAGTACCTCCAGGCTCTGATCAGGCCCTACACCCAAACAAGGGCACTGCGTTCATCCACCTCTGGCCTGCTCGCCTCCCTACCACTGAGGAAGTACAGTTCCCGCTCAGCCCAGTCAAAACTGTTCGCTGCTCTGGCCCCCCAATGGTGGAACAAACTCCCTCATGACGCCAGGACAGCGGAGTCAATCACCACCTTCCGGAGACACCTGAAACCCCACCTCTTTAAGGAATACCTAGGATAGGATAAAGTAACCCTTCTGACCCCCCCCCCCCCCTTAAAAGATTTAGATGCACTGTTGTAAAGTGGCTGTTCCACTGGATGTCATAAGGTGAATGCACCAATTTGTAAGTCGCTCTGGATAAGAGCGTCTGCTAAATGACTTAAATGTAAATGTAAATATTTAGTGTCCTAAGTTTTCATAACTGTGACCTTAATTGCCTACCGTCTGTAAGCCTACCGTCTGTAAGCTGTTAGTGTCTTATCAACCGTTCCACAGGTGCATGTTCATTAATTGTTTATGGTTCATTGAACAAGCATGGGAAACAGTGTTTAAACCCTTTACCATGAAGATCTTTGAAGTTACGAATTATCTTTGAAAAACAGGGTCCTGAAAAAGGGCTGTTTCTTTTTTTGCTTAGTTTAGTAATGACTATATGCCGTGGCAGAACTGAAGAAACGTTTTGGTACTCTTCCCCAGATCTGTGCCTCGACACAATCCTGTCTCGGAGCGTTGTCATTATGGGTTATTGTGTGCAGATTGATGAGGAAAACAATTCATTGAATCAATTTTAGAAGAAGGATGTAACCTAACAAAATGTGGGAAAAAATCAAGGGGTCTGAATAGTTTCCGAATGCACTGTAGCTCGAGTATGTTTGAAAAAGTCCCAGTCTCAGACTCAGTCCCAATTTGTCTCCCAGTGTCTGTTGTAAGCAGACTGATCCAGGTTTTCCTGTATGATTTTGCCTGCGCTTAGCCCAACTCCGTTTCTTTTTATTTAAAAAAACTCCCTAGTCCTTGCCAATGACGAGCATATCCATGTCACGATGCAGCCACCACCATGCTTTAACATATTAAGTGATGTGTTGGATTTGCCCCAAATCGGACTCTTTGTATTCAGGAAACAAAGTTAATTTCTTTGCCACATTTTTTGCAGTTTTACTTTAGTGTCTTATTGCAAACAGGATGCATGTTTGGAATATTTGTATTCTGTACAGGCTTCCTTCTTTCCACTCTGTCATTTAGGTTAGTATTGTGGAGTAATTACAATGTTGTTGATCGATGATCAGTTTTCTCATATCACAGCCATGAAACTCCTTCCTCTCTGGCAATTGAGTTAGGAAGGACGCTTGCATCTTTGTAGTGACTGGGTGTATTGGTACACCATCTACCAATAGGTGCCCTTCTTTGTAAGGTATGTTAAAACCTCCCTGATCTTTGTGATTGAATATGTGCTTAACATTCACTACTCAACTGAGGGACTATACGTAATTGTATGTGTGGGGTACAGAAGGGGTAATCATACAACAATTATGTTAACCACTATTATTACACACAGAGTGAGTCTATGCAATGTATTATTTGACTTGGGACATTTTTTATTTATAGACTTGCAATAACAAAGAGGTTGAAAAGTTATTCACTCAAGACATTTCAGCTTTTCATCTTATTCATTATAAAAGAATATTGGTGTATTGTGTATATCAGTGACAAAATATCACACCAAAATGTGGGAAAAGTCAAGGCGTATGAATACTATCTGAAGGCACTGTATGGAGAGGGGGGGGTTACACAGCTGTACATGATACAATCCTACCAGCAGCTCGCTTTGGAGTATGACGCAGGGGAGTTCCTGACTATCAACCCACACCAGAGTATTTCCAGGGCAACAAGGCTTCAGTTTGTAGTTCCACAGCAGTGGCCATTTTTCAGTGCTACATGGACACTTTGCTAGCAGGCATCACAGGGGGCAAAGCTGAATAGCTGACATACAGACATACTGATCACAGGCCAGACCTTGTAAGAACACGACTCTCGGCTGAGGGAAGTGCTGAGGGGCTTTGTGGAAGCAGGGTTGGAACTGCAGAGGGAGAAGCGCATTTTTTCTGCACAAAGTATTGAGTTCCTGGGGTTCCACGTTGACAAGGAGGGTGTACAACCGACCCAGGATAAGGTAAAGGCCATTTAGGAGGCACCTTCTCCCCGGAACAAGTCTGCGAATCATTCGTTTCAAGGACTTCTCAACTATTCAACTGCTTCATGCCTGGTTCCATGTAGTTGAACCAACGTTCATAAGGAAGCCTATAAAGAGGGTAAGCGGCTGCTGCAAGCCACTATGATGATAGCAAACCCCTGTTACTGTTCTGTGATGTGTTGCCATATGGGCTCTGTGCCTTGTTGAGTCATCTGGAATCTGATGGTCGGGAGGCACCAGTGTGCTACGCATAAGACCCTAACTGCCACTGAATGGAACTATGCGCAGCTGGATAAAGAAGACCTGGCGATACTTTTTGCATCCATCAGTATTTGTCAGGTTGCAATTTTGTGGTCTGCACTGACCACAAGCCCTTGATGGGCCTGCTTCATCATGTAAAGCACATGCCCCAGATTATTTCCCCTGGGATGGTCTGATGGAGCCTGATACTGGGAGCCCATAGTTATGAACTCTGCTATCATCCAGGTAAGCAGTTGGCTAATGCCCTGAGTTGCCTGCCACTCACTACTCATTTGTTAGAGCCACCACCTCCCTGGGAAGTGATGCTGTTGGAGGTGGTGCCTAATGAACCTGCTTCTAGGATAGCTGCACTGACCTTGAAGGATCTTGTCCCGTCACTGGTGCTTCACTGAGTGTTGTAAGGACCGGCCTCCGAGGTTCCTGGCAGCCAGTTTGGGCTCTACTTGTCTCATCGGAATGAGCTGTCGGTTTACAAGAACTACATGTTGTGGGGGAGCCAGGTGGTGGTGCCTGGTCTGGTGAGGTAGGAGGGTCCTTTCCATGCTGCATGATATGCATCCTGAAATAGTGAGGATAAAGGTACAGAGCTATGTGTGGTAGGCCTGGGATGGACATGGAAATTGAGGCCGTGGTGCACAGCTACGCCACCTGTCAAGAGTCATGCCCTGCTCCACCCATGGCCGACTTGCACCCATGGGAGTGGACAATAAATAAATGGTCTCATCCTCATATAGACTTTGCTAGGCAGTTCAAAGGAAAGAATGTTCTAATTTGTGTGAATTCCCACTCAAATTGTCTGGAAGTAGCCATGGACAGCTCAATGTCTTATGCTGCTGTGATAAGCACTCTCTGCCTGCTGTTTGCCACACATGGGTTGTTTGAAGTTCTGGTGTCAGACAGTGGAGTTGCCATCAACCAGATCATCCATCCTCAAATGGCCAAGCTGAGCACATGGTTCAGACAACCAAGGAGGCTCCTCTCTGTCTAGGATCTCAGTCGGTGACTGGCAGACCCTCACCAAGTTCCCTGCTGTCCCAGCATGTTATGCCCACAGCCTCTACTGGGAAGAGTCCAGCCAAGTTGTTAAGGAACAGGTGATTGACAACTGCCTTGGACTGGCTGCCCCTGGACTTTGCAAGTGACGTGTCTGAGGCAGGAGGATGATGCAGACAGGGGCCATGGTCATTTAAGGCATTTTGTTGCCGACGAGTCTGTGTACATGAGGAGCGTACATTTTATGGCCATGTTCATTGCCTGCACCATGGAGTAAATAGCCAAAATGTACCTTTCTGCCTCCTCATTAAAGGATTGTACTTTCACTATGTCACGGGACATAATAGTATCAGTGGTGGTTTTCAGTGGCAGTCAATGCAGTTGAGATGAGGGAGGAAAATACTTTTTTTTAAGAGCAACATATTGAATGACTGTCATTCATATTCCATTCACCCAGCTCAGCATAACATCGATAGGTTAAGGCTACTACAATGGTTCTTCCTGTAAAAGTGTTGTAATTCTGCAGCACACCTTGCGGGCTGCCGCAGAATTCAATAGCATGTTATTTAATTGTCAGCCATTGTTGCCATTAATGCTAGTTAGTGCTAGTTTAACTACCTGAGGGCATCTTTGAGAAGCATTTTACTTTTTGTAATATTGTCTGTACAAGAGAATACAAGAAAACCTTTTTTATTTAAGAACATAGTATATGGGATTGATTTAAAACGTAGCTTCATTCATTTTATTAATATTATGGTGTTTCTATTCCATGAAAAATTAAACCCTCATAGTTTCCATTGGGAAAATGTGGCGCTGTATTACGTGACCATTTCCACACCTTAATTGTAGTCTAACCAATACCCAAATTGAGATTCAGTGAAAATAAAAATCTCATTGATTTATCAAGACCAGTCCTCATGCTTGTCTCAGAGAAACGCGAAACGGTGCTGAAATAGTTGACCCACCCGGGTAGGCTATTGCTTCAAATCCTATTATAACAATTGGAAGACGGCGGCCCAGAACATAATAAGTAAATAGTATTATAACAATTAATTGGCCTACTCTACGAATGTAACATGTTTAACACATATGATTAGTACATAATAAATTCAGTGACAATAAGATTACGCTCATAAAATCACTGTCTTCTATTCAATTATTATTTTGTATTTTTCTCTGTCCGTTAATTGGTGGGGAAAAACAGGTCTACGTAGCCTACACTGCTTTTTTTAACATCAACATTTGTTCAGAACAATTTGCTTGATTACAAGATAAAATGTTGCTTTCAAAAAGTATTAAGAAGAAAGGTGGATAATGAAAATCTAAGTTTCAGAGAAGAATGTAGAGAAATGCATTCATCACTACATCTTTTCCCAATGCCAAGCCAGTGTGTCTTATTTACAATGAAAATATCGCTGTTTGCAAATAATTGAGTCTCAGACTAATTATGAATCTAAGCATTGAACTTTGTGGCCTTCCAGCCCCGTTTAGAGGCCCGACGCAGAAACATTGAATCGTTAACTGCAAGCTGCACACACAGCTTTTTTTTGCGAACATATTCTGTCACTTAAATGGGTTAAATCTGCAGTTACAAGGAAGAGAGAAACAGTCGTGGCCATGGTGGAGAAATTTGAGGCCTTTACTAGGAAGCTTGAGTGGTTCGATTTGGACATGTCATCTGGAAGGCTACTACACTTCAGCACACTGAAGAAATGACAGGCAGAGGGACCGGGCCGCAGCATTGTCACAGAGTTGATGCAATTTTTCATCAAGTAGCAGAGGGAAAACTTATCCACCAGATTTGAAGACTACAGCATGCCCAAGGATATCATTGCATTTGTACGTGATCCTCTCACAGTCTGCCCAGGTGGAGAATTCTCCTCCCTTGCTAAGACAACAATACCCTCGCTGGATGAGGTTTTTTAATTAAAATGTAACCTTTTTATTTAACTTGGCAAGTCAATTAAAAACCTCTTAACGGATTGGCCCCTTTTTTTAAATTTTCGCCTAAAATGAGATACCCAAATCTCTCTGCCTGTAGCTCAGGCCCTGAAGCAAGGATATGCATATTATTGGTACCATTTGAAAGGAAACAATAACGTTTGTGGAAATGTGAAAGGAATGTAGGAGAATATAACACATTAGATCTGGTAAAAGATAATACACAAAAAAAATAAAAAATTGTCCCGTCATCTTTAAGCTTTCTGACAAGATCAGATATGTCTATGTCCTGGGAAATGCTCTTGTTAATTACAACCTCATGCTAATCACATTAGCCTACATTAACTCAACAATCCCGCAGTGGACCCACCGATCCTGAAGACGTTTTAAGAAGAATTCTTATTAACAATGTCAGCCTACCCCAGCCAAACCCGGATGACGCTGCCCAATTGTGCGCCGCCCTATGGGACTCCCAATCATGGTCGGATGTAATATAGCCTGGATTCAAAGCAGGGACTGTAGTGATGCCTCTTGCACCGAGATGCAGTGCCTGTGACCACTGCGCCACTCGGGAGCCATGACCAATATATATTGTCCCATCCTAGAAACGTTGTTTGCAGAATTCACAGCCTGCTACGCTTATGAAAAACAAAATAAAATGCTGAAAATCTAAGGGGCTTTAATATAATTATAATGCAGGGTTAATAATAATACCTTTCCCCCTTCCACTTGTTAAATGCCCAATTGATAAAGTTGTAGTTGTAGTTTCAATAAACATCTGCATTTTGAATGTCTTTTATTCTCATTATTTTATTAATGAAAGCATAAAGATGTTGATGAAGAACTGTTAGGGCCAAAATGGGGGATTTTCACAGCTACAGCAGCTGGGGTATGAATAGTTACGTGTCAATTCATAAACCATGTGCCATGGAATCTCTTCCCAACTATTTTGCAATCTATATGGCTCTCCTGACATTTTGCGGTTTAATGAGGTCTTGAGTTAGAAATGTAACACTTTAGCCTGTCTAGGATCAGCGTGCCGCTAGCGGCACACCCCCCCCCCCCCCCCCCCCACTGAAAAACCAGTGCCGCGAAATTCAAAAAAACATTTTTTTAAAATATTTAACTTTCACACATTAAAGTCCAATACAGCTAATGAAAGACACAGATCTTGTGAATCCAGTCAACATGTCCGATTTTTAAAATGTTTTACAGGGAAGACACAATATGTAAAGATGTACATCTTACCTAAAAACACATTAGCATAATCCACCATCTTTTATTTGTCCACCAACACCAGTAGCCATCACCAATTCGGCTAAACTAAGATATTTATAGCCCCTAACCAACAAAAAAACTCATCAGATGACAGTCTGATAACATATTTATGGTATGGGATAGGTTTTGTTAGAAAAAAGTGCATATTTCAGGTAGATGGCATAGGTTACAATTGCACCCACCGTCACAAATGGACTAGAAAAACTACATTGAGCAACGTGTTTACCTACTTACTAATCATCAAACATTTCGTAAAAATACACAGCATACACGAATCGAAAGACACAGATCCTGTGAATACAGACAATATTTCAGATTTTCTAAGTGTCTTACAGCGAAAACACAATAAATCGTTATATTAGCATAGCACATAGCACATAGCAGCCCAGCATTGATTCTAGCCAAAGTGGGCGATAACGTCAACATCGCCAAAAATATATTAATTTTTTCACTAACCTTCTCAGAATTCTTCAGATGACACTCCTGTAACATCATATTACACAATCCATATAGAGTTTGATCGAAAATGTTTATATTTAGCCACCAAAATCATGGTTAGACAATGTGAAATGTAGCTCAGCTGGTCAGAAAATGTCCTTGCGCCACTTAGACAGTGATCTACTCTTATACATAAATACTCATAAACGTGACTAAAAAATATAGGGTGGACAGGGATTGATAGACAATTTAATTCTTAATACAATTGCGGAATTACATTTTTTAATTTATCCTTACTTTTCAATACAGTTTGCGCCAAGCGAAGCTACGTCAAAAAACATGGCGTCCTAAGCCACTAAAATTTTTCGACAGAAACACGATTTATCATAATAAAAATGTCCTACTTTGAGCTGTTCTTCCATCAGTATCTTGGGCAAAGGATCCTTTCTTGGGAGTAATCGTCTTTTGGTGGAAAGCTGTCCTCTTGCCATGTGGAAATGCCAACTGCGTTCGGGATGAACTGAAAGCGTGCCCAACTATTCACAGTGTTAAAGAAATAAATGTCCCAAAATCGCACTAAACGGATATAAATTGCTATAAAACGCTTTAAATTAACTACCTTATGATGTTTTTAACTCCCATAACGAGTAGAAACATGACCCGAGTAATATTACCCCCTTCACTAATGCTTGGAACAGGTGCGGGCCGGTGTCCTCTAGGCGCATGACGCAGCTCCAAAAGAATGACTAGCCTCAGGGTTTTTTCATTTGTAGTGCCTGTGAACGCGCAATCGACCCCATTGAAATCGTCATCACGTAAAGGCATCCAGGGGAAGACGTAAGCAGTGTCTGTATAGTCATAGCAATAACAGTGCCCTTTTAACTGACTTCAGAACAGTGGCCAACATTTCGGAAATCTGACTCCATGTCAGGGAAATTGCTGTAGAATGGGCTCTGTTCCACTTAGAGACAAAATTTCAACTCCTATAGAAACTATAGACTGTTTTCTATCCAATAATAATAATAATATGCATATTGTACGATCAAGGATTTTGTGGGAAGCCGTTTCAAAAATTACCCAATTAGCATAAATAGTCTCAACAGCGCCCCCATCCTCAACAGGTTAAAGTATTTAAGTATAGAATACATTGAAAATTGGGGGATTTTCACACATGCAGTAGCCGGGCTATGAAGAGTCTATTGTCCTTCTAATAGGAAACATTGTTTGCGCGATGAGCTACATCTGCTACAATACAACAGTACACTTGTGAAAACCTGTTTGTATTCCAATTTTTGTATTTTTGTATTCCCATTTTTCATAATCACAAAGTTATATATCCGTGCTTAGACTGGAAGAAATATAACTACCCAGAAAAAAATATTATTTTATTTTGAATGGCACATATTTGCTGTCACGGGTACAACTCAAAATGTTGTGTTTTATTTACAAAAACTTTATTTACAAAAACATTCAAAAATCTATGAAAATGTCTTTCACTTCATCCTTTGGGATTTTTTTGTCTCTCTCAATTAACAAAACAAATGTATTGTATTTTAATATACACTACTGGTGTTAAACTGTATGACAATATTTTCTTACACTGAATGACAAGTTTTACTACTGCCCACAAATATTGATCAAATGTGATTCCTTCAGCAATAACAACAATGATTGTTCTGATTGTTTTAGTTGTATTTCCAGTTTTTTTCTTCTTTAATTCTCATTTTTCCTTTTGCAATGCTTTGATACCTTTTTCACTTTTTCTGGAGTGGAGGAAGCAAGTGGTTTCTCCAGTGTTTGAGACTGAGGCTCAAGGGATTGTTCTAGTTCTGGAGTCAAGGACTCAGATGGTTGCTCCAGCTCTGGAGGTGCAGGTTTATGTTATCCTTGTACAAGTTGTTCAAGGGGCTCCTCAAAAGAGTTTCCTTCAGTGGATACTGGACTTAAGTTCATCGTCACATTAATTTGTTAGATTTTTTCACGGCGCCGCCTCTGATTTAATATCCATTTTTTAATCCAAATCGGAAAAATCTGAAATATTGGCTGGAATCACAAGATGCCTGTCTTTCATTTGCTGTACACTATGTATTTCTCAGAAATGTTTTATGATGAGTATTTAGGTATTTGGCGTTGATGTCTGTAATTATTCTGTCTGCTTTCGGTGCAATTTCTGATTGTAGCTGCAATGTAAACTCTGATTTATACCTGAAATATGCACATTTTTCGAAAAAAACATATGCTATACAATAAATATGTTATCAGACTGTCATCTGATGAGGTTGTTTCTTGGTTAGTGGCTATTTTTATCTTTATTTGGCCGAATTTGTGATAGCTACTGATGGAGTCAAAAACTGATGGAGTAATAAAAGTGGAGTCTTTTGCTAAAGTGGTTAGCTAATAGATTTACATATTTTGTCTTCTCTGTAAAACATTTTAAAAATCGGACATGTTGGCTGGATTCACAAGATGTTTACCTTTCATTTGCTGTATTGGACTTGTTAATGTGTGAAAGTTAAATATTTAAAAAAAATATCTTTTGAATTTCGCGCCCTGCACTTGAAGTGGCTGTTGTCATAAATGTACCGACGTCGGGCTTGCACGCCAAACAGGTTAACAAGTCCAATACAGCATATGAAAGATAAACATCTTGTGAATCCAGCCAACATGTCCGATTTTTTAAACGTTTTACAGCGAAAACACCACATATATTTATGTTAGCTCACCACCAAATACAAAAAAGGACAGACATTTTTCACAGCACAGGTAGCATGCACAAAGCCAACCTAACTAACCAAGAACCAACCAAACTAACCAAGAAACAACTTCATCAGATGACAGTCTTATAACATGTTATACAATAAATCTATGTTTTGTTCAAAAAATGTGCATATTTGAGGTATAAATCAGTTTTACATTGCAGCTACCATCACAGCTACCGTCACAAATAGGACCGAAGCAGCCAGAGTAATTACAGACACCAACGTCAAATACCTAAATACTCATCATAAAACATTTTTGAAAAATCGATGGTGTATAGCAAATTAAAGACAAACATCTTGTGAATCCAGCCAATATTTCCGATTTTTTAAATGTTTTACAGCGAAAACACAATATAGCATTATATTAGCTTACTACAATAGCCTACCACACTACAGCATTCATTCATCAAGGCACGTTAGCGATAGCAATAGGCACGTTAGCGATAGCGAATAAACCAGCAAAAGATATATAGTTTTTGACTAACCTTGATAAGCTTCATCAGATGACAGTCCTATAACATCAGGTTATACATACACTTATGTTTTGTTCGAAAATGTGCATATTTAGAGCTGAAATCAGTGGTTATACATTGTGCTAACGTAGCATCTTTTTCCCAGAATGTGCGGATATTTTTATGGCACTCAACTATTCTGACCAAATAACTATACATAAACGTTACAAAAAAATACATGTTGTATAGTAAATGATAGATACACTAGTTCTTAATGCAATCGCTGTGTTATAATTCTAAAAATAACTTCATTACGACATCCAGCTTAGGTATAGCAAGAGAGTACCCAAAATCTGGGCGCAAACGACTATTTCACATGTTCGACAGATATATGAAATAGCATCATAAAATGGGTCCTACTTTTGATGATCTTTCATCAGAATGTTGTACAAGGGGTCCTTTGTCGGGAACAATCGTTGTTTGGATTTAGAATGTCCTCTTCTCCAGTCAATTAGCACGGAAAGCTAGCAAAGTAGCGCGAAGCTCTCCTTCCTGAACAAAGGCACACAACGCAACACGCCTAACGTCCCGAATAAATTTCAATAATCTAAATTATCTATATTGAAAAAACATACTTTACGATGATATTGTCACATGTATCAAATAAAATCAAACCCGGAGATATTAGTCGTCTATAACGACAGCTTATCAGAAGGCAAAACCAGGTCCCTTCACGCGCTCTCCAGAAAACAGGAAACTGGTGACACGTCATACAAGGAGCATTTATTCGACCCCAGATCAAGTTATTCACTCCATTTCTTCTCTCACTGCCTGTCGACATCTAGTGGAAGACGTATAAAGTGCATGTATTCTAATAAATATCAAGGACCTTTATATTCAGGCCCTAGAACAGAGCATTGATTTCAGATTTTCCACTTCCTGTCAGGAAGTTTGCTGCAAAATGAGTTCTGTTTTACTCACAGATATAATTCAAACGGTTTTAGAAACTAGAGAGTGTTTTCTATCCAATAGTAATAATAATATGCATATTGTACGAGCATGAATTGAGTATGAGGCCGTTTGAAATGGGCACCTTTTATCCGGCTACTCAATACAGCCCCTGCAGCACAAACAGGTTAAGTAGTTCTCACCTGCTCTCTCTCTCTCTCTCTGGACAGCCCAAGCCTTTGTCCCAATGAGCCCTGATCAAAAGTAGTGCACTATATACGGTGCCATTTGGAAGGTATCCCAAGCTGTTGGGAAATGTAGCAAATAGGGATTGCCTATTAAAATGGCTGTCTGTTTAATTACAAATCTTCTCAGCCTTCCATTCCCTGCCAGACCACGAGGATTTTGATAGGGGGTTGTGCTAAGGAGGCACGCAAAGCTAATTGCTGTCTGTTTGGACTGCCAAGGTGGAGAAGGTGTGTGTGACGGAGAGGAGTTAGGACAGTGAAATGCAATGGGAGTGAGACTCAATCTCTGATACGTATCAAGGTTAAGAGATGCATAAAGCTGAGTCCTGATAACAGACAACCATGGCATGTTTTTAGAATCCAAAAGTGTTTTCCTATCTATACTGGGATAAGCTCTGTAGTGTAAGAAGTGTTAAGCCCCTAAATACAGTTTACAATACAGGGCATTCAGAGAGTTCAGACCCCTTGACTTTTTCCACATTTTGTTACAGCCTTATTCTAAAATGGATAAAATCTAATACATTCCTCAATCTACAAACGGTACCGCATAATGAAAAAAGGGAAAAAAGTTTTTTAGATATTTTAGCAAATGTATTAAAAAAATACCTTCTTTTCATAAGTATTCAGACTCTATGCTATTGTGCTCAGATGCATCCTGTTTCCATTTACCATCCTTAATGTTTCTACAACTTGGAGTCCACCTGTGGTAAATTCAATTGATTGGACATGCTTTGGAAAGGCACACACCTGTCTATATAAGGTCCCACAGTTGACAGTTGTCATAACTGTTCATGAGAATCCAAATAGGTCAGATCAAGTTTGCAATGAATAACTTCAGTCAGACCCCCTCACCATAGAAGGGGAAGGAAATAACTACTGGGAGTTAACTCACACACTGTTGTATATCAAGGTAGAAGATTCAGGCCAGCGCTCTCAAAATTCCCTGAATTCTTTGTATCAGACTTTTTCCAGGTGAAACTAACACGTTCAAAACCAAATACTGGAACAATATTTCTAACATAGGGGGATGGTCAGAGGCGATCTATAGAACCCTAATTTTGATTTATTTTGTGATGTCGTTAAAAATGTTAAAGGAAACACAGTAACTTGGAAAGTTTACCCACTACATATGAAGTTTCCATACTCTGCTTTGTGCATGTAATTTGAAAAATTATGAAAGTGTTTGTTCAGAGAAGGATGTGATTTGAGAAGCTATAAGAGATAATTGTTTTACCGAACTTTGCAAAGTGAGTAGTTACCACCCTGGGTGAGGTCAGGGAGCGTGCCAGCCTGCCGGAATCACCCCTTTCGAGCAAAGTGTATAAATGATGGGTTAAGAAAAAAAACACATCAGACCAGAAAAACGTGAAGCTGCAAGTTTAAAGCGGTTTGAACTTTAAATCTCAACACGAGGTGGAGAAGAAACTCACCTCCCGCAAAATCACTGGTATGGCTGATTAGCTGTCCTAAGTAAAGTATCTTTGAAAGCAAATTTTAGTGGGAAAATCCTGTTACTCTGCTCAAATCATACAGCTGGAAAGCCTATCTTCAAAGAAGCCTCTTCAAGTGTGAATGGAAGGAAGTGTGCGTTCAATGATAACAAACACGGACCGACTACACCACAAGAGCAGCGTCTAACAAGGAAACAAACAATACCGCATTTTTCTATTTTATTTCACCTTTATTTAACCAGGTAGGCTAGTTGAGAACAAGTTCTCATTTGCAACTGCGACCTGGCCAAGATAAAGCATAGCAGTGCGAACAGACAACAACACAGAGTTACACATGGAGTAAACAATAAACAAGTCAATAACATGGTAGAAAAAAAAGGGAATCTATATACAATGTGTGCAAAAGGCATGAGGTAGGCAATAAATCGAGTAATTACAATTTAGCAGATTAACACTGGAGTGATAAATCATCAGATGATCATGTGCAAGAAGAGATACTGGTGTGCAAAAGAGCAGAAAAGTAAATAAATAAAAGCAGTATGGGGGGTGAGGTAGGTAAATTGGGTGGGTAGTTTACAGATGGACTATGTACAGCTGCATGATGACTAGTAACAAAAGAGTACTATATGAAGGGTAAGTAATCAGGTAGTATTGAAGTCCAGGTGTGACTGATGATGAGATGCAGGTGTGTGTAAAGATGGGTTGCCAGAATGCCGGAGGGGAGCAGTGGAAGTAGAAGTGAGAGTCAGGTTATTTTACAGTACACACATTCCACACTTCTATTTTACAAAAAATGTTCCATCATACAAAGCTGTGGGGAATGAAGTCCGCAGCATGTGCCTCAATAGAAAAGGGTCTTTCCTTACTGAAATGTGCAAACATAAGAGGGGGAGATGAGGACAAGGTTAAAGGAATTACCCCCCCCCATTCCTCATGGATACAAGCTTTGAGCAGTAATTGAAATAAACAGATTACCAGGGTAGTTCTAGCCTCTTAAGCTTCCGATAAAGTAAATATAAACAGAATTGTAGACAATTAAATGGTGGGCCTCGGATACAGCAAAGGAACAGTTGCTAGGAGGAATCATTGCCTCCTTAATTCATTTGGATGAGTTTCAACTTTTTTGTTATCTAAACATTTACCTTATCGAGAGCACAAAGCTAGATGTTTCGTCTCCTGTGGGCATTATTTTCCAAAAACATGGAAGCTTCACTTGTCAACCAAACACCATTAACCAAAAGCTTCCTTGTTACAAAGCTGTTAGATGTCCATGCCACGAATGTGTTAAAATAAAAAAGATTCAGATTTCGTCAGTCTACAGATCACAACGACTGATAGATACAGACAGCCAGACAAATTTCGGAGCAGTTATCAAATCCATTATCAAATCCACTAGAACTGTTATCATGGCTTGTTTGAGTATTGACCCTGGTATGATCTGATAAAGGCCTAGTGCAGTCAAACATGGTTTTCCTCTGTTTTATATACTCTACAGTTCCACACTGAGGTTGAAATATTACTGGAACATTGATAATGCCCTTTTAATACAAGAGGTGTTTGAAAGCTTGACATTTCTGTCAGTTTTAGTGGGATGAAGTTTGGGCCTGCCTGGTGACATCAACAAGCTGTAAATTAGACCAATAAGAAAGTGAGTTCCAATCCTCAGCTAGATTTCAGTTTTCCCCTCCCCACTCAGACCACTCAAGACTGTTGGAAAAGCAAAATTCTTGCTTGAGAAATTGCTCTAAGCTAAGAAGCAATTTTTGTTCCTTTTTGACCATGTTAAAGCTGTAATATGTAACTTTTTGGGCCACCCGACCAAATTCACATAGCAATGCAATCATAGATATGTCATTCTCATCGAAATCAAGTCGAAGAAGCAGTAGATCTTTTCTATTTGTTCTATTTCTATGCCTCCCGTTCTTATATTTCGTTTTTGCATCTTTTACTTTTGGTTTTGTCCACCAGCTTCAAACAGCCGAAAATACAATATTTTTGGTTATTGAAAATATATTTCACAGCGGTTTAGATGGAACAATGAGTCTCTACACTCCGAGTGCTTGTTTTGTCACAAACTGAAATTAAGCTAATTATTTGAATTTTAGCAACCAGGAAATGGCGGATCAATTCCTAGATATTGCACTTTTAATTGAAACTATTCACAGTAAGCTGATTGATATTGAGATGAAATGGCTGCATTGGACCTTTAGCGCCTCGATCACACCATAGTGTCATTGCGTTTTGGTACACCAGAAGTACATTACTTTCCAATGGAACGATGCGTTTGCAATGCAACATTTTATTGCAGAGGCAGTTGCAGTGCGTATTGTGTGGTACATAGGTTGAACATACCCAAAGTATGCATCAAATTGTATGCGTAGACTTGACAGAAATAGTAATAAAAGATTAATGTTTTGTTGCACACAAATCCAGTAAACATTTTAGATTATTGTAAAAAAAAAAAAAAAAAAAAAAAAAAAAAATCACCAGATGTGTTTCCATCCAACATACTTTTTGTGGATAAAAGGCTGTGCGTAATGACATATAAATGACTTTTTTCGTTAAATTTCATACACCGAATGAAAAATACAAGTTATATGGGTTTCCATCACATTTTCAATTTAACTGATGGTTTTGTCACAAAAAACATTGCGTTATATAGCAAATGCACAAACTCTGCTCTTGGCACATGTGCTTTAGCCAACAGCTCGCGATAAAGTGCAGGTAGGCTACCTACATTATGAGATTATTGTGGGTAAGAGCTGCTGCTACTCTCTGTTTATCATATATGCAGTCACTTTAACTATACATTTATGTACATACTACGTAAATTGGGCTGACCAACTAGTGCTCCCACACATTGCCGCACCGGGCTATTTGCATTGTGTCCCGCCACTCACCACCCGCCAACTCTTCTTTTACGCTACTGCTACACTCTATTCATCATATATGCATAGTCACTTTAACCAAATCTACATGTACATACTACCTCAATCAGCCTGACTAACCTGTTTCTGTATGTAGCCTCACTACTTTTATAGCCTCGCTACTGTATATAGCCTGTCTTTTTACTGTTGTTTTATTTCTTTACTAACCTATTGTTCACCTAATACCTTTTTTGCACTATTGGTTAGAGCCTGTAAGTAAGTATTCGGCGCACGTGACAAATAAACTTTGATTTGATTGTTATTTGTTTTTGTCAAATGGCAGCCAGGCATCGATCATCATGTCACCAGAATAAGACCCTCGATATTTATTGGAATGGAGCATCAAGCTGATCACCTTGTGAAGTTCATCATAACCTATTTTATCTGTATTCTAACAAACTACATACTTTCCCTAGTCGTAGTGGGAGTACCACACAACATATCGTGTGACTCCAAGTTTACTTCAAATTTATAGTATAATTAATTTTACAGACACAAAAATATCCCACCATGAGCGAATGAACACATTTTTTGTTGGCATTTATAAAACTGGACTGCCATTTCATGGTTCCAGCAGCCTGGTTGTGACTTTTTTCATGTGTCAGATATTTCATCAGCATGAATTGGTTGGATGGAAACGTGGTTACAGATGCAATGATGCTGTCAGTCTCATCAACGCGTAAGAAAGTGATAGAAAGATTGCATGCCATTTATACAGAAACCAGCTGCTTATTTCCATTAGCTGCATGAAATAATGGATATAGGTGATGCTAATTTCTGCATTTTTTTCAATAACTGTCCAAATATTCACTTTAACGGGCAGTCTGGGATCTAAACAGTGACAGCGGTCACCTGCCACTTTATTTGTTAAAATAATGGAGTTAAACAAGCTTATATTTTGGGCTCTGATGGGGTAAGACAGTTCAACTAAGCTCATGCTGTAACGGCTGTCATCCTCTTCTTCCTCTGAGGTGTAGCAAGGATCGGACCAAAACGCAGCGTGGTAGGTGTCCATGTTTTAATATGGAAAACTGAACATGAACACAAATACAAATACAAAAACAATAAACGTGAACAAACCGAAACAGTCCCGTGTGTCACAAACACTGACACAGGAAACAATCACCCACAAAAACAGGCTACCTAAATATGGCTCCCAATCAGAGACAACGGAAAACACCTGCCTCTGATTGAGAACCATATCAGGCCAATATGACAAACCTAAACATAGAGACACAGAACATAAACTATATACCCAGCTCACGTCCTGACCAACTAAATAAAGACTTAACAAAGGAAAATAAGGTCAGGAACGTGACAGTACCCCCCCCCCCCCCCCCCAAGGTGCGGACTCCGGCCGCAAAACCTGAACCTATAGGGGAGGGTCTGGGTGGGCATCTATCCACGGTGGCGGCTCTGGCGCTGGACGTGGTCCCCACTCCACCATAGTCAATCCCCGCCTCTGTGGCCTCCTCGGAACGGCGACCCTCCAAAATAACCCCACTGGATTGATTGGCGCCCCTGGACTGAGGGGCAGCTCCGGACTGAGGGGTAGCTCATGATTGAAGGGTAGCTCATGATTGAAGGGCAGCTCATGACTGAGGGGTAGCTCATGACTGACGGGCGGCTCAGTCGGCTCCTGACTGGAGGGCGGCTCAGTCGGCTCCTGACTGGCGGGCGGCTCAGTCGGCTCCTGACTGGAGGGCGGCTCAGTCGGCTCCTGACTGGCGGGCGGCTCAGTCGGCTCCTGACTGGCGGGCGGCTCAGTCGGCTCCTGACTGGCGGGCGGCTCCGGCGGCTCCTGACTGGCGGGCGGCTCAGGCGGCTCCTGACTGGCGGGCGGCTCCGGCGGCTCCTGACTGGCGGGCGGCTCCGGCGGCTCCTGACTGGCGGGCGGCTCCGGCGGCTCCTGACTGGCGGGCGGCTCAGGCGGCTCCTGACTGGCGGGCGGCTCTGGCGGCTCAGGACAGACGGGCGGCTCTGGCGGCTCAGGACAGACGGGCGGCTTTGACGGCTCAGGACAGACGGGCGGATCTGACGGCGCTGGGCAGACGGGCAGCGCAGGCGGCGCTGAGCAGACGGACAGCTCAGACGGCGCTGGGCAGACGGCAGACTCTTGCCTGCTGAGGCGCACAGTAGGCCTGGTGCGTGGTGTCGGAACTGGTGGTACCGGGCTAAGGACACGCACCTCAAGGCTAGTGCGGGGAGCAGCAACAGGGCGTACAGGGCTCTGGAGGCTTGGTGCGTGGTGTTGGCACTGGTGGTACTGGGCTGGTGCGAGGAGGTATCACCGGATATACCGGACCGTGAAGGCGTACTGGAGCTCTTGAGCACCGAGCCTGCCCAACCCTACCTGGTTGAATACTCCCCTTATCCCGGCCAGTGCGGTGAGGTGGAATAGCCCATACTGGGCTGTGCTGGCGACCCTTGGACACCATGCGTAAGGCTGGTGCCATGTACACCGGCCCGAGGAGACGCACTGGAGACCAAATGCGTTGAGCCGGCTCCATGGCACCTGGCTCGATGCCCACTCTAGCCCGGCCAATACGAGGAGCTGGGATGTACCGCACCGGGCTATGCACACGTACAGGAGACACCGTGCGCTCATCCGCATAACACGGTGTCTGCCCGTACTCTCGCTCTCCACGGTAAGCACGTTTGTGGCCTGCTGGAGGTCATTTTGCAGGGCTCTGGCAGTGCTCCTCCTTGCACAAATGCGGAGGTAGCGGTCCTGCTGCTGGGTTGTTGCTGCTGGGTTGCTGCTCCACGTCTCCTGATGTACTGGCCTGTCTCCTGATAGCGCCTCCATGCTCTGGACACTACACTGACAGACACGGCAAACCTTCTTGCCACAGCTCGCATTGATTTGCCATCCTGGATGAGCTGCACTACCTGAGCCACTTGTGTGGGTTGTAGACTCCGTCTCATGCTACCACTAGAGTGAAAGCACCAAAAGCATTCAAAAGTGACCAAAACATCAGCCAGGAAGCATAGGAACTGAGAAGTGGTCTGTGGTCACCACCTGCAGAACCACTCCTTTATTGGGGGTGTCTTGCTAATTGCCTATAATTTCCACCTTTTGTCTATTCCATTTGCACAGCAGCATGTGAAATTTATTGTCAATCAGTGTTGCTTCCTAAGTGGACAGTTTGATTTCACAGAAGTGTGATTGACTTGGAGTTACATTGTGTTGTTTAAGTGTTCCCTTTATTTTTTTGAGCAGTGTATATTCCCAGTCATGTGAAATCCATAGAGCAGGGCCTAATTCTTTAATTTCAATTGACTGATTTCCTTATATTTCCTTTCGTTTTGAGCTAAACAAGAGAGGGAAGCTTGCAATTCAACCTTTCCAGGCTGACAATGTAGGATATAGCAAGCCTTCCGGTGAATTACCCGGGTTGGCTAAGCCTTTCATCGATAACTAGCCCTTTGTGGGGTTAGCCAACTTTCCAGCTAGCCCCACAAAGTGCTAGTTATCGCTGAAATGCTAATTTGGATATATAGCTTTCCAGCTAGCTAGCCATGTTAGCTGAGGCGTGGGCTAACCAACACTAGCCTTTACGCTAGTTACTGAGGAGTAGCAAATACATTCTCCTCAAAGCAAAACTTTCATTTTGGTCAGTAGTCAACACCACCGACAGGATCTGTGGTCCTACGTTCGGCAGTGGCAAACTGACGGTTTGCCAGAGAACAGTTCAGTCAGAAGACAGAAGAATTAGCTGTGTTGAGGAGAGCTTTAGGAGAGAACTCTTTGCAAGGAAGACAGATGAGAATAGTGATATGCAGTTCGCAAACAATTCATTATTTTTGAACAAGTCTTTTTACTGACTCAAAAGAAGGAAGCTTGCAATCCAACCACTCCAGGCAGAAAATCTAGTAGCTATAGCAAGCCTTGCGGCGAGTTACCTGGATTAGCTAAACTTTTCATAACTATCCCTTTGTGGGGTTAGCTAGCTAACCAACTAGACCCACAAAGGGCTAGTAATCGCTGAAAGGTTAACTTGGCTAGCTGGAAAGCATGAGTCATGGGCTAACCATGTCTCGATGGCTAGCCTTTGATGGTAGTTACTGAGAAGTAGACAATGAATTATACAGTAGTCAACACAACCAACAGGATCTGGGGTCCTACGTTCGGCAACGGCAACGGCAACCTCACGGTTTGCCAGAGAACAGTTCAATAGGAAGATATAAGTTTTGTTGAGGGGAGCTTCAGGAGTTCTCTTTGCAAGGAAGACAGGGGAGAATAGTCATGTGCAGTTCGCAAACGATTCATCATTTTTGAACAACTCGTTTTACTGACTTAAGAGTCATGATTCGTTTTTCTGAATGAGTCATTCATTTTAGTTGTTTGTTTGACCTGCTGGCCAAAATGCACAATGAGTCCTACAGCAGGATTGATAAATGCTCCTTTGGCTCAGCGGCTCCATAGATGTGCTTCGACCAACAGCTGCCTGTAATTAGGGTGAAAAATATTAAAAACGCCTGCACTTTCCAAGATATAAGCTGTGTTCGAGTACCCATACTAACATACTGTATACTACATACTTAATGAGTATATACTACATACTATTAGTTAATTTTAGTGTACTGTAAACAAACAGTATCCTTTCAGGTGAGCGTACTAGCTCTTCACCGGTCTACCGGAAGTTGATGCTGTTGCCTCTTGGTAGCTAGTTAGCATAACAAATTACTAGTTAGACGTTTTACGACTTTCGGGTGTGTTCTTAAATTCAATCTGTAGTGCCAGAGTGCGCTAGTAAATTCAGAGCGTTGTCAGATTGTCCCTTTGTAAATTCAGAGCGTTTCGCTCTCAGAGCGCACACTGGACGCTCGGGCTGAGGAGTAGGGTTGATTTGAGCGTTCTGACCTAATGTTGGCTAGCTTGATAAAACCCTCTGTGTAAATTCAGACCATTTCGCTCTCGGAGCACACACTGGACTTTCGGGCCGAGGCAGTCAAGTGTAACGGATGTGAAATGGCTAGCTAGTTAGCGGTGGTGCGCGCTAGCAGCCTTTCAGTCGGTTACGTCACTTGCTCTGAAACCTAGAAGTAGTGGTTCCCCTTGCTCTGCAAGAGCTGCGGCTTTTGTGGAGCGATGGGTAACGACGCTTCGTGGGTGACTGTTGTTGATGTGTGCAGAGGGTCCCTGGTTCGCGCCCGAGGTCGGGCGAGGGGACGTACTGGAGTTAAACTGTTACATTGATGCTGTTGACCCGGATCATTGGTTGCTGCGGAAAAGGAGGAGGTCGAAAGGTGGGTGAGTGATACGGATGTGAAATGGCTAGCTAGTTAGCGGTGGTGCGCGCTAAAAGCCTTTCATTCCGTTACGTCACTTGCTCTGAAACCTAGAAGTAGTGGTTCCCCTTGCTCTGCAAGGGCCGCGGCTTTTGTGGAGCGATGGGTAATGACGCTTTGTGGGTGACTGTTGTTAATGTGTGCAGAGGGTCCCTGGTTCGCGCCCGAGGTTGGGGCGAGGGGACGTACTAAACTTATACTGTTACACAAGCACCCAAGCTAACATAGGTTAGCTTGCTAGCTACTTCCAGACACAAATGAGACCACTCTGATCATGTTACTCGTCCTAGCAGAGCTGGTTAGGCCGTTTTCATATTATCCAAGCGTTGGTGACTGTAACTGTGCTGCTGGCAACAATTTAAATACGCTTTTTTGCCAACGTTTACTGACACCGGCCATATTCAACGGGTATTGAGCACTAGTAAATTCATTATTCTGTGCTCTCGTACAGTCAGACAAGAGTGCTCTGAAATCGGAGTAGATAGAACAAATTTTCCAAAGCACCCGAATGTCCATTGAGAAAGCACAATGACTGTACTATTTAGCTAAGCATGACGGGAAAAATCAAGTCAATAAACATTGGGTAGTTAGCTAGATAGCCTATACTTAGTAGTAGCCAACTAACGTTACCGTTAGGTAGCTAGCTAACATACCGGTACATAATCCTGTAATGATATGCTATGTGATTCGTAAGGACAGCGTAGCTAACAAATTGTCAGCAAACATAATGTGTTAGGTAACTTACTTGAAAATTCTTTACATTCGTCATAATTAGTTAAAGCAATGAATTTGTATCCGCTCTCATTGTACATCATAAAATCTAAAAATGATGTGAAGCCACGCCCATTTCCTTAAGAATTGCAGTATGGGCCCTAAACTACGGAAATAGTGTCCTCTGCATGTCTACTTCATATTTTGGCGAATTTAGTACGACGTCTGGGAACTTGACTTTCTAACTATATCTATACTATGACCAATAAGCATACTAAATACTCATTTCGCATCACAAATAGTACAGTTAGAGCAGTGAATATGAGTATTCGAACACAGCTATAGACTGACCAGGTGAAAGCTTTGAACGCTTGTTGATGTCACTTGTTAAATCCACTTCAATCAATATAGATGAAGGGGCGGAGACAGTCTAAAGAATGATTGTTAAGCCTTGAGTCAATTTAGACATGGATGTGTATGTGTGCCATTCAGAGGATGAATGGGCAAGTCAAAAGATGTAAGTGCCTTTAAACAGGGTATGGTAGTAGGTGCCAGGCGTACCAGTTTGTGTCAAGAACTGCAATGATGCTGGGTTTTTCATGCTCAACAGTTTCCCATGTGTATCAAAAATAATTCACCACCCAATGGACAATTCAGCCAACTTGACACAACTGTAAAATGCATTGGAGTCAACATGGGCCAGCATTCCTGTGGAATACATTCAACACCTTCTTGGGTCCATGCCCCAACGAATTGAGGCTATTCTGAGGGCAAAAGCAGGAGGGTGCAACTCAATAGTATGAAGTTCCTAATGTTTGGTAAAGTCAGTGTAAATGCGCAGGAAAATAGAAAATATATTATGCTGCAGGCAGCATAGAGAAGAAAAATACATGTTTAGAACTAATAATTGATCGCATGGTGCAAGAATGAATGCAGTTAATTGGTTATTGAATGTTATGATGGACAGCCAAATCTATTTCTAAAGCCTTTTTTACATCAGCAGTGGTCACAAAGTGCTTATACAGAAACCCAGCCTAGCTGCAGGCAGAACAACAGAAACTGGATAAGCAACATGAGCAGGTGGAGTAGGGACGAGGACAGCCAGGAGTCATCAGGCCATGTAGTCCTGAGGCATGGTCCTAAGTCTCGGGTCCTCAGGAAGGGGAGAAAGATGGGAGTGTTAGATCACACAGGACACCAGATAAGAAAGGAGAATTACAACGGATAGTACAGACTAACCTTCGCCCCCTGGCACATACTGCAGCATAGATACTGTAGATGGGTAGGGGGTCAGGGGGGTCAGGGGACACTAGCCCTGTCCAAAGTTACCGTCTGACAGGGCCAACCATGTAGGATATAACCCAACCCTCTGGACACAGCTTTGTAGAACCAAAACATAAACAGCCTCCGCTAACTTCTTATGGGCAGTTGGGAAAGTAGCGTCCCACCTGGCCAACATCTGGTGAAATTGCAGAGCGCCAAAGAAATACTCATAATAAACATAAATAAAATATACAAGTGTTATACATCGGCTTAAGATTAACTTCTTGTAAATCCAACTGCTGTGTTAGATTTCAAAAAGGCTTTACGGCGAAAGCATACCATGTGATTATCTGAGGACAGCGCCCCGCTCACAAAAGCATACAAACATTTTCCAACAAAGTAGAGGAATCACAAAAGTCAGAAATAGCGATAAAATGAATCACTTACCTTTGATATTCATATGGTTGCACTACCAAGACTCCCTGTTACACAATAAATGTTTGTTTTGTTCGATAAAGTCCCTCTTTATGTCCCAAAAACTCTGTTTTGTTGGCGCGTTATGTTCAATAATCCACTGGCTCCAGGGCAGTCAAAACATGCAGACGAATACATCCTAATAGTACCAGTAAAGTTCGTCGAAACATGTCAAACTAAATTTATAATTAATCCTCAGGTTGTCAATTGTCTAAATAATCAATAATATTTCACCCGGACAATAGCGTTTTCAATAGAAAGGAAAAACAACGAACGGCGTGTTATCGGTCACTCGCGCAAAGCAGCTCTGCATTCTTCCCCTGTCCTCTGACCAAAAGGTCTTTTTACTTGTTGTTTTTCAAAATACAAGCCTGAAAGCATGTCTAAAGACTGACATCTAGTGGTAGCCATAGGAACTGCAATCTGGGCCCTAACCCATAACATAGTAAATAGGCATTCAATGGAAAACAACTCACATCAAAACAATTCCACTTCCTGGATGGATTTTCCTCGGGTTTTTGCCTGCCATATCAGTTCTGTTATACTCACAGACCTTGTTTAAATAGTTCTAGAAACTTCAGAGTGTTTTTTATCCGATGCTACCATGCATATGCATATCATAGCGTCTGTGCCTGAGTAATAGGCAGTTTACTTTGGGTATGTTTGTCATCCAAACTTCAAAATACTGCCCCCTACCCAAGAGACGCTAAACAATCTCAAACTCGAGAACAAATCATTTAGGGCCCTACAGTTTGCGAACGACATTGTGGTTATTACCCAGTCAAGCAATGAATTCAGCCAATCTAGTCCGGCTGCGGCCACAACTAGACCTCATTTCAAATGTATCAAGAAATAATCGTATTTGTGTGCCTAGCAATCAACAAATGTTCATTGTTTGAAGCACACTTTTACAAGTAAGCCACAAATTACAGCTCTGATAAGCAGTGAACGAGATGTGTACGAGAGGCTTGTAGACCATGACTCTTTTGAGTTTTCAGTTCATCGTTTGCATGCTCATTTGAATTTACTCCATCTCTGTAGCTATCATACTCTTATTCCACTGATTTCATCCTCCAGAGAGTGGAGAGCAATAGTTATGCAGCTCCACAAAACAACACATTTCTAAAAAAAGTCGCATTCGACAGGATTACCAACGTAGACTGACAAGCTCAAATAGACAGAAGCCCTCTATATGGCAGACCAATCCGAACTCCTCCCCTGGCATGTCCAGCCCCACTCATTATCTTAGTCAATCATGGCAAGATGGAAGGTTGCTTACTTTTTCTGTGACTTAACCAACAAGGCTCGTAACGCATTTGATAAAAATATGTTTTTTACTTTCAAACGGCTCTCTTGTGAAGTCATGACTTGCGACATACGCCTATTTTTCTTAATCCGGTCACATATTCACTAAACGAGTCAAAAAGATCAAAGTCAGTACAAAGAGCCAAACTTTCCATCACTAGGTGAGAATGACCAGATGTGGGGCAAATGGTGTCTTTTGAAGAGGGGAGGGGCTGACCACATTCGCCACTTGACCTGTCTGTCTCCAACAAACACTGTAATTGGTACTTAAAGAAACCGCCTGAGCGAATCCCCATAAATTGAGATATCGAGAAGATATATTTCAAATAGAACCATTGTTATTCCGATCAGACACGAAAGGCTTTAGTCTTTCCTCATTACAGAATACCAGAGTGAATACCCTAAATTGCAAAGAAATGGTCTTGCCCGAGGAATCTGCCTACCAAAGGTTCTACTCCTCCATTAAAGCCACATCAGTGCTGTAATGAATAATCAATGGAGCCTTCATTTAATGATTCATAAGGCGCTGTGCCTCCAAAGGGGGCCCAACCTTCTCCCGGAATAAATCATGGAATTTGCAGCTTTTTTGACAATTGGATAGGCAAGGAAGAAAAAGTGGTGGATTCCCATGAGATCTCGGTCCATTTTGAAATAATGGAACTAGAAGACTTCTCTGCCCATAGATTTCTGTCACTGGAAGATTACAGTGGACAGAGACGATTCCTTATGCATCGCACCCTTTGGCACTTAAGCAGTACTATTGGCTGTATTTGATAACTTAGTTAACAATTGAATTTGAGGTGAACATACTGCTTTTAATAACGTGGAATATTTAATGGTTCACATAAAGTATGTATCGCGTATAGGCTACTTACACTGATACCTCCCAACACACCCATGTTTGCTGGGTTTCTCCCTCTGTTTGTTGCTGGCTGGTTTTTGGCTAGGAACAATACCCTCTTGACTGGTGCTGAGCCCGAGGAACATAGTGAACCACTTATCTATAACCAGTGCTTAATTTGAGCCGCACCTCTCAGATTGGACTTTGATAGTACCGGCACCTATTTGCCCGGATCCGGTACCTCTTGCGGCATGATTTATTAATTGTATCACTGTTCGCACTGTAAACATTCTAATAAAAGCGATCAGCGTTGTTGCCTCCTCGTTTTTCTCTACCGCCCGCCAGAAATACCATCATGTAAAAGCGAGGTGATCCTTCTGTGTAATCAACCTATCCTGCCACACTGATTCCAGACCTGCTTGCTTATTTGTAAATATAGGTTATGGGGAAGGCCAGTAGGGAAAGTAAATGATCTTCACACGGGTTTTGTTAGTGGTGGTCTCCTAGTGAAGAGGTCCCTACTTAATGAAGGAAACTCCAATTCCCTTTTGAGTTTAACTAAATCAGAGTATCGCCCATGAGCCCAGTTAGGGTCGGGCATCCTGGGACAGTCCCTTTTCTGCAACTCCCGAATAAAACCCCCACTTTGAGAATTTCTCAACAGACCATGTTTCCCTCAATTACGAGAGGACAAAGGTTGCAGACCAGCTTACCTTGATAACGAGAGGGGCAAGGTTTGAGTAGATGGCTGAATCTTTTAACCATACCACATGGTTAAACTCTTAGACTATCGATACCGACAGAATAAGAACAAGTCTTTGATATTAATTACTAGTCTGCAGCTAGGAATTCGGTATCATTGAACGCGAAGACTGACAACCGCCGAAACATCTATCCATAACGACATGAATGAATGTCACTCTGAACTATCCATTCTAACCACGACAGAGGGCGGGCAAACTCTCCAACAGAAACAAACTTTTCAACAGAGACCCCGACGACACACTAAGCGTAAATATATATATTGATTGCAATTGTTCCCAAATGAGTTGAGCGTTCATGTGCAAAGGATTAGCATTTCAATTGTTATAATTATCAACTGTGTGTTGTCTTTACTCAGTCGACCCCCACTTCCCTTTTGTACACCAAGCCGCGATGCCGGTTTATCCCACTAGGGAAACTCCGCTATCATTTCCTTGTAACTATCTACTGTTTGTTTATGCATTTCTGTGAATTACTTAGTTAGTAAATATATTATTCAAGACAATTGATGTATGGATGACTCAGTGAAGACTGAGTTCGTGCAGATAACCAATAATTTACGTCGTTTGGAATGAGACTAACGTGAGGTAAAGAAGAATTCATTAATCAGAAGACTATTGATCAGATATGAAAATATCTGAAAAGTTATATTAGGAAAATTATAACTTTGTCATCTGAATATTTTCCTTGGTGCCCCGACTTCCTAGTTAATTACAGTTACATGATTTAATCGCGTAATAATCATTACAGAGAATCTTTGATAAAAACTAAGTCCTCAGCAAATGATAGTAAAGGCACGACAGTGTTATCATTTTAACTTCCGGTTTCCAAGATTATGTTTCTGTATGCAGTGCTGCTGCTCTGCACATTTGTAGGTAAGTGAAACTTACCTGATAATGAACCATAAAAAAATGATATTACGTTTTACGTTACATTTTCATTAACATATCTTAATGTTCTTTTGTTTTTTGCAGGTGGACTATCCTTCTGACCCTTTGCAGCCAGGTCCCATTTACTTTTTAACTCCTCGCAAATATGGCTTGTTTAGTGTCTGCTGTGAAGGAATACCACAAAAAGTCAACTATTTGATTGATGACGGCATGTCATCCAGCAAAGGCAGCAGCGCAGTCATCAACTACATGAACCATTTCTTCACCAACTACGGAGTTGGGGAAATACGTGTGGACCTGAATTGTGAAAAAGGCAGTGGCCAAAAGAAGAACAAGTTTGTGCTCTGGTTGTAACGGCAGTCTACTTCGTCCTCTTCCTCAGACGAAGAGAGGCGAGACGGATCAGATGACCAATATGCAGCGTGGTAGTTAGACATAATGATTTATTAAACAAGACGAAGACGAAAGGAAATACACTTGATAAACTACAAAACAAAATAAACGATGTAGACAGACCTGGACATGAGAACTTACATACAACGAAGAACTCACAAACAGGAAAAATGACTACACAAAAGAACGAACGTACAAACAAACCGAGACAGTCCCGTGTGGCGTGACAAACACAGACACAGGAGACAACCACCCACAACAATCAATGTGAAAACACCTACCTTAATATGGCTCTCAATCAGAGGAAATGAAAACCACCTGCACTCTAATTGAGAGCCATATCAGGTCACCCTTTAACCAACATAGAAACACGTAACATTGACTACCCACCCAAACTCACGCCCTGACCGTCAAACACATACAAAATAACAGAAAACCGGTCAGGAACGTGACACTGGTATTGTGCGTGGCAGACCATGCACAAGCTCCACCATTGTCTGGACCTTCACTTCCTGAACACAGGCCAGACCAAGTTTGCCTCTGACTGGTGCTTCGGGCCTCATCAAGCAGCACTTCAGAAAGACCAGAGTGAACACCTTTTCTGAGATTGCTGGTGTTGTAAAGGACAGCACTGTGACAGGTGTCAACATTCCACAGCTGGTTGGACTGGAGGATAGTACGGTGCTGGTGGAAAGCTATGGCTGGCAACAACACTTGACTCCCTACTTCAGACTACTGCCACAGTTCAAGCAGTAAAAGCACTTCTGGTGAATATAATCATTTTCATTGCATTGTATGATGTTATTTTTCTTTTCTAAACTTGGGAGGTGAATTGATGTTGTGCAAGGTTCTAATGTCTTCTAAATGTTTTTTATTTAATTCCTGTTCAACAGCATCGATGCTCTGGAGCCTGGTGTTGTTGTCGCCAAGGAGCATTCGGACTCAGCTGCTGCACAACGCTGACATCCTTCCTCCGAATGATGGTCTGCCTGTACAAGCACCACCTGGACTGGACACAGCTAAACAAACATATGTTTTTCAGAAGATCAGGGAATTTTGCGATGAAGAGGCTATGAACATTACAAGTCAAAGGCAGGACCGAAACAGACTCTCCGAATCAGATTGTCAGACGGGCCAGTTGCAGCTGCCGAAGTATATCATTGTGTTTACTTGATAGCTACCTACACAAATAGCTAGCTAGAACAAAGTGTTAATAAGATTAAAAAATAAATTTAAAAGATTTAAAAGCTATACAAATAAAAGTTCTCCAGTAGGCCACAAATGTGCATGTGTCTGCTCAAACGGTCAGAAACAGACTCCATGAGGGTGGTATGAGGGCGCGACGTCCACAGGTGGGGGTTGTGCTTACAGCCCAACACCGTGCAGGACGTTTGGCATTTGCCAGAGAACACCAAGATTGGCAAATTCGCCACTGGCGCCCTGTTCTCTTCACAGATGAAAGCAGGTTCACACTGAGCACATGAGCACATGTGACAGACGTGACAGAGTCTGGAGACGCTGTGGAGAACGTTCTGCTGCCTGCAACATCCTCCAGCATGACCGGTTTGGCGATGGGTCAGTCATGGTGTGGGGTGGCATTTCTTTGTGGGGCCGCACAGCCCTCCATGTGCTCGCCAGAGGTAGCCTGACTGCCATTAGGTACCGAGATGAGATCCTCAGACCCCTTGTGAGACCATATGCTGACACATGCACATTTGTGGCCTGCTGGAGGTCATTTGGCAGGGCGCTGGCAGTGCACCTCCTTGCACAAAGGCGGAGGTAGCGGTCCTGCTGCTGGGTTGTTGCCCTCCTACGGCCTCCTCCACGTCTCCTGATGTACTGGCCTGTCTCCTGGTAGCGCCTGCATGCTCTGGACACTACGCTGACAGACACAGCAAACCTTTTTGCCACAGTTCGCATTGATGTGCCATCCTGGATGAACTGCACTACCTGAGCCACTTGTGTGGGTTGTAGACTCCGTCTCATGCTACCACTAGAGTGAGAGCACCGCCAGCATTCAAAAGTGACCAAAACATCAGCCAGGAAGCATAGGAACTGAGAAGTGGTGTGTGGTCACCACCTGCAGAACCATTCCTTTTTTGGGGTTGTCTTACTAACTGCCTATAATTTCCACCTTTTGTCTATTCCATTTGCACAACAGCATGTGAAATTTATTGTCAATCAGTGTTGCTTCCTAAGTGGACAGTTTGATTTCACAGAAGTGTGATTGACTTGGAGTTACATTGTGTTGTTTAAGTGTTCCCTTTATTTTTTTGAGCAGTGTATGTCACGCCCTGGCCTTAGTTATCTTTGTTTTCTGTAATATTTTGGTTAGATCAGGGTGTGACAGGGGGGATGTTCGTGTATAGTTGTCTCATCTGGGGTGGTTGTATGGTATAGGGGGTTTTGGTAGAGTGTATGGGTTTGTGTTGAGTGTAGGTGTCTAGGTAAGTCTATGGTTGCCTGAATGGTTCTCAATCAGAGACAGCTGTCATTCATTGTCTCTGATTGGGAGCCATATTTAAGGCAGCCATAGGCAGTAGGCTTTTGTGGGTAATTGTCTATGTTTAACATTTGTAGCTTGTGTATGCACTTACGTTTTGTAGCTTCACGGTTGTTTTGTTTTGTAAAAGTGTTGTTTTTCGTGTTTCGTCTTCTCTAAATAAAAGAAGATGTATTTCTCTCACGCTGCGCCTTGGTCCACTCTTCCTCAAAGTTACGACGATCGTGACAATATATGAAATTCGTGTCTTGTAATCCCCACAGCTGAGTATGTATGCATATGGTCGGTATTCTGCAGTGACGTCTAAAAATGTTTCTGTACATTGATGTCAAGAAAATTAGGCTATAAATAATTCAGACTTGTGTAAGCCCCACAGCTAAACTCAAGTGTGTGGGCATACTGTAGTGGCATCTAAAATGTGTTGAACTAATCAGCACCTTGGAGAGTGCTGTCCGTGTCACCACCATAGATAGTAAGCTACATGGCTGATTACTCTGTCTGCTGCTCTGCTCTGCTATGTTGTTTTGACAACTTTTTTCTCAATGTGGTCTGGTACCTCAGAGCCCCCGCCCCCCATCTTGTGCTCACTATGTGTTCCGGGACTGCCCAATTTAAAAATTAAGCACTGGCTTGAACTCCATTGGTTCAGTTTAGTTTGGGTGTGATTGCAAATATTTCCAGCCATTGCGTTATCTTTGTCATTCATACTGATTACGTTTCACATTTAAGAGCTTCCTTTGAATGAAATCAGTCAATATATGATGGTTGATGATTCATCTGGAGTTCAGGGGCCTCGTACTGGTCATTAACAATCAGAGGGCATGATCTGAAACATTGTAATGCTATTAAATATCTCCCAGTTTGACTGATCAGTCATTGAGAAACTCTTAGTGCTATGAACTAATTAGGATCAATTATAGTGTAGTTGGTGCAAGTGTAGAAGATGTAGCATCTTGAACTTCAGAGCGAAAATTGTAAGATACCATCACCCAGCAGGGCTTTGAAATAATGTTGAGTTGCTCAAACCAAACCATGGTTTTTTTAGTGATTAGTTAGAATGCAGATTTTTTTGTGTGTTGTCCAGAAGGTCCCGTGATCACGCCCAGGTTGGGACCTACAGTACCCTATTACAGTGGTGCTACTTGACTCACATTCACAGTTGGGCTCTGTCCGACTACTAGGGTTGCTGTGGAGGTGGTCAAAGAGGGGTAAATTTAGCAGACGTGGCATTGATAGCTAGTTAGGTCAGTGCCAGAGAGAGCATTGTGTGGTGAACCCCTGCCTAAGACTAGAAGCAGTGTCACCCTTATTTAACAAAGATAAACATTGGTTAGAAAGCTACAGAAGGTCTCGGGTTGTTGACCAGGTCGGGATAGTAACCATATCTATTACAGAAGGACGACAAAGCCCAGATCATTTCTTAATCACACCAACTTCAATGTATTATGTCTTAACAAGAGGACAATGTCAATGACTTCGTAGCCATTAACAATCGTATCTGCATTGCCATAGATTATCTGTCATTGGCTGGACCTCAACTGCCCTTCACTAGGGGAGAGTGAGATGCACACGGGGATCTGAAATCACAAACATCGACTGAGACACCCTCAAATTGTCTACGTTTTCCATCTTCCCCTCTGTCTTTTCCCTCCCCATGTCTATTTCTCTCCATTATCTCTCAATCTTTCTATCTTGCTCATACCTGGTTCCACAAGTCCCTCCAAGCTGACACACACACATACACCAACCAAAATGGCTACTCTGCACAATGACAATATGTTTTACCTTATCTTGCAGCCCAGAACTTTCCTGCTGTTAATTTTGTCTTTCATGTTTCGCCTCGGTGTCTCACTGGAAGCTCACCCCCACTGAGTAATGAGAACAAGGTGAGGGGGCCCAGGAGTGTAATTATTTTCATTTGGGTGCAGGTGAAGGGACGCTCCACATTTGTCTCCCCATGACGTGACAGCTTGGCTAATCTTCTCGCTATCTCTCACCAACGGTAATGAGCACCAACCTCTCATTATCTACCAGGGATGCCACTTCTAGAAAAAGAGGGCCAAAAATAAATAGAACCCTTGCTGTTGTCGCACATAACAAGAAAGCTCAAGCTGGCCTTAACAGCTGAGGAACTGTCTGGTTTTGGAAGGGGTGGAGCAGGAGCTGAAATGGAAAGGGCAGTACAGGTCACCACAAGGTGGTATGACTGCTGTCAGAATGTGTTGGCTAATATGGAGTACCTGCCATCAACAGCCATATTGCTTTTTCTGCAATTTTTCAACTGCCCCAAAAACGGTTACCGGGTTTCGGGCTGAACTTGCTGCTTGTTTAAATAACATAACTCCATCAGTGTTGAAGCCTGTGGGTATTGTTGTGTCCCATGGACTATATTTTAAAGCAGCAACACAATTGCATGAGTATAGCCACAGAGAACTTTGTATGCTCTGGTTACGTTTTGAAGAGTGGCCAACGGGGGGCATGTTTAAAAAGAAAAAAATACTAGAACCACTGGGCCTCGAGGGACACTATTTCGAGCACATTTTAAAAGTGTTATAAATACATTTCATATATGCTATCACAAAACTGATCATTTAGTTGTTTTTATGAAGATCTTAACCCCTCTAAAAATCTAACTTTCATTAAATCACACATGTAAGATACCAAATTAAAGCTACACTCGTTGTGAATCCAGCCACCGTCAGATTTCAAAAAGGCTTTTCGGCGAAAGCATAAGATGCTATTATCTGATGATAGCACAACAGTAAACAAAGAGAGTAGCATATTTCAACACTGCAGGCACGACACAAAACGCAGAAATAAAAATATAATTCATGCCTTACCTTTGACGAAATTCTTTTGTTGGCACTCCAATATGTCCCATAAACATCACAAATGGTCCTTTTGTTCGATTAATTCCGTCGATATATATCCAAAATGTCCATTTATTTGGCGCGTTTCATCCAGAATAACACAGCTTCCAACTTGCCAAACATCACTACAAAATATATCAAAAGTTACATGTAAACTTTACCAAAACATTTCCAACTACTTTTGTAATACAACGTTAAGTATTTTTAAACGTCAATTTGAAGACGGGATGATCTGTGTTTAATACAAAAAGAAAACAAACTGAAGCAAATTTTTTGGTAATGTGCCTCTCTCAAACAATTTACTTCAAGTGACCCTCATTTACGATGGCCGTACTTCTTCATTACACAAAGGAATAACCTCAACCAATTTCCAAAGACTGGTGACATCCAGTGGAAGTGGTAGGAACTGCAAACAAGTCTCTAAGGTGAATGCACCAATTTGTAAGTCGCTTTGGATAAGAGCGTCTGCTAAATGACTTAACTTCTTATGGCTGCAACCCGACACCAGTACACTTATGACAACATCCAGCTCAAGTGCAGGGCGCGAAATTCAAAAGATATTTTTTTTAAATATTTAACTTTCACACATTAACAAGTCCAAGACACCAGATGAAAGGTGCACATCTTGTGAATCAAGCCAACATGTCCGATTTTTAAAATGTTTTACAGGGAAGACACAATATGTAAATCTATTAGCTAATCACGTTAGCAAAAGACACCAATATTCTTACTCCATCAGTTTATGACTCCATCAGTAGCTATCACAAATTCGGCCAAATAAAGATAAAAATAGCCACTAACCAAGAAACAACCTCATCAGTCTGATAACATATTTATTGTATAGCATATGTTTTTTTCGAACAATTTGCATATTTCAGGTATAATTCATAGTTTACATTTCAGCTACAATCAGAAATTGCACCGAAAGCAGCCGTAATATTTACAGACACCAACGTCAAATACCTAATTACTCATCATAAAACATTTCTGAAAAATACATAGTGTACAGCAGTTGAAAGACAGGCATCTTGTGATTCTAGACAATATTTCCGATTTATTAAATGTTTTACAGCGCAAACAAAATGTAGCGTGATATTAGCATAGCCACAATAGCCAGAAACACTTGGGCGCCCACGACCAGTCAACATGCACGACAGATATTAGAAATAGCATCATAAAATGTTTCTTACTTTTGGTGATCTACCGTCAGAATGTTGGATAAGATGTCCTTTGTCCAGAATAGTCGTTGTTTTGATCTGGAACGGCAAATATCCCCCTTCATTTACCATGGGCACTTGCCAAGTGACACGGATTACTCCAACGTCAACAAAGTTAGAAAACGGAACACCGCAAAACTCCCGAAAAAGTTTCAATAATCTGATTAAACTATATTGAAAAAACATACGTTACGATGATATGGTGACATGTATCAAATCAAATCTAAGACGGAGATGTTCGTATTTCATAACGACAGCTAAACAGAAGCCATATCAATGTCCTCTTTCGCGCGCTTCAGAAACAGGAAATGAACGGTCACGTCAAACAAAGACCTTTTATTCCACCTCTGACCAAGATAGACACGAAATGTATTCTCTCACCGCATCTTGACAACCAGGGGAAGGCGTAGGAAGTGTTTGTAGACTCCTACGTCACACGCCCATGTATAGGCATGCAATTGAACAGAGCATAGATTTCTGACATTTCACTTCCTGGTCAGGAAAAGTGCTGCAGAAGGATTTCTGTTTCACTCAGAGAAATAATTCAAACGTTTTTAGAAACTAGAGAATGTTTTCTATCCAATTGTAATAATAATATGCATATTGTACGAGCAAGAATTGAGTACGACGCCGTTTGAAATGGGCACATATTTTCTGGCTACTCAATACGCCCCCTGCAGCCTGAGGACAGGGGGTGCTGTTTTCACTTTTTTTGGAAAACGTCTCCAATTTAAACGGCTTCGTACTCAATTCTTGCTCGTACAATATGCATATTATTATTGGATAGAAAACACTCTCTAGTTTCTATAACTGTTGGAATTATGTCTCTGAGTGAAACAGAACTCATTCTACAGCACTTTCCCTGACAGGGAGTGAGATTTCAGAAATCTTAGCCTCTGCTCCCAGGTCAGTTTTTAGGTCCCTGTGAAAGCTATGGGGATACAAACACTGCCTACGCCTTCCTCTAGATGTCAGGAAGTGGTGACAATTTGAATGGAGTCGATTGCGCAATCTGGGACTGTATAAAACACCAAAGAGCGGAAGTACATGTCTTTTCTTCCCTGCGCTTGGTGCACGATGGACGTCGGACTGGCCTCTTTCCAAGCTTTGGTTTAGCCAGTAATATATCGCCGGTCATGTTTTTACTCGTTATAGGTGTTAAAAACATCATAAGGTAGTTAATTTAAACCGTTTTATAGCAATTTATATCCGTTTAATGCGATTTTCTGGCATATCTTTGTGACGCACTTCCAAGAGCTGGGCACTTTTCTAGTACATGCCGAACGTTAGTGGCCATTTCGACGGGACAAGAGGACATATTTCGACCAAAAGACGATTAGACCGGAGAAAGGATACATTGCCCAAGATTCTGATGTGAGTTCAGCTAATAGTAAGAACTATTTATGGTGATAAATCGTTGTTCTGTCGAAAAATGTTAAACGCATATTCCGCCATTTTCTTTGGGGTAGCTTTGCTTTGGCGCACCCTATATTGCACAGTAAGGATAATTTAAAAAATGTAATTCAGCGATTGCATTAAGAACTAATTTGTCTTTCAATCGCTGTCCACCCTGTATTTTTTAGTCAAGTTTATGAGTATTTATTCATTAGACTAGATCACTGTCCAATATGGCGCCCGACATTTTCTGACCAGCTTGGCTACTTTTCTCATTGTATAACCACGATTGTTGTGGCTAAATATGCACATTTTCGAACAAACTCTATATGTATGTTGTAATATGATGTTACAGGAGTGTTATCTGAAGAATTCTGAGAAGGTTAGTGAAAAAATTAATATATTTTGGTGGTGATAACGTTATCGCTATTTTTGCCTTGAATCAATGCTGGGGTAATGTTTGCACATATGGTATGCTAATATAACGATATATTGTGTTTTCACTGTAAAACACTTAGACAATCTGAAATATTGTCTGGATTTACAAGATCTGTGTCTTTCAATTACTGTACGTGGTGTATTTTTAAGAAATGTTTTATGATGAGTAATTAGGTAATACACGTTGGTCTCTATAATTGCTCTGGCTGCTTCGGTGCTATTTTTGACGGTAGCTCTGATGGTAGCTGCAATGTAAAACTGATTTATACCTCAAATATGCACATTTTTCGAACAAAACATAGATTTATTGTGTAACATGTTATAAGACTGTCATCTGATTAAGTTGTTTCTTGGTTAGTTTGGTTGGTTCTTGGTTAGTTAGGTTGGGTTTGTGCATGCTACCTGTGCTGTGAAAAATGTCTCTCCTTTTTTTGTATTTGGTGGTGAGCTAACATAAATATACGTGCTGTTTTCGCTGTAAAACATTTTAAAAATAGGAAATGTTGGCTGGATTCACAAGATGTGTACCTTTCATTTGCTGTATTGGACTTGTTAATGTGTGAAAGTTAAATATTTAAAAATATATATATTTTGAATTTCGCGCCCTGCACTTGAGCTGGCTGTTGTCATAATGTGGGCGGCCTCGGGCTTGCAGCCATAAGAAGTTAATCCAGCCAATGTGTCAGATTTCAAAAAGGCTTTACGGCGAAAGCAAACCATGCAATTATCTGAGGACAGCGCCCCGCAAAGATACACATAAAAAAAAAATTCAGGCAGGTGCGACACGAAAGTCAGAAATAGCGATATAAAAAACGCCTTACCTTTGATGATCTTCTTCTGTTGGCACTCCAAAAGGTCTCAGTTACATCACAAATGGTCCTTTTGTTCGATAATGTCCGTCTTTATATCCATAAAATTTCAGTTAGCTGGCGCGCTTCAGTCAATAATCCACCCAGTTTCCCTCCATCAAAATGCATAGAAAATGAATCCCAAACGTTACTAATAAACTTTTCCAAACAAGTCAAACAACGTTTATAATCAAACCTTAAAACCTCTCTAGGGTATGTGGGATGGTAGCGTCTCCGCTCTTCAACAGCCAGTGAAACTGCGGGGCGCCAAATTCAAAACAACAGAAATCCCATAATTGAAATTCCTCAAACATACATGTATTTTACACCATTTTAAAGATACACTTGTTGTAAATCCAGCCACATTGTCCGATTTCAAAAAGGCTTTACGACGAAAGCATAACATGCGATTATGTTAGGTCAGCGCCAAGTCACAGAAAAACACAGCCATTTTTCCAGCCAAAGAGAGGAGTCACAAAAAGGAGAAATAGAGATAAAATTAATCACTAACCTTTGATGATCTTCATCAGATGACAGTCATAGGACTTCATGTTACACAATACATGTATGTTTTGTTCGATAAAGTTCATATTTATATCTAAAAATCTCAGTTAACAAAGTACTGAGTAAATGGTCTGAATGCTTAGTGGCAAGAATTATCTGGATTTGTGCATATATTGGTTATACATTTTGATCTGATCTTTATCTAAGTCATCTAAGAACACACAACACTATGTGTGGAGAAAAAAAGGCACCTCATCCCAACTCTAAAGTATGATGGAGGGAGCATCATGGTTTAGGGCTGCTTTGCTGCCTCAGGGCCTGGACAGCTTGCTATCATCGACGGAAAGATGAATTCCCAAGTTTACCAAGACATTTTGCAAAAGAATGTAAGGCCATCCGTCCGCCAATTGAAGCTCAACAGGACAACGACCCAAAACACAGAAGTAAATCAACAACAGAAGAAAATACACCTTCTGGAGTGGCCCAGTCAGAGTCCTGACCTCAACCCAATTAAGATGCTGTGGCATGACCTCAACAGAGCGGTTTACACCAGACATCCCAAGAATATTACTGAACTGAAACAGTTTTGTATAGAGAAATGGTCCAAAATTCCTCCTGACCGTTGTGCAGGTCTGATCCGCAACTAAAGAAAACGTTTGGTTGAGGTTATTGCTGCCAAAGGAAGGTCAAACAGTTATTAAATCCAATGGTTCATACTTTTTCCACCCTGGACTGTGAATGTTTACACGGTGTGTTCAATAAAGACATAAACTTATATTTGTTTGTGTGCTATTAGTTTAAGCGGACTGTGTTTGTCTATTGTTGTGACTTAGATGAAGATCAGACCAAATTTGATAACCAATTCATGCAGAAGTCCAGGTAATTCCAAAGGGTTCACATACTTTTTCTTGCCACTGTATGTAAATGTGATATCTCAGTTGTTTATATTTAATACATTTGCAAAAATGTCAAACCTGTGTTTGCTTTGTCATTATTGGGTATTGTGTGTAGATTGATAAGGGGGAAATCATTTACTCATATTTAGATTAAGGCTGTAACGTAACAAAATGTGGGAAAACTCATTGGGTCTGAATATTTTCCCGAATGCACTGTATACGTGGTATGGTCATTTCATATTCTCCTTATCTGAAGAAAGAATATGGCAGAGGAAACTAGAATTACACAGTTTAAAGTCAAGAAATAACTCCTTCCCTTCTGATGAATTGGTGAATGAACTGAGAACTGAAGACTTCTTCAGAAGCCATTCTGACAAAGAAAGCTGAGAAATCTATTTTCTTTGCTTGGCAGAGAATGTACGAATTTGCTAACAAATTGCTATCTGGCCAATCTCCTCTGCTGCAGATACCATAGTAAGGATATAAACAAAAAATATGAGCAACTATATACTTGACTCCACCAATGATAACTGATTTATTTTCAAAGTTAGGCAACGGTCAGGCAACGGTCTCTATTGAAATAAGTGAAACACATAACTGGATTTTAAAGTTAAGAAACCAACAAGGCCTAAGGGCTTAACAGCCCAAATTTCACAGGAAATTCAAGGATATCATTATTCATCCACTACATGAAATGCTACAGTCCTCTATTGATACTGGGAGCCAATCTCCATCCATGATGGAGGCGAATATATCTTTAATTTTACAGAAGGGCAAACCAGCTGATGAATGCTTGTCATTCGGGCCTTTTTCAATCATAAATTTAGATGTACGACTGTTGGCCAATGGCCACTAAGTTTGCGTTTATATAGTGAGTGTGTCACTCTGGTATTGGAATGTGCACTCTAACCAACAAGTCGCAGATACAGTGTGGGTATAGCCTACATGATGAGATTATTATGGACAAAAGTGAGATTCTTTTTATTTGTCAACGGCAGCCAAGCATTCATGATCATGTCACCAGAATAAGACCCTCAATATTTATTGGAAGGGAGCATCAAGCTCATCTATCACTTTGCACTGTGAAGTTAATCACAATTGATTTAATCTGTAGCCTAATTAACTGCGTGCTTTCCAAATGAGTCGTAGTGGGACGACCACACAACGTGTCATCTCGTTTCTCCAAGTTTACTTCGATATGTTGGTTATTATATCAACATTTGCACATATTTGTTTCCACTGACATTGTTCACATATTTTTTGTTGACATTTGGACATTTTCGGTTTCCATGAGGCCTGCCAGTAAAAAAAAAATCCCAACGTACTTTACTCTCATAAAAAGATAGTTAGTAAATTTGGCATCTCTAAGAGTGACTTCAATTTCTTTAAATTTGTAATTTCATATCTGCAAAGTTTAAATCATCTAGATGGCTTCTTAACACTTTTATAACTTACTGTGCGATTTCAAGAAAGATAATGTTGACAAAAGTAAGGTGTTATGGGAGGCTGATATAGGCTCCCAAATAGAGCTTACAGACTGGAAATAGATTTGTGTAGAAAAGTCACATTTTCTAGCTTGCAACTCAGCCTGGGATATGCAAATTAAGATCCTAAATTGACTGCATGTCACTTCTGTGTCTAGACATAGAATGAACCTTAATTTGTCTTTGTAATAAGTGTCAGGGTGAGGAAAGTTCTCATATTCATTGTTTTCTGGGATTGTCGTTACATAAACAAATTCTGGTCAGAGGTTCTACAGGAGAGAAAGTTTTTGAATGCTCTCTCCAGCTTGGTGCAAAGTCTTGTATACTGGGAAATAGAGATGAGATTCCTCTTAAAATGTCATTACGCACATCCGTTACAAAATGTCCTACATTTTGCACGAAAAAGGAATAATCTGCTGCGGATATCTGAAAAAGGCTTCCTCAAAGTCAATGGGAACAAATGGTTATTGATTTAATTCCCAACTAGACTTTCTCTACAGTAATAATACGCCTGATCAATTATTTAAGTTGTGGGACCCTTTCATGAAGTACCTTGGCCAAAACAAAGGCCAAATGTTAATTTCAAGACTTTCAGGTCTGTCCTGGTGTGATTTAGCTCCTTGAGAATTATGCTTCTCTATGTAGGCTATTTTATTTGTACTCTTTTTCACATACTTGACCTTTGTGTTTGTGCAGTCTGATGCTTGTTGTGTGTCTGATCTGTATATTGATAAAATAGAATTTCTTTCAAACTAACCCCACACACATTCACATATAATGCATTTGCGCGCACACACACACACATACACTGCATTTGCGCGCACACACACACATACCAACACAACACACACACATACACTTTTAGACATCATATAACGCTGCTACTTTTTAAAAGGATTCTACTCTTATCTATCCTGATGCCTAATCACTTTAATGTGCTTTCATATTCATACTTACCTCAGATACCTCTGCACATTTATCGGGTACTAATAGTGTATAAAGATCCATTCTTGTGTGTCTGTAGTAACTCCTTACCACTTGGTTCATGCAGCAATGCTGCAGTACGAAAAAAATTGCCTGAGAAAGATTGACCTAGAGTTTTGCTATTTATAGCCATCTACACGGAAGGTGTGAATAGCAGGCAGTTACCACATGCCATGTGCCAGGTAGAAGCCATTAGCCATAACAAAAACATATACACTACCGGTCAAAAGTTTTTGAACACCTACTCATTCAAGGGTTTTTCTTTATTTTTACTATTTTCTACACTGTAGAATAATAGTGAAGACAGCAAAACTATGAAATTGTCACGCCCTGACCTTAGAGAGCCTTTTTATGTCTCTATTTGGTTTGGTCAGGGTGTGATTTGGGGTGGCCATTCTATGTTTTTGTTTTCTATGTTTTGGCCGGGTATGGTTCTCAATCAGGGACAGCTGTCTATCGTTGTCTCTGATTGGGAACCATATTTAGGTAACCATATTTATTTCCCTCCTTTCAGTGTGGGAGGTTGTCTTTGTTTGTGGCACTATAGCCTTAAGCTTCACGGTCGTTTTTGTAGTGTTTATTGTTTTTGTCGGCGTCATCCTAAATAAAAGGAAAATGTACGCTTACCACGCTGCGCTTTGGTCTAGTTCTTTCGACGGCCGTGACAGAAATCATGTAGTAACCAAGAAAGTGTTAAACAAATCAAAATATATTTGAGATTCTTCAAATAACCATCCTTTGCCTTAATGACAGCTTTGCACACTCTTGGCATTCTCTCAACCAGCTTCACCTGGAATGCTTTTCCAACAGTCTTGAAGGAGGTCCCACATAAGCTGAGCACTTGTTGGCTGCTTTTCCTTCATTGTGCAGCCCAACTCATCCCAAACAATCTAAATTTGGTTGAGGTCGGGTGATTGTGGAGGCAAGGTTCTCTGATGCAGCACTCCATCACTCTTCTTGGTAAAATTAGCCCTTACACAAAACAAATGATAGTCGCACTAAGCCCAAACCAGATGGAATGGCGTATCACTGCAGAATGCTGTGGTAGCCATGCTGGTTAAGTGTTCCTTGATTTCCAAATAAATCAGTGTCACCAGAAAAACACCCCCACACCATAACACCACCTCCTCCATGCTTTACCGTGGGAAAAATACATGTGGAGATTATCTGTTCATTCACTCCGCGTCTCAAAGAGAGACTTTGAGAGATGTATTAACCAACACTTTTGGTTAATACATGATTCTATATGTGTTGTTTCATAGCTTTGATGTCTTCTATTACTTTTTCAATATAGAAAATAGTAAAATAAAGAAAATCCCTTGAATGTGTAGGTGTTATAAAACTTTTGACCCGTAGTGTATATAGCTTTAGTTCATATTATTTAATACATAATTTAAAAAGTGTGCGCCATTGGAAGTAGAAATGGAAAATATACTTTGTTCAAACATGTTTAATAATTTGAGACAACAGGTAATAGGTTGACTCCTATGCTAATTATTGTGTGATGTACGCTCATTTTTGGTGAAGAACATGTAAAATAACACTTTCATTGAGTGCACACTGTGTATACTGTGCCCACTCTATACATGTGTATTACATATGTGGTGTTTGCTTCCACTGGACCCAAGGGCAATAAAAGTATGTGTGTAGGTGAAAACAAGTAAAAGGTTTGCTGTGTACCTTCACTTTGTCTTCCTCCTCCCTGGGCTTGCTGTTTCAACATAGACAGGCAGGTTTTTGGTGCTCTCTCCCACTTTTATAGCACCCTTTACCCTTTGTGTAGTTTTACAAACTACAATGTCTTGCGTGAAAATGCCAATGTTAGTACAATACATTATTTTGATACATTGTAAAAAATGATCTGTATTTTCCCACACTCTACCCCAGATTGGGTGAGGGACACAACAAATAAATAGCTTTGCATGTGTGGCTCCTTACCACAATCAATCAGTATGGCAAAAATAATCTCTGCTCAAATGGCCTGAGAAATAACTTTTGCAGAGAGAAAAGCTCGTTTGGAAGGAACGTCTTCCAATTTGGAAGATGAGGAATTTTCAGAATGTGAGGATCATGTCTTTGTCAATTCTGAGTCTGACAGTGATTTGGAAGAAGAGGATGAGATTGACCCTCAGCCAGACCCATGATCAGCCTGTCAGCGACCACTTTATCAGCAGCCTGCAGAAAGAGAAATATGGATGTCAATTTCTTTTTAAATTGAATGGTCTTCTTGCCCAAGGAAGGTGCTAACCCGCATGGTTGCCAATGTGATAAGGATGCAACCAGGGCCGACGCGGTTGGCGGTTACTCATGTGCAGGACATAGTCTTCTTTTGAACTGTTCATCCCGGACTGCACTAATTTGGAGTGACGGCGTGTTTTTGGAGAGAGATGGTAGGAGGAGGACCAAACTAATTTACGTGCATACTTAAGGCTTCTTATCCTTGCCGTTGTTTTCAGATCCAGTGGGGAATCTACAGAATCCCTGTGGGTTACAGAAACTTGCAGAGAACTTTTCCGTGCAACAATGTCTCTGCAATCTTCCACTTCATTTCCAGGATTTTCCGTTTGAACAACCGTAACACCAGACCAGCTTGGCGGCAGAGAGGCAAGCTAAATGCAATCAGGCCAGTGTGGGAACACTGGGTTGACCGCCTTCCCCTATTTTACAACCCTGGGCCCAACCTTACTGTTGATGAGCAGTTTATGCCATTTAGGGGCCGCTGCCCCTTAAGGCAGTACATACTGTCTAAACCCGCAAAAAATGGAATCAAGATCTAGGCTGCCTGTGATGCTGCTTCATCATATGCGTGGAACTTGCAAGTGTATACGGGGAAGCCAGATGGCGCCACTGAGAAGAATCAAGGAATGTATGTTGTCTTGGATGTGACACAGGGACTTCTCCGTGGCCACAATATCACATGCAATAACTTTTTTACTTCGCACAAGCTGGGACAGGAGCTCCTCAAGAGGAAGCTGATGATGGTAGGAACAGTACGGAAAAAACAAGACAGAGCTCCCACCTCAGCTCCCACCTCAGTACACGGAGTAGGCCTATCAATTCCTGTAAGTTTGTGTTCACGGCCGAGACGTCCCTAGTGTCCTATGTGTCAAAAAAAGGCAAAAATGTGGTTCAAAATGTGCTGCATAGGGATGGGAGAATCTGTGGCAAGGAACATAAAAAAACAGAAATCATAATGAATTACAATGCCACAAAAATAGTGTGGGGGGGTGGCAATTTAGACAAGCTGGTGACTGGCTACAGCTGCAAAAGAAGAACCCCACTCTGGCCACTTGTGATATTCTTCAACATCGTGGGCATCTCGGTGAACAATGCAACTGCGTTCCCTTTATTAGGTAGGTTGTGCATGTGAACATTTGGTGAACTTGAATGTAGCTGCTTTGTCAGCAACTGTGAGATGCTCTCTACTTTGTAAGTTTGTCCAGCCTCACTGCCCACGCTTACTCCTGTCATTGCTCTGTGTAATTTCTCCATATCAAATAAAATTGTATATGTCACATGCACCAAATTATTACTTACAAGCCCCACCTCGACAATTATTACTGACGCTAACGTCCCACCTCGACAACAGCCAGTGAAATTGCAGGGCGCCAAATTCAATACAACAGAAATCCCATAATTAAAATTCATCAAACATACAAGTATTTTACACCATTTTAAAAACTTCTTGTAAATCCAGCCACAGTGTCCAATTTCAAATAGGCTTTACGGCGAAAGCACACCAAACGATTATGTTAGGTCAGCACCTAGTCACAGAAAACCATAAAGCCATTTTCCAGCCAAGGAGAGCCCTCACAAAAGTCAGAAATAGTGATTAAATTAATCCCTTACCTTTGATCTTCATCAGATGGAACTCACAGGACTTCATATTACACAATAAATGTGTGTTTTGTTCGATGAAGTTAATCTTTATGTCCAAAAACCTCATTTGAAATTGGTGTGTTATGGTCAGAAATGCATTGTCTCAAAAAAACATCTGGTGAAAGTGTAGAGAGCCACATCAAATTACAGAAATACTCATAATAATAATTGATAAAAGATACAAGTGTTATGCATGGAAATATAGATACACTTCTCCTTAATGCAACCGCTGTGTCAGATTTCAAAAACGCTTTACGACGAAAGCACACCTTGCGATTAATTTTGATCAGTGCCAAGTCACAGAAAAACATACAGCATTTTCCCAAGAAGGAGAGATGTCACAAAAGTCAGAAATAGCATTATAAATATTCACTTACCTTTGATGAATTTCCTCAGAATGAAAGGAATCCCAGTCCCACAATAAATGTTTGTTTTGTTCGATAAAGTCAATAATTCATGTCCAAATACCTCCTTTTTGTTCACGTGTTTAGTTCAGAAATCCAAACTCGGGAGGTGCGGGCAAGTCCAGGCGAAAGTTCAGACGAAAAGTCAAATTACAGTTCGTAGAAACATGTCAAACAATGTATAGAATCAATCTTTAGGATGTTTTTATCATATCTTCAATGTTTCAACCGGAGAATTCCTTTGTCTTTAGAAATGCAATGGAACGCAGCTAACTCCCACGGGTGCGCACGAGACAGCTCATGGCACACTGCCAGACATCTGGTTGAAACAGCTCTCATTCTCTCCCCCTTCACAGTAGCAGCCTCAAACAAGGTTCTAAAGACTGTTGACATTTAGTGAAAGCCTTAGGAAGTGCAATATGACCCCATCGATAGGCAATGACTTGAAAAACTACAAACCTCAGATTTCCCACTAGGTTGGATTTTTCTCAGGTTTTTGCCTGCCATATGAGTTATGTTATACTCACAGACATCATTCAAACAGTTTTAGAAACTTCAGAGTGTTTTCTATCTACATCTACTAATCATATGCATATTCTAGCTTTTGGCCCTGAGTAGCAAGCAGTTTACTCTGGGCACCTTATTATCCAAGCTACTCAATACTGCCCCTCAGTCCCAAAGAAGAAACATTGTGTAACATGTTTCTACGAACTTTATGGATACTATTTGGAATTTTCGTCTGCCTCTTGTGACCGCCGTATTTGAGCCATTGGATTACTGAACAAAATGCGCCCCAAAAAATGTGGTTTTTGGATATAAAGAGGGACTTTATCGAAGAAAACAAACATTTATTGTGTAACTGGATGTCTTGTGAGTGCAACCATATGAAGATCATCAAAGGTAAGTGATTAAGTTTATTGCTATTTCTGACGTTCATGACTAATCTACCTGGCTGGTTACTGTTTGTAATGTTTTGTGTGCTGAGCGCTGTCCTCAGATAATCGCGTGGTTTGCTTTTGCCGTAAAGCGTTTTTTAAATCTGACACGGTGGCTGGATTAACAACAACAGCTTTATTTTAATGTATTGCACTTGTGAGTTCATGAAAGTTAAATATTTCTAGTAATTTTGATTGAATATGGCCCTTTGCAATTTCACCGGACGTTGTTGAGGTGGGACGCTACTGTCCCGCTGATCAATAAGAAGTTTTAACAAACAATGCAGTTCAAGAAATAGAGTTAAGAAAAAATTAACAAAAGTTAAATTCAATAAAAAGTATCCTGGTAATCTATCTTGCCACGCGGCCTTGTGAATGTTTACAGGTCTTGCTCATATGGCTTCGGAGAGCGTGATCACACAGTTGTCCAGAACAGCTGGTGCTCTTATGCATGCTTCAGTGTTGCTTGCCTCGAAGTGAGCATAAAAAGCATTTAGCTAGTCTGGTAGGCTCGCGCCACAAGGCAGCTCGCGGCTGGGTATCCCTTTGTAGTCCATAATAGTTTGCAAGCCCTGCGACATCCGGCGAGCATCAGAGCTGGTGCAGTACGACTCAATCTTAGTCCTGTTTTGACACTTTGCCTGATTAATGATTTGTCGGAGGCTATTGCGGGATTTCCTATATGCGTCTGGATTAGTGTCCCACTCCTTGAAAGTGGCAGCTCTAGCTTTTAGCTCGGTGCGGATTTTGCCTGTAATCAATGGCTTCTGGTTGGGATGTCACTGTGGGGGTGACGTTGCTGATGCACTTGTTGATGAAGCCGGTGACTGAGGTGATATACTCCTCAATGCCAGTGGATGTATCCTGGAACATTGTCCAGTTTGTGTTAGAAAAACAGTCATGTAACGTGGTGTGACGACCCTCCCACTCTGTCTGCCGAATTCTTTCTCTTTGCTCTTATTTTCCTTAGTAGGATGTCAGTTCATGATACTATGGTTACGGGCAGAGTTTCATTCAACTAGGGTTGAGCCTGGCTCTCGTGGTAAAGCTAACTTTGGTCAAGTGTCACTACTGTCAGGGTTCAGGTCATTGGAAAAACGTCCTGTCTCAGGGCAAACGGTAAATTCAGTACTCACGCTTACGTTAACCTGTTTGGGCTGCAAGGGCAGTATTGAGTAGCCGGATAAAAGGTGCCCATTTCAAACGGCCTCGTACTCAATTCTTGCTCGTACAATATGCATATTATTATTACTATTGGATAGAAAACACTCTCTAGTTTCTAAAACCGTTTGAATTATATCTGTGAGTAAAACAGAACTCCTTTTGCAGCAAACTTCCTGACAGGAAGTGGAAAATCTGAAATCGATGCTCTCTTCTAGGGCCTGCCTGTCACGATCGTCTATGGGTGAGAGAGAGGACCAAGGCGCAGCGTGTGCAAAATACATTCTGTTTTATTTAGAGAAAAGGAAGAACACGAAACGAACACTGAATACAAACTAAACGAAACAACAAACGACCGTGAAGCTAAATGACGTAAGTGCAATGACAAGCAACAAACGTTCAACACAGACAATTACCCACAAAACCCCAATGCCTATGACTGCCTTAAATATGGCTCTCAATCAGAGACAATGAACCACAGCTGCCTCTAATTGAGAACCAATCTAGGCAGCCATAGACATAACTAGACAACTACACTAGACACTGCCCCATACACATACAACACCGCTAGACACTACAAAAACACATACATTCCCCATGTCACACCCTGACCTAACTAAAAAACATAAAGAAAACAAAGAATACTAAGGCCAGGGCGTGACACTGCCTATTAAAGTCCTTGATATACATTCGTTTAGATGCACTTCATACGTCTTCCACTAGATGTCGACAAGCAGTGAGAGAAGCACATTTGTGGCCTGCTGGGGGTCATTTTGCAGGGCTCTGGCAGTGCACCTCCTTGCACTAAGGCGGAGGTAGCGGTCCTGCTACTGGGTTGTTGCCCTCCTACGGCCTCCTCCACGTCTCCTGATGTACTGGCCTGTCTCCTGGTAGCGCCTCCATGCTCTGGACACTACGCTGACAGACACAGCAAACCTTCTTGCCACAGCTCGCATTGATGTGCCATCCTGGATGAGCTGCACTACCTGAGCCACTTGTGTGTGTTGTAGACTCCGTCTCATGCTACCACTAGAGTGAAAGCACCGCCAGCATTCAAAAGTGACCAAAACATCAGCCAGGAAGGATAGGAACTGAGAAGTGGTCTGTGGTCACCACCTGCGGAACCACTCCTTTATTGGGGGTGTCTTGCTAATTGCCTATAATTTCCACCTTTTGTCTATTCCATTTGCACAACAGCATGCGACATTTATTGTCAATCAGTGTTGCTTCCTAAGTGGACAGTTTGATTTCACAGAAGTGTGATTGACTTGTAGTTACATTGTGTTGTTTAAGTGTTCCCTTAATTTTTTTGAGCAGTGTATGATCCCCAATTAGAGACAACGATTACCAGCTACCTCTAATTGGGAATCATACAACATGACCAACATAGAAAAACAAAACTAGAACCCCACATAGAAACAATAAACTAGACGAACCCCCAGTCATGCCCTGACCTACTCTACCATGGAAAATAAGGGCTCTCTATGGTCAGGACGTGACATGAGGAGACTCTCTCCATGCAGACACACTGTTGGATTTTGGGTGTGGCCGTTTGTTTGTTTGCTTTGGCACCTTGCAACACCCCTCATTATCACATCTATGCACGCAACCACTCACTTACACTACTGACTACATACACCATTGTTAACTGTATATAGTTTACTTCAGTTAATAAATACATTATTGTTATTCCTTGATCTCTACATTGTCTCCCTTTTTGTTACGGGCTTCGAGACGGTTCGTGACTGTAGCATCAGCGTCATCTACCCACTTCCGTATTGAGCGAGTCACTGGTACTTCCTGTTTTTGTTTTTGAATGTAAACAGGAATTAGAGGGTTAGAATTATGGTCAGATTTTCCAAATGGAGGGTGAGGGAGAGCTTTGTATACAGCTTGTTGTGTGCGGTCTTAATGCCAGCATTGATTTGTGGTGGTAAATAGACGGCTACAAAAAAATGGATTAACACTCTATTGGTAGATGGTGTAGTCTACAGTTTATCATTAGGTACTCTACCTCAATACCTTAATGTACTTAATATTAGACATCGCACCAAACATGTCTTACTAGATGTAGCTGTTCTGTCCTACCGATGCACAGAAAATCCCAGCCAAATGTATATTATCCGTGTCGTCGTTCAGTCACGACTCGGTGAAACATAAAATATGAGTTTTTAATGTAGCATTTTGTAGGATAGTCTTGAACGGAGATCATCCAGTTGATTTCCCAGTGATTGCATGTTGGCGAATTGAACGGATGGTAGAGGCGGGTTACCCACTCGCCGACAAATTCTAACAAGGCGCCCCGATCTCCGCCCCCTGTATAGTTGGTTAGGAACCCGTAAAACGTTAGCCATCCCATCCGGCGCAATTGTCTGGTCAGCATGAAATGAAACTTGCAGACTCCATATCAGCCTGTTAGATGAAAAACAAGGCCTCCTCTTCTTCCATTTCAAGCGTTCGTATCCCATAGACACTACTATTATACTGCCTCCTGTTGTTTCTGAGAGAACTACCACTTCCACTGCCCATGGTGAAGTCAACCAAGGCAAATGTGTTGGCCACTGAGTGATATCTGCTGATGTGCTTTTACAATCTTCAAATCTACATTCGGAGGGTTGTAGGTCTCTTTGGGCTGAAATGTTCTTCTAGGGTTTGGCTATGGAGGTAGCAGCGACGTTAAGACTAAAGGTGACCCTGCAGGCAGCCTGAAATCATTTTACACTATTGTACGGAATGGCCTACCCCATCATTGGTATTCAGTACACCTTCTACACAGAGCCGTTGCAGTGCTTTTGTAACATTTACCGGTTGACGAGCACATGTGTGGATAAATCAGGCACATGTGTGGATACAAAGTTGCTCAGATCAACTTAAAGAGCTGTCATATGCTGTCAGAAAACTATCTGCATCCGTGCACCATACACATACAAATATACACTCAAGGCTGGGTAGCACTCTTTGTTTTCCAGTGATATTCCCACACTGTGCTAAAGTGAAGTTCCAGTGAGACAGATTGTATCTTGGCCCTGCAAAGTGCCATGTTGGGGGGTTTTATGCAAAGAGATCCAGCCATGGAAGAGAGAAGAAATGGAGAGGGATGAAAAGAGGTTCTCTGGACTTTCTTAGGAGTGTGCAAGTATGAATTCAATTTCCAAAAGCTAACACCGCTGAGTCAATCTGACTGGTTGTTTTACATACCCAATAGAGCAGGGTGGGGGAGTCGCTAGATACTAAAACCTCATTACCCAGACTGGCCGACCTTGGCACATGACCTTGGCACGTGATGAATGGAAAAATAATGGCTCTCAAACACGGCCATGCTCCATGAGACACTACAGAAGTGGCTCAGAGGTTGTCAAAACCCCATGCCATGTCCTCAAAATCACTGTACAATTGCATCTGAACGGAGAACAAACTGCTATATTAGAAGGTGTATCTTTTTGCGCTCACCTTTGTGTTGTCCTGCATTTCTAAAAATCATGCGATTAGTGAAGTTGTTGATGTGCTCTGTTTCTTCAATCATACTATAGTCACGTCAAAGATAGTAACCAGTAATAGGCTCTCAACTCCTTCAATCCTGTAATAACAATTTATTGACTGATCGATACAATTTTGCAATGAAAACAGAGCAGGACCAAGCAGTCGTGTAAACATTATATGGCCTCAGTTGATTACTTTAATGGCTACCAAGTTTTTTATTGAGGAAAGGTTAAATGGTGCAGTAAAAACGTGTGCAGTACCTCCCCTTTGAACAGTATCTACTCATTCAAGGGTTTTTCTATATTTGTACTATTTTCTACATTGTAGAATAATATTGATGATATCACAACTATGAAATAACACATATGGTATCATGCCAGCTGCATACCACTGCAGGCTTGCTTCTGAAGCTAAGCAGGGTTGGTCCTGGTCAGTCCCTGGATGGGAGACCAGATGCTGCTGGAAGTGGTGTTGGAGGGCCAGTAGGAGGCACTCTTTCCTCTGGTCTAAAAAATACCCCAATGCCCCAGGGCAGTGATTGGGGACACTGCCCTGTGTAGGGTGCCGTCTTTCGGATGGGACGTTAAACGGGTGTCCTGACTCTCTGAGGTCATTAAAGATCCCATGGCACTTATTGTAAGAGTAGGGGTGTTAACCCCGGTGTCCTGGCTAAATTCCCAATCTGGCCCTCAAACCATCATGGTCACCTAATAATCCCCAGTTTACAATTGGCTCATTCATCCCCCTCCTCTCCCCTGTAACTATTCCCCAGGTCGTTGCTACAAATGAGAATGTGTTCTCAGTCAACTTACCTGGTAAAATAAAATAAAAAAATGTAGTAACCAAAAAGTGTTAAACAAATCAAAATATATTTTAGATTTTAGATTCTTAAAAGTAGCCACCCTTTGCCTTGATGACAGCTTTGCACACTCTTGGCATTCTCTTAACTAGCTTTATACAGTACCAGCCAAACTTTTGACTTGTACTGTTATCAGAAAGCACATTGATTAATTGAGAAAACTTGTAACAAGATGTGTGAATGTGTCACGAATTCCGCCGAAGTTGACTCCCCTGCCTGTTCGGGCGGTGCTCGGCGGTCGTCGTCACCGTCCTACTAGCCGCCACCGATCCCTTTTTCGTTTGTCTGTTTGTTTTGTCTTATTAGTAGCACCTGTTTTTTGTTTCGTAATGAGTATCCCTATAATTAGGAGTTTGACCCGCCCTTGTTTTGTGCGGGATTGTTTTTTGTTACGTGTGTGTATGTTTGGGTTTTGGCAAGTGTTCTCTCTGCGCCCTTGATGTTCGGGCTTATTCAGTTTTGTATTAAGAAAAAATATAAGGAATATTTTTTCCAAAGCGGCTCTCTCTCTCTCTGCGTCTGGTTCTTTCGCCAACCTAGTTCCGCGTGACAGAATCCCGCACCAAACACAAAATGGAACCAGCAGGAGCAGCCGCGTCTCCTCTCCCATCGATGGAGGAAAGGGTCCTCCATCACACCAGTGTTCTCCACCGAATTGGGTCGGCTATGGACCAAATGATGGAGAGGATGGATCGATGGGAGAGGAGTGGCCTTCCCACCTCATCTCCAGCACCCCCTCCTCCAACACCTCCTGTTCCTGTTTCAGCATCCGGCTCCGGGGCTCTTCGGCTGGCGCTCCCACGGGAGTATGATGGAACGGCGGCCGGGTGTCAGGGGTTTCTTCTTCAGCTGGAGCTTTACCTGGCGACCGTTCGTCCTACTCCCTCCGGAGAGGAGAGCGTGTGCGCCCTCGTCTCCTGTTTGACTGGACGAGCTCTTGAATGGGCCAACGCAGTGTGGAATGGCCCAGACTCGGCGAGGGATCATTACCCTGAGTTCACCCGCCGATTCCGAGCTGTGTTTGACCACCCACCAGAGGGTCGTGCGGCGGGTGAACGGCTGTTCCACCTGCGTCAGGAGACGAGGAGCGTACAGGACTTTGCCCTGGAGTTCAGGACCTTGGCTGCAGGAGCAGGGTGGAACGACAGGGCCTTAATAGACCATTTCCGATGTAGCCTTAGGGAGGACGTCCGCAGGGAGCTAGCGTGTCGGGACACCACACTCACGCTGGACGAACTTATTGACATGGCCATCCGTCTCGACAACCTGCTGGCTGCCCGCGGACGTTCGGAACAGGTCCTGTCGTTTCCACCTCCCAGCCCTCCTACTCCTATCCCTATGGAGTTAGGGGGGGCAGCGTCAAGGGGGACCGGAGGAGGAGTGTCCTCCTGTACCAGTTGTGGTCGGCGAGGGCACACGGCCGACCGGTGCTGGAGGAACTCTTCTGGGAGTCGGGAGGGCAGGCGGAACACTACTCGATCACCCCAGGTGAGTCAGCACCAGACTTACCCAGAGCTTCCTGTTAGTCATATGTTTGTGTTAACCTATTTCCCCGGGTTTTCTCCCTCTCTACAGCATAAGGCGCTAGTCGATTCAGGCGCAGCTGGGAATTTCATTGATCGGGGGCTCGCATTAAGGCTAGGGATTCCCCTTGTGTCGTTAGAGTTACCTTTCCCCGTGCACTCCTTAGATAGCCGACCATTAGGGTCAGGAATGGTCAGGGAGGCCACGGTACCACTGGACATGGTAACGCAGGGTAGTCATAAGGAGCAGATTAGTCTGTTCCTTATCGACTCACCTGCGTTTCCAGTGGTGTTGGGAATTCCCTGGCTAGCTCAGCACAACCCGGTGATTTCCTGGCAACAGAGGGCTCTGAAGGGGTGGTCAGAGGAGTGTTCAGGCAGGTGTCTAGGAGTTGCCGTTGGTGCGACTACGGTGGAGAGTCCAGACCAGGTTTCCACCGTGCGCATTCCCTCTGAATATGCCGATTTGGCTATCGCCTTCAGTAAAAGGAAGGCGACCCAATTACCACCCCATCGACGAGGGGACTGCGCGATAAACCTCCTGGAGAACGCTGCACTTCCTAGGAGTCACGTGTATCCTTTGTCTCAGGAGGAGACAGCGGCTATGGAGACATATGTTACTGAATCACTGGGACAGGGATACATTCGGCCCTCTGCATCACCTGTCTCCTCGAGCTTCTTTTTTGTGAAAAAGAAGGATGGCGGTTTACGCCCGTGCATTGATTATCGAGGTCTAAATTCCATCACAGTGGGGTTTAGTTACCCCCTACCTCTCATCGCTACGGCGGTGGAATCATTTCACGGGGCACGCTTCTTCACAAAATTGGACCTGAGGAGTGTGTATAATCTGGTTCGTATCCGGGGAGGAGATGAGTGGAAAACTGCATTTAGTACTACATCTGGCCATTATGAGTACCGCGTCATGCCATATGGGTTAAAAAATGCTCCAGCTGTCTTTCAATCCTTCGTAGATGAGATTCTCCGAGACCTGCTCGGGCAGGGAGTGGTAGTGTACATTGATGACATCTTGATCTACTCTGCCACCCGCGCGGCGCATGTGTCTCTGGTGCGTAAGGTACTTGGGCGACTGTTGGAGCATGACCTGTATTGCAAGGCGGAGAAATGTGAGTTCTTCAAACAGGCCGTTTCCTTCCTGGGTTATCGTATTTCCACCTACGGGGTGGTGATGGAGGAGAACCGCGTTACAGCCGTGCGTAATTGGCCGACTCCGACCACGGTGAAAGAGGTGCAGCGGTTTTTAGGGTTTGCCAATTACTACCGGAGGTTTATCTGGGGTTTTGGTCAGGTGGCTGCTCTCATTACCTCACTGCTGAAGGGAGGACCGGTGCGCTTGCATTGGTCAGCAGAGGCGGACAGAGCTTTCAGTCGTTTGAAGGAGCTGTTTACCAATGCGCCCGTGTTGGCGCATCCGGACCCCTCTTTAGCGTTCATAGTGGAGGTGGACGCGTCCGAGGCGGGGGTCGGGGCCGTGCTGTCCCAGCGCTCGGGCGAACCACCCAAGCTCCGCCCTTGTGCCTTCTTTTCGAGGAAGCTCGGTCCGGCGGAGCGAAACTATGATGTGGAGGACCGGGAGTTGTTAGCTGTAGTCAAGGCTTTGAAGGTGTGGAGACATTGGCTTGAGGGGGCGAAACACCCTTTTCTCATCTGGACTGACCATCGTAATCTCGAGTACATCCGGGAAGCGAGGAGACTAAAACCGCGTCAGGCTAGATGGGCCATGTTTTTCACCCGGTTTCAGTTCACCATCTCTTACCGACCAGGCTCCCAAAACACCAAGGCCGACGCGCTGTCCCGTCTCTATGATACCGAGGAGCGGTCCGTTGAGCCAACTCCCATCATTCCACCTTCATGTCTCGTGGCACCGGTGGTATGGGAGGTGGACGCGGAGATAGAGAGAGCCTCACGGTTAGAGCAGACCCCTCCTAACTGTCCAGCAGGGGTTCAGTACGTGCCGGGAGGGGTCCGGGATAAACTAATCCGTTGGGCTCATACTCTCCCCTCCTCGGGTCATCCTGGCATCGAGAGGACAGTGCGGAGACTTAGAGGGAGATACTGGTGGCCCACGTTGGCTAAGGACGTGAGATTTTATGTCTCCTCCTGCTCGGTGTGTGCTCAGAGCAAGGCTCCTCGGCACTTGCCTAGAGGGAAGTTACAGCCCCTCCTCGTTCCACAACGGCCGTGGACACACTTATCGGTGGACTTTCTTACCGATCTTCCCCCGTCCCAGGGAAGTACTACGATTTTGGTCGTTGTGGATCGGATTTCTAAGTCCTGCCGTCTCATCCCGTTGCCCGGTCTCCCTACGGCCCTGCAGACTGCGGAGGCCTTGTTTACCCATGACTTCCGGCACTATGGGGTGCCTGAGGATATCGTTTCTGATCGGGGCCCCCAATTCACGTCCAGAGTCTGGAGGGCGTTTATGGAGAGACTGGGGGTCTCGGTCAGTTTGACCTCGGGTTTTCACCCCGAGAGTAATGGGCAGGTGGAGCGCGTAAACCAGGATGTGGGCAGGTTTCTGCGGTCATATTGCCGGGACCGGCCTGGTGAGTGGGCGAGGTATGTTCCTTGGGCTGAGCTCGCTCAGAACTCCCTCCGCCACTCCTCAACGAACATGTCCCCGTTTGAGTGTGTGTTAGGTTACCAGCCGGTCCTGGCCCCATGGCACCAGAGACAGACCGAGGCTCCTGCGGTAGAGGAATGGGTACAGCGCTCCAAGGACACCTGGAAAGCCGTCCAGGAATCACTAAAGTTAGCAGGACAACGGCAGAAGAGGAGCGCTGACCAGTACCGCAGTGAGGCCCCCGAGGTCACACCGGGGGGCAGGGTCTGGCTCTCGACCCGAAACCTGCCTCTCCGCCTGCCCTGTCGGAAGCTGGGGCCGCAGTGTGTGGGGCCGTTTAAAGTCTTGAGGAGAATAAACGAGGTGTGTTATAGGTTACAACTCCCTAGGTATTACCGTATTAACCCCTCGTTTCATGTGTCTCTCCTCAGGCCGGTGGTGGCTGGTCCCCTGCAAGAAGGTGAGGTGCCTGAGGTCCCTCCACCCCCTCTGGAGATCGAGGGGTCCCCGGCGTACACAGTACGTGCCATTCTGGACTCGAGACGCCGGGTGAGGGGCCTACAGTACCTCGTGGACTGGGAGGGGTACGGTCCGGAGGAGAGATGCTGGGTTCCGGTGGGGGACATTTTAGATCCTACTTTACTGAGAGACTTTCACGCCTCCACCCGGATCGCCCGGCACCTCGCCCTCCGGGTCGTCCCCGAGGCCGGTGGCGGCGCGCTGCGGGAGCCGCGCGTCAGGAGGGGGGTACTGTCACGAATTCCGCCGAAGTTGACTCCCCTGCCTGTTCGGGCGGTGCTCGGCGGTCGTCGTCACCGTCCTACTAGCCGCCACCGATCCCTTTTTCGTTTGTCTGTTTGTTTTGTCTTATTAGTAGCACCTGTTTTTTGTTTCGTAATGAGTATACCTATAATTAGGAGTTTGACCCGCCCTTGTTTTGTGCGGGATTGTTTTTTGTTACGTGTGTGTATGTTTGGGTTTTGGCAAGTGTTCTCTCTGCGCCCTTGATGTTCGGGCTTATTCAGTTTTGTATTAAGAAAAAATATAAGGAATATTTTTTCCAAAGCGGCTCTCTCTCTCTCTGCGTCTGGTTCTTTCGCCAACCTAGTTCCGCGTGACAGAATGCTTCATGCACTATTTTAATGCAGTGCTCTATAAATCTTTATGCATTTACCGTTTACCGTTTATTTATCTGAGAATATCAATGCAAAGCATATGCCAATAATACATCGATAATGACTAGGCAAAGCATTATATTTACAAACAGATGTGTAAATTGGGATATTCCTGTGTTTTTGTACAAATTATACTGAAGAAAAATATAAAATGCAAAATGGAACAGTTCATGTAAGGAAATAAGTCAATTTGAATACATTCATTAGGCCCTAATCTATGGATTTCACATGACTGGGCAGGGGTGCAGCCATGGATGTGCCTGGGAGGACATAGGCCCACTCACTTGGCAGCCAGGCCCAACCTACTGGGGAGAGAGGCCCAGAAAATATATTGCATTTATCCCCACAAAAGAGCTTTATTTAAAACAGAAATACTCCTCAGCTTCTTCATATGCTACACCTGTCAATTGGATGGATAATCTTGGCAAAGAAATGCTCACTAACAGAGATGTAAACACAGTTGTGCACAAAATGTGAGAGAAATAACATTTTTCTGCGTATGGAACATTCCTGGGAATTTTTTTCGCCTCACGAAGTATGGGACCAACACTTTACATGTTGCATTTCTATTTTTTCTCAGTGTATTCTGAGAAGATTTAGGCTGGGATTCAATCTGCAGAGATGAAAGACTTGCACACGGCAGTAGAATGGCAACATCTCGGAAGTTCACAGAGATCACGTTTAAAATTATATCATGGCACACAGGCTGTAGTTGTTTGAATCCTGGCCTTGGTCTCTGTGGAAAGATGTTTAGGGTTTCTATTTCACATTTAGCTAGGCACATACTTTTCAATAGCAGTGTCAGGGGTTAAGGTGTTAAGCAATGCTGCCACAACACAAGATTTCAATGCAATGAGACGTCTATCTTGCAAGTACTTTAGAACGCTAGGGTGGGAGTATTGGAGCTAAAGTGCAGGCTGTGGAGAGAGTTTTCCAGTCTATCAAAATATTGTGCGAATGACTCTGCAGTTCTAAACACAGCGGTTTGCTCATTTTTGCCTCAAAAGGACCACCAGACCTATTGATTATTTCCTTCACGGTTTTACTTCTAGAGTGTTTTATGTAAAACATCCCATTGTGCACACCAGATCATTTCAACATGGATAATTGGGTAATCATTGGTTGAGACATTGATCAATGAGATAGCAACCTATATTCACACACTCAACACATTGGAAATTCAACTGTCTTTTTATCACAAAGCTTTCAACCATCTAAAAGCATAACAAAATACCAAAAGAAAAACAATGTCAGATTTTGGGCTTAGTTGTCACTCAAATGTATTTAACTGTGCTTTCAGCCATTTAAAAGCACAGCATAGATCAAATGGTAATACAATGTCAGATATTTTGTTTATTTACACAACAGATCCTCTAAAAGCAGAACCAAATGAGCTGGATTACAGTTGAGATTATGTTAAAAGTACATGGTGCAGGGCCTCCCGAGTGGTGCAGCGGTCTAAGGCACTACATCGCAGTGCTAGCTGTGTCACTACAGATCCTGATTCGATCCCAGGCTGTGTCGCAGCCGGCCGGGACCGGGAAAACCCATGAGGCAGCGAAAAATTGGCCCAGCGTCATCCGCGTTAGGGAGGGTTTGTCCGGCCGGGTTGTCCTTGTCCCATCGCGCTCTAGTGACTCCTGTGGTGGGCACGCTGCCACGGTCACCAGGTGTACAGTGTTTCCTCCGACACATTGGTGTGGCTGGCTTCCAGGTTAAGCGAGCAGTGTGGCTTGACAGGGTTGTGTTTCGGAGGACACACGGCACTCCACCTTCGCCTCTCCTGAGTCTGTACTGGAGTTGCAGCGATGGGACAAGACTAACTACCAATAGGATATCACAAAAAAAGCTACATGGTCACTGTCGATTATTATTAATTGTGAATATCTCCATGTACCTGCAAAGACCTATGCATGGTTATCTTGAACATGCACACTTTATATGATTACATAAGAAGATATTTATATTTCCAGTAACCTTAAAATGTGCCTAATGATGTGTTACTCCTTTAAAGGTTGAATCTTAGCTTTAGGCTATTTACTGTATTACATAAGTAATATTGAATTGTGTTTGGTTGACAACGTAACCAAATATCAACATTTAAAGGAAAAGTATCTACTGCTTGGATAGTTCCTTCTGAGCCACTTGCTTTATCCCATTCTCTCGTGCGGCTTCCCACCGGGGCGTGTCTGATGGGCCAGCCGAGGCAAAAGCCTGATGAGCCAGCTGAGGCACCCCCGGTTCCTTTGGCAGCTAAGGCATGGAAGCCCGTCGAGCCAGCTGAGGCACCCCTGGTTCCTTCGGCAGCGGCACGCGGACCCGACGTCACCAACCCCAACAAAAAAATTAAAAACTCCCTGATTGCTTCCAACATTGGTGTCAGCATTCTGTAAAGACAGACGCTGGGAGACGAGGAGCAAGTACAGGGAGTGAACACTTAATAAATAACAGACATGAACACGGACAGTGTCTGGACAGGGGAAACAAAACAACATTACTGCAAACATGGGGAAGAAAATGAGAAAGTTACAGATATAGGGGAGGCAATCAATAAGGTAATAGAGTCCAGGTGAGTCCCATGAAGCGCTGACGCCCATAACGATAGTGACAGGCGTGCGTAATGATGGGCCGCCTGGCGACATCGAGCGGGAGACAACAATTGAAAGGGAACAGTTAGATTATGGGAAATTTATTAGACCAAATTTGAAGACACAACTAGAGTTCACCTGACACAAGACTGAATCCATTTTACATTTACTGTACTTTCGCCACATTTGTTAACGAAATCTGAAAATACTCTGGATACATTCAGTAACTGTGGGGTAGATGCAACATGAGACCCCAAAAAATATGAGGGTTTGAGTGAGAGGACTAACTGTTGTATCCAAGTGGCCACACACTTCTCCAAAGTGTGCACAGTTCCTAAGCAATTTCAATGCACATTTACAACTCTTGGGGTGACAGGTAGCCTAGTGGTTAGAAAACCGCCATATAAATGCCTGACTACCGTTTTCAACTGCACATGGGGACAAATAGCATCACTACTCTGGATGATTCTGACTAATAATATGTGGACAACTACAACTACCTAGGTGTCTGGTTAGACTGTAAACTCTCCTTCCAGACTCACATTAAGCATCTCCTATGCAAAATGAAATCTAGAATCGGCTTCATATTTCACAACAAAGCCTCCTTCACTCCTGCTGCTAAACATACCCTCTTAAAACTGACTATCCTACAAAATAGCCTCCAACACTTTACTCAGAAAATTAGATGTAATCTTTCACAGTGCAATCCGTTTTGTCACCAAATCCCCATATACTACCCACCACTGCGAACTGTATGCTCTTGTTGACTGGACCCTCGCTACATATTCACCGCCAAACCCACTGGCTCCAGGTCATCTTTAAGTCTTTGCTCGGTAAAGCCCGCCTTTTCTCAGCTCACTGGTCACCATAGCAACACCCACGCGCTCCTGCAGGTATATTTCACTGGTCATCCCCAAAGCCAACACCCCCTTTGGCCACCTTTCCTTCCAGTTCTCTGCTGCCAATGACTGGAACGAATTGCAAAATCACTGAAGCTGGAGACTTATATCTCCCTCTCTAACTTTAAGCATCAGCTGTCAGAGCAGCTTACAGATCACTGTACCTGTACACAGCCCATTTTGTAAATAGCACACGCAACTACCTCATCCCCATATTGTTATTTATTTTTTTACTCTTTTGCACCCCAGTATCTCAACTTGCACATCATCATCTGCACATCTATCACTCCAGTGTTAATGCCAAATTGTAATTATTTCACCACTATGGCCTATTTATTGCCTTACCTCCTTAATCCTAGTACATTTGCACACACTGTACATAGATTTTTCTATTGTGTTATTGACTGTACATTTGTTTATCCCATGTGTAACTCTGTTGTTGTTTCTGTCGCACTGCTTTGCTTTATCTTGGTCAGGACGCAGTTGTAAAATAGAACTTGTACTCAACTGGCCTACCTGGTTAAATAAAGGTGAAATAAAAATAAACACAAATACATTTGGGACGGAGCCCTTAACGGGTGACGTGGTGTGGCCAGATATTTTCAGCATCTCAGTGGGACCTGGGAGCTATAAAATTGTTTATTAATGAAACTGCACTTGCCTGATGTGTTACGGCTCGTGGGTGACAACTAACTGCAAACAACTGTCCCCCCAACGTTGTGCACATACATCAATCACATCCCACAGGCACTTGACACACCTGGATAATACACACATATGCTGCAAACACAGACTCAACTCACTTTGAATTAAAGTTTCATGTACACATGTTAATAAAGAGGTGGGTGTTTTGTTTGGGTAGAATTCTCATTGCACATTTTTTTAAATAAGTGATACATCTCAAAGATCTGCGAAGCCTTTATTCGACATCGACAGATACCCCTTCAGTTCATGGTCAATTTACAGGCCACCCAGATGCTACTGAATCAGTACCATCTCTCTACCCCTAGAAGGTATTCTGATTGTTTCCCACTACAATGCTGTTGCATTCCCCTCCCTTTGCCCATTTAATCCAAACACCCAACAGACATGTAGGTAAGCACTTCTGACAAGGACTGGGCACAAATAGAAAATTCTTCCCTTTTGACTTAATTCCTTATTTCGCCCCGGCAGAGCAAACTCAATTCCTGAACCTAGACAAGACCTGTGATAAAGCAATTAGCGTGCGGTTTCGAGTGGGTGGCAAGCTTGACAGGCCAGACGGGGACATGGCACTAAGCACAAAAAAGCAGCTCAAACCACGGTCTTGACGGTCACTGATGAACACGGAGTCTTCACAGAGTCTCTGCAACAGAAGCCAGACAATGACAAAGTAACTAGCTCTCTAAACACAGAAACCAAAGAAAAGGGAGCACTGGCATGAAAGGAACCAGACAGCCCCTCGAACACACCACGTCTCGTTCGCTGTGATCGCTATAATTTCCTACTGGGCTCAAGTTCTTCAAATTGGTCTGACACGGCTTCCTTTCATTTCATTTCATTTCATTTCACTTCAGAGGTTCACACTGACAATCGTTTTGGGGCAAAAATTAGCACTGATATGATACAATATACTTGGTCTAATAATTTACATAGAAATTATTTTTGTAATGTCAGCATACAAATACACATTCACAACACAATATATTACATGCAGTATGGAAAACTGGAACATTTGAACACAATTTACATTTTTACATATTCAAAGTCTCTGTGGCCTACTGTCTGACCGTGTATTGGGCCTGCATCTACCCCGGGTACCACTGTTCAGCAGCCTGATGGCTGATGGAATGAAACTTGCCTTGGCCTTATTCTCCTTCCGTAGGGCAGCAGCTCAAACCATCAGGCAAGACTTTGTGTGTGGGGTCCTATATGGTGCGCTTGGCTTTGTCCCTTTCCGGTTTATCCTATAGGCCCTGAAGCCCCCTGCACTGCAGCCCACAGATCGGGGACCCCAGGTTTACAGTCTTCCTGAGGACTGATGAGATCAGTATCTCTGGATAAAAGGGAAAGAGAAAAAACGGTGGATCCAGGTAAATCAGCAGAACACAGAGTGAGAAAGTTGACAGCGTGACAAAAACATATTCACACATTCACTGATGCATATTCTGAGTGTCCATATCATAATCAGGACATGGCCCTGGAAATCATCACTGTTAGCCCTCACTGTTCGTGGGGTCACACTTATAATACAGATGTGCTGAGACACTCAATGAGCTCCAATTAAAAATAATGACATCACTCGTAAAATTCCTCCTTTACCTCTGCTATTTCCTCCAGTTCCTCATACTCTCTCTCTGGCATTGTGCATTGTTTTGCTTTGCTGGGCCTTGGTGCTTGTGTTGAGAAAGATGTCTTGGATTGGTTTGTTGACCTTAAATCCTCTCCATTTAGTTATTCTAATCTGATATTGCATGTTTGCTGTCGCTATACTTTTCCCAGTGTCTTACTCTAACGGATCGCTAACCTTCCCAAATAACATTGACCTGGCAACTGGCTTTCTTTAAGCCAAGGGAAAAATACAGGTAATGACTGTTTGCTCCAGTGATATTTTTGAAAGTCACCCTGATGATATCTCCAATGCTGAGAGAATTCAATTTGGGCATTTCAGGAGTAAATTGAAAACTGCAGAGTGGGATTTACTGTGAAAAACAGCACATCCAAGAATCCTGGCGAAAATGATATTGCTGTCTGCTAGTAGTGATATGGATGCTGCAGTATAGTGATATGGACGCTGCAGTATTGATTAACTGCTTAGCCTCTATCTTTGCGATGGCATGGTATTTTTTATTCCGTTTTTGTTTGTAATCATTGTGATTACCTTTGAAGAAAAGGATAGTGTTTTCTGAAATAGAAATACATTTTCATTATGATGTTTACATTATTGTTTTCCACTCGAGGTTACTGTAACGGCTGTCGCTCTCCTCATCCTCGGATGAGGTGAGGAGAGAAGGATCTTCAGACCAAAACGCAGCTTCAGGGAAATAAGCCATCTTTATTATAAATACGACGGCAACACGAAACAAAACAAAACACTTTCAAAACTACAAAAACAAGAAAACGACGTAGACGACAAAACCTGAACATGAACTTACTTAACTGAAACGTAAAACTCACGGACAGGAAACAGACTACATCGAAACGAAACAAACCGAAACCAGTCCCGTGTGGCGCAACGACATACACAAACACAGGAGACAATCACCCACCACGAACACTGTGACAACGCCTACCTAAATATGACTCTTAATTAGAGGAACGCCAAACACCTGCCTCTAATTAAGAGCCATACCAGGTAACCCAAAACCAACACAGAAACAGAAAACATAGAATGCCCACCCAACCTCACGTCCTGACCAACTAACACACATAACAACTAACATAAATAGGTCAGGAACGTGACATTACCCCCCCCCACAAGGTGCGAACTCCGGACGCACCAGCACAAAGTCTAGGGGAGGGTCTGGGTGGGCATCTAACCACGGTGGTGGCTCAGGCTCCGGGCGCGGTTCCCACCCCACCATAATCCATCCTAGCTTCCTCCCTCCAAGAATGTCCACCCTCTTTTTTCCCCCACAAAATCCTCTTAATAACATACCTAATAAGGACAACACCGGGACAGAGAGATAAATCAAGACAGAGGGATAGATAAGAATATAGAGGTAGATCAAGATAGAGAGGGAGATCAGGATAGAGGGGCAACTCCGGACTGAAAGGCAGCTCCGGACAGAGAGACAGCTCTGGACTGATGGGCAGTTCTGGGTATCTAGCCTTTTCAGGCTGAAGGGCAGCTCATGGCTGACTGACGAATCTCGACGCTCATGGCTGGCTGACGGCTCTCGACGCTCATGGCAGGCTGACGGCTCTCGACGCTCATGGCAGGCTGACGGCTCTCGACGCTCATGGCAGGCTGACGGCTCTCGACGCTCATGGCAGGCTGACGGCTCTCGACGCTCATGGCAGGCTGACGGCTCTCGACGCTCATGGCAGGCTGACGGCTCTCGACGCTCATGGCAGGCTGACGGCTCTCGACGCTCATGGCAGGCTGACGGCTCTCGACGCTCATGGCAGGCTGACGGCTCTCGACGCTCATGGCAGGCTGACGGCTCTCGACGCTCATGGCGCTCTGACGGCTCTGGCTGCTCATGGCTCTCTGACGGCTCTGGCTGCTCATGGCTCGCTGGCGGCTCTGGCAGATCCTGTCTGGTTGGCGGCTCTGGCAGATCCTGTCTGGTTGGCGGCTCTGGCAGATCCTGTCTGGTTGGCGGCTCTGGCAGATCCTGTCTGGTTGGCGGCTCTGGCAGATCCTGTCTGGTTGGCGGCTCTGGCAGATCCTGTCTGGCTGACGGCTCTAGCGGCTCCTGTCTGGCTGACGGCTCTAGCGGCTCCTGTCTGGCTGACGGCTCTGTAGGCTCATGGCAGACGGGCGGCTTTGCAGGCTCATGGCAGACGGGCGGCTTTGCAGGCTCCTGGCAGACGGATGGCTCAGACGGCGCTGGGGAGACGGATGGCTCAGATGGCGCTGGGGAGACGGATGGCTCAGATGGCGCTGGGGAGACGGATGGCTCAGATGGCGCTGGGGAGACGGATGGCTCAGATGGCGCTGGGGAGACGGATGGCTCAGATGGCGCTGGGGAGACGGATGGCTCTGGCCGGATACGGTGCACTGTAGACCTGGTGCGTGGTGCCGGAACTGGAGGCACCGTGCTAATGATAAGCACCTTCCTACTAGTGCGGGGAGCAGGGACAGGGCACACTGTATTCTCAAAGCCCACTCTATAACTGATGCGTGGTACCGGCACTGGTGACGCCGGGCTGAGGACAAGCACATCAGGATTAGTACGGGGAGAAGATACAGTTTGTACAGGGCTCTGGAGACGCACTGGTAGCTTAGTGCGTGGGGCCGGAACTGGAGGCACCGGGCTAGATACACGCACTACAGGGAGAGTGCGTGGAGGAGGAACAGGGCTCAGGATACGCACTGGTAGCCTAGTGCGTAGTGTAGACACTGTAGGTACTAGGCTGGGGCGGGGAGGTGGTGCCGGAAATACCGGACCGTGGAGGCGTACTGGCACTCTTGAGCATTGAACCCGCCCAACCTTACCTGGTTGAATGCTCCCGGTCGCCCGACCAGTGCGGGGAGGTGGAATAACCCGCACCGGCCTATGTAGGCGAACCGGGGAAACCATGCGTAAGGCCGGTGCCATGTATGCCGGCCCGAGGAGACGCACTGGAGACCAGACGCGTTGAGCCGGCCTCATGACACCTGGCTCAATACTCAATCTAGCCCTACCAGTGCGGGGAGGTGGAATAACCCGCACTGGGCTATGCACTCGTACAGGAGACACCGTGCGCTCTACTGCGTAACACGGCGCCTGCCCGTACTCCCGCTCTCCATGGTAAGCCTGGGAAGTGGGCGCAGGTCTCCTACCTGCCCTTGGCCCACTACCTCCTAGCCCCCCCCCCAAGAAATTTTTGGGAATTACTTACGGGCTTTTTTGGCTTCCGTGCCAGACGTGTTCCCTCATAGCTCCGGTTCCTCTCCCCGGTAGCCTCTGCTCTCCTCAGTGCCTCCACCTGTTCCCATGGGAGGCGATCCCTACCAGCCAGGATCTCCTCCCAAGTGTAGCAACCCTTTCCGTCCAATACATCATCCCATGTCCATTGCTCCTTTCTCTCCTGTCCCTTACTCCGTTTAGTTTTCCCTTGCCGCTTGGTCTTAGCGTGGTGGGTGATTCTGTTACGGCTGTCGCTCTCCTCATCCTCGGATGAGGTGAGGAGAGAAGGATCTTCAGACCAAAACGCAGCTTCAGGGAAATAAGCCATCTTTATTATAAATACGACGGCAACACGAAACAAAACAAAACACTTTCAAAACTACAAAAACAAGAAAACGACGTAGACGACAAAACCTGAACATGAACTTACTTAACTGAAACGTAAAACTCACGGACAGGAAACAGACTACATCGAAACGAAACAAACCGAAACCAGTCCCGTGTGGCGCAACGACATACACAAACACAGGAGACAATCACCCACCACGAACACTGTGACAACGCCTACCTAAATATGACTCTTAATTAGAGGAACGCCAAACACCTGCCTCTAATTAAGAGCCATACCAGGTAACCCAAAACCAACACAGAAACAGAAAACATAGAATGCCCACCCAACCTCACGTCCTGACCAACTAACACACATAACAACTAACATAAATAGGTCAGGAACGTGACAGTTACTGGAAGTTTGTGTCAGACTATAATTTGGAGATATATCAGGAAGTGACACCCAAAGGTAGTACCCACTTGATTCAAGGGTATTGGTTTACCCAGAATCTGTTCACAAATCTCCTGTAACTTGATATCTGAATAAATGGCCACTTTGCCTGCTGTATAATGTAGGTTATTGTGTTACTATGTTACTTTCATGGAATTAAAAATCCAAAGTTTTAAACTAAGAGAAGGCCCAAACTCCTCACACAATACAATCGCTGTGTTACAAATACCATCAGTTAGTTATGTTTTGTACAAGTTAGGTTAGTCTCAATTATGGTACATTTTATTTTTCTGCCTTATATTGATATTAGGAACAAGTTATGTCTCTCAATGTTATGAATTATAGATAAAGCCAGATTATCATCCTAGGACCCGAAGAACTGATTCAGTATCACACTCTCGGAATTCCAACTGGATCTTTTGAAATACAGTTTCACTCAATTTATCTTCATATTTCTTAAAAGGTTCATTCACATCAGTTTCAGTCGGTGATTTTTAGAGAGGGAGGACGCTAATTTTTTTTAAAGCATGACCTTATTTCTATTACAGCATATTGGATGACTGTCATTCATATTCCATTCACCCAGTTCAATGTAACATTGATAGGTTTAGGCTACTACATGATACTCTAATTTTCCCTATTCCCATCATTAAGTTGCTACAACCTAGCCTATGAGTGAAAGTTTACAACGTACAGTTGAAGTCGGAAGTTTACATACACTTAGGTTGGAGTCATTAAAACTCGTTTATCAACCACTCCACACATTTCTTGTTAACAAACTATAGTTTGGCAAGTCGGTTAGGACATCTACTTTGTGCATGACACAGGTCATTTTTCAAAAAATAGATTACAGACAGATTATTTAACTTATAATTAACTGTATCACAATTCCAGTGGGTCACAAGTGTACATACACTAAGTTGACTGTGCCTGTAAACAGCTTGGAAAATTCCAGAAAATTATGCCACGGCTTTATGGGGAAATCAGCCAAGACCTCAGAAGAAAATTGTAGATCTCCACAAGTCTGGTTCATCCTTGGGAGCAATTTCCAAACGCCTGAAGGTACCACATTTATCTGTACAAACTATAGTATGCAAGTATAAACACCACGGGACCATGCAGGTGTCCTACCGCTCAGGAAGGAGACGCATTCTGTCTCCTAGAGGTGAACGTACTTTGTTGTGCAAATCAAGTGCAAATCAAATCTCAGAACAACACCAAAGGACCTTGTGAAGATGCTGGAGGAAACAGGTACAACAGTATCTATATCCACAGTAAAACGAGTCCTACATCAACATAACCTGAAAGGCCGCTCAGCAAGGAAGAAGCCACTGCTCCGTACTTTTTGGAGAAATGTCCTCTGGTCTGATGAAACACAAATTGAACGGTTTGGCAATAATGACCATCGTTATGTTTGGAGGAAAAAGAGGGAGGCTTGCAAGCCGAAGAACCACATCTGAACCGTGAAGCACGGGGGTGGCAGCATCATGTTGTGGGAGTGCTTTGCTGCAGGAGGGACTGGTGCAATTCACAAAATAGATGGCATCATGAAGAAGAAAATTATGTGGATATATTGAAGCAACATCTCAAGACATCAATCAGGAAGTTAAAGCTTGGTCGCAAATGGGTCTTCCAAATGGACAATTCCCCCAAGCATACTTCCAAAGTTGTGGCAAAATGGCTTAAGGACAACAAAGTCAAGGTTTTGGAGTGGCCATCACAAAGCCCTGACCTCAATCCTATAGAACATTTGTGGGCAGAACTGAAAAAGAGTGTACGAGCAAGGAGGCCTATAAACCTGACTCAGTTACACCAGATCTGTCAGGAGGAATGGTCCAAAATTCACCCAACTTAATGTGGGAAGGTTGTGGAAGGCTACCCGAAACCTCTGATCCAAGTTAAACTATTTAAAAGCAATGCTACCAAGTACTAATTGAGCGTATGTAAACTTCTGACCCACTGGGAATGTGATGAAAGAAATTAAAGCTGAAATAAATCATTCTCTCTACTATTATTCTGACATCTCACATTCTTAAAATAAAGTGGTGATCCTAACTGACCTAAGACAGGGAATTTTTACTAGGATTAAATGTCAGGAATTGTGAAAAACTGAGTTTAAATGTATTTGGCTAAGGTGTTTGTAGACTTCCGACTTCAACTGTAGGTGCATACAGGTCGAAAGAAAGATTTGAGGTGGCATACAGTGACACATGGACAGACAGTGACACATTAAATACCGCCTCTTGCCTGCATCTAGCTGTCCTAGGGTGTAATCATTAGTCCAACAGTTGCAAATGAGTTTCTAATGGACAAATTCAAGTATGTTACAGTTTCGTTCAGTTTGCTTCCATTTATGAAATGTTTAACAGAATCAGCTAAATGAATGCACCCCTGATCACATAAGCATGTCATTGTATTCCTTTTCGCATCTATGCGCTCCCCTCCTCTCACCTTTTCCCTTTGCTTGTGGACTTCATTGCGCAAGACATCAGCTGTCTGTGACCAGGTGAAAAAACATTTCCAAACCAAACCTTCATATCATAACCGCTACACAGCCTACAACGTTATCACCATATTACCTAAAGTAACATCACAGTCAACATAGCCAATAGAACTAATGTGTTAGTAAATCCGCTACAATTATGCAGTACAGTGTATTTAGCAGTTACACCGGCGGGCCCCGGTGGCAATGAATGAGTAAAACCTGACTTGGATGAGTTCCACAGTTGGATTGTCCTAGCCAGCTACAGTAGCTAACATAGCATTACTCTTTTTGAGCTGGGTGTTTGCGTAGGCTAAACTAGCTAGCTGCATTTGCTAGCTAAGAAAGTAAGAGTGAATTTTTTTCTCTCTTGCTCCTCCATTTTTTAAAGAATGTAATTTGTTCAGAACTGTTAAACTATTGTCTTTCTCTCTCTTTGAGTCGACTAATCACCACATTTTATGCACTGCAGTTCTGGTTGTCCACGTCCTCATCTGAGGAGCCTCCAATTATTCACATCAATAGACAAGCAAAAGGCCAATAGACAAAAAAATTTCAATCTTTTTTTGAGTTGTGGCCTTGTGAGAACAGAATATTGGATTTGGAAAAATCAAGCTCTTCTGACTTTGAACCTGCTGAGGCCTGGTGCAGTGCCATGTGCAAAAATGTCCATGCAGCCTATGCAATACGTTGTGGTACTGTAGTACAATGGAGAGCAAATCTTGCTGGCTCTGCACTATCAACTCTGGCACAGATCAGTGTCCCAGTCCTTGGAAAGTGTTCCTTCTAGAGGGCTACCGGCCATGCAATTTCCTTTGCCAGCAACCAGGACAAATGCAGTTATAGTCTGTGTGAATAGCAGAGACCCGCAGAGACTCATTTTCCCAGATCTGAGGGGGCTAGTACTCCATCTTTACTTCGTAAGTGTCATGCATTTGTTGTGTGCAATGCCACACGTGACTGACACATGACGGCGTATTATGTTGATCAAATGTTAGTTCCCTGGTTGTCTGCCATCACTCTGCTGTATCCTCTCTTGAATGTGATCTCTAAGACGCTCTATGGCCCTGCAGCTCCAGGGAGTCTCCTGAGATTTGAGCTAATGCAGCATCACTATGCGTCCTCAGCGAGGGCCTAGAGAGTGCAATAGCTAAATCCCCCTTGCATGTCGGCAATACACACCGGCTTGCATCTGCAATGGATGTCTTATTCAGCTAAATCATCGGCCACTTGGAAAGAAGCACTTTGTTCGGACATCACAGGCAACATTAACAGTACCGCCACAAGGTTAGAGTTTGGATTTACTCCACAAATACAGATACTCTCTGTTCTATTTTCTGCTAGATCCACTCTGAAGTGCAAGTAGACTTTACCACATCACTCGAGCAAGGAAAATTGTCTGTATGTTCATGTGCAATATGTGCAGATATTAAAGGTACAGGAGTATACCATGATAAGGGAACTGTTAAAACACTATGTCTGATAGAATAGCATCTTTCAAATGTATTAATGACATTCACCAGCCAGTGATTGTATAAAGCATTCAAGGTAAAACACAAAAGGCATATAATATATTAAGCAAACATGTAATTCACTGTAGGATATTGTGTCACTACACGTTCAGAGGCACAAAGCGATTCAGATGCGATGTTCAATTTTGAAATGCTATAAATGAGAACAAAAAATGACACCCTCACTGGGCACAAACTGTTTGAATCAACATTGTTTGAACGTAATTTGTCAAATCAAATTTTAATGGTCACATACACATGGTTAGCAGATGTCAATGTGAGTGTAACGAAATGCTTGTGCTTCTAGTTCCGACAGTGCAGTAATATCTAACAAGAAATCAAACAATTCCCCAACAACTACCTAATACAAAAGGGGTGAATGAGAATATGTACATATAAATATATGGATGAGCGATGGCCGAGTGGCATAGGCAAGGTGCAATAGATGGTACAGAATACAGTTGCAAGAAAAAGTATGTGAACCCTTCGGAATTACCTGGATTTCTACATAAATATGTTAAAAAATGTGATCTGATCTTACCTGTATGTATGAGATGAGTAAGGAAAGATATGTAACATTATTTAAAGTGACTACTGATAGATTTATTAAAGTGGCTAGTGATTGGGTCTCAATGTTGGCAGCAGCCTCTCTGAGTTAGTGATTGCTATTTAGCAGTCTGATGGCCTTGAGATAGAAGCTGTTCTTCAATCTCTCGGTCCCAACTTTGATGCACCTGTACTGACCTTGCCTTCTGGATGGTAGCGGTGTGACCAGGCAGTGGCTCGGGTGGATGTTGTCCTTGATGATCTTTTTGGCCTTCCTGTGACATCAGGTGCTATAGGTGTCATGGAGGGCAGGGTGGTGCAGTTGCCGTACGAGGCTTTGATACAGCCCAACAGGATGCTCCCGATTGTGCATCTGTAAAAGTTAGTCAGGGGTTGAAGAGGTGCTGTTGCGCCTTCTTCACCACACTGTTGTGTGGGTGGATGATTTCAGTTTGTCTGTGATGTGTACGCCGAGGAACTTAACTCTCCACCTTCTCCACTCCTGTCCCTTCAATGTGGGTAGGGGGTGTTCCCTCTGCTGTTTCCTGAAGTCCACAATCATCTCCTTTGTTTTGTTGACTTTGAGTGAGAGGTTGTTTTCCTGACACCAAACTCTGAGCGCCCCCAGAGTCTCGTTGTTGTTGGTAATAAAGCCCACTACTGTTGTGTCATCTGTCAACTCGAAGATTCAGTTAGAGGCATGCATGGCCACGCAGTCGTGGGTGAACAGGGAGTACAGGAGGGGGCTGAGCACGCACCGTTGTGGGGCCCCGGTGTTGAGGGTCAAGTGGAGATGTTGTTTCCTACCTTCACTACCTGGGGGCAGCCCGTCACAGTGTGGGGTTGAGACCCAGGGCCTCCAGCTTGATGATGAATTTGGAGGGTACTATGTCGTTGAATGCTGAGCTGTAGTCAATGAAAAGCATTCTTACATAGGTATTCCACCTGTCCAGATCGGATAGGTCAGTGTGCAATGTGATGGCGATTGCATAGTCTGTGGACCTGTTGGGGCGGAATGCAAACTGAAGTGGGTCTAGGGTGGCCGGTAAGGTGGAGGTGATATGATCCTTGACAAGTCTCTCAAAGCACTTCATGATGACAGAAGTGAGTGCTATGGGGCGATAGTCATTTAGTTCAGTAATCTTTGCCTTCTTGGGTACAGGAACAGTGGTGGTCATCTTGAAGCATGTGGGGACAGCAGACTGGGATAGGGAGTGATTGAATATGTCTGTAAATACACCAGCAAGCTGGTCTGCGCATGCTCTGAGGATGCAGCCAGGGTGGTCGTCTGGGCCAGCAGCTTTGCGAGGGTTAACACGTTTAAATGTTTTACTCATGTTGGCCACGGAAAAGGTAGGGGGGGTGTCGCAGTCCTTGGTAGCGGGCCAGGATGGTGGCACTGTATTGTCATCAAAGCGGGGAAAGGAGCTGTTTAGTTTATCTGGAAGCGTGACGTGGCTGGATTTCTTTTTGTAGTCCGTGATTTCCTTTAGACCCTGCCACATACGACTTGTGTCTGAGCCGTTGAATTGCGACTCCACCTTATCCCTGTCCCGGCATTTCACTTGTTTGACTGACTTGCCGAGTGAATAACTACAATGTTTATATTCAGCCATATTCCCAGACCTTTTTCCATCGTTAAATGTGGTGGTTTGCGCTTTCAGTTTTGAGCGAATGCTGCCATCCATCCACGGTTTCTTGTTAGAGTAGGTTTTAATAGTCACATTGGGTACAACATCTCCAATTCACTTCCTAATAAACTCACTCACCGAGTCAGTGTATAGGTCAATGTTCTTCTCTGAGGCTGACCGGAACATATCCCAGTCCGTGTGATCAAAACAATCTTGAAGCGTGGATTCCGATTGGTCAGACCAGCGTTGAATGGTTTTAGTCACTGGTACATCCTGTTTGAGTTTCTGCCTATAAGACGGTAGGAGCAAGATGGCTGCGTGGTCGAATTTGCCAAAGGGAGGGCAGGGGAGGGCTTTGTATGCATCACAGAAGTTAGAGTAGCAGTGATCAAGTGTATTCCCCCCGCGCAAAGTTCAGTGCAATCAATATGTTGATAGAATTTAGGTAGCCTTTTTCTCAAATTTGCATTGTTAACATCCCCAGCTACAATAAATGCAGCCTCAGGATATATGGTTTCCAGTTCATATAGTCCAGTGAAGTTCCTTGAGGGCCGTCTTGCTGACTGCTTGAGGGGGAATGTACACAGCTGAAATGATAACTGATGAGAATTCTCTTGGGAGGTAATATGGCTGGCATTTGATTGGAAGGAATTCTAGGTCGGGTGAGCAAAAGGACTTGATTTCCTGTATGTTGTTATGATTACATCATGAGTCGTTAATCATGAAGCATACACCCCACCCTTCCTCTTCCCAGAGAGGTTTTTATCTCTGTCGGCGCGATGCATGGAGAAGCCTGGTGGCTGAACCGATTCCGACAACATAGCCATGTTTCCGTGAAACAGACAATGTTACAATCTCTGATGTGTCTCTAGAAGGCAACCCTTGCTAGAATTCCGTCTTCCTTGTTGTCAAGAGACTGGATATTAGTGAGTAGTATACTCGGGAGTGGTGGGCGATGTGCACGTCTACGGAGCAGGAGGCCTCTTCGTCTCTCCTTTCTGCGGCACCGTTGTTTTGGGTAGGCATATGTGCTGGGTGGTGGTCCAAACAGAGAATCAGCTTCGGGAAAGTCGTATTCATGGTCGAAATGTTGGTAAGTTGACGTCACTTTTATATCCAATAGTTCTTCCCGGCAGTAGTATTTGATAAGACTTAAGATTCTGGGGTAACAATGTAATAAATAACACATGAACTAAATACTGCATAGTTTCCTAAGGACTCGAAGCGAGGCAACCATCTCTGTCGGCGCCATCTTGATTGTCAATGTATTCTGACGTGGAATCTACATGGAAAATACATTGTATTTAAAAAAGTGAATTACGTTGGTAAACTGTTGTTTTGAGGGTGAAAGGATAATGTCATCATGGTAACCACATTTCAACAGACAAACCTTGTATAAAATATGATGAAATGGTTCATTTAAAACAACACCAGTCCCTCTTGCAGCAAAGCACCCCCACAACATGATGCTGCCACCCCCGTGCTTCACGGTTGGGATGTTGTTCTTCGGCTTGCAAGCCTCCCCCTTTTCCTCCAAACATAATAATGGTCATTATGGCCAAACAGTTCTATTTTTGTTTCATCAGACCAGAGGACATTTCTCCAAAAAGTACGATCTTTCTCCCCATGTGCAGTTGCAAACCGTAGTCTGGCTTTTTATGGCAGTTTTGGATCAGTGGCTTCTTCATTGCTGATTGGCCTTTCAGGTTATGTTGAAATAGGACTCGTTTTACTGTGGATAAAGATACTTTTGTACCTGTTACCTCCAGCATCTTCACAAGGTTCTTTGCTGTAGTTCTGGGATTGATTTGCACTTTTTGCACCAAAGTACGTTCATCTCTAGGAGACAGAATGCATCTCCTTCCTGAGCGGTATGACTGCTGCGTGGTTCCATGGTGTTTATGCTTGCGTCCCATTGTTTGTACAGATGAACGTGGTACCATCAGGCATTTGGAAATTGCTCCCAGGGAAGAACCAGACTTGTGGAGGTCTTGGCTGATTTCTTTTGATTTTCCCGCGATGTCAAGCAAAGAGGCACTGAGTTTGAAGGTAGGCCTTGAAATACATACACAGGTACACCTCCATTTCTCTCAAATAATGTCAATTAGCCTATCAGAAGCTTCTAAAGCCAAGACATAATTTTCTGGAATTTTCCAAGCTGTTTACAGGCACAGTCAACTTAGTGTATGTAAACTTGTGACCCACTGGAATCCGGCGTCAAGACAGTGAATTCTAAATTGAATAATCTGTCTGTAAACAATTCTTGGAAAAATGGGGACATGCACAAAGTAGATGTCCTAACTGACTTGCCAAAACTATAGTTTGTTAACAATGCATTTGTGGAGTGGTTGAAAAACGAGTTTTAATGTCTCCAAACTAAGTGTATGTTAACCTCCGACTTCAATTGGAGTAAAATAATAAACAATAACACTTGGACTTCTACTTCCAGCTTATACGTACTACATACATTTTACATTTTTTCTGATGTCCATCTATTTTGATTTCTATTTGCCATATATTTGTAACTGTGCTATTTCACAAATGTTCAAAACCTATATACATTTTACAGACCCCATATATTTTACATTTGTTATCTTGCTGTTATTATACCCACCCTTCAGCTCCATTCTATCCATTTTGGATTTATAGTTGCCATATATTTTTCAACTGTGCTGTGATGCTTCACAAAAGTTATATTCTGAACCTTTCTATTCTCATAGTTTCTACAGATTGTGAATTAAAGATACAATTTTTTCGAAAATAATTCTAATATTACTGATTTATTGACTATGACTTTTCAAATCACCCAGTATATCTATATGCAGTGTTAGCTCTAGGTAAATGTTGAAATTCTTCAGCCATTCCTGGACCTGTGACCAAAAACGAGCTACATATGGAGTGAGCCAAAATAAATTATCTAATGACTCTGCCTCCTTGCAGCAAAATCTGCAGAGCTGAGAAGATTGTATCCCCCATATACATATAACATTCTATTGGTTGCAATAAATGTGTATAACATTTTAAATAAAAAAATCTACATTTTGAATCTGTCGTCAATTTGCGTGTCAATTCATAAACCATGTGCCGTGAAATCTCTTCCCAACTATTTAGCAATTTATATGGCACAGCTGTCAATTTTTTTGTCCTTATAGTAAACGATTTTTATTTATCACAATTTTTTTAACCAATTTTGGTCTTTATTGCAGGGCCAACAGACAAGTTTCTTACTTTTTCCCCCTTCCACTTGCATTTTTGTGGTAATGCTGCAATTAGCTGGTTGTAATTTTGGGTAGAGCAGACATTTCCAAAAGTGACAATGCTGCCCCCTATATCAAATAAGTTAAGTATTGCTGTTAGCTCGATGGCTGGCTTGCTAGATAACGTTAACATTGAACCTAACTTATTTGGTTAACTTTAACTATGACAATCAGTTTGTATTGCTAGTAACAATACTCTATGGATTGGATTTCAGTTCATTTTTTAGCTAGCTAACATTAACGTGACATGTCTAAACTAAGGATCCAAAGTTAAAGTTTGCTGTTAGCTAGCTAAAGTTAGCTGAGGTTAGATGGCTGGCTTGCTAGCTAACATTAATTTGTGTATATGAATTGTATGTAACGTTAAATGTTTTCTCACAATGACATTTTGCATTGCTCGGTATAGCCTAATGTTAGTATGGTGGCTATGACAATCAGTGTGTATTGCTAGTTAAAGCGTGCTGTTAGCTAGCCAGCTGACGTTAGATGGCTAGCTAGCTAGCTAACATTATGTTTATGAACTGTGTGTAGTGATATCTCAGAATGCCATTTCATATCTATTGTATATTAATGCTGAAATACTTGTATCTAGAATTTGTCTTTTAGCATCAGCAGAACACACCTGACTGTCCTCCACCAGTCATACAAGGAGAATGGTCTAATGCCTCCCATCAAAAAGAGAGCTGGCCCAAGCAAAGGCAGCAGCACAGTCATCAATTACATGCACCATTTCATCACCAACAACGGTATTTCGGAAACACGTGCGGACCTGAATTGTGATAACAGTAGTCGCCAAAACAAAAACAAGTGTGTCCTCTGTTATTGTTCGTGGTGGACCATGCACAAGCTCCACCACAGTCTGGACCTTCGCCTCCTGATCACAGGCCACACCAAGTTTGCCCCAGACTGGTGCTTCAGCCTCATCAAACAGCGTTTCAGAAAGACCCAGAGTGAACACTTTGTCTGAGATTGCTGATGTTGTGAAGGGCAGCACTGTGATGGGTCAACATCCCACAGCTGGTTAGACTGGAGGTGCTGGTGGAAAGCTATGGCTGGCAACAACACCTGACTCCATACTTCAAGCCGATGCCACAGATCCAGCAGTACCAGCACTTCAAGTGAAAATTATTTTCATTGCATTGTATGAGGTTATTCTTCATATCTAAACTTGGGAGGTGAATTGATGTTGTGCATCCCGCAAAGGCGGAGGTGTTGCTAACATTTATGATAGCAAATTTTAATTTACCCCCCCCAAAAAGGACTTTTCGTCTTTTGAGCTTCTAGTCATGAAATCTATGCAGCCTACTCAATCACTTTTTATACCTACTGTCTCCTGTGCCATATACAGCGCTCCTCACGGGGTTCCCTGAATTCCTATCGGACCTTGTAGTCATGGCAGATAATATTCAAATTTTTGATGACTTTAATATTCACATGGAAAAGTCCACAGACCCACTCCAAAAGGCTTTCGGAGCCATCGTCGACTCAGTGGATTTTGTCCAACATGTCTCCGGACCTACTCACTGCCACAGTCATACTCTGGACCTAGTTTTGTCCCATGGAATAAATATTGTGGATCTTAATGTTTTTCCTCATAATCCTGGACTATCGGACCACCATTTTATTACTTTTGCAATTGCAACAAATAATCATCAAAAGTTGTGCTATAAATTCTCGGACAACCCAAAGATTCCTAGATGCCCTTCCAGACTCCCTCCGCCTACCCAAGGACGTCAAAGTACAAAAATCAGTTAATCACTTAGGAACTCAATTTAACCTTGCGCAATACCCTAGATGCAGTCGCACCCCTAAAAACCACAAACATTTGTCATAATAGACAAAAAATATATATTGTCTTTCAAAAAGTGACCCCAAACTTTTGAACAGTAGTGTATATTTTAAACAATTTAAAATAAATGTATCACCACAGGGAGTGGTTCATTTGGCCCATAAACAGCCGAGGATTTCAGTGGTAGGTCTATGGACTTCGCCAATCGAAACATGCAAATGACTGCAACTCACCCCTTAGAACCAAATCCAGTAGCTGGAGGTCAACGTTAACGCAATAATTTGGTTACGGGTTTCCATAATTAATTGTGCCTGGCAAAAATAAAATAATATGTAATATATGTTTAAACAACAGCCTATACTATGAGACCCAATGACCACTGTGTTGATGTCATGGTTATTCATGAATGAGTGCAAAGAAACCTTTGTGGGGAAGCTCGAACTGTCACTACTATATGAACAACTAAATATGTCATACAGCACCATGCATGCTCCTTTAACAGTGGAGTGTGTAGGTGAAAAAATGGAATCAAATATTTTCCATCTAAAGTCTAGTAGCACCAAAGTAGTAGCAATGTGTAGGAACATGTCACAGATTACATCTGATGCAGCACTGCTGTTATTGATCGTAATATGAATTATGTGCACATAAACACGATGAAAAATATATAAAATACCTGAAGTTCTCAACTGTCCTAGGAGGAAGAGGAGCTGATGACTGCGTTGTGGAAAGGGGAGGATGAGGGATGGATACATGAGTTGTGGAATGTGGAGAATGAAGTACATTAGTTGTGGGATGAGGAGGATGAGCGACTGATTCAGTAGTTGTGGGATGAGGGACTGGTGCCTGCGCTGTTTCTGCAGTACCGAGAGTTTCCTGTTGACATAGTTTTGATAAATGCAAAAATCATCATCATGTAATTGTCATACAACAGACAATACGAATGAAAACAAACTGAGGCCATTTCAAACCTGCTTTCACTTCAACCTCAGTAATTTACGTAGAAGTTTTGCAGTGTCAGTGTTTTGTAAGATCAACTGTTGAATGTGTCAGATGCAAATTCAGTAAAAAACTGACATTCAATAAAAATAGCTGTTTTGCAATGTGTGAGGACAATCAAACTTGCAATTGTGCTCAATGCCACACATTGCTATGCATGCTCCAATAAAAAAACAACAACACTGGTCTAATGTATAGGGCAGACCGACAGAGTGCATTCATAAAGTATTCAGACCCCTTGACAGACTTATTCTAAAATAGATTAAATTGTATTTCCCCCCCCACATCAATCTACACAAAATACCCCATAATGACAAAGCAAAACTTTTTTTTTTTTTTTTTTAAATGTAAAAATAAAAAAAAACTAAAATATTACATTTACATAAGTATTCAGACCCCTTACTCAGTACTTTGTTGAAGCACCTTTTGCAGCGATTACAGCCTCGAGTCTTCTTGGGTATGACACTACAAGCTTGGCACACCTGTATTGAGGATTTTCTCCCATTCTTCTCTGCAGATCCTCTCAAGCTCTGTCAGGTTGGATGGGGAGTGTCGCTGCACAGTCTCTCCAGAGATGTTCAATTGGGTTGAATTCTGGGCTCTAGCTGGGCCACTCAACGACATTCAGAGACTTGTCACGAAGCCACTCCTCCATTGTCTCGGCTGTGTGCTTAGGGGCATTGTCCTGTTGGAGGAGGTTTTCATCAAGGATCTCTCAGTACATTGCTCCATTCATCCTTCCCTTGATCAAATCAAGTCAAATTATATTTGTGACATGCGCCGACTACGACAGGTGTATACCCTAACGTGAAATGCATACTTACAAGCCTTTAACCAACATTGCAGTTCAAGAAATGGAGTTAAGAAAATATTTCCTAAATAAACTAAGGGTAAAAAATTTAATAAAAAGTAACACAATAAAATAACAACAATGAGGCTATATACAGGGGTTAACAAGTCAATGTGCGGAGTACAGGTTAGTTGAGATAATTTGTACATATAGGTAAGGGTAAAGTGACTATGCCTAGATAATTAACAGCGAGTTGCAGCAGTGTAAAAACAAAGAGGGGGGGTTCATGTGAATAGTCCGGGTGGCCATTTGATTAATGACTAGTCTCCCAGTCCCTGCCGCTGAAAAACATCCCCACAGCATGATTCTGCCACCACCATGCTTCACCGTAGGGATGGTGCCAGGTTTCCTCCAGATGTGACGCTTGGTATTCAGGCCAAAGAGTTCAATCTTGGTTTCATCGGACCAGAGAATCTTGTTTCTCATGGTCTGAGTCCTTTAGGTGCCTATTGGCAAACGATGGTTGTCCTTCTGGAAGGGTCTCCCATCTCCAGAGAGGAACTCTGAAGCTCTGTCAGAGTGACCATCGGGTTCTTGGTCACCTCCTTAACAAAGGCCCTTCTCCCCCGATTTCTCAGTTTGGCCAGGCAGACAGCTCTAGGAAGGGTCTAGTTGGTTCCAAAATTCTTCAATTTAAGAATGATGGAGACCATTGTGTTCTTAGGGACCTTCAATACTGCAGACATTTTTTGATACCCTTACCCAGATCTGTGCCTCAACACAATCCTGTTTCGGAGGTCCACGGACAATTCCTTCGAACTCGTTGCTTTGTTTTTGCTCTAACATGCACTGTCAACTGTGGGACCTTATATAGACAGGTGTGTGCCTTTCCAAATCATCTCCAGTCAATTGAATTTACCACAGGTGGACTAAAATCAAATCTCAAGGATGATCAATGAAAACAGGATGCACCTGAGCTCAATTTCAAGTCTCATAGCAAAGTGTCTGAATACTTATAAGGTAGTTCCGTATTTTATTTTTAATAAATTTGCAAACATTTCTATAAACCTGTTTTCACTTTTTAATTATGGGATGTTGTGTGTAGATTGCTGAGGGAAAAAAACATATTAAGTCTGTAACATAGCAAAATGTCGAAAAAGTCAAGGGGCCTGAATAGTTTCCGAATGCACTGTAACTGTTGTACGGCTCTAATGGTCTCTGGGCACACGGTCTCATGTTATGTTTTGATTATTCAGCAGCAATATTTACCCTCACTCGGATACAGTGCAGAACGTACCAACTGCTGTCTCTCTTATTGCCTGGGGGCTCATCCATGGTCAGTGGTGGAAAAAGTACCCAACTGTCATACTTGAGTAAAAGTAAAGATACCTTAATAGAAAATGACTCAAGTAAAAGTAAAAGTCACCCAGTAAAATTCTACTTGAGTAAAAGTCTAAAAGTATTTGGTCTAAAATATACTTCAGTATTAAAAGTAAAAGTATAAATCATTTCAAATTCCTTATATTAAGCAAACTAGATTGCACCATTTTCTAGTTTTTTGTATTTACGGAAACCAGGGGGCACACCAACACTCAGACATCATTTACAAACAAAGCATGACGGTTTAACACTTCTTATGGCTGCAAGCCCGACGTCGGTACACTTATGACAACAGCCAGCTCAAGTGCAGGGCGCGAAATTCAAAATATATATTTTTTTAATATTTAACTTTCACACATTAACAAGTCCAATACAGCAAATGAAAGGTACACATCTTGTGAATCCAGCCAACATGTCCGATTTTTTAAAATGTTTTACAGCGAAAACAGCACGTATATTTATGTTAGCTCACCACCAAATACAAAAAAAGGACAGACATTTTACACAGCACAGGTAGCATGCACAAAGCCAACCTAACTAACCAAGAACCAACCAAACTAACCAACAAACAACTTCATCAGATGACAGTCTTATAACATGTTATACAATAAATCTATGTTTTGTTCGAAAAATGTGCATATTTGAGGTATAAATCATAGTTTACATTGCAGCTACAATCAGAAATTGCACCGAAAGCAGACAGAATAATTACAGACACCAACGTCAAATACCTAATTACTCATCATAAAACATTTCTGAAAAATACATAGTGTACAGCAAATGAAAGACAGGCATCTTGTGATTCCAGCCAATATTTCCGATTTATTAAGTGTTTTACAGCGAAAACACAATATAGCGTTATATTAGCTTACCACAATAGCCAGAAAGACGCAGTAAAAGTTAGCGATCGTAACAAACCAGTAAAAGATATATAATTTGACTAACCTTGATATTCTTTATCAGATGACAGTCCTATAACATCAGGTTATACATACACTTATGTTTTGTTCAAAAATGTGCATATTTAGAGCTGAAATCAGTGGTTATACATGTTGCTATCTTAGCTACTTTTTCCACAACGTCTAAACAGCAACGATATTTTTCTGACACTTTTTCTGACACACATTCTGACCATTCTGAGCATTCTGAGCTATTCGTAAAACATAACAAAAAAATGCATGTTGTATAGGAAATGATAGATCCATTAGTTCTTAATTAATGAAATTGCAGTGTTAGAATTCTAAAAAATAACTTCATTACGACATCCAGCTTCGGTATAGCTGAGTACCCCAAAGTTGGGCGCCGGCGACTAGTTCACATGCACGACAGATATGAAATAGCATCAAAAAATGTTTCTTACTTTTGGTGATCTTCCATCAGAATGTTGGACAAGGTGTCCTTTGTCAAGAACAATCGTTGTTTGGATTTAGAACGTTCATTTTCCCTCTCGATTTAGCAAGCGCACTAGCCAAGTGGCTCGAAGCTCTCCATGTCAACAAACGGAAGAGAACGGAACACGGCAAAACTCCCGAAAAATGTTCAATAATCTGATGAAACTGTATTGAAAAAACATACTTTACGATGATATGGTCACATGTATCAAATAAAATCAAAGCCGGAGATATTAGTCGCCTATAAAGGCAGCTAAACAGAATGCAAATCCAAGTACCCCTTCGCGCTCCAGAAAACAGGAAATGGGCGGACACGTCATACAAAGAGCCTGTATTCCACTTCAGACCAAGATAAACACAAAATTTCTTCTCTCACCGCCTCTTGACATCCAGGGGAAGGTGTATGAAGTGCACGTATACTAATACGTATCATGCCCATTTATAGGCAGGAAGTAGAACAGAGTCTCGATTTCAGACTTTCCACTTCCTGGTCAGGAAGTTTGTGCCAAATGAGTTCTGTTTGACTCACAGATATAATTCAAACGGTTTTAGAAACTAGAGAGTGTTTTCTATCCAATAGTAATAATAATATGCATATAGTACGAGCAAGAATTGAGTACGAGGCCGTTTGAAATGGGCACCTTTTATCAGAGCTACTCAATACTGCCCCTGCAGCCATAAAAAGTTAATGAGTAGTGATGACCAGGGATGTTCGGGTAAGAGGTGTTTGAATTGGACTGTTTTCTTGCCCTGCTAAACATTCAAAATGTAACAAGTCATTTTGGGTGTCAAGGAAAATGTAAGGAGTAAAAAGTACAATATTTTCTTCATGTCACGTTCCTGACCTGTTTTCTGTTGTTTTTGTATGTGTTTAGTTGGTCAGGGCGTGAGTTGGGGTGGGCATTCTATGTTATGTGTTTCTATGTTGGGTTAAATGTGTTGCCTGATATGGTTCTCAATTAGAGGCAGGTGTTTGATGTTTCCTCTGATTGAGAACCATATTAAGGTAGGCTGTTCTCACTGTTTGTTTGTGGTTGATTGTTCCTGTGTCTGTATATCTCGCACCACACGGGACTGTTTCGTTTGTGTTCGTTCCTGTTCGTGCGTTATGTTATCTCGTTCAGGTTTGTTCACATCGTTTCTTGTTTTGTAGCTTATTCAAGTGTATTTCGTGTCAGTGTTCGTCTTGTCAATTTAATTAAATCATTATGTCTACATACCTCGCTGCATGTTGGTCCGATCCTTGCTCCTCCTCGTCTAAGGAATGTAGTGAAGTAAAAGTATTCAAAAATATGAATAGTTAAGTACAGATACCTCAAACTACTTAAGTAGTATTTTTACTTAGGTACTTTACACCGCTGCCCATGGTAGATTTAATGCCAAGACCCTGTGGTGGCTGTCCACGTGACAGAGGTCGAACGGCTGAGGAAATGTTTCACAGATTTGAGACAAACTCCTCTTCCTCGAGGTTGCATAGCACCACAATATAGACAATTCCAGAAGCATCTGAAATTACAAAAACAGATTAAACACAGGGAACTAGGGGGGGAAAAGGAGGTAAAGAAGGGGAGCTAGGAATGTAGGAAAGAATGAATGAGGGCTAGGAAAGGATATAAGAAAAGCTAGGAAAATAAGAGGAAAGGAACCTCAATAAGGATTGGAGAAAAAGAGCTTAGAAAGGAAAGTAGATAAGGAAAGGGAGCAAGGAAAGTATAGTATGAAAGAGTTAACAAAAAAATGGAAATGAGGAAAGGGAGGAATTAATGGAGCTACATGCAGAATGTTTGCATTTTAATATCAGAAAATGTGTATAATATATCTGCTTTAATAGTGCCATATCAAGAAGCTGATTAAACAGCATGCTCATTATACAGGTGCACCTTATGCGGGGACAATAAAAGGCCAAACTAAAATGTGCAGTTTTGTCACACAACACAATGCCACAGATGTCTCAAATTTTGAGGGAGCGTGCAATTGGCATGCTGACTGCAGGAATGTCCACCTGCAGTCAGAGAATGGATTGTTAATTTCTCTACTATTATCCACCTCCAATGTCATTTTAGAGAATTTGGCAGTATTTCCAACCAGCCTCACAACCGCAGACCACGTTTATGGCGTCATGTGGGCGAGCGGTTTGCTGATGTCAACGTTGTAATCAGAGTGCCCCATGGTGGTGGTAGGGTTATGGTATGTGCAGACATAAGCTACGGACAATGAACACAATTGTATTTTAACGATGGCATCTTGAATGCACAGAAATACCGTGACGAGATCCTGAGGCCCATTTCTTTCAAGGTATCTGTGACCAACAGATGCATATCTCTTTTCCCAGTCATGTGAAATACATAGATTAGGGCCTAATGAATGTATGTATTACAATTTACTTACTTCCTCATATGAACAATAACTCAGTAAAAGCTTTGAAATTTTTGCATGTTGCATTTATATTTTTGTTCTGTATATATAATGTAAGTGACTAGATTAATCTACAACTTCCAGACTGTAAAATGCTATGGATCTGGGAGAAGATTTTCGACTAGGGGAGATAGTGCACATGTTCTGGGGTGTTTAGTAAGGCAATTGCTTCTTCTGGAAGATTGGTGCTGGGGAGTTAGGCTAGTTACACTAGGGATCAATGTTCCCTCTAAATTGCGCACGTGGCCTCGCAGCTCCTGGACCAGTCCTACACAGAGGAATTGGCAGTCCACGCAGAGATGCTGAGATTGAACTTCACTAGAGTTTACACTATCTTTCCTGAAACAGCTCAACTTTTCCCTTTAATGTGGACATTGTGATCAAATCAACATAATCAGTCCCTTTCAATGCAACAAACCAAAACAAATCTAACTTTGCAAGACTGAGAGTAGGTAATTTTTGTTGTAGGCTGGGGGCATATCGGAGTATAGCCTAGTAGTTTGACTACTAGTTCTATTGACAGTTACAATCGGCCTTTCAATCACTCATAACTAGTGTAGATAGGCTTTTGAGAACGAAGAGAAGAGCTATGTGTATTGGCATTTTCACATTTGTTGATATTCTTTGCTAGCTAGCAAGTTACTAGCCCAGTTATAGTAAATGTGTCAGCAATGGGGGAGTGATTGCTTCTTACAAGAGTACAGAACCTGCAGTCCTTGCTACAAATCTAACTATCTTTGAAAACAACCTTTGAGTCAGGTAAAGAGCTTTATCTTTGTGGCAGGCTTGAAAATCCAAATAAGCCAATAGGCATAGCCAAAATTTCATATAACACTATACAACACCATTTTCAGTCACCTTTTCTGGCCAATACAGATACTTTTGGGGGAATTGAGATTTCTGACAAGTAAAACATCAGTCTGAAATGGTTAGTGTCAAGCCATGCATACCTTTTGTAAAAAGTCGAATGGAATGAAGGCCTACATTGAACATCATATTCTGTAGGCTATTGTAGGATATATCATGGAAGTCAATAGCTATTTCTACATGAAAATGTTATGGCATTTGCTCCATTGGTTTTGTTGATAGGCCTACATTGTGATCAAAAAACCACAATAGCCTATTGGCAACTGTCTAAAACTAACTTAAAGCGGGTACAGCCCCAGTATTCACAGTAAATGTGAGGCAGAAATTGCACTGAATGCTTGCAAACATCGACGTTTCTACTCACAAGACCTGAAATTTGCTCAGTGCCAAAAATGTTTAGATGTAACATTGCTTACTGTAAGAACAGACATTCATTGGATGATATTCCACTAGGAATCCAAGATGGGAGACTGTGTCGCCAACCAATAATATGGATGTTATTATCAGTTTGTATGAAGATAGGATTCTCTTTACACTTAAATCAAGCATCAAGGTACTTATCGGTTTCCGAATCTGTATTCTCCTTCTGTGACAAAAGATACCACCCTCATTCACTTGTGATTGTAGTATATTTAATCACTATCCACGTTTACTCCAAGTCCTGATGGAATGTCTTTGTTTTCCCTTTGATGGGTTGAAAGTCATGATAAATTGCTGCAAACCTCAAATCAATTTTTCCTGCAAGAAATCTTGTGTGTGCATTCATCTGGATTCCTCCAATATATTTCCTGCCGCTTAAATGGATATGTAAAATGAAAGTTCCTTCAGATAATGCTTGTCGGCTCTTGGCATGAATAATACAATGTTTTCTTTTGACAACATTTCATACGACAAGATTTCATGGTATTACTTTTTGCAGGCCTCTAGAACAGCAGGAGACTTCTCCCTGGATGCACCAGTAATAAAAACAGCTGCACATTTTTGGCGGAGAGGTTAATGAAAGACGACACTGCTGTGCTCTCCCTGTAATTCCTGGATGAATAAATGAAGGCTCTGTCTGCCTTAACTACTAACAACCACAGTTTTCTATAGTCATACTGTGCAGTGAAACTCAGGGTAAAAATAGCTATGGGTATTGTAGCCTCTTTTAGAATAGGAGAGTAAAATACTTACCCTTGTCTCTAACATGTAGGCTTGGCATTCCCGAACAGTCCCATTACAAGTCAGAATGTTGAAAAAAATTAATTTCAACTTACTTTACCTGTTGTCCGCCAATTTTGTCCCTATGTCGGAGGTAATCCACAGGGAAGCATTATCAACCTGACATTCTGTATATTTATTTTTCACACTACAAACACTTGCACAGTATGGCCAAACAGCAGACCGAACATTGTCCTACGCAATCAGGTGGCAAATTTCACAAACACTTCTAACTGATAGTGAGGAAACGTTCTTCAGTCGACTACGTTCGGCTATTGTTTTACATGTTGTGCATCAAGTGCAATGCGTCAGCAGATTGAAAATACAAGCGACAGAAGCTACCGGCCTCGCGAAAAGTTTGATAAACAACACTTTCATGTGGATACTCTATCTCCACCTACTACCATCAAAAGGACAAATAGCACGGACAACAGGTAAAGTGTAAATATCATTGTATTCAACATTCTGGCTTGTAGAGACGTGTGTCTTTTCCAGGCAGACTTCTTTCAGACTGAATATCCATGTGGTAACTATGGTAACAGTGGTGTTTAGGCAATGGATAGTGATGGGGTGGCATTCCGAGGAAGCTCCCTGCATTGTCAAAACAGGTTACCCCTCATCACTAGGTCGTAAGAGGACTGGCTGTGTCATCAAGAGAAATTTGTGCCAGTGGCCATTTATAAAATGTGTTTAGTTTTTATACTACAGTTCGGGGTACCATCACTTCTAACAAAATAATATTTCGAGTTTGGATACACACTAATTGTCATCAGGTTTGGCTACTTTCAGTCTTGTGTCCAGCCCCATATCCTGTCTCGTTCATTCGACTATTAGACGTCTGAAAAGAGTTTAGGAAAACAAAATGAGATGGTCCTTAAAGGATTGGCAAAGAAACATGTTTTTTTTCCCCACAGTCCAGTGGAATTAAGTTAAAATTTGAAGGAAACATTGGGAATGTGGTGAAGAAGTAATGAGGTCAGCCCAATAATTCCAGGCATGACAGACTTCATTTTTAATGAGAGAAAATAGTTATTGTACAGAAACGCCTTGAACTCTGCAACCCTGTGTCTAGCTTAGAACAATTTTGACAAATTTGTATGTGGGAAATGTCAGTGTTTATGAATATGCAGACTGTCATACTGTATGCAAGTGGAAGAGGGAACATCCAAAAACCTAGCTTATTTAGTGACCTCAGACAAAAAGGCAAGCAGAAGCAGTCAGCCCAAAAATGAGACATAAGGGCAACGGGGGGGGGTGGTCTATCAACTAGCCAGTCCGTCATACCACTGGAGGAGGGCGTGGAGGGATAGAGGCAGGAATACCTTCCAAGATATCAACGCCGTAGGAGAGCCCCAACGAAAGAGATTGTACACGGATATGCTAGTGGAAATACAATTCAATAACTTAACATCCACTGACTGGTCAACACTGAAGCCATTGGTCATGTCCACAGATTGTTTAGAGGAATTTCAGCAGGGACCTCAGGCTCTAAAAAGACATGACTTTATTGCAAGACAACAATCAGTATTTTCCCTCCATTTTTCCTGTCCATTGGAACAACAAATACACACCCACAGAAATGAAACTTAGGTTTGACCAAGGTATGACTAGCAAACATAGTAAGAGCATACAGAGGGTTCTGCTGCAAAGCTCCGGGTGCCTCATCAATATTGCGTAGAAACTATTCTAAAATACTAATTAAGAACATAATTTTCAATGTTCGTATGCATAGAACATTTTTACAGTGGCAAGAAAAAGTATGTGAACCCTTTGGAAACTGGATTTCTGCATGAATTGGTCATAAAATTTGATCTGATCTTCATCTAAATCACAACAATAGACAAACACAGTCTGCTTAAACTAATAACACAAACAATTATACGTTTTCAAGTCTTTATTGAACACACCGTGTAAACATTCACAATGCAGGGTGGGAAAAGTATGTGAACCCTTGGATTTAACAACTGGTTGACCCTCCTTTGACAGCAATAACCTCAACCAAACGTTTTCTGTTATTGCGGATCAGACCTGCACAACGGTCTACACAATTTTGGACCATTCCTCTTTACAAAACTGTTTCAGTTCAGCAATATTCTTGGGATGTCTGCTGTGAACTCCTCTCTTGAGGTAATTTGGTTGAGGTCAGGACTCTGACTGGGCCACTCCAGAAGGCATATTTTCTTCTGTTGAAGCCATTCTGTTGTTCATTTACCTCTATGTTTTGGGTCGTTTTCCTTTTGCGTCCCCCAACTTCTGTGTAGCTTCAATTGGCGGACCGATAGCCTCACATTCTCTAGCAAAATGTCTTGATAAACTTGGGAATTCATTTTTCCGTCGATGATAGTAAGCTGTCCAGGCCTTGAGGCAGCAAAGCAGCCCCAAACCATGATGCTCCCTCCACCAAACTTTACAGTTGAGAGGTTTTGATGTTGGTGTGCTGTGCCTTTTTTTCTCCACACATTGTGAAACTGTAATTTCATCTGTCCACAGATTATTTTGCCAGTTGCGTTGTGGAACATCCAGGTGCAATTTTTTCAGACTTGCAGCAATGTTTTTTTTTTGACAGCAGTGGCTTCTTCCATGGTTTCCTCCCATGAACACTGTTCTTGTTTAGTGTTTTACGTATCGTAGACTTGTCAACAGAGATGTTAGCATGTTACAGATATATCTGTAAGTCTTTAGCTGACACTAGGATTCTTCTTAACCTCACTGAGCATTCTGCGCTGTGCTCTTATAGTCATCTTTGCAGGACGGCCACTCATAGGGAGAGTAGCAACAGTGCTGGACTATCTCCAATTATAGAGAATTTGTCTTACCATGGATTGATGAACATCAAGGCTTTTAGAGATACTTTTGTAACTCTTTCCAGTTTTATTCAAGTCACCAATTCTTAATCTTAGGTCTTATGAGATCTCTTTTGTTCGAGGCATGGTTCACATCAGGCAATGCTTCTCCTGAATAGCAAACTCAAATTTTGTGAGTGTTTTTTATAGGGCAACCAACACCTCCAATCTCGTCTCATTAATTGGACTCCAGGTTAGCTGACTCCTGACTCCAATTAGCTTTTGGAGAAGTCATTAGCCTAGGGGTTCACATACTTTTTCCAGCCTACATTGTGAATGTTTAAATGATGTATTCAATATAGACAAGAAAAATACAATCATTTGAGTGTTATTAGTTGAAGAACACTATGTTTATCTATTGTTGTGAATTTGATTATGTAACGTCCTGACCAGAGTTCTTATGTGTTTTGCTTGTTTAGTGTTGGTCAGGACGTAAGCTGGGTGGGAATTCTATGTTGTGTGTCTAGTTCGTCTGTTTCTGTGTTCAGCCTAATATGGTTCTCAATCAGAGACAGCTGTCAATCGTTGTCCCTGATTGAGAATCATATATAGGTGGCTTGTTTTGTGTTGGGGATTGTGGGTGGTTGTTTCCTGTCTCTGTGTTTGTGGTCTGCACCAGATAGGACTGTCTCGGTTTTTTCACGTTTGTTCTTTTGTATTGTTGTAAGTGTTCACAGTTCGTTATATTAAACATGTTGAACACTAACTGTGCTGCATTTTGGTCCTCTCCTTCATCCCAGGAAGAAAGCCGTTACAGATTACCAATTTATGCAGAAATCCATGTAATTCCAAAGGGTTCACATACTTTTTCTTGCCACTGTACAGCATATTTATCAAACAAATGGGTGTGACAATCCAAACAATCCTGGTGTGAGATAACCATAGATAAATACCAATTGTTCTCAGCCTCAGTGCTCGTGCCCGACCTTGGCTATTTGCATTTCAAAAACACCCCTAATTAACCATATATGGTAAAAATTCATCCCTTTAAAGCCCATTGAGAAAATACAATGCTGTACCATGAAATACGTTGCAAATACCATTTTGGGGGGACTGAAATAGAGGTGCTAGCGTCAGAGATTGAGTACAACCAAAATGTTTTACTTGGCTCGCCCAGTTGTGGCTTGACCAGTAAAAATAAAAACATAGCTACAAAGAGAGGACCATTAAGACAATTAACTATTTACTTGCTTATTGTGTAGTGGAGGATAAAAAATAACTGTATGCCTATGGATGTGTAGCTAGCTACAGTATGTAGCAGATCTCTGTATGGACCCTAAAACATTAGGTTCTGAACTAATATTCATACCAACCTATGAACCTCGGCTATCATAGTTGTTGAATCAACTTTAAGTCTGAATGGCATTAATGAAGCCTATGGATAGAGTAGAATATAATAACATTATTGTGCAAAGGATGCAAGTCCTATATACACATGTACTGTAGTTATTACCACGCATGAGATTCCCACATTGTAGCCTGTACATTCAATATATTCACTGATCATGTACTCTTCCTTGGCAAATAAAGGTGCGGTGCAGGTATGAATCTCTGAGACATTATTTTTCAGTCATCAAACTCCATTATTTGAATGATGCTGTGTCTGCATGTATGTATTAAAATTAAACGCTTCAACAGTGTTTACCGCTCCTGGGACATCAATGATAACACATTGTAACTATGCAATAGACTAGAAACACGATTGATTTGTAATTCATATATACAGAAAAAAACGATGCATACCTAACTCCATCTGCATTAATCTGAGGACACAGGATAGTATTTCAATGAGATACTTAATTTCAACCAGTGGAGAATGTGAAACGCTTTATTGAAAGAAGTTCATTATCCAGGTGTTAGAAATGCATTATAACTATGATAATTGTAATATTTTAAATACAAGTTCAATCTGTACTTCAATGCACATATGGTGTGCATTATAAAACAAGGAAGAAAAATGAGGTGGGAGAGAGGTGTAGAAGACAGAAAGGGAACGGGGTAAAAACAGCGGCAGACAGCATATGATTCATGAATTACAGTGTTACCCTAATATTCTCTCAGTTCATCACGATTGCGGTGTCTCCCATCCAGCCTTGGGCCCCCAGTTGGCCCGAAGGTTAACTTAAGAGCGGGTGGGGTGGCGCTGACGGGACTGGCTTCCTCTCTCACATCAAAACATACCATACCCGAAGGAGCATGATTAAGCCTTGTTTTTTTTATTCTAACATGGTCAGTCATCTTAAATCAGGAGGTGAAATGCAAAACTGACCTTGGGACTACTACATCTCTGTCTGTATTTCAATGTAAAGCATTGATAATAATACTTCCTGTTGACTCGACCAAGTGACCTCTCACCTATGATCATGCTCTGCCCTCTGTGTCAGCCAGTTCAGATACGGGAGGGGTTCACCAAAACAGCTGATACAACCTAGAGGATTTAGGGAGAAGGGGGAGAGGGATGGAGTGAAGAAGAGACTATTTTTGTTTGTGTGTGGTCTCACCTGGTGTCCACACTAAGTGGCTACAGAGTACTTTATGCTGAAAAACAGACACTTGAAGACAAACAATAGAAGATAATGTCAATAGAAGATACTGTATGTGATGCAGACACCTATCGGAGTGTACCTGAAACATTTAAATATAGAGGGCTATGTGTCTCACCACTTAGTTACTGCCAGGCTAACCCCCAGGGAAATCATGACTGTTAAGGCAGTCAATGTTGTTCTCCTCCTCAAACGAGGAGGAGCATGGATAGGACCAAGATGCGGAGAGGTAAGTGTTCATGATTTAATGAAACAACAAAAAAACACTTAAACCTACAAAATAACAAACGTGACTAACCTTAAACAGTCCTGTGTGGTCCAAACACTGACACAGGAAACAAACACCCACAAAAGCCTACTGCCTATGGCTACCTTAAATCTGGCTCCCAATCAGAGACAAATGAATGACAGCTGTCTCTGATTGAGACCCAATCTAGGCAGCCATAGACATAACTAGACAACCTAACAAACACTATCCCATACACATACAACACCCATGGACTAACCAAACACACACAACATACAATGCCCACCCCAACTCACGCCCTGACCAACTAAACATAATCAAAATAACATAAAAATAGGTCAGGAACGTTACAGAACCCCCCCCTCAAGGTGCGAACGCCGGGCGCACCAGCACAAAGTCCAGGGGAGGGTCTGGGTGGACAGTTGACCACGGTGGTGGCTCAGGCTGAGGGCGAGGTCCCCACCCCACCATAATCAATCCCCGCTTCTTTATCCCCCTCCCAATGACCACCCTCCCACTAACACCACCTAAATGAGCGACCAGCACCGGGACAAGGGGCAGCACCGGGACAAGGGGCAGCACCGGGACAAGGGGCAGCACCGGGACAAGGGGCAGCACCGGGACAAGGGGCAGCACCGGGATAAGGACCAGCACCGGGATAAGGGGCGGCAGGTCCTGGCTGAGGGACTCCGGCAGGTCCTGGCTGAGGGACTCCGGCAGGTCCTGGCTGAGGGACTCCGGCAGGTCCTGGCTGAGGGACTCCGGCAGGTCCTGGCTGAGGGACTCCGGCAGGTCCTGGCTGAGGGACTCCGGCAGGTCCTGGCTGAGGGACTCCGGCAGGTCCGGGCTGAGGGACTCCGGCAGGTCCGGGCTGAGTGGCAGCTCCGGACTGTAGGGCAGCTCCGGACTGTAGGGCAGCTCCGGACTGTAGGGCAGCTCCGGACTGTAGGGCAGCTCCGGACTGTAGGGCAGCTCCGGACTGTAAGGCAGCTCCTGACTGTAGGGCAGCTCCTGACTGGCGGACGTCTCTGGCAGCTCCTGACTGGCGGGCGTCTCTGGCAGCTCCTGACTGGCGGGCGTCTCTGGCGGCTCCTGACTGGCGGGCGTCTCTGGCGGCTCCTGACTGGCGGGCGTCTCTGGCGGCTCCTGACTGGCGGGCGTCTCTGGCGGCTCCTGACTGGCGGGCGTCTCTGGCGGCTCCTGACTGGCGGGCGTCTCTGGCGGCTCCTGACTGGCGGGCGTCTCTGGCGGCTCCTGACTGGCGGGCGTCTCTGGCGGCTCCTGACTGGCGGGCGTCTCTTGCGGCTCCTGACTGACGGACGGCTCTGGCGGCTCCTGACTGACGGACGGCTCTGGCGGCTCCTGACTGACGGACGGCTCTACTGGCTCGGGACAGACGGGCGGCTCTAATGGCGCTGGGCAGACGGATGGCTCAGACGGCGCTGGGCAGACGGATGGCTCAGACGGCGCTGGGCAGACAGATGGCTCAGACGGCGCTGGGCAGACAGATGGCTCAGACGGCGCTGGGCAGACAGATGGCTCAGACGGCGCTGGGCAGACAGATGGCTCAGACGGCGCTGGGCAGACAGATGGCTCAGACGGCGCTGGGCAGACAGATGGCTCAGACGGCGCTGGGCAGACAGATGGCTCAGACGGCGCTGGGCAGACTGATGGCTCAGACGGCGCTGGGCAGACAGATGGCTCAGACGGCGCTGGGCAGACAGATGGCTCAGACGGAGCTGGGCAGACGGGCAGTTCAGGCACCGCTGGGCAGACGGGCCGTTCAGGCACCGCTGGGCAGACGGCAGACTCTGGCCGGCTGAGACGCACTATAGGCCTGGTGCGTGGTACCGGAACTGGAGGTACCGGGCTGAGGGCACGCACCTCAGGGCGAGTGCGGGGAACAGGAACAGGGCACACTGGACTCTCGTGGCGCACTCTAGGCCTGGTGCGTGGTACCAGAACTGGAGGTACCGGGCTGAGGGCACGCACCTCAGGGCGAGTGCGGGGAGAAGGAACAGTGCGTCCAGGGCTCTGGAGACGCACAGGAGGCTTGGTGCGTGGTGCCGGAACTGGAGGCACTGGGCTGGAGACACGCACCATAGGGAGAGTGCGTGGAAGAGGAACAGGACTCTGGAGATGCACTGGAAGCCTGGTGCGTGGTGTAGGCACTGGTGGTACTGAGCTGGGGTGGGAAGGTGGCGCCGGATATACCGGACCGTGAAGGAGGACACGTGCTCTTGAGCACCAAGCCTCCCCAACCCTACCAGGTTGAATGGTCCCCGTAGCCCTGCCAGTGCGGCGAGGTGGAATAGCCCGCACTGGCCTATGCAGGCGAACCGGGGACACCACCTGTAAGGCTGGTGCCATGTACGCCGGCCCGAGGAGACGTACTGGAGACCAGATACGTTGGGCCGGCTTCATGGCACTCGGCTCGATGCCCAACCTAGCCCTCCCAGTGCGGCAAGGTGGAATAGCCCGCACTGGGCTAAGCACGCGTACTGGGGACACCGTGCGCTTTACCGCATAACACGGTGTCTGACCAGTACGACGCCCTCTTACTCCACGGCAAGCCCGGGGAGTTGGCTCAGGTATCCAACCCGGCTTCGCCACACTCCCCTTTAGCCCCCCCCCAAGAAATTTTTGGGTGAGCCTCTCAGGCTTCCAGCCGCTCTGCCTTGCTTTTGCCTCATAAAACCTCCTCTCCGCCTTTGCTGCCTCCAGCTCCGCTTTGGGGCGGCGACACTCCTCTGGTTCTGCCCAGGGTCCTTCCCCGTCCAGAATCTCCTCCCAAGTCCATTCCTCTTTTCCCCATTGCTGTAGTTCCTTCTCTCTCTCCTCAATCCGCTTGGTCCTGTTGTGGTGGGTGTTTCTGTTAAGGCAGTCAATGTTGTTCTCCTCCTCAAACGAGGAGGAGCATGGATAGGACCAAGATGCGGAGAGGTAAGTGTTCATGATTTAATGAAACAACAAAAAAACACTTAAATCTACAAAATAACAAACGTGACTAACCTTAAACAGTCCTGTGTGGTCCAAACACTGACACAGGAAACAAACACCCACAAAAGCCTACTGCCTATGGCTACCTTAAATCTGGCTCCCAATCAGAGACAAATGAATGACAGCTGTCTCTGATTGAGACCCAATCTAGGCAGCCATAGACATAACTAGACAACCTAACAAACACTATCCCATACACATACAACACCCATGGACTAACCAAACACACACAACATACAATGCCCACCCCAACTCACGCCCTGACCAACTAAACATAATCAAAATAACATAAAAATAGGTCAGGAACGTTACAATGACTTGGCAGCAACATATAGTCCAGTGAAAATGGCTGTGTTAATGTTGTGAAAATCTGAAAATTAGCAGTTGACATCTTAAGGGTTTTATAATTAATGCATGTGAGACAGGTTCCATGTACAACAAGACAGGCAGAGATGGAGAAAAATAACACAAAACAGTTTAATTACCTCTGGTTATTGACACTGGCCAGCAATAAAGCTTCCGCGGCCTGTTCCTCGGACAGTGAACATCTGGAAATATCTACATTTTTGACTCCTTGGTCAGCTCGCTCTCTGAAAGTAAAGAAAACAGCCAATTTTTTATAGATATGAAAACAATAACTGAGATATGACCGTTCAATCTAAAGCAGCAGATGTCATTTTTAGGATACGTCAATACAGCCCAGTGCTGCTTACCTGAGATGCCATCTTCGTAGGTGTCCGCTTTGACTTCCTTTGTGTCAAAAACATTTTTCTTTCAGAACAATTATTTTTGATACATTTTTTTAAAAGGTTTTGCTCTCGACAAAAAAACACAAATGTACCTCCATAGCATATAACAATTTGCCTGTGAATAACCACACCTTCATACAAACGTGCTACTGTATGCAGAATTCTTGACGCACAACCGAAGATGCTGCCATATCCTGCCAGCATACCCACAAGCGAGCCACTCAGGAGCAGAATGATGATGCGTGGAAGAGGGAAAGGAATGAGATGGGAACAGCAATTTGTTGCAAGTTGGCGAGGAGGGCTAATAGCTGAACAATAGACTATTCAACCTTTACTAAAGAATATTCTAATAGCCGAGCTAGGTGTGAAAACCCCCCTCCCATCACAGATCAGATTTTCCCCCACGACCACTATGTTGGCTGAAAATTTCTTAACTATGATGTCCTTACGAACCACATAGCATATCAGTACAGCAGTATGTACAGGTATTTTAGCTAGCTACCTAACGTTAGTAGTTATACATCAAACTTGCCAGTATGTTAACTATAGGCTATCTGACTAGCCAACGTTTATTGACTTGTTCTCGTTATTCTCATATTCTTAGTTTAGCTAAATGGTATAGTCGTTGTGCTTTCTCAATAGACATTCGGGTGCTTTCATTAATTCACTCTGGCTATCTATAAGCTGGACAATAGAACGAGTCAAAATTCACCAAAGGCTGAAAAACAGCTTAAGAACTTTGGCTAAACTGCAAGGGGAACAACTACTTCCAGGTCTCAGAGCGAGTGACGTCACCGATTGAAACGCTATTAGCGTGCACCCTGCTAACTAGCTAGCCATTTCACACCGGTTACACCCGACTTGAATTTAATTTTATTTACACATTGCGAGATATTTGGCGAAATAGACAGACATGCCTATATTTCCCCCATAGGAAACAATGGGAAGGCCATAGAGTTCCAATATTATTTTTGTTGTTTACATTTTGTTCTTTACATTTTAACTATAAAACAACGTGAGCAGGTCTCATTGCCAACAATAGCGAAGCAGGCGTTGTGAAGCTGAACAATAAGCTGGGAATAGAACGTTCGGAAGGCGAGTTAGTAGGAGCTGGCAGGGTGAAAAATGCACAAATATATGGCCTCTTTTTTTCGTGATTACTTCAAAACGACGGCAAGCTTGACTGCTGTTGCAAGGCCAGAACGCTCATATCATCCCTCCACCTCTGCCCGAACGTCCAGTGTGCGGTCCGAAAGCAAAACGGTCTGAATTTACAAACTGAACATTTTTCTCTGAATGGAAACACCACAATATTCCTCAAATGAATTAAGCCATTTCATTAAGCCAAATACTGCTGCATGGATTTCGCCCCTGTACAGCGTATGCTGTGCACGGACGAGACGTAAACTTTTCTGATCCAGGTGAAATCATGCAACAATATTATCATCATGGATAGCTATATCCAATTAAATGTCAATAAAGAAGCTATGAAAACGGATGAAAATGTTGCATTTATGGGCCTTCCAGATGTAGAGGTTGTGGCTTCAGTTGGATAGCTAAGTGAGAAGATAAATGTCAGCCGGCATACAGTTGCAACTGTTTTTGTTAGCCGTAGCAACCAATGTTTTTGCGCTGATTAAATAATTTTGTTTTTTTGTCCTCAAATGGAAGGATGAAATAGTATAAATGTAGTCATTAACTTCTTATGGCTGCAGCCCGACACCGGTACACTTATGACAACATCCAGCTCAAGTGCAGGGCGCGAAATTCAAAAGATATTTTTTTTAAATATTTAACTTTCACACATTAACTTCTTGCAACTATAGGGGGTGCTGTTTCAAAATAGCATAATTGTCTCTACAGATTAAACTGCCTAGTACTCAATTCTTGCTCATACAATGTGCATATTATTGTTATTATTGGATAGAAAACACTCTCTAGTTTCTATAGCCGTTTGAATTATGTCTCTGAGTGAAACAGAGCTCATTCTACAGCACTTTTCCTCCCAGTGTGTGAGATTTAGACATCTTGGCCTCTGGTTCCAGATCAGTTTTAAAAGTCTCTGTTAATCCTATGAGATACAAACACTGCCCACACCTTCCTCTAGATGTCAGTAAGTGGTGACAATTTGAATGGAGTTGATTGGCTCTATAAATGACAAAATACCGGAAGTAGCCTTCCTTTGGACACTGCGCTCAACGCAAGAAGGATATCTGACTGGCCTTTTTCCAAGCATTGGTTTAGCCAGTAATATAGCGTCGGTCATCTTTTTACTTGTTATAGGTGTTAGAAACATCATAATGTAGTTAATTTAAAACGTTTTATAGCAATTTATATCCGTTTAGTGCGATTTTGAGGCATTGCTTTGTAATAGACTTTGAAGCTCCGGGCACGTTTCGGGGTCCCGGTCGTACGTTAGTGGGCATTTCGACGGACAAGTGGACATCTTTCGACCAAAAGAAGATTAGACCCAAGAAACGATTCATTGTCCAAGATTCTGATGGGAGACCAGCTCATAGTAAGAACAATTTATGATGATAAATCGTGTTTCTGTCGATAAATGTTAAACGTTTATGCCGCCATCTTGTTTGCTATAGTTTCACTTGGCGCAACCTGTATTGAAAAGTAAGGATAATTAAAAAAATGTAATTCCGCAATTGTATTAAGAATTAAATTGTCTATCAATCGCTGTCCACTCTGTATTTTTTAGTCAAGTTTATGAGTATTTATGTATAAGACTAGATCACTGTCTAATATGGTGCAGGACATTTTCTGACCAGCTGAGCTACTTTTGTCATTGTCTAACCATGATTTTGGTGGCTAAATATGCACATTTTCGAACAAACTCTCTATGTATGTTGTAATATGATGCTACAGGAGTGTCATCTGAAGAATTCTGAGAAGGTTAGTGAAAAAATTAATATATTTTGGCGATGATTACGTTATCGCTCTCTTTGGCTAGAATCAATGCTCTGGTAATGTTTGCACATGTGGTATGCTAATATATCGATTTATTGTGTTTTCGCTGTAAGACACTTAGAAAATCTGAAATATTGTCTGTATTCACAGGATCTGTGTCTTTCGATTAGTGTGTGCTGTGTATTTTTACGAAATGTTTGATGATTAGTAATTAGGTAATACACGTTGCTCTATGTATTTATTCTAGTCTAGTTGTGACGGTGGGTGCAATTGTAAACTATGATTTATACCTGAAATATGCAAATTTTTCTAACAAAACCTATCCTATACCATAAATATGTTATTAGACTGTCATCTGATGAGGTTTTTTCTTGGTCAGTGGCTATCAATATCTTAGTTTAGCCGAATTGGTGATAGCTACTGGTGTTGAGAGAAAATGGTGGACAAAGAAAAATGGTGATTTTTGCTAACGTGTTTAGCTAATAGATTTACATATTGTGTCTTCCCTGTAAAACATTTTAAAAATCTGAAATGGTGGCTTTATTCACAGGATCTGTATCTTTCATTAGGTGTCTTTTACTTGTGATTTAATGATATTTAGATGCTACTATTTAATTGTGACGCTATGCTAGCGATGCTAATCAGTGTGGGGGGGGTGGGGGGGCGGGGGGTGCTCCCGGACCCGGGGTAGAGGCTCGTGAAAGGTTAACAAGTCCAAGACACCAGATCAAAGGTGCACATCTTGTGAATCAAGCCAACATGTCCGATTTTTTTAATGTTTTACAGGCAAGACACAATATGTAAATCTATTAGCTAATCACGTTAGCAAAAGACACCAATATTCTTACTCCATCAGTTTATGACTCCATCAGTAGCTATCACAAATTCGGCCAAATAAAGATAAAAAATAGCCACTAACCAAGAAACAACCTCATCAGATGACAGTCTGATAACATATTTATTGTATAGCATATGTTTTTTTCGAAAAATTTGCATATTTGAGGTATAATTCATAGTTTACATTTCAGCTACAATCAGAAATTGCACCGAAAGCAGCCATAATATTTACAGACATTTATAGACACGAAATTTCTTCTCTCACCGCATCTTGACAACCAGGGGAAGGCGTAGGAAGTGTTTGTAGACTCCTACGTCACACGCCCATGTATAGGCATGAGGTTGAACAGAGCATAGATTTCTGACATTTCACTTCCTGGTCAGGAAAAGTGCTGCAGAAGGATTTCTGTTTCACTCAGAGAAATAATTCAAACGTTTTAAGAAACTAGAGAGTGTTTTCTATCCAATTGTAATAATAATATGCATATTGTACGAGCAAGAATTGAGTACGACGCCGTTTGAAATGGGCACATTATCTGGCTACTCAATACGCCCCCTGCAGCCATAAGAAGTTAAAATACTGTGCAAAATGCATCACAAGCATATGCAAATTAAGTAAAAGTGCAGCTTTTGTGATTAGACACTGAAAATTCTCAGCATTGCTCAAGACACCGTTTCACATGGGCTATTTTGTACTGTGTTTCTAGGGCTAGCCACCAAAAGTCTTTGCTAACCCTGCTCCAGCTGGCCCTGGGCTAAGGTTGGTGCTAGCCCACTTTAGAATGTACAAGTGTGAACACACACTAAGCCCTAGGCTAAAATCTCCCTTAGCCCAGGGCTAAGGTGCAGTGTGAATGCGCCTATTGATGCCAAAGAAATCCCTTGACTTAAACCTGTTATGCGATGATGTATGGAAATTGTATGTTACACTTTGTTTTGTTGATGATTGCATCCAAAACATTGGCTCATCAAGGCTGTGTGATGCCGATCCGGTAAGCTCCCACTGAAAAGTGCTCATTGCCAGAAATCCGAGGGTGGATAGCACTTGGATGTGTGCCGTAATGGTATTAGTGATGTGCAGTTCAAACTATTAATTGTTTTTGAACAACTCCTTTTACTGATTTGAGTCATGATTTTTTTTTGAGTGATTCATACATTTTTGTTGTTCGTTTCACCTGCTAGCCGCAATCTCCAACCACCTACTGTCTATCTTGTGTGCGAAAAAGAAAAATAGATAATGTAGCACAGAGAAGGAAAAGACATGTTTATACTGTAACTGATAAATAAATCGATAATCGCATGGTGCAAGAATGAATACAATCAATTGATTACTGAATGTTATCGGCCGACACAGCTTTGTAGAACAAAAACATACAGTACACATCCTGCCTTTTGCTCAAAACTTGAACTTGAGAACGAATCGCTTGAGTCTCTGCTGCAGTTTGCGAATCATAGCCTATTGGGCAAATCTCCCTCGCGGCAGTCATGCAATTGCATTCCGTTCACAATCTAGTCCTGTTGCGGTCGCAACTAGACCTTGTTTCAAAAGTATCAATAAATAATCTTATTTGTATGCCTAGCAATCACAAATTACGAGTGAACGTGAGGCTTGTAGAATCATGATTTTTTTTATATAATCGTTCGACCGGTAGGAGGTCCTTTTTGATCTGGGCATTACTGACACAATTGAATGAAATGATTTGTAATTTTGACTCAACGAGTTAAAGATCAGAGTCAATAAAAAGAGCCAAACCTCCCACCATTAAATGGCATGTGTTTGCCTTTTTAAAGTGGGTCTTAAATCCTGGCAACAATCCTGTAAGATTGGTGTTGGGAAACAACATCTGATGCAGCAATCTGTACATTCCGCAAAAAAAAGGCACACCTGTCAAAAAATGTGCTCTCTACGAAATGCAGTGTGTGCCAATTCTTCCAACAGAGCTAGATCAGCTTCTCATTCAATTTCCCATGATCTTTAATACTATTACAACAATGGTTTCACCTTCACACATTCCTTTAATTTAAAGCTACTATATAAGTAACCTTTTGGGTGAACCGACTAAATTCACAGAACTGAGTTATAGATCTTTCATTCTCATTCTCAAGTTCAAGAAGTGGTAGATCTGCTCAATGTGCACTATTTCTATGCTTCCCGTTCTTAAGTTGAGTTTTTGCGTCTAACTTTTGGTTTTGTGCAACAGCTTCAAACAGCTGAAATCACTGTTTTTGGTTATGGAAAAATTATTTCACGGCAGTTTAGATGGTACAATGATTCTTTACACAGTGACTGCTTGTTTTGTCACAAACTAAATCAGGCTAACTATTACAATTTAAGCAACCAGGAAACGGCATAGTGCAATTTAATAAATGACTGTACTTTATATGCATTGTTATCGTAACAAATGCACTGATGTGGTCATATTATATGCCTGTCATGATATGTTGTATTTTTCAGTTTTATTATAATTCTCAATTTAAGACATTTTCAACATATATTTTCCCCATTCTATGCTTGACAAGCAGATCCCTTATTCCACCGCTTGGCACTGTGTGTACGCCTGATCAAGCAAACAAATGTTCATATTGAGAAATCTCAAAATTTGCGTGGAAATGATCCTACTCATGGTTTATGGACAGATTTGTGCCTAGACATGACTGATATAGTGTATGAGGCCACTGAACTTCTTCCTAACTGAAAGTATAGGAACTTTTACAGGCGGGGTGGCTAACTGACAGCCCAACCACACCCTTGATTAGTCAGTAAGATTTAAGGTAGATTTGCATATGGCTTGTGAAGACTACGGGCACGTTTGAGCCAATTCATTTTGTCTAGTTGTTGACAAAGTGTTGCATTATGGGGATACAATGCATTAAATGTGTACCTACATGTTGACTGCATGAATTTGACAAAAAACATGTGATCAAAGGTCATGCAGTGTTTGATGAAGTCGCCTTCAAGTTGCTGCAGTTGCTTCTCGCCGACTGCACCACGCAGCCATCGCCTGGCTAGTAGGAGTGTAACGATTTTCGTCTGGTGAAGGAGAAGAGGACCAAGGTGCAGCGTGTTAAGTGTTCATTTTAATAAACAAAATAAACTGAACACTGAAATGACAAAAATAATAAAGAGCGAGAACGAAACAGTTCTGTAAGGAATACGCACAAAACAGAAAACAATCACCCACAACCAAAATGGGGAAAACAGGCTAAATATGATTCTCAATCAGAGACAACGATCGACAGCTGCCTCTGATTGAGAACTATACCAGGCCAAACACAGAAATGGAAAACATAGAATGCCCACCCCAACTCACGCCCTGACCAAACCAAAATAAAGACATACAAAAGGAACTATGGTCAGAACGTGAAAAGGAGGCACTATATGTCAACGTATCATTAGGGTGTTTTTGGAACGTGACCAAAGATCAACTATGCCGCGATTCTGAAGCTACAGAGAATACTCTACAAAAGCGTTAGCCTACGAGTCACCTCTCTCTTACCAATGAATTGTACACACAAAATGCTTTTGGTTTGTGAGTGTGCAATATGGTGGTATAAAAAAGTTTATTTAAAAAAAACTGATTAAAAAAAGCAGCTATGTAGACACTGCCAAGTTGATCTGAGCCTTGCGGTTGGAAAACCATTAGTGTCCGGACTTTATGCTGTCGCAGATGCACCTCTTCCGACTTCATGTTTATTCCATGTGTAACTCCGTGTCGTTGTTTGTATCTTGGCCAGGTCGCGGTTGTAAATGAGAACTTGTTCTCAACTAGCCTACCTGGTTAAATAAAGTTGAAATAAAAATGAATTAATTAGCTCGTCGATTTTCGTCTACAGTCAGGTTTGTTAATCTTACTACTTGAACACACCCAAGTCGGTGATGTTTCAAATTGTGTTGCAATATGGGGATAATAATTGTCTGACTTGCATCTTCATGTCGACTGCATTAACTTTACAAAACCATGTGATCAAAGGTCATGAAGTTAGGCGAACTTCAAGCTAAGGTGAGGCAACAACCAATGGGAGGCCTCTGGCAGTACACGCTGGGTTCACAGCCGACAAAAGTGTCCTACTTAAGTAATCACCAACTGTGTCGGCGAAATGGCCATGAATTGCGCAGTGCTGAAGTTGGTCGCTTACACAGCAAAGCTGCTCAATGAACAAGGGAATGTTTGGTGGGAAAGAGGGGCAGAGCACTGAGTTTTGCTATTTGTCACCATCTACATTGGAGGTGTGAATAGCAGGCTATTAGCCTACAAACTGCCATGTGCTCAGATGCTAGAAGCCACATTGTTTTGTCTAATGGCTAAGGTAAAGAAAACGTGTTTCAAACTTGATAAATGTGCATCCAGGTATACTTATATGGGTGAGTCAACTTATTTAAATGACATTATTTCATATGATTTAATACATGTTATTACCAAAGTGTGCTCCATTTGAAGTAAAAATTGAAAAAACATTACATTAAGGAAAACATTTAATAATTGAGACCACAAGAAATGGGTTGACTGCTATGTTAAATGTAACTGCAGTAATGGTTGCTTTGGTTGTCAGTCTTTTTGACTGTATAAAACAGATTTCTAAAGTTGTCCGAGGTGAGGGAGGGACACCTGCACAGGCTCCTTACCTAATCAGTCTGGAAAACTTCACTAACTTCATCCTGCAGCCATTCCCTGCAATGTGGGAGGCTCTATTGTCAACCAATCATTAGGGGGGGTTTGTTTGCCTACTTGAACTCTCAACCCCAATTTCAGCCTTTGCCCAAACCCTACAAATAAAAATGCATTCAGGTGAGAATTTGTGGGTGGAGGGATTTGCTCATTAAGTTTGTTTTTTTTTGGGGGGGGGGGGGTTGGTAAATGTATTTGTACCTGATCCCAACACTTTCTCACTAAAGAACACTTATCAGAAGTGCACTGACATGCCCGAAAGCAAATACGGCTCTGGACAGTAAGCTCACAGTGGTAAGGCTCAGAGTTCCTGACATCTATTGCCACTTGCGGTATATAGGCAGCTGCATGCTTCCCACCAGGAACAATTCGTGCATATATGATGACAACATTTAGACTTTTTGGTGTCCAGTAAAGGTTTTTGACTGTTCGTGCACCCAAAAACATTTCTCATGGCAAGACAATTTTCGTGAGCCGACGTCTTCGATAGTGATTGGTCAACTCTAGGGGTGACAAGAGTTTCTTCTTCTCGATTCAGCCTGAAACTCAGTGTCTATTCAACACGTTGAACGACAACTTCAAGCATCGATTGACAGAGCTACAGAAGTACCTGCACCACTACAATTCTAGCGATGCATTATATACTGAACAAAAAATAAAAAACACATCATGTAAAGTGTTGGTCATATAAAGCCGCCTCCAACGTTGTTTTGGAGAATTTGGCAGTCCATCCAGCCTCAAAACCACACACCAAGTTTAATGTGATATGAGGCTCTCTCATCAATTGATTGTACAATGTTGACAAATGTGATTTCATTTTCTGAATGTGTGATATGGGGGTTGGAGACATGTTTATTTCAACATTATAAAGATAAACCTTTATAAACAATGGTGCCTACTTTAACACTGCCATGTAAGATCTAAGCCTTGTTAGAAAACCACAACATTGTCCGACTTTCATCTGTTGCAGATGCACCTCCCCCCGACTTTTCACTGGACTTTTGTCTACAGTCCGCTGCTTTAGCCTTACAACTCGAACACACCCATTGGGTGGGTTCCCGTCGAGATCAAAGTCAGGGGCAGTTGCCCCTCCCTGGCATGCATCGCTTGAGACAACTTTAGATTCCTGTTTTCTACAGTCAAAAGCCTAAAGTAACCAATAGGCTGCTGACAACTAAGGCAGATTAACCCTTGTGTGGTATTTATGTTTTTGTTATTCACCCAATGTTCACGGGTCTGATGGACCCACAACATTATTGAGTTTTTAAAACAATAGAGCCATAACAATTCTTCGTAATAATACTTAGATGTTGACTTTATAAATTGCAAGCAATATAGACAGCATAAAGGGTTAACATTTGCTGTTTACCTCTGCTAGATCACATTGATCAATTTACATTTTTATAAAATGCAGACGTGTGGAATAATTCATATTGTGGCCTGCTGGAGGTCATTTTGCAGGGCGCTGGCAGTGCACCTCCTTGCACAAAGGCGGAGGTAGCGGTCCTGCTGCTGGGTTGTTGCCCTCCTACAGCCTCCTCCACGTCTCTTGATGTACTGGCCTGTCTCCTGGTAGCGCCTCCATGCTCTGGACACTACGCTGACAGACACAGCAAACCTTTTTGCCACAGCTCGCATTGATGTGCCGTCCTGGATGAGCTGCACTACCTGAGCCACTTGTGTGGGTTGTAGACTCCGTCTCATGCTACCACTAGAGTGAGAGCACCGCCAGCATTCAAAAGTGACCAAAACATCAGCCAGGAAGCATAGGAACTGAGAAGTGATCTGTGATCACCACCTGCCCAATCACTCTTTGTTTGGGGGTGTCTTGCTAATTGCCTATAATTTCCACCTTTTGTCTATTCCATTTGCACAACAGCATGTGAAATGTATTGTCAATCAGTGTTGCTTTCTAAGTGGACAGTTTGATTTCACAGAAGTGTGATTGACTTGGAGTTACATTGTGTTGTTTAAGTGTTCCCTTTATTTTTTTGAGCAGTGTATAATCTGAAATAAATCATTCTCTCTACTATTATTCTGACATTTCACATTCTTAAAATAAATTGGTGATCCTAACTGTCCTAAAACAGGGAATTTTTACTAGGATTAAATGTCAGGAATTGTGAAAAACTGAGTTTAAATCTATTTGGCTAAGGTGTATGTAAACTTCCGACTTCAACTGTAGGTATTCCTCACACTGCCCTATACTATCTGACCGTCCAGATAGTATAGGGCAGTGTGCAGTGTGAGAGTTGTCTTGGTGGTGTACTTTGATCTTGGTGTTTCTTGGGTGTCTTTGCCTGTCAATCACAACAAACAAGTGCAGTAGTGAGTACAGCAAGGTAAGGTAAGCTGACTTTGCTATGGAGAGAACTACATTTTGAAATTGAGAACTTCTCCCCTCCTGACTGACTCGCATCTCATGACAGTCAGGTAATTCAGTTCAATGTGTAGGCTAAAGCCTGTACTCACCATATGTTTGGCCAAACTGACAGCAGCTAGATAGCATAGCTTGGTGATAGCTGAAGCTAGCTATACATTCTAGCTGATATTTCTCTGTCAAATCAGTTATGGCAAGAGCCAGTGTCAGCAATGTGTTTCTTAAGACAGTCGTTCTACAATGCATTGCAACGAAAGTAGCTTTTAGTTTAGCTTCAACTTTTCATCATATCATGTAAATACATGTTACCGTGGAAACAATATCAAATATTGCGAGTTGAATGCCTGCGTGCGGGTCTTCAGTCAGCTCAGCTGTCCTACAACACAATATTCTATAACTGGCTAGTTTTGCCTCGTCTCTCCTTGAGTATGTTTACATGCACACTAATAATTCGATACACTGATTATAGCAGTAGGCCAAGTATGGCAATGGTCATATTGATGTGCTTATAAAGTACGCCGAACACTTTACCTAACAAATCAAAATCAGGTGTGTGTAGAGTACAACTTCAGCTGTCTAACCAGAACTGGAATGGCATTTCTAAGGTCTATTTGCCCAAATCTAAGGATTTAGCTCTCTAACACATGCACTGCTCTCTGGGTGAGGTTATGTCTTTAAGTCTCTTGTGGGTAATGAAACCCCTTCCATATATGTAATGTCCATAACCTGTATTACATATATGTAATGTCCATAACCTGTATTACATGTGCAGTCAGGTGGCAGGAGGGGTGGAGTACCTCATGGGTCCAGCAGGCAACAGGCCGATTTGAGATGCAGGAGGATGGCACTCTTCTCGTACTGAGTAACCTACAGGGTAATGTGAGAAGAATGCAATTGCTGAACTTATGTAGATATTCTAAGTGTTCTGATAACTTCAAGTGTAACAGTTAGTTCCATGTAGAATAAACCATCCTTCATATATTGTAGAAGCAGTGTTCTGCTAATATGAACATGTGTGAAATGTACACTTGTCTTTCATTTTTTGTCATTCACAGCCAATACAGATACTGTACCTATAAAAAATATGTCTGCTGGTGCTGGGGCTACCTTGCCAAACATGTCAGTCGTCATACCTTCCTGTATGGTGTCCCACATCCCCCCCTATCAAAATATGATAAAAAGTAATAGATGTGTCTTATATTATCTTATTTCTGAGTGCAAGGTCTCTATCCATTCAGAGAAATCAGCATGAAGCCCATATGTCAGTCTGGACTCCATCTTATAATCTTTACAAGTCTCCCAAGTGCTGGCTCCATACAGGTATCTGTGAACACATAGTCACTGTTTTATGACCAATGGCAGTTACAATAGGAGATATCTGACACACAAACAGATGCTATGTTGAAGATTGAACAAGTCTGACTAAACCTACCTAATTCTGTCCTCCCCTTCGACGACCAATTGTGAGCAGGCAAGAGGAGTGGCTGGATGTGAGGTCTTTGCCAGTGCCCATTAATGGGCATAGCAGCGTAGATCAGCTCCTGGTCGGTCACACACAGAAAGAAAGAGAGAGCACCGATTACATTATTAATGGTGGTTATGATTAGCCTGGTGAAACCAACCTGACCGCTGTGTTCACCTTCGTATTTCACTTCAGATATCATAAAATGTGAAGTGAAATACAATGGTGGACACAGCGATCAGGCTGGTTCCATCAGGCTAGGTTATGCCCTGTACATTCTGCTGTTCCCTGTACATGTGTAAAAAAGTTTAAAATAAGCAACAAATAATGTCAGTTTACACAGATTATGTTTCACAATTGGGTTATCAAATGTACCAAAGTAATTTACCTTATTTATTTGCACAAATAATGATCCTGAAAAGCTGTTGCCGTTGAAGGTTGCTGGTCGGATACTTGCCAACAAGTTCCATTCATAGGAATACTCAAAGTGAGAGTGTGTCTGCATAATGCTGATGAAGGCCCCTTTGCTGTTATTCTCTATGCTGAATGTTCAGCTGCAAATTGGACATCTCTCAAACAACTGCAGCAGGAAATCTTATAAGGTAGTGTTGACTAGGAGGGCCTGTGATTGGGTGATATAATATCATTGTTCTAAAGAAAGCTTTTTGCTAATGCAGTTTACAACCAAAATCTCCTGTAGGTCCCGTGTGGCTCAGTTGGTAGAGCATGGCGCTTGCAACGCAAGGGTTGTAGGTTCGTTTCCCACAGGGACCAGTACAAAAAAAAGAAAGTATGAATGTATGTACTTGTAAGTCGCTCTGGATAAGAGTGTCTGCTAAATGACTTAAATGTAAAATGACTATCCTTGTTGTATCTGCTTGGCCGGGGAATTAGCCTAGTAGTTTATCAAGCCAAGGATTTTTTTTATAAAAATGTTCACACGACACACATTACCTGTCGTTGTTGATGAAGCAGTCTGTCATCAGGGTAGTAACTAAGTTCACTAGCAGAGGCCTCATGACGGCGTGCCCTTTTCATAAGAGTCGAGGGAGACAACTGAGGCCTCACAAGGGTACTTGTGTCACATGTACACTTATTTTGAGGTCTTGCCTGACGAGCTGTGAAAATAGCAAGGGAACAGTGAATGAAATTACTTTTGGAGGTTGCTAAACCATTGCAATCACATTGCTGGACACGTTATGATGCCCACTTTTGCTCCTTCAGGTAGGTCTCAGCATCAGTTTATACCCAAGGGATCAGTTTGGCACCCAATTTAGGCAGAAGGTTTTCCTACTAATGTTTGTTTCCAAGTCAAATCTGAGTGGTATTGAGGCATGCTAACGTTAGTTAGCTAGTTAACCTGTTGGGGATGGGGGCGCTGTTTAGACTATTTATGCTAATGTGGCTAATTTTTTAAACGGCTTCCCACAAAATCCTTGATCGTACAATATGCATATTATTATTATTATTGGATAGAAAACAGTCTATAGTTTCTATAGGAGTTGAAATTTTGTCTCTAAGTGGAACAGAGCCCATTCTACAGCAATTTCCCTGACATGGAGTCAGATTTGAGAAACGTTGGCCACTTTTCTGAAGTCATTTAAACGGGCACTGTCGTTGCTATGACTATACGGACACTTCTTACGTCTTCCCCTGGATGCCTTTACGTGATGACGATTCCAACGGGCTCGATTGCTCGTTCACAGGCCCTACAAATGAAAAAAACCTTTAGCTAGCAAGTCTTTTCTTGCTGCGTAACGCGCGTGGAAGACACCGACCCTCTCCTGTTCCAAGCGTTAGTTTAGCCTGTTATATTTCTCCGGTCATCTTTTCACTCGTTATAGGAGTTACAAACATCACAAAGTAGTTAATTTAAAGCGTTTTATAGCAATTTATATCCGTTTAGTGCGATTTTGGGACATTTATTTTTGCAACGATGTGAAAAGTTGGTCACGCTTTTCAGTTCATCCCGAACGTAGTTGACATTTCCACATGGCAAGAGGACAGCTTTCCACCAAAAGACGATTTCTCCCAAGAAAGGATCCTTTGCCCAAGATACTGATGGAAGAACAGCTCAAGGTAGGACATTTTTATTATGATAAATCGTGTTTCTGTCGAAACATTTTAGTGGCTTAGGATGCCATGTTTTTTGACGTAGCTTCGCTTGGCGCAAACTGTATTGAAAAGTAAGGATAAATTAAAAAATGTAATAACGCAATTGTATTAAGAATTAAATTGTCTATCAATCCCTGTCCACCCTATATTTTTTAGTCACGTTTATGAGTATTTATGTATAAGAGTAGATCACTGTCTAAGTGGCGCAAGGACGTTTTCTTTACCAGCTTGTCTACATTTCACATTGTCTAACCATGATTTTGGTGGCTAAATATAAACATTTTCGATCAAACTGTATATGCATGTTGTAATGTGATGTTACAGGAGTGTCATCGGAAGAATTCTGAGAAGGTTAGTGAAAAAATTAATATCTTTTGGCGATGTTGACTTTTATCGCTCACTTTGGCTAGAATCAATGCTGGGCTGCTAATTGCTATGTGCTAAGCTAATATAACGATTTATTGTGTTTTCGCTGTAAGACACTTAGAAAATCTGAAATATTGTCTGTATTCACAGGATCTGTGTCTTTCGATTCGTGTATGCTGTGTATTTTTACGAAATGTTTGATGATTAGTAGTTAGGTAAACACGTTGCTCATTGTAATTATTCTAGTCCATTTGTGATGGTGGGTGCAATTGTAAACTATGCCATATACCTGAAATATGCACTTTTTTCTAACAAAACCTATCCCATACCATAAATATGTTATCAGACTGTCATCTAATGAGTTTTTTTGTTGGTTAGGGGCTATAAATATCTTAGTTTAGCCGAATTGGTGATGGCTACTGGTGTTGGTGGACAAATAAAAGATGGTGGAATATGCTAATGTGTTTTTTAGGTAATAGATGTACATCTTTACATATTGTGTCTTCCCTGTAAAACATTTTAAAAATCGGAAATGTTGACTGGATTCATAAGATCTGTGTCTTTCATTAGCTGTATTGGACTTTAATGTGTGAAAGTTAAATATTTTAAAAAAATATTTTTTTTGAATTTCGCGGCACTGGTTTTTCAGTGGGGGGGGGGGGGGAGTGCCGCTAGCGCCACGCTGATCCTAGACAGGTTAACGTCAGCTATGCTAGCGATAATGATTATCAAAATATACATAACCAGATACATAACCAGCAGTCTATGTTCTATTTATCGGTATACTCACCACCATTGGGGTCCAACGAACTCCAACCTATTCTGCATGATAGGGTCCTTCAGCAACGCATGCAAACCATAGTTGCCTGGGCATCCTGCTGTAAGCATGCATTGTCGAACCGGAGCCAGAGGCATGGGATATAGGGCTTTTCTGTCTCAATCAGCTGTGATCCTTTGAATGCGTTGTGGTGCGATGAAACGACAGAGCCCCGTACAAAGAAGGGAAACAAAGTAGGCGGAGGGGCGATTTGCACATGGGGCTTGGCAAAAAGGGGGCATGAATTGTTGGCAAAATTGTTAATTTACTCGTTGTGACACACTTAGGTTCCAAACTCCGTTTTAGATGACTGACTTTATGACCAAAATTATATTTACATTTTATAGTCCATTTTGACACTAGAAAAAAAAATTCTGATTCATATCGATGCCAAGTTGGCCGTTTTCAAAGGGGTTAATATGTTTTTGGGGCAGTCGTTCTTTAAATACTAGTAGAGTTGAGATTAATCTAGACTAAAGAAGCTTTATGAATAGAGTAGGAGTCTCCATTCTCAGCACTTACGATGAATGTTCTACTCTGAGACTCTGTAACGATCGTTGTTGGAAGAATGGTCGGACCAAGATCATTTTTATTTATGATAACCGGCACAAAACAAGAAAGAGTAACAAACTAAACGTACAGCTTTGTTTGGCTAAAAAGCAACAATACAAAATCAAGATCCCACACACAACAGGTGGAAAAGGCTGCCTAAATATGATCCCCAATCAGAGACAACGATAGATTGGGAACCATACGAGGCCAACATAGAAATACACAAACTAGATTACCCACCCTAGTCACACCCTGAACAAACCAAAATAGAGAATTAAAAGGCTCTCTAAGGTGACAGACTCTTTGTGGATACGGCACCAAAACTTTTGCCAATGATCTGCACTTTCCACAAATGCATTGTTTGCTAAATTGGCCGTATTGCTCGTCATTATTCTTTTTTCTGTATCGGCACAAGCAAAGTATACATGCTCCCAATTTAAGCTCCAAGATGCCAGAAATTTGAAAAAGTAGATTGTGCTCATTTATTGGCACACTGAACCATGTCACGCACCGTAGGTGGATAGAAGTAAAAAAATAAATAATTGTCATATCTGAACGACCGCATTGATTCGGTCTTTTTAGCAACATTTGAAATTGTGTATTTTACATTGGATAAAAGTAGAGACTCATAGCCTACAAAAGGGTATATTATACGCTGCTGTTGATGAACAATGGGAAAGTAATTCTGTTTTTTGAAAGTTGTTAAACTGAGATACAAATAATATTACTACACAGATCGAACACAACGTTAGCTAGTGAGCCAGCAAGATGATGTTCGCTAGCTAGCTAACAGTAAGCTTTAACTTGCAATGCAAATAATTGACAAAATTAGAAATGGTTAATATCTGAAAATGTAGCTACTCTTACCTGTATACCTTGGATAAATGTTTCACAGCAGTGTGTGTTTTTCCCCGTTTGGTTTGTAGCTAGCTATAGCTTGATTGACCTGTTGTTGTGTCAAGTTACTCGGGTTCACACTGACCACAGAAAGTAGTCCATCACAACTTTTTCCCACTGATCTTTGTCGCTAAATTCTGGGCAGCAATGTTGTTGAGAGCAATAGCAACGCTTTCAAAAAAGCTGCGGTAGCAAGGATAATCTACAAATACTTAGCAGCTCATGTTATAGACAGAAGAATGCTACATGGCCAACCATTCAAAACTTGTCTCTCGGCATGTCTAGCCCATCCATTATCTTAGCCAATCATGTCTAGCGGGAAGGTTCCTGTCTTCTTGGCTAAACCAATTAGGCTCGTAATTTAACAAATGTATTCATATTTACAGATGGCATACACTTTTGTCATTAACACGCATAAAAGTTCATGTTTGGCATTTCTGCCAAAAAAACACATTTTGATGAAATGCCTCTCCTGTGAAGTAGTGACGTGAAACGGGTCACAATTTCGACATGCACCTTCGCCATTGGTAAAATATCAAAAATGGGCTGCCTGTGTAAATGCAGCCATAAGTAAGTACTCAGCCATACTAACATAAATACACTACACAAAAAAATAAAGGGAACACTAAAATAACACATCCTAGATCTGAATGAATGAAATATTCTTATTAAATACTTTTTTCTTTACATAGTTGAATGTGCTGACAACAAAATCACACACAAATGATCAATGGAAATCAAATTTATCAACCCATGGAGGTCTGGATTTGGAGTCACACTCAAAATTAAAGTGGAAAACCACAGTACAGGCTGATCCAACTTTGATGTAATGTCCTTAAAACAAGTCAAAATGAGGCTCAGTAGTGTGTGTGGCCTCCACGTGCCTGTATGACCTCCCTACAATGCCTGGGCATGCTCCTGATGAGGTGGCGGATGGTCTCCTGAAGGATCTCCTCCCAGACCTGGACTAAAGCATCCGCCAACTCCTGGACAGTCTGTGGTGCAATGTGGCGTTGGTGGATGGAGCGAGAAATGATGTCCCAGATGTGCTCAATTGGATTCAGGTCTGGGGAACGGGCGGGCCAGTCCATAGCATCAATGCCTTCCTCTTGCAGGAACTGCTGACACACTCCAGCCACATGAGGTCTAGCATTGTCTTGCATTAGGAGGTACCCAGGGCCAACCGCACCAGCATATGGTCTCACAAGGGGTCTGAGGATCTCATCTCGGTACCCAATCGCAGTCAGGCTACCTCTGGCGAGCACATGGAGGGCTGTGCGGCCCCCCAAAGAAATGCCACCCCACACCATGACTGACCCACCCTTAACCGGTCATGCTGGAGGATGTTGCAGGCAGCAGAACGTTCTCCACGGCGTCTCCAGACTCTGTCACATGTGCTCAGTGTGAACCTGCTTTCATCTGTGAAGAGCACAGGGTGCCAGTGGCGAATTTGCCAATCTTGGTGTTTTCTGGCAAATGCCAAACGTCCTGCACGGTGTTTGGCTGTAAGCACAACCCCCACTTGAGGACGTCGGGCCCTCATACCACCCTCATGGAGTCTGTTTCTGACCGTTTGAGCAGACACATGCACATTTGTGGCCTGCTGGAGGTCATTTTTCAGGGCTCTGGCAGTGCTCCTCTTGCTCCTCCTTGCACAAAGGCGGAGGTAGCGGTCCTGCTGCTGGGTTGTTGCCCTCCTATGGCCTCCTCCACGTCTCCTGATGTACTGGCCTGTCTCCTGGTAGCGCCTCCATGCTCTGGACACTACGCTGACAGACACAGCAAACCTTCTTGCCACAGCTCACATTGATGTGCCATCCTGGATGAGCTGCACTACCTGAGCCACTTGTGTGGGTTGTAGACTCCGTCTCATGCTACCACTGGAGTGAAAGCACCGCCAGCATTCAAAAGTGACCAAAACATCAGCCAGGAAGCATAGGAACTGAGAAGTGGTCTGTGGTCACCACCTGCAGAACCACTCCTTTATTGGGGGTGTCTTGCTAATTGCCTATAATTTCCACCTGTTGTCTATTCCATTTGCACAACAGCATGTGAAATATATTGCCAATCAGTGTTGCTTCCTAAGTGGACAGTTTGATTTCACAGAAGTGTGATTGACTTGGAGTTACATTGTGTTTAAGTGTTCCCTTTATTTTTTTGAGCAGGGTATATGGGTGGAACAAGAGTTTCTCCAACCAAACAAAGCTAAAACAGGTTCTGGTTACTGGTCCAAAGGTCCTTAGAGTAAAAATGTAAACTCAGCAAAAAAAGAATCGTCCTCTCACTGTCAAGTGTGTTTATTTTCAGCAAACTTAAGATGTGTAAATATTTGTATGAACATAAAAAGATTCAACAACTGAGGCATAACTGAACAAGTTCCACAGACATGTGACTAACATAAATTCAATAATGTGTCCCTGAACAAAGGGGGGTCAAAATCAAAAGTAACAGTCAGTATCTGGTGTGGCCACCAGCTGCATTAACTTCTTGCTGATTAGTGGGACGCTAGCGTCCCAATTCGACACCTTCCGGTGAAATTGCAGAGCGCCAAATTAAATTACTATGAATATTCAACTTTCATATAATCACAAGTGCAATACATCAAAATAATGCTTAACTTGTTGTGTCAGATTTCAAAAAGGCTTTACGGCGAAAGCAAACCATGCTATTATCTGAGGACAGCGCCCAGCACACAAATCATTTTCAACCAGGGAGTTGCGACAGGAAAGTCAGAAATAGCGATATAATATATGCCTTACCTTTGAAGATCTTCTTCTGTTGGCACTCCAAAAGGTCCCAGTTACATGACAAATGATCCTTTTGTTTGATCAAGTCCTTTTTACATCCATAAAAAGTCAGTTTAGCTGGCGTGCTTCAGTCGGTTTCCCTCCTTCAAAATGCATACAAAATGAATCCCAAACGTTACCAATAACCTTATCCAAACAAGTCAATCAACGTTTATAATCAAACCTTAGGTACCCTAATACGCAAATAAACTATAAAATTTAAGACGGAGAATCGTTATTGTCTTTACCGGAGAAAATACCAAAGAACGCATTCTCAATCACACGCTTGGAATCACTACAGCCAAAATGGGAGCCACCTAGAAAAACTACAATTTCTGGCGAATTTTTCCAAAAACCAGCGTGAAACTTTCTAAAGACTGTTGACATCTAGTGGAAGCCCTAGGAACTGCAATCGGGTACGATTTTGCACTATTATAAAAGTGCCAGCCATTGAAATCAGCAGTAGGATGACATTTATTTTATTTGGGATGGTTTGTCCTCGGGGTTTCACCTGCCATTTCAGTTCTGTTATACTCACAGACATAATATTAACAGTTTTAGAAACTTGAGTGTTTTCTATCCAAATCTACTAACTATATGCATATCCTAGCATCTGGCCTTAGTAGCATGCAGTTTACTTTGAGCACGCTTTCATCCGGACGTCAAAATACTGCCCCCTATCCCAAAGAAGTTAAGTACTGCAGTGCATGTCCTCCTCATGGACTGCACCAGATTTGCCAGTTCTTTCTGTGAGATGTTACCCCACTCTTCCACCAAGGCACCTGCAAGTTCCCGGACATTTCTTGGGGGAACGGCCCTAGCCCTCACCCTCTGTTCCAACAGGTCCCAGACGTGCTTAATGGGATTGAGATCCGGGCTCTTCACTGGCCATGGCAGAACACTGACATTCCTGTCTTGCATGAAATCACACACAGAATGAGCAATATGGCTGGTGGCATTGTCATGCTGGAGGGTCATGTCAGGATGAGCCTGCAGGAAGGGTACAACTTGAGGGAGGAGGATGTCTCCCCTGTAATGCACAGTGTTGAGATTGTTGTCATTGCAGGCAATCTCAGTTCGATGATGCTGTGACACACCGCCCCAGACCATGACGGACCCTCCACCTTCAAATCGAGTCAGGTCTCGGTGTAACGCTCATTCTTTCGACGATAAACGCAAACGCGACCATCACCCCTGGTGAGACAAATCCGCAACTCGTCAGTGAAGAGCACTTTCTGCCAGTCCTGTCTGGTCCAACGATTGTGGGTTAACGCCAATAGGCAATGTTATTGCCGGTGATGTGTGGCGAGGACTGCCTTACAACAGGCCTACAAGCCCTCAGTCAGCCTCTCTCAGCCTATTGCGGACAGTCTGAGCACTGATGGAGAGATTGTGCATTCCTGGTGTAACTCGGGCAGTTGTTGTTGCCATCCTGTACCTGTCCCGCAGGTGTGATGTTCGGATGTACCAATCCTGTGCAGGTGTTATTACACGTGGTCTGCCACTGCGAGGACGATCAGCTGTCCGTCGTGTCTTCCTGTAGCGCTGTCTTAGGTGTCTCACAGTACGAACTTTGCAATTTATTGCCCTGGCCACATCTGCTGTCCTCATGCCTCCTTGTAGCATGCCTAAGGCATGTTCACGCAGATGAGCAGGGTCCCTGAGCATCTTTCTTTTGGTGTTTTTCAGAGTCAGTAGAAAGGCCTCTTTAGTGTCCTACGTTTCATAACTGTGACCTTACTTGTCTACCGTCTGTATGCTGTTAGTGTCTTAACAACCGTTCCACAGGTGCATGTTCATTAATTGTTTATGGTTCATTGAACAAGCATGGGAAACAGTGTTTAAACCCTTTTACAATGAAGATCTGTGAAGATATTTGGATTTTTACGAATTATCTTTTAAAGACAGGGTCCTGAAAAAGGGAAAACATTTTTTTTGCTGAGTTCATTTGATTTGACAATGGTTAGGAAACTTTCCACATGCGGAGGGAAACATTTAACAGGAAAAAGTGAAGCGAGAGGTTTTACTCCGGCAAAAATCGGTCAGAAAATAAGCCCATAATGAGTGTCGAATATAGTCAAAAATAAATTATTTGCTTGTTTGCTACATGAGACATATTTGATTGAATAGAAGTTTCTTAATGGTTAGGTTGTTACGAATGCGTTGATAAGTGGACTCACATGACCCTCCGCCTCAATTCAGTCTTACATAGAGCGACAAAACTATAAATCACTGCAGTTGAAGAAAAATGGGAAAATAAATTCTGCTTTAAAAGTTGATAAACTTGTAACCCTATTTTTGAGGAAATGGCCATATAATGTTTTGGTACACCATTTGGACAGACCTTCTTTGTCTACACCTATTCTGCATTATTCACACCCTCTTAAGGCCGGGCACCACAGGCAAAATGTTGATTTTGTTTCCATCTGTACATTTTCAGCTTTTGGAATATTTTGTAACTATGACTTCCATACTTTCAAAAAATGTTGAAATAAATTAGCAATAATGTATATAAATAGATGATTTGTATAATTTTATCCCAACTCCGTCAACTACACCTAGCATAAATGTTGTTCTTGATAGCATGTTTCATGTAAAACATCAAACGCTATTTCTAAAACTCCTCATTTTGAATCATTTATCCTTCAAAAGCTTGTTTGTTAACTAGTCCATGTGGCTATACCCTTTGTAGACGTAGTGCTTTGTCCTGAAAGAAGAGTCATTTCCTGACATCTGATTGGTTACTGGCATTTAAAGGCCTTTTTCAGCAACCTGATTGGTTAAAATGCCTCACGTGCCGCACAGCACTTCCTTGTTTGAAAAAATCTCCCGCGAAGAATCCCCAACAATATACCTACTGTTTGTGAATAAAAATATTTGCCAATGTGATAAATGTAGTGAATGAAAGAAAATAATTGCTGATCAGTCTATTGAGGCAGTGGCAGTACAGCATAGGTAGAGGAGGAAAGGAGGGACCCGGCAGCAATCCGTGGAGACGCAAATCAGTTGAGATGAAGATGACAGCTAGCCGCAATCAACCAGACAGCAGCAAGCCATCAATCAATCAATCAAATGTATTCTTAAAGCCCTTTTTACATCAGCCGTTGTCACAAAGTGCTATACAGAAACCCAGCCTAAACCCCAAACAGCAAGTAATGCAGATGTAAAAGCACGGTGGCTCGGAAAAACTCCCTAGAAAGGCAGGAACCCAGGAAGAAACCTAGAGAGGAACTAGGCTCTGAGGGGTGGAGACTATAATAGTACATGGGCCAAGATGTTCAAATGTTCATAGATGACCAGCAGGGTCAAATAATAATAATAATCACAGTGGTTGTAGAGGGTGCAACAGGTCAGCTCCTCAGGAGTAAATGTCAGTTGGCTTTTCATAGCCGAGCATTCAGAGTTAGAGACAGCAGGTGCGATAGAGAGAGCGAGTCGAAAACAGCAGGTCCAGGACAAGGTGGCACGTCCGGTGAACAGTTCAGGGTTCCAGAGCCGCAGGCAGAAGAGTTGGGACAGCAAGGATTCATCAGGCCAGGTAGTCCTGAGGCATGGTCCCAGGGTCCAGGTCCTCCGGGAGGGGATTGGAGGGATAGAGAGAATTAGAGGGAGCATATTTTAATTCATACAGGACACCAGATAAGACAGGAGAAATACTCCAGATAAGACTAACCCTAGCCCCCCAAACACATAAACTATTGCAGCATAAATACTGGGTGCTGAGACAGGAGGGGTCAGGAGACACTGTGGCCCATCTGACTATACCCCCCGGACAGGGCCAACCAGGCAGGATTTAACCCCACCCACTTTTCCAAAGCACAGCCCCCACACCACTAGAGGGATATCTTCAGACCACCAACTGACTGCGCTGAGACAAGGCTGAGTATAGCCCACGCTGATCTCCCCCACGGCACAAACCCGAGGGAGGTATCAACCCGGACAGGAAGATTCAACCCACTCAAGTGACACACCCCTCCTAGGGACGGCATGGAAGAGCACCTGTAAACCAGTGACTCAGCCACCGTAATAGGGTTAGAGGTAGAGAATCCCAGTGGACAGAGGGGAACCGGCCAGGCAGAGACAGAAAGGGCAGTTTGTCACTCCAGTGCCTTTCCGTTCACCAACAGTGGCTTTTATTCCACATGTAACAAATAATCCAACTTGTACATCATTTGATTTGCCCTAAGTCTAAACACTGGACTGAAAATCACCATAGACCCCACCAACAAGGGATTCTGTAATTCTGTCATGATAGAATGGGCTCACTGTGAAGGTGATCGTGATGCATTTAGGAGGAGGGTTTACAATTCCTCCAGGCTGCAGGTGTGCTCCAGGGGAGATGTGGCATTTTACATAAATGTGAGGATGCTTCTTCTAGCCCACAAATTTGGACACGGCAGCTATAAAAGGAAATAAGCAAAGTCCTTGGGATTCCTTCCTTGTGTCTCAGCTCATATCAGAGATATGACAGGAGAGACAGGTAAACAACAAGGGAGTGTTATCCATTATTGTCAGGTCACTTGCTGTGTATAAATAGTATGTATTTCCTTGCTCCAGCAAATGTATTCAAAGTGAATAAACAGAGTAATAGGAAAACATAACTATACAATGAGACTTTCACATAGGCCTAGCATGATAGGGCTGTAGCCTACTATGATTACTGAGAAATTAGCTTTACATAAAGTAAATACATGCTGATATGCTAATATTTACATAGGGTAACATGCTGATATTTAGTCCTGCAGTTATGACTGTAATGTCGGCAGGCATCATAATAAGTACTTTCCCCCCACTTTAGTTGCAGAGATTCAGAGAGGGCTACAGTCAATGGAGAGTGCTGCAAAGCTAATTAGAAGAATATATGCAGATATAGACACAGACATAGCAGAGTTGCTGAAGGAGGATGCGGACGCCATCATAGACATTAATGTATTATTTGATGACACTTGGCACGAGAGGATTCACTTCCAGCTACGGGATTAGGTGTGTGCAAAGACATTGTAACAGGTCTAGTGACAGACTATGAGGTGTTGTCTTCATACTGCTATGCATGTGTGATGAAAAGGAAGAGTGGAATTACTGAGGAGGAGTTCCGGGAATGGAAGGATTCACATGCAGATGACTGTGTTCAATACTTCAGGTTCGAGCAAAGCAATGGAGCAGGACGCAGCTAAACGCATGTGGGCCAGATCAGTCAGTCGCCAACATTTTCATTACACCGAGATGCTCTTAGATGGTGACAGTACTGCATACAAGGCAGTTGTCAAATTAGATCCCTACCCAGGCATTAAGATAGGGAAACTAGAATGCATCAATCATGCCCACAAGAGGATGAACAGTGCTTCAAAAACTTAGTTCAGAGAAACACCTTGGGGGGAGAGGTGTAGGGAAACTCACTGCACAAAAATGTAAGAGTCTGCAAAACGATTACAGAGGCGTGTTTTTTTATATCCAGGGTGATGTAGAAGCCATGAAGAATACCATCTGGGCTGGTCTTGTTCATTCCATGTCAACAGACGGAATCTCTAATCACGGTAGATACTCGTCATCTTGGTGTTGGTACCAGCGAGCCCTAGAAAATGGTGAAGATCACAAAAACCATGGAGGCCATACATTTTTTTAAATAGAGAGGTTGCACCGAAAATGGTACCTCCATATTATAAGATGTCAAATGATAACCTCCTCAAAAGAATGTAGCACAGTGGAACCCATGTCTGAACTCTGTAATATGGTTGCAATGCCCCAAAACTGTCTTCGTGGGAAAAAGCTGCATTGACACAGCAGACAGTATAGTAGTAGCCACGTTCGATGAGGGAGCCGATACTATATCAAATGTGATGGACAAATGTAAGCTTGACAGCACTTTGGTGACACTATAAGCAATCAGAGAGGAGGAGGCGAGGTGTGGTGTGAGAGCTGATGCTGCTTCAATGGAGTGTACCAAGAGTAGGCACAGGTCCCATGACCAAGAAAGTAAACCGGCACCAGCAACAACTCAAAGATATGGGGCAGGCATAGCTGATTAATGTACTGCACATTTCACCAGTCATACAAAAGCCTTGTATGTGACAAATTGAGCAAAGTGATACGTGTCACAACTTCCACCGTAGGTGGATCCTCTCCCTGTTCGGGCGGCGCTCGGCGGTCGTCGTCACCGGTCTACTAGCTGCCACCGAATCCTTTTTTCTTTTCTGTTGGTTTTGTCTTGATTATTTTCACCTGTATCTTATTTGTTGTTAATTAGGGGCTATTTAAACTCCCAGGTCCCGCCTGCTGTTGCGCGGGCTTATCCTTTATGTCAGTGGTGTATTATTGGTTTGCTCTTACCTGTTTGCTGTCCGTTATTTTCCCTGGTTGAGAGACTTATCGGTTTATTGGTCACTTTGCCTGGTTGTTGGCTGGACCCAGCTGAATAAAAGGTATTCATTGAAAGCACTGCTCTCTGCGCCTGACTCCACACCCACCACTTCTAGTGATCCGTGACAACATGAGAACTTGCCCAAAACTGCAGATTTTCCCAACAGACTAGTATTCAAAACATATACTCTATTGCTTGAAAAAAATGTATTAAATGTGATAATGTATTTGTAAAATATATATTTGATGTTTATTTGTCAGTTTAGAAGTGATATGTGAATAAGATATTAATGAATGTGACAAATGGTCATATTTATGGAAGGTACATTTTAAATGCCTCAGTCTATCTTTATCGGCCATTTCTCAAATTGACATGTTTCCCGTGCGCAATTCATTTTTCTCAGTCTTCAAAGGACGCACACTCACATTATTCCACACACAGGTTCTTAGGTCTTATAGTCAGACTTATAGAGGCTTTTTTATATCTTGTGTCATTTTGATTTTAAGTGTAATTTGATCTGTTTTCAAAATATGCATCCATCATACATGTGAATAGTGTTTTTTAACCATTGTGTGGTGTTCATGTTTTTGTTATTCACCCAATGTTCGCAGGTATGATGGACCCACAACATTATTGGGTTTTTAAAACAATCCATAACAACTTACATAAAAAAAACGTAATACTTAGATGTTGACTTATATAAAGTACAAGCAATGTAGACAGTGTGCATGGTTAATATTGGTCATTTACCTCTGATATGTATCACTAAAAACACTGTTCATTTATAATCAAGACATGGGTGTAATAAATCATGTTTTCTCGAACAAATATAAATCAAACAATGTTTATCACTATTGATGTTTATTGCTTTGAACAAATTGGAAGGACACATTTTACATATAGTACTTTATGGAAATGATAAATGAGCCCCATTGAACACAAATGAAGACCGGTCTACACAACACATGAGGGACAGAGTTTTGCTGTGTGTGTGTTGCAAATGTATTTCTTGCACTTGATGAATGTGTGCTGTTTCTTCTTGTCCTTCTTAGGCCGACTCACATCACAGCGCTTCCTCTTGTTGCTCGATGCTCATCTCTTTAAGGATTCACACGTGAGGCCATGAGCTAAACAGAGTCAGTTAGGTAGTGTAGTAAAAAAACAAAGATTTCAAGACTAAAAGGGGTTTCAAGTAGTAGCCTACAGTAAGGAATAACTAGGTAAAACTACACTTTATCTAGTCCTAGGCCTGCATCCTAATTTGACTTTCAAAGTATTCAGATAAACATTTTGTATAAATATTTTATAATTATTAGATGATGCTTACCCAGACACTTGTCTAAATACATGGGTCATGTGAAAGAACTGTTCTAACCACCCACAAGCCACATCTAGCTAAGTGGATGGGTCAATATTGTCTAGACATGTACACATGTTCCTGAAATTCAATATATGGCCGTAATTACACCCAGACAGACCAGGCTAACTTGATAGGTCATGTACTCATTCACTTGCGAAGTGGAGAGTCTTTTGTTTAGACATGTAGCTAGCTACCTAAACTATAAACCCAACCGATAGCTACAGTACAAACAGATTGTCATAGCTAGCTGCAATTCATGAAATGCTGTAGTATGAATCTGCAGGTAGCTAAAGCTAACCAACTAGGTTCAATGTTAGCTAGCTAGCAATGCAAATGGCTTTCTGAAATACAAATAATATTACTACACAGATCATACACGTAATATTTGCTAGCTAACAGTACGCTTTAACTTGCAATGAAAATAACTTTCGGACCAAATTAGAAATGTATAACATCTGAAATTGTAGCTAGACTCTTACCCATACACATTGTTGAATGTTTCACAGCAGCGTGTCTTTTCCGTTTGGTTTGTAGCTAGCTACAGCGTATTTGCCCTGTTGTTGTGTCAAGTCACTCCGATTCACGCTGACCTTGTGCAGAAAAGTAGTCCATTACGACTTTTTCCCACTGATCTTTGTCAATTGTGCCTGCTAAATTCTGGGCAGCACTCTTTGTCGAGAGCAGTAGCAACACGTCTGCAGATCTCTATGGCTAATGTTGTATCTGTCAAAAAACCTGCAGTAGCAAGGATTATCTACACATACTGAGCAGCTCATGTTATAGACAGAAGCATTCTACATGTCAGACCAATCTGAACTCATCTCTCGGCATGTCCAGCCCATTTATTATCTCAGCCAATCACGGCTAAATCAACTAGGCTCGTAATTTAACAAATGTATTCGTATTTACAGATGGCATACACGTTTTTTATTAAGGCACATGAAAGTTCACATGTTCCAGAAGGCATTTCTGCAAAAAAAATGAATTTTGTTAATTCAAAATAAATAAAACGTCCAACTGCCTCTCCTGTGAAGTAGTGACGTGCGACATACACCTAGCTTCTTGAAATGGGTCACATATTATCTAAAGTGGGTGTCATTTAAGATAATTATTTGAAGTTAAATAATAAAACAAAATGACCTATCAAGCACTACAGGACAACAATGACTGTTGGGAAACAGCTCAGATGCAAGTAATGCACCTTACATGGGATTTAGCAAACTTCACAATATGACAATTCTGGGGAACGAGACCATGGGTGACAGATTGTTAAAGACACCAGAAAAACTTTAGGCTATAGGGCAACAATCCATTCTGGTGATCCAATGACACTGTAGACTGAGCCAGATAGTTGAAAAGCCCCAAGCCATGCGCTAAAAAAAGAAGTGGAGGTGGATGGAGAGGGGTAGGGGGAGGTGAGTTTCTGGTCAGGGAGGAACGAGTGTGCCCACAATGTTTTTGCCAGGGGTAAAAGACCTGCAGGGGCTGAGAGGAGAGCGGTGTAGCCTGTCTGGCAGGTGATGGCCATTAAAAACAAAGACGCCTCTGCTGTCAAGCCTCCTCCCCCTCGCTTTTTCTGAATGTGCTAGTGTGGGCAGGCAGACGGATGGACAGCTAAGGCAGATCTTTCAGGCTATCGGTTGATTCCACCTCATTAACCGCTGGGGCCTATCCCTAATTGGAGTCCCCGACACTGCCTGTCTAGATGAGACTCGTCTTTAGTCCTTTCATCCATTCTGAAACCTCATATGCTCCCTTTCTTATTTCTTGACCGAGCACATACCTGGTGGTTAGCCTGTCGTAGCCCTGCTCTTTTTTTACGTAAACGGTTTTGGGAAACGTTGTATTTTAGGCTCACGTGCCTCATTTTAGCACCCTAAACTGAACGAGTTCACTAAAGGCATTTCTTTACAAACCTACAGTATGAGATTATCACTCTGGCTTTGCCACTATCCCACTCTGTCTGTAAGTATATCATTCAAAAGAAGTGGGTGAGAGAGGACTTTGTATGGTATAACACATGAACACATGCAGCACTGAGAGCACTGTATTTTTGTTAAGCAGACACGCTTCAGTAGCACATCTTAGTAATGATTCACCCCCCTTTAAACTCTCACGGTTCCCTTGAATGAACATTTAAGCACCAGCTACATGTGTGAGGTCAGTTAAACAGGTACATTAAACTTCCATTTAGGCCTCTGATAAAAAGGCAGTGTCATTAACCTTCAAGTACAATGGGTCTGTCATTCCTGCAATGGAATCTCACCGCCGTTGCACTCTGAAACAAGGGGTAAAACCAAACAGTGATGTTACACACAATGTAACAAGGGAGCGCATGATCGCTCACACCAAACATATTGACCGCATTGTGATGTGTGAAAGAGGCATATCATCACTTTTCCAGCTCATGGCCATACAGGGAGTTGATTTACCTTATTGCGCTCACACCTCCCCATTGGCCACAGCATATGACCAGAAAATAATTACTCAAGTGTTTGAAAACATTTTGCCTATAAGGGATCCTATAGCCATAAGTTGCCTCCAGTTATATATATTGTTGTCACGCCCTGACTTTAGTTATATTTGTTTTTTGGTTAGGTCAGGGTGTGACAAGGGTGGTTTGTTTAGTTTTTGTATTGTCTAGGGGTTTTTGTCTTGTCTATGGGGATGTTGTATGGTCTAGGGGTTTGGAGGTTTATGGTGGCCTGAGTTGGTTCCCAATCAGAGACAGCTGTTTCTCGTTGTCTCTGATTGGGGAGCCTATTTAGGTTGCCATTGTCCATGTTGGTTTTGTGGGTAGTTGTTGTCTGTCTTTGTGTCTGCACCAGACAGAACTGTTTCGTGTTGGTCTATTTTTGTTATTTTGTCTTAGTGTTCCGAGTTAAAATAAATATCAAGAACACGTAGCATGCGTTTTGGTCCGATACTGACTACTCTTCATCAGATGAAGAAGATCGTTACAATTGTATATCTATAATAACATCTCTCATGGCACAGTAGCTAGATTTTGTGGCATGTTGAATGATATGTTTCTAATGAAGAGCTTGTTAATTTAAGATGTCTTTGGTAAGTAATTGGTCTAGCCTAAACTCCAAAATTAAACTCATTCTAGTAATCGCCTTTAAGTGTGGACTGTTATTATGCATACTGGATGGACTGGTACCTTATGCTACAGTTCAAATGTTCTGTTTTTGAGTCTGGGAGAGAAAGTATAGGCCTTGGCGATGCTGTTGGTTTATTGAATTTGAAATTGATTTTTAATTTAAAAAAATGTTTATTTTCATAATTAAATAGACTGACATTACCTTTAGCTATAGAATATCCCACCATGTTTTCCATCTCCTCTCCCGCTCTCCTTCATTCCTTTCTCGAGCACGCAGAGAGAGGGGCTGTTTTAACAGTTAATTGAAAAATGTTTAGTTGTGAAAACATGTTACTATCAATGTTCCAAAACAGATTTCACTTGATTTCCCAAATTAAGCATTTGGTAGCTGCAGGAACAGAGTTGGAGAGCCCATGACATACAGAGTTTGGGCATAGTATCACTTGTCATGCAGGGAGAGGCTGCATGCTCCTCAAACAGTGGTTGATGTGTGGAGTGAAATATCCAGAGTAGCCTACCTGGCATGAGTGAAAAACGAACCAGCGAAAGTGGCCTCCACTCACTATTCAAGTGCATATGGATGACATTTTTTACAAAGCCCCTATTTGTGCCCATTTCATAATGAACTAATTTGACATATTAGTAAAGACAAGATTACATTCAGAATAGTCTGATGGGTAGAAAATATGATCACTTGATAAGACAACAGCTAGTGCAGCCTCAAAGTCAAGGATCAGAGCAAGCTTTCCCCCCCCATCTTTCTCAAATCATCAATAACCTAGAGTCGCATCATGCAGCCCATATGTTTTGATTTGTAAGACATTCTAAGGTTTGTATCATTCAGTTAAATTTGCCAAATACCTCAATCAATATTTTCGGATACGTTTCAAATTACTAATTTTAGCGCCACATATGCGCACTCGTTTCGGAATGGGAAAAATATCCTTTCTATTTTATTTAGCTAAGTTCAATTATGTTCTTATTACTATAAAATGATATACTATAAACTAATGGCACGGGACTTATAAGCATTTCTGTCTGCTAAATTAAGTCTACAGCCTTTGCAATTTTCTTCATATCATAATGTTTCTTTAGACCTACAGTGGGGCAAAAAAGTATTTAGTCAGACACCAATTGTGCAAGTTCTCCCACTTAAAAAGATGAGAGGCCTGTAATTTTCATCATAGGTACACTTCAACTATGACAGACAAAATGAGACTTTTTTTTCCAGAAAATCACATTGTAGGATTTTTTTATGAATTTATTTGCAAATTATGGTGGAAAACAAGTATTTGGTCAATAACAAAAGTTTCTCAATACTTTTATATACCCTTTGTTGGCAATGACAGATGTCAAACGTTTTCTGTAAGTCTTCACAAGGTTTTCACACACTGTTGCTGGTATTTTGGCCCATTCCTCCATGCAGATCTCCTCTAGAGCAGTGATGTTTTGGGGCTGTTGCTGGGCAACACGGACTTTCAACTCCCTCCAAAGATTTTCTATGGGGTTGAGATCTGGAGACTGGCTAGGCCACTCCAGTACCTTGAAATGCTTCTTACGAAGCCACTCCTTTGTTGCCCGGACGGTGTGTTTGGGATCATTGTCATGCTGAAAGACCCAGCCACGTTTCATCTTCAATGCCCTTGCTGATGGAAGGAGGTTTTCACTCAAAATCTCACGATACATGGCCCCATTCATTCTTTCCTTTACACGGCTCAGTCATCCTGGTCCCTTTGCAGAAAAACAGCCCCAAAGCATGATGTTTCCACCCCCATACTTCACAGTAGGTATGGTGTTCTTTGGATGCAACTCAGCATTCTTTGTCCTCCAAACACGACGAGTTGAGTTTACCAAAAAGTTCTATTTTGGTTTCATCTGACCATATGACATTCTCCCAATCTTCTTCTGGATCATCCAAATGCTCTCTAGCAAACTTCATACGGTCCTGGACATGTACTGGTTTAAGCAGGGGGACACGTCTGGCACTGCAGGATTTGAGTCCCTGGCGGTGTAGTGTGTAACTGATGGTAGGCTTTATTACTTTGGTCCCAGCTCTCTGCAGGTCATTCACTAGGTCCCCCCTTGTGGTTCTGGGATTTTTTCATTTTGATCCCACGGGGTAAGATCTTGTGTGGAGCCCCAGATCGAGGGAGATTATCAGTGGTCTTGTATGTCTTCCATTTCCTAATAATTGCTCCCACAGTTGATTTCCTCAAACCAAGCTGCTTACCTATTGCAGATTCAGTCTTCCCAGCCTGGTGCAGGTCTACAATTTTGTTTCTGGTGTCCTTTGACAGCTCTTTGGTCTTGGCCATAGTGGAGTTTGGAGTGTGACTGTTTGAGGTTGTGGACAGGTGTCTTTTATACTGATAACAAGTTCAAACATGTGCCATTAATACAGGTAACGAGTGGAGGACAGCCTCTTAACTTCTTTGGGCTGCAAGCCCGAAGCCGGGCACAATATGACAACAGCCACTTCAAGTGCAGGGCGCGAAATTCAAAATATATTTTTTTGAAATATTTAACTTTCACACATTAACAAGTCCAATACAGCATATGAAAGATAAACATCTTGTGAATCCAGCCAACATGTCCGATTTTTAAAATGTTTTACAGCGAAAACACCACATATATTTATGTTAGCTCACCACCAAATACAAAAAAGGACAGACATTTTTCACAGCACAGGTAGCATGCACAAAGCCAACCTAACTAACCAAGAACCAACCAAACTAACCAAGAAACAACTTCATCAGATGAGTCTTATAACATGTCATACAATAAATCTATGTTTTGTTCGAAAAATGTGCATATGAGGTATAAATCATTTTTACATTGCAGCTACCGTCACAAATAGGACCGAAGCAGCCAGAGTAATTACAGACACCAACGTCAAATACCTAAATACTCATCATAAAACATTTCTGAAAAATTGATGGTGTACAGCAAATTAAAGACAAACATCTTGTGAATCCAGCCAATACTTCCGATTTTTTAAGTGTTTTACAGCGAAAACACAATATAGCATTATATTAGCTTACTACAATAGCCTACCACAATACCGCATTCATTCATCAAGGCACGTTAGCGATAGCAATAGGCAGCCGACGCTTGGCATTGCGCAGCAATGGTTCAGCACTCGGCGGTCCCATTCTGTGAGCTTGTGTAGCCTACCACTTCAAGGCTGAGTCCTTGTAGCTCCTAGACGTTTCCACTTCATAATAACAGCACTTAGAGTTGACCGGGCAGCTGTAGTAGTGCAGAAATTTGAACTGACTTGTTGGAAAGGTGGCATCCTAGGACGGTGCCACATTTAAAGTCACTGAGCTCTTCAGTACTGGCCATTCGTTTTTTCTATGGGCATTGCAAGGCTGTGTGCTTGATTTTATACACCTGTCAGCAACAGGTGTGGTTGAAATTGCTGAATCCACTAATTTGAAGGGGTGTCCACATCTGTGTTGGATGATATGCACCTCTCGTAGGAATAGAAGACAAAAACAATCAGAGAATATCTCACAGACAACTGAGGAGTGGTCATCCTTTTGTATGATTAAGAGTTGGAAGAGAAAGGGTAACTTGTCCAAAAACATTACCAATGCCATTTTTCATAACTTGGGGGCCTATAATTGGTTTGCACACCGAAATTATGACTGGAAATTGAGTTTGTAATGAAGAGACAAGCTCTTTTTATCGAAGTCTATTGTTGACCAAATTGCAGTAATTGACAGAACAGTGCACGCACTCAGGGCCAGATTAATGCAGGGGCATCAAGACTCTTGAAATAATGTTCTATGGACAGATGATTCAAAAGTATAACTTTTTGATTCAAAAGTATAGCACTGCATTCCACAGTAAGAACCCCATAACAACGGTCAAGCATGGTTGTGGTTGTGTAATAGTTTGGGGATGCTTTGCTGGCTCAGGACCTGGACAGCTTGTCTTAATAGAAGGAACCATGAATGATGCTCTGTATCAGAAAATTCTACAGGAGAACGTCAGGCCATCCGTCTGAGCTGAAGCACAGCTGGGTCATGCAGGAAGACAATGATCCAAAACACAAAATCAAGTCTACATGAAAATGTCTAAACAGCAACATATTTGAAGGTTTGGAAGTCCAGACCTAATCCCAATTGAGAGGTTGTGGCAGGACTTGAAACATGCAGTTTATGCTTGAAAACCCACAAATGTCACTGAGTTACAGCACTTCTGCATGGAAGAGAGGGACAAAAACTGGGTGGCCCTGTCTTGATTGGGTAACTGAATAATATAATTAAATAAATAAACTGCATAATAAACACATATGACTGATCTAGGGCTGAACCCAATTAGTCGACTGGTCCATTGTTTGCTCGTTAGGCTGTTGGCCAACAGATTGTTTTAGTCTAACAGTAACAAATATACAGCGGCATGCGAAAGATTTCACCCCCTTGGCATTTTTCCTATTTTGTTGCCTTACAACCTGGAATTAAAATAGATTTTTTTGGGGGGGGTTGTATCATTTGATATACACAACCTGGCTACCACTTCCAAAATATTTGTTATTGTGTAACAAACAACAAATAAGACAAAAAACAAAACTGTAGCTTGCATAACTATTCACCCCCCAAATGTCAATACTTTGTAGAGCCACCTTTTGCAGCAATTACAGCTGAAAGTATCTTGGGTTAGTTCTCTATAAGCTTGGCACATCTAACCCTGGGATTTTTGCCAATTCTTCAAGGCAAAACTGCTCCAGCTCCTTCAAATTGGATGTGTTCCGCTGGTGTACAGCAATCTTTACCTCATACCACAGATTCTCAATTAGATTTATTTTTTATTTTTATTTTATCGTTATTTTACCAGGTAAGTTGACTGAGAACACGTTCTCATTTGCAGCAACGACCTGGGGAATAGTTACAGGGGAGAGGAGGGGGATGAATGAGCCAATTGGAAGCTGGGGATTATTAGGTGACCATGATGATTTGAGGGCCAGATTGGGAATTTAGCCAGGACACCGGGGTTAACACCCCTACTCTTACGATAAGTGCCATGGGATCTTTAATGACCTCAGAGAGTCAGGACACCCGCTTAACGTCCCATCCGAAAGACGGCACCCTACACAGGGCAGTGTCCCCAATCACTGCTCTGGGGCATTGGGATATTTTTTAGACCAGAGGAAAGAGTGCCTCCTACTGGCCCTCCAACACCACTTCCAGCAGCATCTGGTCTCCCATCCAGGGACTGACCAGGACCAACCCTGCTTAGCTTCAGAAGCAAGCCAGCAGTGGTATGCAGGGTGGTATGCTGCTGGATTGAGATTGAGGTCTGGTCTGGGCTGAGGTCTGGGCTTTGACTAGACATTTAAATGTTTCCCCTTAAACCACTCCAGTGTTGATTTAGCAGTATACTTGGGGTCATTGTCATGCTGGAAGGTGAACCTCGTCCCAGTCTCAAATCTCTGGGTTGACTGAAACAGGTTTCCCTCCAGAATTTCCCTGTATTTAGCGCCATCCATAATTTCTTAAATTCTCACCAGTTTCCCAGTCCCTGCCGATGAAAAACATCCCCACAGCATGATGCTGCCACCACCATGCTTCACTGTGGGGATGGTTTTCTTGGGGTGATGGGAGGTGTTGGTTTGTGCCAGACATAGCGTTTTCCTTGATGGTCAAAAAGCTCAGTTTTAGTCTCATCTAACCAGAGTACCTTCTTCCATATGTTTGTGGAGTCTCCCATATGCCTTTTGGCGAACAAGAAACGTGTTTGCTTATTTTTTTCTAAAAGCAATGTTTTTTTTCTGGCCACTCTTCCGTAATGCCCAGCTCTGTGGAGTGTACAGCTTAAAGTGGTCCTATGGTCCAATCTCCGCTGTGGAGCTTTGCAGCTCCTTCAGGGTTATCTTTTGTCTCTTTGTTGCCTCTGATTAATTCCCTCCTTGCCTGGTCCGTGAGATTTTTGGGCGGCCCTCTCATGGCAGGTTTGTTGTGGAGCCATATTCTTTCCATTTTTTAATAATGAATTTAATGGTGCTCCGTGGGATGCTCAAAGTTTCGGATATTATTTTATAACCCAACACTGATCTGTACTTCTCCACAACTTTGTCCCTGACCTGTTTGGAGAGCTCCTTGGTCTTCATCGTGCTGCTTGATTGGTGGTGCCCCTTGGTTAGTGGTGTGGCAGACTCTGGGGCCTTTCAGAAAAGGTGCATATATACTGAGATCATGTGACAGATCATGTGACACTTGCACACAGGTGGACTTTATTTAACTAATTATGTGACTTCTGAAGGTAAATGGTTGCACCAGATCTTATGTAGGAGCTTCATAGCAAAGGGGGTGAATACATATTCACACACCACTTTTCCGTTATTTTTTTGTGTAATTCTTTTAACTTCTTATGGCTGCAAGGCAAAGTGTTGAGTAGCCAGTGAAATCGTGCCCATTTCAAACGGCCTCCTACTCAAATCTTGCTCGTACAATATGAATATTATTATTCTTTTTGGATAGAAAACACTTTCTAGTTTCTAAAAGAGTTGGAATTATTTCTCTGAGTGAAACAGAAGTCCTTCTGCAGCACTTTTCCTGACCAGGAAGTGAAATGTCAGAAATCGATGCTCTTTTCAACTTGATGCCTATACATGGTCTTAACACTTAGGAGTCTGCTGACACTCTATACGCCTTCCTATTGGTGTAAAGAGGATGTCAGAGAAGATTTTTTTTTGGACTTGGTCTGTGGTGGAAAAAAACCTATTTCTTTGACGTGACCGTCCACTTCCGGTACTCTGAAGGAAGTGGGATTGACTTCTGTTTTGCCTTGGTAACGAACGGCTAACGTCTCCGGCTCGAATTTTTTTTGATACATGTGACCATATCATCGTAATGTATGTTTTTTCAATATAGTTTAATCAGATTATTGAAACTTTATTCGGGAGTTTTGCCGTGTTCCGTCCTCTGACTGTGTTTACGTTGGAGAAATTTATGCCACTCGGCTAGTGCCAATGCTAATTGAAGTGGGACATTTGCCATTCTGAATCGAAACAACGTCTCATCTGGACAGAGGACACCTTCTTCAACATTCTGATGAAAGATCAGCAAAAGTAAGACCCATTTTATGATGTTATTTCATATATCTGTCGTGCATGTGAACTGGCCGTGGGCGCCCAATTGTGTCTGTCTATTGTAGCTACGCTAATATAGCGATACATTTTGTTTTCGCTGTAAAACATTTAATAAATCGGAAATATTGTTTGGAATCACAAGATGCCTGTCAATTGCTGCAGACTATGTATTTTTCAGAAATGTTTTATGATGAGTAATTAGCTATTTGACGTTGGTGTCTGTAAATATTATGGCTGCTTTCGGTGCAATTTCGGATTGTAGCTGAAATGTAAACTATGGTTTATACATGAAATATGCAAATTTTTCAAACGAAACATATGCTATACAATAAATATGTTATCAGACTGTCATCTGATGAATTTGTTTCTTGGTTAGTGGCTATTTATATCTTTATTTGGTCGAATTTGTGATAGCACCTGATGGAGTAAGAAACTGATGGAGTTAGAAAAGTTGTGTCTTTTGCTAACGTGGTTAGCTAATAGATTTACATATTTTGTCTTCCCTGTAAAACATTTTAAAAATTGGACATGTTGGCTTGATTCACAAGATGTGCACCTTTCATCTGGTGTCTTGGACTTGTTAATGTGTGAAAGTTAAATATTTAAAAAAAATTGATTTTGAATTTCGCGCCCTGCACTTTGAGCTGGATGTTGTCATAAGTGTACCGGTGTCGGGCTGCCCCTGTAACGGCTGTCGTCCTCCTCCTCCTCGGACGAGGAGAGGAGAGAAGGATCGGTGGACCAATACGCAGCAAGGTATGATGACATAATGTAATTTATTGGAAGACAAAGACGAATACGAAAACACTTGGAAAATTACAAAATAAGAAAACGACGTAGACGAAACCTGAACATGAACTTACATAACTACACGTAGAACTCACGGACAGTGTAACGGCTGGTGCTCTCCTCATCCTCGGATGAGGTGAGGAGAGAAGGATCTTCAGACCAAAACGCAGCTTGCGGGAAATAAGCCATCTTTTTATTTATAACAACGATGAAGATGGCAACACGAAAACAAACACTTTAACAAACTTACAAAATAAGAAAACGACGTAGAACGAAACCTGAACATAAACTTACATAACTAAACATAAACTCACGTACAGGAAACAGACGACATCGAAACGAAACGAAACAAACAAACGCTACAGTCCCGTGTGGCACGAACATACATACTGACACGGAAGACAATCACCCACCACGAACACTGTGACAACGCCTACCTAAATATGACTCTTAATTAGAGGAACGCCAAACACCTGCCTCTAATTAAGAGCCATACCAGGTAACCCAAAACCAACACAGAAAACAGAAAACATAGAATGCCCACCCAACCTCACGTCCTGACCAAAACACACATAACAACTAACATAAATAGGTCAGGAACGTGACAGACAGGAACAGACTACATCAAACAAAGAACAGACTACATCAAACGAATGAACAGCCAAACAGTCCCGTATGGTACAGACACGGACGACAATCACCCACAAACAGTTGAGAAACAACCTCCCTTTGTATGTCTCTCAATCAGAGGAAAACAAAAACACCTGTCTCTGATTGAGAGCCATACAAGGTCAATTAACCCTTTAACCCAACATAGAAACACAACACATAGAAATACCCCTCCCAGCTCACGCCCTGACCAATAAACACATACAAAACAAGAGAAAACAGGTCAGGACAGCCCCCGTAAAAGGTTAAACAAGTTTTTCTTTTTCACTTCACCAATTTGGACTATTTTGTGTGTCCATTACATGAAATACAAATAAAAAATAAATTTAAATTACAGGATGTAATGAAACAAAATAGGAAAAAGGCCAAGGGAGGTGAATAGTTTTGCAAAGCACTGTTATGTATATTTGTTTCCATTTCATTGAACTAATCTATAGTGGAGCCCTAGACTAAAAGTCACTTTATGCTTGATCCCAAAATGTGGTTGGAGGCTCCATATGGAGGGTGTGACGTAGTTTCTTAGCCTCCAGAGGCATGTAAAGGCCAAATCGATCTCCCTACTGCATCTCCAATTTGTAACAATGTGGAGGACTCTGTATAGCTCTGCATTGACATGCTTGGTTGACAGTAGATGGGGGTGGTACATCCTGTAGAAAAGAAACTCACTTCCTTGAAAGCAAAGCAAGCTAACAAAGTCTGTTTTTGAGAATTTCAATAGTTCCTCAATGTATTTGAAAAATCATTCCAGCTCTCTCCCTTTCGATCACCACTCAGTGTAAAAGGGAAAAATGTCATGCTCTGATCCAGTGGAAACATCATAAAATAGGCCTACCTGATTACTTATTTTCATTGCTTGACTTTGAAATTGGTACTCATTTTGGGTGCTGGTACTGTTTATATTTAGGTGCAGGAGCTCCACAATACTTTTGAGCTGATATTCTATAAGAGGAACAGGAGCTCGAGCAGTAGAACATGAGTTGCCGGTGCTCAGCTCCAGTGAGCTCCTGCCCAAGTCATGTACTGCTTCTTATCCCTTGCGCAAATACCCTACAGCTGTGTCTGTCCCGGCTCACTGGCACTGGAAACTCTGTAGGCCCAGAATATTTTATACAATGTTGCAAGTTCGCTAGTGCAAGCTTCTTGGCCGGACCCAAGTTAATAGTTGATACAATGTTTCAAGTTCATTGCAGACAGGCCGTGTGTAGCCAATGTAATTTCTATGATATTTCTTTCTATCAGGATTGCATTGTTATACTCAACAATCTCACATCTAAAACTCTGAAGCAGCAATGGCGAACATCCACCTTGCGTGCCCTGCCGAATTAGTGATGTATATCAAAAGGCACATAAAATAGTAATATGCCGAAAGAAAAGACATGCACAACTTGAACCGTTGTAACAACTAATGACATACTTTTGCAACAGGTTCCTCTACAAAAGAGCATTTAAAATCTACCATGATTAGTTTTGTCACTTCATGGCCTACAGGTTTAATCAGTCATTAATATGCAAGATGTGCAATTGTTTGGTGGAGCTTAATCTTCATAACTGTCACCTCTACTCCTGCTCCCCCTTTCCGGCGCTCGATATGGCCGGTCTACTAACCGCTGGTCCTGGCAACCCCTAATTATGCATATCTGGCAACCGTCATTACACAATATAAAATTGTCTACTTTCCAGTGGTTGCTGTGGGGAAATCCCTGTGGTTTTCGATTCTCCAGCCACATCCTTCATGATCCCTCCCAGAGGGGATTGAATGTCAAACAAAGTACTGACAAAATGTCTTCATTTGCATTCCTCTGTCGTAGTCCTGTCTGCATGGGCCTTAAGCTCTTCTTTTCAAAGGTCAACATCTGGTCATGGCGCACTGTTTGTGTTGGAGTGCACAGCCTAAGCCCAGTAATAGGAGAGGGCTGGGGCCTGCCAAAATTGTTTCAAATTTGGATGTACCTGTCAGGACATATGGTGTGTTGGGAGAAGGATCTCCTGCCGAACATCTGCTTTGAGTGCAACGACCTTCCCTAACCTCTGTCTCATACTCGTAAAAGTACATATCTGTTACCAATTAAAGGCTAAAATAATGAATGGTTATAGTCAGGGATATCAGATCTTGTAATGCATTAAAGGCCAGGTTGACAGGGAAATGGACGGTATCAAGTGGTGGGGTTGCAGTTTCGTTTTTCGGCGGCCTTTAAGACAGGGATATTTTCCTATGTCTTTACGTTAACGATACATCAGGGGAAAACAGGAGACCCAGGTCAGACAATCTGATCAAAGTGGTGTAGGCTGATTGGTGGTGGTGCTCATGCATCCTATTACTCATAAGTTATGTAACAAGCTAAGGTGACAACAATGCCTGCCATCGACATTTTCCCAGTTTCTTTGAATGTTCAAAATCATAGTGCAAGAACACTTTTAAAGCTTCAAAACATGTCCTTTTCGGCTAGCCATAGCAGTTAGCTAGCAGTTTAGCTTTCTAGCACATTCACAAATGTGTTTTTAAACAATTAACAAGATATTTAGCTACCACATGTAGTTGTCAAACTGTCAATAAGTTAGCAACCAAATAACAAAAAACACTTGAGGGCAAATAAATCAGATTTGACCATTCAGACAAATCACATCGCCAGGAATCAGATTTTATACCACCTACAAAATGTGGCTTGAAATATCTGATTCCATGTGCTTTTTGGCTATTCAGATTGCAGGAACAACAGATTCTAATCGGATATCCAATTATTATGTTTTTGTCATGTAATGATAAATACGCTGAGAGTCGAGAACCAAGTTCAGTGAGTGAATAGATTCAATAAATAAACGAACATGACCAAATCTAGAAACATGCACAGCGCACCAGCATGAAACATAAACTATAACGCCTGGGGAAGGAACCAAAGGGAGTGACATAAATAGGGCAGGTAGTCAAGGAGGTGATGGAGTCCAGGTGAGTGTCAATGAGGGCTGGTGCGCGTGACGATGGTGACAGGTGTGCATACTAATCAGCAATCTGGTGCCCTAGAGGCCAGAGAGGGAGTATGTTTGACATGTCACTTCCAACTGCCAATTTGAATCTTGATCATAATCTTGATGTGATTGGCCTGACTGAAACATGGCTTAAGCCTGATTAATTTTTCTGTGTTAAATGAGGCCTCACCTCCTGGTTACACTAGTGACCATATCTCCCGCGCAACCCGCAAATGTGGAGGTGTTGCTAACATTTATGATAGCAAATTTCAATTCCCCCCCCCCCCCAAAAAAAGTAGTTTTTGTCTTTTGAGCTTCTAGTCATGAAATCTATGCAGTCTACTCAATCACTTTTTATAGCTACTGTTTACAGGCCTCCTGGGCCATATACAGCGTTCCTCACTGAGTTCCATGAATTCTTATGGGACCTTGTAGTCATAGCAGATAATATTCAAATTTTTGGTGACTTTAATATTCACATGGAAAAGTCCACAGGGCCACTCCAAAAGACTTTCGGGGCCATCTTCGACTCAGTGGGTTTTGTTCAACATGTCTCCGGACCTACTCACTGCTACAGTCAAACTCTGGACCTAGTTTAGTCCCGTGGAATAAATGTTGTGGATCTTAATTTTTTTCCTCATAATCCTGGACTATTGGACCACCATTTTATTACGTTTGCAATCGCAACAAATAATCTGCTCAGACCCCAACCAAGGATTATCAAGAGTCGTGCTATAAATTCTCGGACAACCCAAAGATTCCTAGATGTAATTTCAGACTCCCTCCGCCTACCCAAGGACGTCAGAGTACAAAAATCAGTTCACCACCTAATTGAGGAACTCAATTTAACCTTGCGCAACCTTGTGCAGTCGCACCCCTAAAAACAAAAAACATTTGTCGTAAGAAACTAGCTCCCTGGTAATACAGAAAATACCCGAGCTCTGAAGCAAGCTTCCAGAAAATTGGAACGGAAATGTCTCCACACCGCACTATATGTCTTCTAACTAGCTTGGAAAGACAGTACCGTGCAGTATCGGAGAGCCCTCACTGATGCTCGATCATTCTATTTTTCCAACTTAATTGAGGAAAATAAGAACAATCCTAAATGGTTTTTTTGATACTGTCGCAAAGCTAACTAAAAAGCAGCATTCCCCAAGAGAGGACGGCTTTCACTTCAGCAGTGATACATTCATGAACTTCTTTGTGGAAAAGATCATGATAATTAGAAAGGAAATTACGGACTCCTTTTTAAATCTGCGTATTCCTCCAAAGCTCAGTTGTCCTGAGTCTGCACAACTCTGCCAGCACCTAGGATCAAGGGAGACACTCAAGTGTTTTAGTACTATATCTCTTGACACAATGATGAAAATAATAATTGCCTCTAAACCTTCAAGCTGCATACTGGATCCTATTCCTACTAAACTGCTGAAGGAGCTGCTTCCTGTGCTTGGCCCTCCTATGTTGAACATAATAAACAGCTCTCTATCCACCGGATGTGTACCAAACTCACTAAAAGTGGCAGTGATAAAGCCTCTCTTGAAAAAGCCAAACCTTGACCCGGAAAATATAAAAAACTATCGGCCTATATCGAATCTTCCATTCCTCTCAAAAATTTTAGAAAAGCTGTTGCGCAGCAACTCACTGCCTTTCTGAAGACAAACAATGTATACGAAATGCTTCAGTCTGGTTTTAGACCCCATCATAGCACTGAGACTGCACTTGTGAAGGTGGTAAATGACCTTTTAATGGCGTCAGACCGAGGCTCTGCATCTGTCCTCGTGCTACTAGACCTTAGTGCTGCCTTTGACACCATTGATCACCACATTCTTTAGGAGAGATTGGAAACCCAAATTGGTCTACACGGACAAGTCCTGGCCTGGTTTAGATCTTATCTGTCGGAAAACTATCAGTTTGTCTCTGTGGATGGTGTGTCCTCTGACAAATCAACTGTAAATTTCGGTGTTCCTCAAGGTTCTGTTTTAGGACCACTATTGTTTTCACTATATATTTTACCTCTTGGTGATGTCATTCGGAAACATAATGTTAACTTTCACTGCTATGCTGATGACACAGTGTTGTACATTTCGATGAAACATGGCGAAGCCCCAAATTTGCCCTCGCTGGAAGCCTGTGTTTCAGACATAAGGAAGTGGATGGCTGCAAATGTTCAACTTTTAACTTTTCTAGGGTAGGGGGCAGCATTGGGAATTTTGGATGAAAAGCGTGCCCAAATTAACTTCCTTGGGGTACGACCTAACCACGACCTAACCACGACCTAACCAAGCGCGTTCACGTGATAGTTAGCTTGAATTCCATTGCATTTCTGAAGACAAAGGAATTCTCCGGTTGGAACATTATTGAAGATTTATGTTAGAAACATCCTAAAGATTGATTCTATCATAGTTTGACATGTTTCTACGGACTATAACGGGACTTTTTGACTTTGTCTGCACCTAGTGATCGCTCCTTATGAATTTTGATTACTGGGCTTAACGCGCTAACAAAAATGAGGTATTTGGACATAAATGATGGACATTATCAAACAAAACAAACATTTATTGTGGAACTGGGATTCCTGGGAGTGCATTCTGATGAAGATCATCAAAGTGAAGTGAATATTTATAATGCCATTTCTAACTTCTGTTGACTACACAACATGACGGATATCTGTTTGGGTTTTTTGGGCTCTGAGTGCTGTACTCAGATTATTGCATGGTGTGCTTTTTCCGTCAAGTTTTTTTGAAATCTGACACAGCGGTTGCATTACGAGCAAGAATTTGCTAGCTTTTCCCGTGCTAATTGACTGGAGAAGAGGACATTCTAAATCCAAACAACGATTGTTCTGGACAAAGGACCCCTTGTACAACATTCTGATGGAAGATCGTCAAAAGTAGGACCCATTTTATGATGCTATTTCATATCTGTCGAACATGTGAAATAGTCGTTTGCGCCCAGATTTTGGGTACTCTCTCGCTATAACTAAGCTGGATGTCGTAATGAAGTTATTTTTAGAATTCTAACACGGCGATTGCATTAACCTGTTTGGCGTGCAAGCCCGACGTCGGTACATTCATGACAACAGCCACTTCAAGTGCAGGGCGCGAAATTCAAAAGATATATTTTTTAAATATTTAACTTTCACACATTAACAAGTCCAATACAGCATATGAAAGGTACACATCTCGTGAATCCAGCCAACATGTCCGATTTTTTTAATGTTTTACAGGGAATACAAAATATGAGCTAACCACGTTAGCAAAAGACTCCACTTTTATTACTCCATCAGTTTTTGACTCCATCGGTAGCTATCACAAATTCGGCCAAATATAGATATAAATAGCCACTAACCAAGAAACAACCTCATCAGATGACAGTCTGATAACATATTTATTGTATAGCATATGTTTTTTCCCCAAAAATGTGCATATTTCAGGTATAAATCATAGTTTACATTGCAGCTACAATCAGAAATTGCACCGAAAGCAGACAGAATAATTACAGACACCAACGCCAAATACCTAAATACTCATCATAAAACATTTCTGAAAAATACATAGTGTACAGCAAATGAAAGACAGGCATCTTGTGATTCCAGCCAATATTTCCGATTTATTAAGTGTTTTACAGCGAAAACACAATATAGCGTTATACTAGCTTACCACAGTAGCCAGAAACACAAGCCATTTCCCAGCAGCAAAAGTTAGCGATCGTAACAAACCAGTAAAAGAAATATAATTTTTGACTAACCTTGATATTCTTCATCAGATGACCGTCCAATAACATCAGGTTATACATACACTTATGTTTTGTTCGAAAATGTGCATATTTAGAGCTGAAATCAGGGGTTATACATTGTGCTAACGTAGCTACTTTTCCCCACAACGTCCGGATATTTTTCTAACACTTTTTCTGACACACATATTCTGACCAAATAGCTATTCATAAACATAACTAAAAATACATGTTGTATAGGAAATGATAGATCCATTAGTTCTTAATGAAATCGCCGTGTTAGAATTCTAAAAATAACTCCATTAGCCCCGTGTGGCTCAGTTGGTAGAGCATGGCGCTTGCAACGCCAGGGTTGTGGGTTCGATTCCCATGGGGGGCCAGTACAAAAAAAGTACAAAAAAAGTATGAATGTATGTACTTGTAAGTCGCTCTGGATAAGAGCGTCTGCTAAATGACTTAAATGTAAATGTAATGTAAATGACATATAGCTTCGGTATAGCTAGAGTACCCAAAAGCTGGGCGCTGACGACTAGTTCACATGTACGACAGATATATGAAATAGCATCATAAAATGTTTCCTACTTTTGCTGATCTTTCATCAGAATGTTGGACAAAGGGTCCTTTGTCAAGAACAATCGTTGTTTGGATTTAGAACGGCCTCTTTCCCTCTCGATTTAGCAAGCACACTAGCCAAGTGGCACAAATCTCTCCATTTCAACAAACGGAAGAGAACGGAACACGGCAAAACTCCCAGAAAAATTTCAATAATCTGATTAAACTATATTGAAAAAACATACTTTACGATGATATGGTCACATGTATGAAATAAAATCAAAGCCGGAGATATTAGTCGTCCATAACGGCAGCTTATCAAAGGCAAATCCAGGTTCCTTCTCGCGCCTTCCTGAAAACAGGAAATGGGTGACACGTCATACAAAGAGCTTTTATTCCCCTTCAGACCAAGATAAACACTCCATTTCTTCTCTCACCGCCTCTTGACATCCAGGGGAAGGTGTATGAGGTGCATGTATACTAATACGTATCATGCCCATTTATAGGCAGGACCCAGAACAGAGCCTCGATTTCAGACTTTCCACTTCCTGGTCAGGAAGTTTGTGCCAAATGAGTTCTGTTTTACTCACAGATATAATTCAAACGGTTTTAGAAACTAGAAAAGGTTTTCTATCCAATAGTAATAATAATATGCATATTGTACGAGCAAGAATTGAGTACGAGGCCGTTTGAAATGGGGACCTTTTATCTGGCTACTCAATTCTGCCCCTGCAGCCCAAACAGGTTAAGGCAAGGGCCAATTTCAAGGTTTTACTGCTAACCTACAAAGCATTACATGTGCTTGCTCCTACACGTACGCTACGGTCACAAGACGCAGGCCTCCTGACTGTCCCTAGAATTTCTAAGCAAACATTTTTATGGAATTTTTATGGAATGGTCTGCCTACCTATTTGAGAGACGCAGACTCTGTCTCAACATTTAAGTCTTTATTGAAGACTCATCTCTTCAGTAGGTCCTATGATTTAGTGTTGTCTGGCCCAGGAGTGTGAAGGTGAAAGGAAAGGCACTGAAACAACAGACCGCCCTTGCTGTCTCTGCCTGGCCGGTTCCCCTCTCTCCACTGGGATTCTCTGCCTCTAACCCTATTACAGGGGCTGAGTCACTGGTGCTCTTCCATGCCGTCCCTAGGAGGGGTGCATCACTTGACTGGGGTTGAGTCGCTGACATGATCTTCCTGTGTGTTGGCACCACCCCTTGGGTTGTGCCGTGGCGTTGATCTTTGTGGGCTATACTCGGCCTTGTCTCAGGATGGTAAGTTGGTGGTTAAAGCTATCCCTCTAGTGGTGTGGGGGCTGTGCTTTGGCAAAGTGGGTGGGGTTATATCTTGCCTGTTTGGCCCTCTCTGGGGCTATTGTCGGATGGGGCCACAATGTCTCCCGACCCCTCCTGTCTCAGCCTCCAGTATTTATGCTGCAGTAGTTTGTGTCGGGGGGCTAGGGTCAGTCTGTTATATCTGGAGAATTTCTCCTGTCTTATCCGTTGTTCTGTGTGAATTTAAGTATGCTCCCCCTAATTCTCTCTTTCTCTCTTTCTTTCTCTCGGAGGACCTGAGCCCTAGGACCATGCCTCCGGACTACCTGGCCTGATGACTCCTTGCTATCCCCAGTCCACCTGGCCGTGCTGCTGCTCCAGTTTCAATTGTTCCGCCTGCGGCTATGGAACCTTGACCTGCTCACCGGATGTGCTACCTGTCCCAGGCCTGCTGTTTTCAACCCTCTAGAGACAGCAGGAGTGGTAGAGGTACACTGAATGATCAGCTATGAAAAGCCAACTGACATTTTCTCCTGAGTTGCTGACTGTTGCACCCTCGACAACCACTGTGATTATTATTATTTGACCCTGCTGGTTATCTATGAACATTTGAACATCTTGGCCATGTTCTGTTATAATCTCCACCCGGCACAGCCTGAAGAGGACTGGCCACCTCTCATAGCATGGTTCCTCTCTAGGTTTCTTCCTAAATTCTGGCCTTTCTAGGGAGTTTTTCCTAGCCACCGTGCTTCTACAGCTGCATTGCTTGCGGTTTGGCGTTTTAGGCTGGGTTTCTGTACAGCGCTTTGAGATATCAGCTGATGTAAGAAGGGCTTTATAAATACATTTGATTTTATTTCACAAGGCTGTGAAGCGATGGCATCCTTAGTGCTCAGGTTATGAGTGCGTTGGAAGAAAACAGATTAACCAAGATAAGTGGCATGTTTCTTTACCCTTCAATCGTCTAGCGTGGTTTGGCCATCTATGCAAGGAAAATGACAGCATTGCTAAGCAAAGATAAATACTGTAAACCAAAACAAAGGAGCGAGAGAGAAAAAAAAGATGGATAAGCACTCCTAATCTAAAACGATTTTCCATTCTATGATCAATGAAATATATACTTGGAGTCATTTAGAGGGATGAAATGTTTCAAAGCATACAACAGCAAGCAATAAATACAGGATGATTGATCTGAATGATAAAGCTGATACAAACAAAAATGATTTGATGACTTATGGCTACACTGACTGCAGAAACATGCATTTCATTTTAGCATAATGCTACCCCGGAAAAAGTGTACCCCATGTTAGATTGGTTGATAAAAGAATAGGCCTATTCTGTTTAGACTGAGGAAGATTAAGTGGAGGTGAATCCAAAGAATGATCCAGTGCAATCTTAGATGAGCAGGTTGACATAGCAAGGGTTTTACATTGGAAAAAATCACCAGATAACGTCATCAACCATTACAAGGCTGTGTTGAAGACATAAAAACAGGACCTGCGAAAAGCATGACGTCGAGTGGAATACAAACCCCGCCAACGTCTCAGCTCTAAATCTTCTATTAATAGCGTTTTGAAATGGCATGAAACTGATCATTCATCATGAGATAAAAATGCTGTTAGATTCCACTGGAGTAAACCGGCAAAACATGTGTGTGCGTAAACACATGTTTGATTTGACACATTATTTGTAAAAGAGAATGGACATTTTACTGTGGTTCTGAGTATCTGATTGGCTGACACCAGATTAATCTGGGACACGCCTCACATATCCTTGGAGCACAACTCACACTTGACAAATGAAAGCAAAATTTTTGTCAAATATCAAAAATATCGGTAGTAATAGTGGGGCCCATAAAACCGATCAATCTCAAATTGGGGGCCGAGACGTGTGCTTAATAAAACGTGTTCTTGTTAAAAAGGCCCTTACAGACCTGCTGACGAACGAATCGCTCACCTAATGGGCGTGGCTAATTTGATAAAGAGTGGGAAACGAACACATGGGAGCAAAGCTAGCTACAGAGAAGTTGATTGCTGTGGTACTGTGTGCCAGAGGATGTGACCGGAGTGGATCTGGAGTGGAGCAAGGAGCAGAGCATGGATCATTTGGCTGGAGAATGGAGCAGATAACATTTTTGGGGTAAATGCTCAAATGTTCCTCTGGTACCGCTCAGCCATGAGCTCTGGACATGCTCTGTCCAGCATTTTTCATTTCCTTCATCACTGTTCTTTTAATTAGGCATATTCTGTTGTGTTTATTTAGCCTACCCCACCATTAATGCACAGATGTTGATAGAAGTCGACCAAGAAAAGCAAGTGTAATTGATAGCAAGACAACGAATGAGCCCATGCGGCAGCACCGGGACGTTAAGATTTGTATATAGGCTATTGTTAATAGAGGAGTCTAAGTTTGTAACTGTGTTAAAGTTGTCTGTCATTTGTAAAATGTGTGGGCAATAGAGCCACAATTACAACTGTAGCAGCATCCACATCCTTGTTTAATAGCCTACGACATGGTGTTGAAATGCTGAAGCGTCTTACAATAACTTATTTCAAAACCAAAAAGTACATAGTCACAAAAGTAGGTGAGGCTGTTATTATCTTTTTAACCAAAAAATTAATAGTGTGAATTTGGAGCAGGAGTTTCTGTCCTGAGAGCACGGAGTGATTTTTAGCGGAGCAGGTAAAGAATGTTGAGCGCTGGAGCGGTGCGCAAAGACCGCTCAGTGAGCTACGAGTAGGACTTCCAACTGCTCAACTCCACTCACATACTCTGCTTTTGCCCTGACATTCTTGGCACTGTTGTTGCCAGACATCCCTATGGTCCTTCACCCATCCCTGAATCCGTTCACAGTAGTTCAGTAGATGTCATCCATACCCTTTCCGTTTGGAAAAGGCTATATGTTTTGATTGAGTGGCAGTGATTCCAGAGAATGATGAACACGTTGACATCTCAAGGGTCAAAAGGCACATTCCAGCCACGAAAGCATGGATGCTTGTGCTCAATATTTTTGGAAACGACTACGTAGAAGGCAAAAGTGCTGTCCGGTTATCTTTGTGGTAAACAGCTGGGTCTATTCCAGGTTCTGCCACCACTGTTGGGGTCAAAAATCTGTCAGGCGTAAGATACCTCACCAAACATCACAATTTAATTATCCATAGACAGTTTCCCTGTTCCTCTGTCAGCTCAAGTCCCAGATGAATGACGTAACCCTGTTCCTAGAGAACTACCCTCCAGTAGGTTTTTGCTCTAACCCCAGCTGTAACTAACCTGATTCAGTTTATCAACCAGCTAATTATTAGAATCAGGTATGCTAGATTAGGATTGAAGTGAAAACCTATAGAACGGTAGCTCTCCGGGAACAGGGTTGGAGAAGCTTGCCCTAGACAATATCCTCTCCTTTGAAACTCACAAAAAAACATGCGTTGTTCCGCTTTCTCAATAGCTCCAGAATCCGCCGATTGGTGTCCTACTCAAGCACTGAAATGTTCATCCCTGACCTATACTATAGATTCTGACAGGATGTTCAAGTGTTTCTGGAGAAGAGTGCTTTTTGTTTACAATGGACATGTGGTCAAGTGTAAACATGATGCCATACAGGGGTGGCAGCATTAGAGCGGTGGGCCAGCAACCGAAAGGTTTCTGGATCGAATCCCTGAGCTGACAAGGTCATAATCTGTCGTTCTGTCCCTGAGCAAGGCAGTTAACCCACTCTTCCCTAGGTGCCAAAGATGTGGATGTCGATTAACCTCTAAAGCCTCACAAACCCGGATCCGGGAGCACCCCCATCAAAAAAGCTGACTAGCATAGCCTAGCCTAAAGCCACAGTGATATCATATAATAAAATGTTCATGAAATCACAAGTGCAAGACACCAAATGAAAGATACACGTCTTGTGAGTCAAGCCATCATTTCTGATTTTTAAAATGTTTTACAGGGAAGACACAATATTTAAATCTATTAGCTAACCACGTTAGCAAAAGACACCACTTCTTTACTCCACCATTTGTTTACTCCATCAGTAGCTATCACAAATTCGACCAAATAAAGATATAAATAGCCACTAACCAAGAAACAACCTCATCAGATGACAGTCTGATAACATATTTATTGTATAGCATAGGTTTTGTTAGAAAAATGTGCATATTTCAGGTATAAATCATAGTTTACCATTGCAGCCACCATCACAACTCTCACCAAAGCGACTAGAATAACTACAGAATAACTAATTGTCATAAAACATTTCTTAAAAATACACAGCGTACAGCAGATGAAAGACACAGATCTTGTGAATCCAGCCAATATTTCAGATTTTCGAAGTGTTTTACAGCGAAAATACAATATAGCGTTATATTAGCTTACCACAATAGCAAACATCACAACAGCATTGATTCAAGGCAAAAATAGCGATAACGTATAAACCACCAAAATATATAAATTTTTTCACTAACCTTCTCAGAATTCTTCAGATGACAGTCCTATAACATCATATTACACAATGCATATAGAGTTTGTTCGAAAATGTGCATATTTAGCGGCACAATTCGTGGTTATACAATGTGATTGGTGGCCAAAACTTCAAGAAATCTGTCCGGCGCCATCTTGGAGAGGCACCTATTCTAATCGAAAACTATTCATAAACTTAACAAAAAAAATACAGGTTGGACAGCAATTGAAAGACAAATTAGTTCTTAACCTGTCTAGGATCAGCGTGGCGCTAGCGGCACACCCCCCCCCCCCCACTGAAAAACCAGTGCCGCGAAATTCAAAAAAAATATTTTTTTAAAATATTTAACTTTCACACATTAAAGTCCAATACAGCTAATGAAAGACACAGATCTTGTGAATCCAGTCAACATTTCCGATTTTTAAAATGTTTTACAGGGAAGACACAATATGTAAAGATGTACATCTATTACCTAAAAACACATTAGCATAATCCACCATCTTTTATTTGTCCACCAACACCAGTAGCCATCACCAATTCGGCTAAACTAAGATATTTATAGCCCCTAACCAACAAAAAAACTCATTAGATGACAGTCTGATAACATATTTATGGTATGGGATAGGTTTTGTTAGAAAAAAGTGCATATTTCAGGTAGATGGCATAGTTTACAATTGCACCCACCATCACAAATGGACTAGAATAATTACAATGAGCAACGTGTTTACCTAACTACTAATCATCAAACATTTCGTACAAATACACAGCATACACGAATCGAAAGACACAGATCCTGTGAATACAGACAATATTTCAGATTTTCTAAGTGTCTTACAGCGAAAACACAATAAATCGTTATATTAGCTTAGCACATAGCAATTAGCAGCCCAGCATTGATTCTAGCCAAAGTGAGCGATAAAAGTCAACATCGCCAAAAGATATTAATTTTTTCACTAACCTTCTCAGAATTCTTCCGATGACACTCCTGTAACATCACATTACAACATGCATATACAGTTTGATCGAAAATGTTTATATTTAGCCACCAAAATCATGGTTAGACAATGTGAAATGTAGATGCAATGTGAAATGCAGGCTGGTCAGAAAATGTCCTTGCGCCACTTAGACAGTGATCTACTCTTATACATAAATACTCATAAACGTGACTAAAAAATATAGGGTGGACAGGGATTGATAGACAATTTAATTCTTAATACAATTGCGTTATTACATTTTTTAATTTATCCTTACTTTTCAATACAGTTTGCGCCAAGCGAAGCTACGTCAAAAAACATGGCGTCCTAAGCCACTAAAATGTTTCGACAGAAACACGATTTATCATAATAAAAATGTCCTACCTTGAGCTGTTCTTCCATCAGTATCTTGGGCAAAGGATCCTTTCTTGGGAGAAATCGTCTTTTGGTGGAAAGCTGTCCTCTTGCCATGTGGAAATGTCAACTGCGTTCGGGATGAACTGAAAAGCGTGCCCAACTTTTCACATCGTTGCAAAAATAAATGTCCCAAAATCGCACTAAACGGATATAAATTGCTATAAAACGCTTTAAATTAACTACCTTATGATGTTTTTAACTCCTATAACGAGTGAAAAGATGACCGGAGAAATATAACAGGCTAAACTAACGCTTGGAACAGGTGCGCGCCGGGGTCCTCTAGGCTCATGACGCAGCTCCCAAAGAATGACTAGCTTCAGGGTTTTTTGATTTGTAGGGCCTGTGAACGCGCAATCGACCCCGTTGGAATCGTCATCACGTAAAGGCATCCAGGGGAAGACGTAAGAAGTGTCCGTATAGTCATAGCAACGACAGTGCCCTTTTAAATGACTTCAGAAGAGTGGCCAACATTTCTCAAATCTGACTCCATGTCAGGGAAATTGCTGTAGAATGGGCTCTGTTCCACTTAGAGACAAAATTTCAACTCCTATAGAAACTATAGACTGTTTTCTATCCAATAATAATAATAATATGCATATTGTACGATCAAGGATTTTGTGGGAAGCCGTTTAAAAAATTAGCCACATTAGCATAAATAGTCTAAACAGCGCCCCCATCCCCAACAGGTTAATGCAATCGCTGGGTTACATTTTTAAAATGAACGTTACTTCAAGCATACAGCGTGCGCTAAAGCGAGACCGCACCGGTCTCATGGCGGAATTATTATTTGACATTTGTCAACATAAATACGAATTAACAACATAAAGATTGCTTACTATTTGCCGAGCTTCCATCAGAATCTTGGGCAAGGTGTCCTTTCTCCAGAACAATCGTCTTTTGGTTGAAAGATGTCCTCTTCTCATTGCTAAATAGCAGCTAACGACAGCCACCCACTGGAGAGGTGCCCAACTAGTGAAAGCGCGTCACAAAGAAATCCAGCAAAATCGCAATAAACTGATATAAACTGCTATAATTCGGTTTAAATTAACTACCTTATGATGTCTTTTACACCTATAACGAATAAAAACATGACCGGAGATATAGAACTACTAAAACGAAAGCGTTTGCAGGACGCCATTGTGATGTCTTCTTGAGCCAGATGCCCAGTTGAAAAGAATAGGTACTTCCGTTCCATGATGATTTAAAGTGGCCCAGATTGCGCAATCCACTCCATTCAAATTCTCCCCGCTTACTGACATCTAGAGGAAGGCGTATGCAGTGCATGTAGCCCGATGGCTTACATGGGGACTTATAAACCGACCTCAGAACAGGGACCTCGATTTCTGAAATCTCACTCCCTGACAGGAAATGTGCTGCAGAATGAGTTCTGTTTCACTCAGAGACATAATTCAAACGGTTTTAGAAACTAGAGAGTGTTTTCTATCCAATAGTAATAATAATATGCATATTGTACGAGCAAGAATTGAGTACGAGGGAGTTTAATTTGGGAACGAATTATTACAAAGTCGAAATGGCGCCCCCCTAGTGTCAAGAAGTTTAAGGCAGCCTCCTGTACCTCTCTGATTCAGAGAGGGTTGGGTTAAATGTGGAAGACACATTTCAGTTGAAGGCAGTCAGTTGTAAAACTAACTAGATATCCCCCTTTCCCCATTTCACCTCATTACACAGACTGGAAACAACAGTCAAAGTACCGACAAACCAGCTTCTTTCCTGTGAGGTCTGCATCTTCTCCCACATGTTCAGCTTCTCTTTCTGGGCTTTCCTTTGTTTGGACTGAGCCCACATTTGAACCTGTGTTTTTCAAAGAGTCTCTGCTGACAAATGTGGGCCTCCTACTGTTTGCTACAGGGGTAATCAATGGCTGTTTCCCCAAATCGCCTGGCAGAGGCTTTACTATGCCCACTACTTTCTCCCATGACCACTGTGATTGTTGTGGTCTTTTTTGGAGTGGAATGTGCGTATGAACCATTTCAGTTTGTCGCATAGTTGTTACTGGTTATCTTTGCAGGAGCGATGGCCCTCCTGCAGACTGTCGTGCAGTTTCTCATGCCTCTTGTTGGCGTTCCATGTACGTTTGGTTCTTCCACCAGCTGGCGCTTTTATACGCTGCTAATGATATACTGGCACCTGTGCCCTGGCGATTGGTTGTAGGAATGCCAGGCGCCAGGAAGGTTCCAACAACTGAGCCAATAGGGCCCATCTACCACCCAGCCACAGGGTCCTCTTCTCCATGCGTCAAAGAAGGTACAGCCCTTGTGAAAGCGGTTCATTCTTTGAATTGCAGCCGATATACAAGCCAACAACTTTCATACACTTGCTGCCCACAATCCAGCCACATGATCTGTAGAGACAAACACGTAATTTTTTTTGTCACATATTCTACAAACTAGGGCTGTTCCCGACCAAAAAACATCTTGGTCGACCAAGAGTGGTCTGTTTGACCAATTGATTGGTATACATTTTAAACGTGTATTTTTCCATGTATTGACATTAATCAAATCAACTATATTCAGTGAGCTTGTCTGATGCTTTAACTTCTCTAGGATAGGGGGCAGCATTTTCACGTTTGGATGAAAAGCATACCCAAATTCAACTGCCAGCTACTCATCCCCAGAAGATAAGATATGCATATTGTTAGTAGATTTTGATAGAAAACACGCTGAAGTTTCTGAAACTTTTTGAATCATGTCTGTGAGTAGAACATAACTTATTTAACGAATCATTCCGATTGTTTATTTTTTAAGGTCACTCTTTTCAATGAGTTTCATTGGGAAACCAGATTTCTAATTGACCTGATTGCAGTTCCTACCGCTTCCACTGGATGTCAACAGTCTTGAGAAATTGGTCGAGGTTATTCCTTTGTGTAATGAAGAAGTACGGCCATCTTGAACGAGAGTCACATTAAGTGTCCTGTTAGATAGAAGCGCGTGAGCAGAAAGCTGGCTATAGTTTGTTTTAATCCTGTATTGAACACAGATCATCCCGTCTTCAATTTGATCGATTATTAACGTTAAAAAATACCTAAGTTGTATTACAAAAGTAGTTTGACATTTTTTGGCAAAGTTTACAGGTAACCTTTGAGATATTTTGTAGTCACGTTTGAGCAATTTGGAAGCGGTGTTTTTCTGGATCAAACGCGCCAAATAAATTGATATTTTGGATATATATCGACAGAATTAATCGAACAAAAGGACCATTTGTGATGTTTATGGGGCATATTGGAGTGCCAACAACAGAAGCTCGTCAAAGGTAAGGCATGAATTATATTTTTATTTCTGCGTTTTGTGTCGCGCCTGCAGGGTTGAAATATATCTCTCTTTGTTTACAATGGTGCTAACTCAGATAATAGCATCGTTTGCTTTCGCAAAAAAGCCTATTTGAATTCACAACCAGTGTAGCTTTCGGTTGGTAACTTTCATGTGTGATTTAATGAAAGTTTGATTTTTATAGTAATTCATTTGAATTTGGCGCTCTGTATTTTCTCAGGCTTTTTGCCAAGTGAGACAGTAGTGTCCCGCCTAAACTCAGAGTTTTGGATATAAATATGAACTTTACCGAACAAAACATACATGTATTGTGTAACATGAAGTCCTATGAGTGTCATCTGATGAAGATCATCAAAGGTTAGTGATTAATTTTATCTCTATTTCTGCTTTTTGTTACTCCTCTCTTTGGCTGGATAAATGGCTGTGTTTTTCTGTGGCTATCTACTGACCTAACATCGTTTGGTGTGCTTTCGCCGTAAATCCTTTTTGAAATCAGACATGTTGGCTGGATTCACAACAAGTTTAGCTTTCATTTGGTGTCTTTCATGTGTCATTTCATGAAAGTTAGATTTTTATAGTAATATATTTGAATTTGTCGCTCTGCATTTTTGCTGGCTTTTGGCCAAGTGGGATGTTAGCATCCCACGTATCCTAGAGAAGTTTTTAAGCACCCGGTTCGATTAAATAACTAGAGGTACTAGCAATTGATTTGATTGTACTAGGCCGGCTCTGACTTGGTGCACTATGTAAAAAAAAAAAAAACACAGCGAGTGACAGTGACTAGCACCCGTTGTCTCTTTCCTCCCTGCTGCAGCAACCATATCACACCATTAATGTGTATCGCGTTGTCTGTGTTGCTGAAGATGCAACATAAGTCATTTCTGACTGAAAAGTGCTGTTAACGAAATCCTTCATTTGTTTAGGAAAAACATTCCATATTCTCTCAACTCTTGCTCTCTTTACATGACAGATGCATACATTGCATGCACGTGAGGAAAGACCTATTCGCAAGGGACTAGTATTACTAGAGAACGTTTGTTATGTAATTATTACTACAGAAGGACGATTCGGATGGGATTACTTTTTTTCTGAACTGTAACTTTTTTTATTTTTAGAACAAAAATGTGGGCCCATAGGTGGCACTGTTAAACATAAACCGTCATATCCGCCGCCATGTTTAATCTTTTCTCGTGCATTTTTCTCAACGTCTATCAGGATAGATTTTCCTCCATCTTGGAAATTTTTTAAAACCTTTCAAAAACACTTATGTCCAAGATATGAGGTTTTTCCATTCATGTATTGAGGTTGAACTTTAGCACATATAGCACGTAAGGTGCACCGATTGGTGTCACTATATGTTAGTCAGTATGTGTTACACCTGTGCTAGTTGCCATCTCGTTAGTGGGAAGGTGTTTCGACTGTGCTGGCCCAGGTGCTATTTAAGAGTGGCTGGCCCGGTCCTCCAGTTGTGTTGATAGATATGAAGGGTCAATACATTTTAGTTGGCTCTCCCTATTTGATTTCTAGAAGTAAAAAAAACATTCCTTGTCTGATTTCCATGATTATTTTTTTTTTATCCACCTTTTTGGTTTGCTCCCTGTCTTTAAGTTTGTAATGGGTTTTTCTTTTGTTTGGCTCCTGATGGGTGTCTTTAGGTTCTAGTTGTTGCTAGTCAAAATGCAGTGGACACCTCGATGAGTGTCTTTCATAACCCGTCCTAAAACCCCACCTGTTTTATGTTGTCAGTGACTGTTATTTCCCCCTTCTTTTTGAGCAACAGTATTTGGTTGTATTGCTGGGGAATGTAAATGTCAACAAAAACAAAAACAAGCATCATTCTGGGTTATTGGATCTGAATCAACTCGACCCCAAAAGATGAAAAGAAGCGAGAAAGACTGCTCATGACCAATCCAGAAAACGGATAAACATTGGAATTAATTTTAAAATGTGGAATAGTGCCGCAGAAATGGCCACCGTTCTCATGGATTTGTAGGTAATTGTTGGGTTGCGTTTTCAGCCTGATAACCTTAGTGGGTTCACCATTCAAGCTAGTTAACATGGCTACTTAGCTAGCTAGCTAACCTCTTCTGTATTCTGACTGTTTTGTACTCAAAGGAAACTAATGATTACTACATCATGTAGCAACACTGCATAAACCCCACAAGATGCCAAATGCCTTTATTTCAACTAGCTCACGTTAGCTAGCTAGCTAAAGCTATATACGCAGATTGTTGACATGATAGTGTTTGGTTTGTAGATGATAATGGTAGCTTGCTGTAGTCAAACTTTTTTTTCCCAGGACCACCCCAAAACATGTATCTAGCTAGAAAATGTGGTACAGTAACAGCACACAATGTATATTTCTCAGGGAGACACTCGTCGAGACAGTTTAATTTCGAGGGAACCTCAGGTTATAGAAGTTGAGGTTGTGGAAATATCAACACCAAAAGAGAAAATAAAAATAAAAACACCAAAATAATTAGCTACAGTGCCTGCAGAAAGTTTTCATACCCCTTGACTTATTCCATATTTTGTGTTACATCCTGAATTCAAAATGTATTATTAAGCCCATCACCCTTCTACACACAATACCCCATAATGATAACCTCTTGTGAATAGGGGGGGCGCTGTTTTCACTTTGGAAAAAATCGTGCCCAAATTAAACGGCCTCATACTCTGTTCTAGATCATACAATATGCATATTATTATTACTATTGGATAAAAAACACTCTGAAGCTTCTAAAACTGTTTGAATTATATCTGTGAGTAAAACAGAACTCATTTGGCAGCAAACTTCCATACAGGAAGTGAAAATTCTGAAAATGAAACTCTGTGTCAGGGCCTGCCTATTCAACTGGCTTTTATTTATGGATCTGTATGCACTTCATACGCCTTCCACTAGATGTCAACAGGCAGTAGGAGGTTGAATGGGGTGTCTAGCTTGATGTGAGGCCGAATAAGAGCTTTTGGAGTGACAGGTCCGCCCTATCGTCAGTATTCAGCTGCCCCCTCGGGGAACCTCACATTGTCTTCTGAAAAGCGTTCGGTATACACTACGAATTGCTCCGGCTCTGATTTTATTGGATTAATATGAGAAGAACATCATAAAGTAGGATTTTCAACCGAGTTTGACCAGTTTATTCAACGTTTATTGGGAATTTTGGAATTTTTCGTTCCAGGCGCCAAGAGTTGATGAGCATGTTCGCACCACAATGCTAGCCAAAGTTGCTAATTCGACAGAAGAAATGGACATTTTAAAACCAAACAACGATTTATTCTGGAAATAGGACTCCTTGGACAACATTCTGATGAAAGATCAGCAAAAGTAAGAGAATATTTATGATGTTATTTCGTATTTTTGTGTAATATGTTGGCTCCAACACGGCGGAGAATAGGTGAGCGCTGTCTCACAATAATGCATGCTGTGTGTTGTAGTAAAATTATTTTTTTAAATCTAACACAGCGGTTGCATTAAGAACCAGTGTATCTTTAATTTGCCATACAACAAGTATTTTTATGTAAAGTTTATGATGAGTTCTTTGGTTAGATTAGGTGACTGTCCAAAATATCTCCGGACATTTTGGTGAATTGTTGCTACGTATTCACAATGTATAACCATGATTTATACCTCAAATATGCACATTTTCGAACAAAACATAAATGTATTGTATAACATGATGTTATAAGACTGTCCTCTGATGAAGTTGTTCAAGGTTAGTGATTAATTTTATCTCTATTTCTGGGTTTTGTGAAAGCTACCTATGCGGTGGAAACATGGTGAAAACATTGCGTTTTGTGTTTGGCTATTGTGGTTAGCTAATATAAATACATATTGTGTTTTCGCTGTAAAACATTTTAAAAATCGGAAATGATGGCTGGATTCACAAGATGTTTATCTTTCATTTGCTGTATTGGACTTGTGATTTCATGAAATTATATTAAATGATATCCCTGTCCTGTTAGGCTAGGCTATGCTAGTCAGCTTTTTGATGAGGATGCTTCCGGATCCGGGAAGGGTAGCCCTGAAAGGATAAAGTGAAAACATGTTTTTAGAAAGGTTTGGACATATAATATAAAACTGAAACATATAATTTACATAAGCATTCATACCTCTGAGTCAATACTTTGTAGAAGCACCTTTGGCAGTGATTTACAGCTGTGAGAGTTTCTGGGTCAGGCTCAAAGCGCTTTTAAATCCTGGATTGTGCAAGATTTTGCCATTGAATCTTTTTGAAATTCTTCAAGCGCTGTCAAATTGGTTGTAGATCATTGCTAGACAACCATTTTCAGATTTAACTAAACTCTGTAACTCAGCCACTCAGGAACATTCACTGTCTTTTTGGTAAGCAACTCCTGTGTAGATTTTGCTGTGTATTTTAACTTATTGGCCTGCTGAACGGTGAATTAATTTTACAGTATCTGGTGGAAAGCAGACTGAGCCAGGTCTTCCATTTATTTTTAATCCTGAAAAACTCCCCAGTCCTTAATGATCACAAGCATACCCATAACATGATGCACCCACTACTATGATTGAAAATATGGGGAGTGGTACTCAGTAATGCGTTGCATTGAATTTAACCCCAAAATACAGTGCCTTCAAAGTGTTCAGACCCCTTGACTTTTTCCACATTTTGTTATGTTACAGCCTTATTCTAAAATGGATTAAACCATCAAATCTACAGGTAATACCCCATAATGTCAAATCAAAAACAGGTTTTTATACATTTTTGCAAATGTATAAAAACAAACTGAAATATCACATTTACATAAGTATTCAGACCCTTTACTTAGTACTTTGTTGTACCTTTGGCAGCGATTACAGCCTCAAGTCTTCTTGGGTATGATGCTACAAGCTTGACACCTGTATTTGGCAAGATCCTCCCATTCTTCTCTGCAGATCCTCTTAAGCACTGTCAGGTTGGATGGGGAGCAATGCTGCACAGTTATTTTCAGGTCTCTCCAGAGGTGTTCGATCGGGTTCAAGTTCGGGCTCTGGCGGGGCCACTCAAGGACATACAGACTTGTCCCAATGCCACTCCTGCGTTGTCTTGGCTGTGTGCTTAGGGTCATTATCCTGTTGGAAGGTGAACCTTCGCCCCAGTCTGAGGTCCTGAGCAGGTTTTCATCTAAGATCTTTCTGTACTTTGCAACGTTTATCTTCGCCTAGATCCTGACACATCTACCAGTCACTGCCGCTGAAACACATCACCACAGCATGATGTTGCCACCATCATGCTTCACCGTAGGGATGGTGTCAGGTTCTGATTATCAGCTGTTGTCAAAGCCGAAAATAGTATGACATCCGGGCATTTAAAGTTTACTAGATTTTTGAAATGTCACTTAATACATTGTTTCCCCCCTCATACTTAAACAGCCTACTATTTAGGACTCAAGTATGGGTATTCAGACATGACCAGTGCATAGCCTACTGGCTACAAATTCACTTTGAAGGTTCGTAAACTAACCCCAGAGAGAGCTCTGAGGTTGCAGTACCAAGTCATTTTTTGACATCTTCTTGAGCTGGCACCTGTGTTGGGATCTAGTTAAGCAGCTGGGTTAGCCGTCTGTAGGGTTACAAGGGCCACCATGTTGCATGCGCTCTGTTTCTTGCCCGACACTGCCCATCTGCCTGCGTTACCTCACTCCTGTCACTTTCAGAAATGTCACCCACGCCCTGATGGATAAGATGCATCCCTCCTTCCTCCCTCTGCCTTCCCCACTAAGATTGAAAACAGCTGCGTGATTGTGGGCCAGGTCCCTGATGTCTTTATCCTAACACTAATTTGCAGCGTCCTTCACGTTTGACATCCCTTCTTCACTTAGGCTGTTTGTTATTCTAGTCAGAGATGACTCTCGATTTCAGGCTTGCTCATCCTCTTCCTCCTCCCTCTCCCTCTCCCTCCCTTACTCTCCTCCCAAGGTCTCGTCTCCCAGTCTGGGTGGAAGTCATAATGAAGGCATCACCATTGAGGGATGTCTTCATATTCTCTCCATGTCCCTCTGCATATCAATTAATTGTTATCCCCTTAGGTGCCCAGGGCGTTGGAGTTTAAATGGATGTCCTACTGCATTATATCCATGCCTCCAGATGTTTGGAAATCTATCAATTTTTTTGAACTTTTTTATTTTTTATTAACTCTGCAAGTTTTTAATTTGTCTTTCTCAGTATTGGAAACCCCTTGCAATAAAAATGATTCTGCTATTTGAGATGAAAGGAATGATTCATTTCTGATTCTCATATGGATACAGGTTCTATCAAAGCTAATTTATCCAACCACATGTCAATATATTTAAGAAATGTGATGCATCATTCTCTGGTTTTTCTTCAACTGTCTTTTGTTCAGCATTCCTCATCTTCTTGTTGTTTGCGTTGTAACTTGAGATTCTTCTTTTGAATCATTTTCAGTTTTAGCTGAAGGGATGTGAGACGCTTGTCTGAATTTCTTCACGTTTTGGCTGCCTTAGACTCAGATTAATTGGCTTTCTGCTTATGGTCGAGAGCTTCAAGTTCCTTGGTGTCCACATCACTAAGGAATTAACATGGTCCACACACCCACACAGTTGTGAAGGGGGCATGACAGTGCCTCTTCCCCCTCAGGAGGCTAATTTAGCATGGGCCCTCAGGCCCTACAGAGTACAGCCCAGTACATCACTGTGGCTGAGCTCCCTGCCATCCAGGACCTCTATACCAGGTGGTGTCAGGAGAAGGCCCCAAAAAAATCATTATCCTCCAGACACCCAAGCCATAGGCTATAACCATATAGGTTACTGCGCAGCAAGAAGTACCAGTAAACCAAGTCCGGAACCAACAGGACCCTGAACAGCTTCTACCCCCAAGCCATAAAACTGCTAAACAAGAATACTAAATAGCTAAATCAAATGGCTATCTGGACTACCTGATGTGACCATTTTTTGCACTAACTTTATGCACACACACTGGACTCTATCCACAAAATGACACATACTTACTGACGCCCAACACACATACACACTACATACGGCCACACTGTAACGGTTTTGACTTGAGGTTATTTCTAGGGGTGCCAGGTAGGTTGAGCCTACCAGAGAAAACATTGGTTTCTCCTTTTAGTTTGGGAGGGAATGAGTCCCATCTGGTCCGTCAAGTCACACCAATACAAAGGACTTATTAAAAGTAAGGATGGAAATATACTTTTCATAAACCCCTTAAAACATTGGAAAGAACTTCAAACAAGTGTATTCTTTTGCGTGGTTGTATTAACAACATAAATGATCACACACAACAATATAACAATTAATGCACTTATGTTCCTTTAGAAATGTCCTGTACCTCGGGCATAAAAAGAGTCCAGCCCGGTAAATAAGTTCAGTGACTGAAGTGACCTTAGTCACGCAACGTTTGTCCATAGCGTAAACCAAGTATATTCATACACTCAAAATGACACTTATTTTGCAACACAACTATAAAGCGTATCAAAGATTAACCAAAGAATAATACGTCCTCACAACTACATAAATCACAGTATACATCACCCAAACAAATGAAATACCGTGTACAAAAAGTTGTAGTCAGTTGGTCAGTCAGACAATCCGCCAACAGATCTCCAGCGGAGAAAAGGCCACGAAAACCAACGGAGAGTTGTAGTCCACAGACGCACAGAGTGGATCCAATCCTGGGTAAACTCGCTTTAAGGCTACAAAACACACTGTAAGGCAACAAAACAAACAATGATGAAGCTTCATGAACTGAAGGTAGTACACATCCTCATTCATGTCTCAATCACAACTACACCTTTGCGCAGCTGATGCTGGCTATTTAATGGGGAATTAAAGGGGAAGCGCCCTATTAGAAGGAGAAGCACTGAGACGGTTCAGAAATATTCAGGGCCGTCACACACCCCCTCCCCTGGAAAAAGCCGACCATTACCCGGGAAGGCACATCTTGGTCGGGGAAACCGAGAAAGGTCTCCTCATCACTTTCCTCTACAAAAATATTCATTACTTTTTGGCGCTCACGCTCCTCAACTGAGGGGTCACAGGCATTAAGGCGTGAGACTTCTGGGTCTGGGAATCCGAGAAAAGTCTCCTCACTTTCCTCTTCAAAGATATCCAGGACCTTGCGGCGCTCAATCTCCTCCAATTCCTCAGCCGAGGGGTAACAGGCCTTAAGGCGTGAGACATGGACAACGCGCATATCTTCACCTGTGTCCTCTTTCACCACTCGGTAGTTCAAAGGGCCCATCTGCTCCACAATCCTATATGGTCCTTGCCATTTAGGAGCGAGCTTGGCCGAGAAGAATTGTTCAGCTTTCGAGTAAGGATGAGAGCGAAGCCACACCCGATCACGAAGCTGGAACTGCATGTCTCGTCTGTTCTTATCATAATTTCTCTTCTGCTTGAGTCGAGCCTGGATCATGTTCTTCGAGACAAGAGCTCTCAAGTCGTGGAGATGGACTACCTGGTCATAGCAAGCAGCGTCTGGAGTAAGCTGCTGGGGCTGTAGCACCATATCCAAGGGTCCTCGGAGGGGACGACTTAGGTTCAGCTCTGCAGGTGTGACTCCAGTGGACTCTTGCACAGCAGAATTCAGGGCAAATCGAAACTCGTGAAGGTGCTTGTCCCAGTGTTTGTGCTGGGTTCCTACATAGGAAGCAACCATCGTCTTCAAGGTTCGATTTACTCTCTCAGTGAGGTTGGTCTGTGGGTGATAGGCCGTGGTCAACTTCTGTCTCAGGTTCCATCTTTGGCAGGTCTCCTCAAAGAGATCAGAGACAAATTGGGAACCTCGATCAGACAGGATGTAATCAGGCACTCCCCAGCGAGTCAGGATCTCTTTCGTAAGGATGTTAGAGACTGTCCTTGCTGTGGCCTGACGCAGGGCAAAGAGCTCCACCCACTTGGAATAGTAATCAACAAAAACAAGCATGTACACATTCTGATTGGAGCTTCTAGGAAATGGACCCATCAAGTCCACTCCTAACATTTCCCAAGGTCGGGTAACCACCGTTTGCTGCAACTTGCCAGCAGGTTTTCTACCTTCTGGTTTGTACATTTGACAAACCTGGCAGTTTCGGATATGTGACTTCACATCCATGCTCAAATGTGGCCAGTACAGTAATGCTTGCAAACGTTTGTAGGTTTTGAACCTGCCCAAATGACCAGCTAATGGGTCTTCATGGAAATGTTGAAGCAGTTGAAGGCGTAGAGTTTCAGGTATGTACAATTGGTAGAGTGTTCTGTGAGGTAGTTGTACAACTCGGTAGACTTTGTCTTCAATGATGGTCAGCTTTGTGGTAGGGTTGACCATCTTTTCTCCATCTTCTAGGATAGTCTGGTACAAAGCCTGTACTTCTGGATCATCCTGTTGGGCTTTCCAAATGACCTCATCAGAGATGGGAAAGTCAGTTTTGGGTGAGTCTCGACTGCTAGACAGGACAGTAGCACATGTAAGATGAGGGCCACCATTACCACAAGCAGGAGCTCTGGATAAGGCATCTGGAACAGTGTTGTATTTTCCTTTCCTGTATTCTACTGCAAAGGTGAACTCTTGCAACCGTAGAGCCCATCTGATGAGCCTGGTGCTTGGTTTGTTGGTCTTGAACACCCCTACAAGGGAGGAATGGTCAGTGACCACAGTGAAGTGTCTTCCCTCCAGGTAGTACCTCCACTTTTCCAAAGCCCAGACAACTGCAAGGCACTCTTGCTCGGTTGTGGAGTAGTTCCGTTCTGCTCCATTCAATGTCCGACTGGCGAACGCTAACACTTCTTCAGTACCAAGTCCAGTCTGTTGGACTAGGACAGCACCAAGTCCAACATCACTTGCATCAGTGTAAACAACAAAAGGGCAATCAAAGTTGGGATGACCCAAAATGGGAGGTGTGACGAGGTGTCGTTTCAGGGTTTCAAAGGAGTTCTGGCACTCTGCCGTCCATCGGAATTGCGCTCCTTTTCGCTTCAACGCGTTGAGGGGTTCTGCCACCTGGGAGAAGTTCCACACAAACCGATGGTACCATCCAGCCATCCCAAGGAACCGTTGAAGGGCCTTGAGTGTGGTTGGCACAGGGAAGTCTTGTACAGCCTTGGTCTTTTCAGGATCCACATGAATGCCGTCAAAAGACACAATATGGCCAAGGAACTTCAGGGAGGTTTGGCAGAAGTTGCTCTTCTTCATATTCAATGTCAGACCAGCTTCTCTTAGCTTGTCCAACACTGCTTGAAGATCTTGAAAGTGTTGTTCTCTGTTCTGGGAGTAGATAATTATATCGTCCAGGTAGACGAAACAGATCTTCCCTTTGAGCTCACCTAACACAATCTCCATGAGTCTTTGGAAAGTGGCAGGTGCATTCTTTAATCCAAAAGGCATCACCTTAAAGGAAAACAAGCCCTCAGCACAGACAAAAGCAGTCTTGTCCTTGCTTTCCCGGTCCATCTCAACCTGCCAATAGCCACTATTGAGGTCAAGGGTAGTGAACATAACAGCACCAGACAATGACTCCAGGATCTCGTGGATGGTGGGAAGAGGATAGGCATCAGTCTGGGAAACATTGTTGGTCTTCCTATAGTCTACACAAAATCTAAGACCACCGGTCTTTTTTGGAATGAGGACAACAGGAGCAGCCCAGGGAGAGGAGGAACGTTCTATTATATCTTGTGTCAACATATCACTAATGAGTCCCTTTTGGATTATTAGCTTTGCTGGGGACAAACGATATGGCTTTTGCTTGATCGGCATTTCCTGTGTAAGGAATATTTTGTGCTTCAGGAGTCCGGTGCGTCCTAGCTTTGAAGTACACACATCAGCATTATTCTGCAGCTGTTCCAACAGCCTTAACTCCTCTGGCTGTTCCAGCTGAGCTCTTCTTACAGCCTGTAAAAGGAGATCATCAGAAGGATTACCCAGGGTTAGTGGTACCGGAGCAACGGCAGAGAAGACTGCCACACATCTTTCCAGATCCATTAGCGGATCAGGACTGTCATCCTTTTTCCCAAAGGTGGGAAATTGCAATTTAATGGGCATCGCTCCCACATGACGTCTACTCAAATCACCATGAACAAAAGAGCTAGGAGGGATTGAGGAAGTAGAGGGTGAGGGAGTTATCGGACCATGAAAATGAACACCAGGATGCATGGTGGATTGCATCCTGCAAGGGGTGGCTGCATCATGGCCTTGTCTTGGCTGTTCTGAGGTGCCCGCTTGGCCCTCAGTGGTCTGAACAGAAGTGGACACAAGAGAAGCTCTGTGCAAGGAGTTGTGCCTAATGGAGGCCATGTCAACAGACACATCATCCAACATTTTAACACAATTAGAGAGCGCTGTCTGCAAGTGGTCTACAGTGTTTACCAGGGGAGAAAAAACAGAATTGACGTCCTTGAGGACCTCAGTGTGATGATGTTGCAGGCGCCACTGGAGAGTGGCAGTGAGTTGGCTTTGTTGGTAGTCAAACTGCCTGTCCATGGCACCAGTAATTTCCTGTCTTCCACTCTCACTGAGCTCTGTCAGAGTGTGGGTTAGAGTACTCAGTGAGTTTCTGAATTCCATGGCATTCTGTTGTTGCTCTTCACTCAGACATTTGAATTTATGATGGATTAGAGTTTGGAGATGTTGTTGAGTCTGACGAATATCAAGGATGTCACCTTGAAGTTGTAAGACTACAATCTCTGGAGATAAACCAGACAATGGAGGAAGGTTTGGCGTCAGAGGGAGGGCTAGCTCAGTACTTCCACACAGATCCATGTCAATAAGTGAGTTACTAGTTAGACCTGTGGCCTGTGGTCCAGACCGAGCATTCAGATTCCCAGGGCTCTGGCCCAAATCAACTCCTTTATTTCCATTCACATTATGATTTGTATTGTTGGCTTGGTAGTCAGAATGACCCTGTGTATTCCCATTGACAGGTAGGATATGGATGAGCACATTTTCTTGGGGTGAATCCATTGTTTTAATTCCACACAAAAGATTTGCTTTGGTTAGTTCTCAATGTTGAGGTCCCATCTGGGGTGCCATTTTTTATGTAACGGTTTTGACTTGAGGTTATTTCTAGGGGTGCCAGGTAGGTTGAGCCTACCAGAGAAAGCATTGGTTTCTCCTTTTAGTTTGGGAGGGAATGAGTCCCATCTGGTCCGTCAAGTCACACCAATACAAAGGACTTATTAAAAGTAAGGATGGAAATATACTTTTCATAAACCCCTTAAAACATTGGAAAGAACTTCAAACAAGTGTATTCTTTTGCGTGGTTGTATTAACAACATAAATGATCACACACAACAATATAACAATTAATGCACTTATGTTCCTTTAGAAATGTCCTGTACCTCGGGCATAAAAAGAGTCCAGCCCGGTAAATAAGTTCAGTGACTGAAGTGACCTTAGTCACGCAACGTTTGTCCATAGCGTAAACCAAGTATATTCATACACTCAAAATGACACTTATTTTGCAACACAACTATAAAGCGTATCAAAGATTAACCAAAGAATAATACGTCCTCACAACTACATAAATCACAGTATACATCACCCAAACAAATGAAATACCGTGTACAAAAAGTTGTAGTCAGTTGGTCAGTCAGACAATCCGCCAACAGATCTCCAGCGGAGAAAAGGCCACGAAAACCAACGGAGAGTTGTAGTCCACAGACGCACAGAGTGGATCCAATCCTGGGTAAACTCGCTTTAAGGCTACAAAACACACTGTAAGGCAACAAAACAAACAATGATGAAGCTTCATGAACTGAAGGTAGTACACATCCTCATTCATGTCTCAATCACAACTACACCTTTGCGCAGCTGATGCTGGCTATTTAATGGGGAATTAAAGGGGAAGCGCCCTATTAGAAGGAGAAGCACTGAGACGGTTCAGAAATATTCAGGGCCGTCACAACACACATACAGTACATTCGGAAAGTATTCAGACACCTTGACTTTCTCCACATTTTGTTACAGCCTTATTCTAAAATTGATTCAATTGTTTATTTTCTCCCCTCAATTAATCTACACACAATACCCCATAACTGCCAAGCGTCACATCTGGAGGAAACCTGGCACCATACCTACGGTGAAGCGTGGTGGTGTGGGGATGTTTTTCAGTGGCAGGGATGGGAGACTAGTAAGGATCGAAGATGAACGGAGCAAAGTACCTGCTCTTGGATGCTCAGGATCTCAGACTAGGCGAAGATTCACTTTTCAACAGTACAACAACCCAAAGCACACAGCCAAGACAATGCAGGAGTGGCTTCGGGACAAGTCTCTAAATGTCCGTGAGTGGCCCAGCCAGAGCCCGAACTTGAACCCAATCAAACATCTCTGGAGAGACCTGAAAATAGCTGTGCAGCGACGCTCCCCATCCAACCTGCCTGAGCTTGAGAGGATCTGCAGAGAAGAATGCGAGAAACTCCCCAAATACAGCTGTGCCAACCTTGTAGCATCATACCCAAAGAAGATTTGAGGCTATAATCACTGCCAAAAATGCTTCAACCAAGTTCTGAGTAAAGGGTTTGAATACTTATGAAATGTTATATTTCAGTTTAAATTAGCAAACCTTTCTAAAAACCTGTGTTTGTTTTGTCATTATGGGGTATTGTGTGTATATTGATGAGAAAAATATCAATTGAATCAACTTTAGAAAAAGGCTGTAACCTAACAAAATGTGGAAAAAGTCAAGGAGTCTGAACTCTTCCGAAGTCACTGTATATGATTTGACATATGGATAGGGCAGACCTGTAACCTACTGGCAGGCCAGTATGTGATAGTACAGTCGTGTTTTAGTTGTCTGAAGTGGCTCTATGGCATGGAAATGATGTGCTGTAATATGTGTGCATGGAAATTATGTAAACTGGATTAAAAGGAATGTGTGATTTGAATAACACATCTGTACCAATTGTCACAATCAGATATGTTTTGCTGGTTGCTTCATATGGGGATGCATTTGGTGCACTATTTCTCAACGTCATATGAGGATCAACTCTATATTACCGAGTTCATATGCTAGCTTAGTAGCTAGCTGAAGCGCTTCTGACTTTGTGGCTGTGTTATCTAGTGGGAACCTGTTAGCACTGCAGGCTCTGGTGTCTTGTTGCCGTGGGCTGAAAAGGAAAGAATCATACCTGCTTGCTCTAATTGTGTAACGGCGGAAGCGCTGACCTCAACCCCATCGAACACCTTTGGGATGAATTGGAATGCCAACTGCGAGCCTAATCACTCAACATCAGTGCCCGACCTCACTAATGCTCGTGGCTGAATGGAAGCAAGTCCCTGCAACAATATTGCAGCATCTAGTCGAATGCCTTCCCAGAAGAGTGGAGGCTGTTATAGCAGCAAAGGGGGGGACCAACTCCATATTAATGGCCATGATTTTGGAATGAGATGTTCGACGAGCAGGTGTCCACATACTTTTGGTCATGTAGTAGCTGTGTGTTCATTTATATTGGATTATACAGGGCGCATTAGGAAAAGAGAATTAGGTCTCATGTCTTTGCTGTTAAAATAAAGGTAAATTAGGTGTTCAAAGCAACTGGTTGACTCATTCAGTGCTAATGCAACGTTAACAGGCTGGTGGGGCAAACATTAGCAGGCTAGCAACCCTGCAAGTTGATTTGTAACAAATACATAAAGTATTTGCTTCTAAATTGGCAGAAAATGTGATTGAAACCAGTAGTCATGAGTGCAAACAATTTGGTTGTTTGCACTCATGACGTTATTATTCTTAGCCCAGAGCCGTTTTCTTTTCTAGTTAGAGCCTAAGGTTAGCTAGCTAACATTTAACCTAGTTGGTTAGCTCACAGCACTGTGGTGTTGTTGGCACTGTGTTTATTGTTGTTTAACTAGCTAATGTTAGCTGGCTGGCTCGTTAGCTAACATTACGTGACGTGTGTACAACACCCGTTGAATATGGCCGGTGTCAGTAAATGTCTGCAAAAAAGTGTAATGAAATTGTTACCAGCAGCGCTGGTTAGGCTGTTTTCATGTTATCCAGAGGTAAACAAATCATCGGCCAGAGCGTCTAGTGTGCGCTCCGAGAGCAAAACGAGATTGGTGGGGCAAAAGCTTAAGAAGGTGTGAATGATGCTGAATTGGTGTAGACAAAGAGCTCTTCACTAGACATCAAAACATTCAAAGGACATTACTCAAAAGTGAGTTTACAAGTTGATCAACTTTCAAAGAAGAATTACCTGCCCATTGTTCTTCAAATGCAATGTATGATAGACCATTTTTGTAGCTCTGAGTCTCTACTTTCATACAATGTAAAAAATAACACCCATTATACATTTTGCTACATAAGACCGAATCCACATGGTGAGTCACAAATAAGTTTGGGAGTAAACAACATGTGCATGGACTCTGCATTTAAAGTAGTTAACTTGTGGCAGGTGGGACGGTGACGTCCGGTGAAATTGCAGAGCGCGAAAGTCAAACTACAGAATTATAAATATTTAACTTTCATAAAATCACAAGTGTAATACATCAAAATAAAGCTTAACTTCTTGTTAATCCAGCCGCTGTGTCAGATTTCCAAATGGCTTTACAGTGAAAGCACACCATGCAATTATCTGAGGACAGCGCCCCGCATACAAAAGCATGGAAAACATATTTCAATCAGGCAGGTGCGCCACAAAAGTCAGAAATAGCGATATAATTCATGCCTTATCTTTGAAGATCTTCTTCTGTTGGCACTCCAAAATGTCCCAGTTACATCACAAATGGTCCTTTTGTTCGATAATGTCCTTCTTTATATCCATAAAAACTCAGTTTAGCTGGCGTGCTTCAGTCAATAATCCACCCAGTTTCCCTCCATCAAAATGCACACAAAATGAATCCCAAACGTTATTTAATAAACTTTTCCAAACAAGTCAAACAACATTTATAATCAAACCTTAGGTACCCTAATACGTCAATAAACGATAAAATTTAAGACAGAGAATCGTTATTGTCTGTACCGGAGAAAAATACCAAAGAACTTGCTCTCTTCCACGCGCTTGGAAGCCACCTAGAAAAACAAAAATTTCTGGCTCATTTTTCCAAAAACCAGCCTGAAACTCTTTCTAAAGACTTTTGACAGCTAGTGGAAGCCCTAGGAACTGCAATCTGGGAGGATTTCGCCTTATAATAAAAGTGACAGCCATTGAAACAGTGGTAGGCTGAACATTGTTTTTTTTGGGATGGTTTGTCCTCTGGTTTTTGCCTGCCATATCAGTTATGTTATACTCACAGACATAATTTTAACAGTTTTACAAACTTTAGAGTGTTTTCTATCCAAATCAATCAGTTATATACATATCCTAGCTTCTGGGTCTGAGTAGCTGGCAGTTTACTTTGGGCACGCTTTTCATCCGGACGTGAAAATACTGCCCCCTATCCCTAAGAAGTTTTAACCATCTGGTTTGGTGATATACTAAATGTCATTACTTAGCAAGATATCTATTTAACCTGTTATGGATGCAGGCCGGTGTCGGTACACTTATGACAACAGCCCGTCCAAGTGCAGGGCGCGAAATTCAAAATATATTTTTTTGAAATATTTAACTTTCACACATTAACAAGTCCAATACAGCAAATGAAAGATAAACATCTTGTGAATCCAGCCAACGTGTCCGATTTTTTAAATGTTTTACAGCGAAAACAGCATGTATATTTATGTTAGCTCACCACCAAATACAAAAAAGCACAGACATTTTTCACAGCACAGGTAGCATGCACAAAACCAACCAAACTAACCAAGAACCAACCAAACTAACCAAGAAACAACTTCAGATGACAGTCTTATAACATGTTATTCAATAAATCTATGTTTTGTTCGAAAAATGTGCATATTTGAGGTATAAATCATAGTTTTACATTGCAGCTACAATCGGAAATAGCACCGAAGCAGCTACAATAATTACAGAGACCAAATTGAAATACCTAAATACTCATCATAAAACATTTATGAAAATACATGGTGTACAGCAAAAATGAAAGATAAACATCTTGTGAATCCAGCCAATATTTCCGATTCTTTAAGTGTTTCACAGCTAAAACACAATATAGCATTATATTAGCTTACTACAATAGCCAACCACACAACAGCATTGATTCAAGCCAACAGCAGCAAACAAATAAACCAGCAAAAGATATTCATTTTTTCACTAACCTTCTCAAAATTCATCAGATGACAGTCCAATAACATCATATTACACAATACATATATGGTTTGGTCGAATGTCCGGATATATTTCTGACACTCACCTAATCTAATCAAATAACTAATCATAAACTTTACTAAAAAATACATGTTGGACAGCAAATGAAAGATACACTAGTTCTTAACTTCTTTGGGCTGCAGGGGCAGTATTGAGTAGCCTGGATAAAAGGTGCCCATTTCAAATGGCCTCGTACTCAATTCTTGCTCGTACAATATGCATACTATTATTACTATTGGATAGAAAACACTCTCTAGTTTCTAAAACCGTTTGAATTATATCTGTGAGTAAAACAGAACTCATTTTGCAGCAAACTTCCTGACAGGAAGTGGAAAATCTGAAATCGATGCTCTGTTCTAGGGCATCCCTATTAATTTGCCTGAAATCTATGGCTCTACATGCACTGCATACGCCTTCCACTAGATGTCAATAGGCTGTGAGAGGTGGAATGGGGTGTATAGCTTGATCTGAGGTCTAACACCACCTGGAGTAGAGGTCCTGGATGGCAGGCAGCAAAGCCCCAGTGATGTACTGGGCCGTATGCACTACCTTCTGCAGTGCCTTGCGATCAGAGGCTGAGCAATTGCCGTACCAGGCAGTGATGCAACCAGTCAGGATGCTCTCAATGTTGCAGCTGTATAACCTTTTGAGGATACCAGGACCCATGCAAAATCTTTAGTTTCCTGAAAGGGAATAGGCTTTGTCGTGCCCTCTTCACAATTGTCTTGGTGTGTTTGGACCATTCTGGGTTGTTGTTGATGTGGACACCAAGAAGCTCTCAACCTGCTCCACTACAGCCCCGCCGATGAGAATGGGGGCGTGATCGGTCCTCCTTTTCCTCTAGTCCACCATCATCTCCTTAGTCTTGGTTACGTTGAGGGATAGGTTGTTATTCTGGCACCACCCGGCCAGGTCTCTGACCTCCTCCCTATAGGCTGTCTCGTCGTTGTCAGTGATCAGGCTGTTGTGTCATCTGCAAACTTAATGATGGTTTTGGAGTCGTGCCTGGCCATGCAGTCATAGGTTAACAGAGAGTACAGGAGGGGACTGAGCACGCACCCCTGGGGAGCTCCAATGTTGAGGATCAGCATGTGTTGCTACCTACTCTGACCACCTTGGTGGCCCGTCAGGAATTCCAGGAACCAGTTGCAGAGGTAGGTGTTTAGTCCCAGGATCCTTAGCTTAGTGATGAGCTTTGAGGGTACTATGGTGTTGAATGCTGAGCTGTAGTCAATGAATAGCATTCTCACATAAGTGTTCCTTTTGTCCAGGTGGTAAAGGGCAGTGTGGAGTGCAATAGAGATTGCATCTGTGGATCTGTTTGGGTGGTATTCAACTTGGAGTGGGTCTAGAGTTTCTGGGATAATGGTATTGATGTGAGTCATTACCAACCTTTCAAAGCACTTTATGGCTACGGACGTGAGTGATACGGGTCTGTAGTCATTTAGGCAGGTTGCCTTTGTGTTCTTGGGCACAGGGACTATGGTGGTCTGCATGAAACATGTCGATATTACAGACTCAATCAGGGACATATTGAAAATGTCAGGGAAGACACCTGCCAGCTGGTCAGCACACGTCCTAGTAATCCGTCTGGCCCCGCAGCCTTAGGTATGTTGACCTGTTTAAAGATCTTACTCACGTCGGCTGCAGAGAGTGATCACACAGTCGTCTGGAACAGCTGATGCACGTCTCTCATGCATGCCTCAGTGTTGCTTGCCTCGAAGAGAGCATAGAAGTGATTTAGCTCGTCTGGTAGGCTCGTGTCACTGGGCAGCTCGCGGCTGTGCTTCCCTTTGTAGTCTGTAATAGTTCGCAAGCCCTGCCACATAAGACGAACATCGGAGCCGGTGTAGTATGATTCAATCTTAGCCCTGTATTGATGCTTTGCCTGTTTGATGTTTCATCGCAGGACAAAGCAGGATTTCTTGTATGCTTCCAGGTTAGAGTCCCGCACCTTGAAAGCGGCAGCTCTGCCCTTTAGCTCAGTGCGAATGTTGCCTGTAATCCATGTCTTCTGGTTGGGGTATGTACATAGTCACTGTGGGGATGACGTCCTCGATGCCCTTATTGATAAAGCCAGTGACTGATGTGGTGTACTCCTCAATGCCATTGGAAGAATCACGGAACATGTTCCAGTCTGTGATAGCAAAACAGTCCTGTAGTTTAGCATCTGCTTCATCTGACCACTTTTTTATAGACCGAAAATACAAAGAAAAAAACAACCGTTTTTTTGTATTTTCTTTTCTACCACCATCTTTGAAGTGCAACAGAAAGGTCCCAAATCTAGCCACCACTCTGGTTGTAATTCCGGTGGTGTCCAGAAGAGGGCAGCAGTGTATGTGCAAAGTTTCAGCCAGATAACTTGAAGTATGAGCCAGCTAAATGACATTTAGTGTGAAGTCACCCAGGTACATTTGGGCTAATTGTGAAGGACACATTTACATTACAATTTTCTGCAAGAATATCGTCAAATCTGTACACTTGGACTTTGATTTAGCTTTTCCAGTATTAGTAGCCATATTGTAAGTGCAATATTTGAAAAACACCCAGTTTTCATAACTTCATAACTCTCCATATTCTTGCAATTTTTGTCCAAAAGGAAAAGGCTTGCTGTCGCAAAAGGTTAGCAGCAAAATACAGGGTTTCTGCAAACTCCCATAAAGCCCAGCTCATTGGCTATCTAGCTCGCTTTGTTTGACCCCGATTGGTGCTTATTTGACAAAGTTACAATCAAGTGATGGCCGCCCGTGTCATTGGCGCGCCATGAAGGCATCTCTCTCTCTCTGACCAAATTTGGTGTCCTATAGGATATACTACACTCCTAATGATATAGTGAAGTCTGGTTACGTTCTAGGATCTCTGAGGAATAAATACAAATGTAATTTGACTGGGTAACGTTTAGGGTTAGATTTTCAGATTGCTTTCTTTTGAAATTTAACGAGTGGAAATACAAAATCGATCGTGCATGCTAAATGGACCTTTTTAGGATATGAAGAATGATTGATCTAACAAAACGACAATTAGTGTTATCTCTGGGACCCTTGGGATGATAAATCAGAGCACGATTTCAGAATGTAGGTGCACATTTCACCTTCAGAGGTGAATTTATCAAACCTATCGCGGTGAAAAAAGTGTTTATTAGGAGCTCTCAAACAATAGCATGGCATTTTTCACTGTAGTAGCTACTGTAAATTGGACAGTGCAGTTCTATTAACAAGAATTGAAGCTTTCAGCCGATATAAGACACTTATATATACAGACATTTGTTGTTTCTCTAAAATCTGTGATCGTGACAAACGGCGCCGCTGCATGGTTTTCAACTGCCTCGTTGACGGGATGCCTATCCCTAAAGAAGATTAACCCCTTCCCTCACCCATTAACATCAGTATTATACACGCCTGGCATAGTACATCAGGTGAGCAGGAGCTCTAATTGAGGTTATACCAAATACAGTTAGTATGATAATAATGGGAAAAGGTAACCTAGGGTCCATACAAATAGTACAGTGTTCCACCATCTTCACTGTTCTGACAAAATGCAGAAATGAAGCAGTTGTCTTAAAAACACAGTTTTGACGATACTGCGAAAAGTATTCTCTTCTCTATGTGTCCGGCCGTCTGCAACACGTGTAGATACCTGCATTCGGTATAGTTGTGCAGCTGAGCAAAATGTTATGTGGCATTGATGCAATGACGCAGTCGGTGTGTTCAAAGCATAAGAGTGAGAGGGATTTTGCCCGGGCTTGTCCTCTTAAAGCACATGCAGTCAAGTTCCACACAAATGTTATGTCCGAACAAATATGTGACAGATGCAGAATGTAATTCAAACATTTTTAAGAAGTTGGTAATATTCACAACTAATCATTCAGATTTAGCAGTATCTTAAATTGTATGAACATTTCGGAATGGTTCTGTATGCTTTTTGAAGATATTCAAATATTGAAGTAAAACCATTTTTATGAGAAAATTATTGATTCCATGGAGCAATATTTACTAAGCCCTTGAATATTTTTTTTGTGTACTTCTCTTTCCTTTTCCAGCCTTAGTCAAAGACTGAGACTCTTCATACAGTTTTACAGCATCCAGCAGGGAAGACTAATACACCTGGCTCACACCTGGGGCTGTAATCAGCTACCTAGCTATGAGCAACCAGTCATTTTCAATTGCACTTCGTTTTTCTTGATTGCTTGAACACTGAATGAAACTTGGATTCATGTGAGCGAAACAATAATCCAAATGAGCAAAACTATGATCCACTTGGCCAAAACAATAACTTTTACTCACAACAGAGTCCTATACTTTAAATCTGGTTTGAGGAGTTAGCGAGGTAACTTTGGTCAACTGAGTACTACTCGGGATAACCGGTGACATTAATGTGGCTCACCTTTTAGCCAGGTACATTTCTACGGTAACAAATCCTTCAGAACTTACCTGCTCCGTGGCAGGCTAACTCAGGGCTTACTCTACTTAACCTGAATGAAGTGTTTGAGAACCAATCAAATTAGATTCCCTTCTTCTCCCAAAGAGTGCACAATCATCCCTTCATTCTCCGGACCATATTTGAGGAAGTGTGTAAAAAATAGTCATATTCAAGTACATATCACACAACGCATTTAGTAATGACAGGATGCATTTGATACTTTCGTAGGATACAATTATTTTATTATAGGCATGGAGAAAAAGGGACTATTGTATTGATAAGCACACCAAAGAAACTATGCGTAAGAAAGACTGCATTTCTAATAGCCCATTCCGCATCATGCTGTGCAGAATTTTACAGTAAAAAAATTATATATATTTAGCAAAATATTCTGTAAAAATGTAATGTGGCCCTGACTCGACCAATGGATTGATGTTTCAGTACTGTCTCAATGAATCGTTTGCAGTTCGACTAGCCAAGTGCAACATGAACGGCAGTTACAAGCCCAGCTCGAACAGGCTTGAGTAAGCAACGGGTGCATATTCAATATCTACCTTCGTAACATGGATGAAGCCTGAGCTGGAATGTCAAGCTAACTGAAGCTAGCTAATTTCAGAAAAGCCAGAGTACATCTAGCTAGATTCGTTGTATACCCCTTAGATGGGCCATGATTCAATCAGATCAGCAGTAACCCGTGTTAGCCGTCAAACACATAGCTTTTCATTGCCTTTGTTTAGGGGGTGTAAGTGCGTTACCTGTAAAACATTGTTTACAAAACATATGAAAAGCTATGCGTTTGTTGGCTAATGCGGGTTACCGCTGATCTGATTGAACCCTGGCCTTAGAAATGAACCCTGTGGCTGGATATGGACTCAATCAATATCCTGAGATATGTGACATCTTATTTTCTCTCGTAATGTTGCCAAATACTGACTGTTTACATCGCATGTCTGTGTTCTCAGCACATTAAAGATATGAAACTATATTGATTCCAGATATGGTTCTCTTGGCTGAGGTCCATATCTGGATATTGATATGCTTTTTGATATATTTCTGAGTTTTCAGCACATATTCAATAATAATTTGACAAATATGAAATCAATACTTTTCTTTCACGCACAAGTAATTTTGGGATTCCCTCCTGATATCATACATGGTATGGTCGGATATTGACTCATTCTATATTCTGAGATAAGCCTTTTCTCTATATGACAACAAATACTGACAGTATATTTTGTCAGCAGATACTGTATGTCACCTATGTATGGGAAGCACAATGATTTTCAGTGCCTGAACAGGTAAAATAATTTGGGCACATTTTTTAAAGAAGTTACACAATTTCAAAATAGAAAATACTTTCCCATGGAAAAAAAGCATTTGCGAAATGAGTGGGGAACCTGCCTCACACCCAGGAGGCAGCCCAGTTTCAAAATGAATGCAATCAATTTTCACGCTGTGATAACTCCACCCACCCGGGCACTCGAGCATGCGTCAAATTCCCTCACACTAAATGTCCCTCACAATGATTTCTCAGTTTGGCCGGGTGGCCAGCTCTAGGAGGTGTCTTGGTGGTTACAAACTTCTTCCATTTAAGAATGATGAGGCCACTGTGTTCTTGGGGACCTTCAATGCTGCAGAAATGTTTTGGTACCCTTCTCCAGATCTGGCCTTGACACAATCCGTTCTCGGAGCTCTACGGACAATTCCTTCAACCTCATGGACTGTTTTTTTCTCTGACATGCCCTGTCAACTGTGGGACCTTATATAGACAGGTGTGTGCCTTTCCAAATGATGTACAATCACAGGTGGACTCCAATCAAGTTGTAGAAACAGCTCAAGGATGATCAATGGAAACAGGATGCACCTCAGCTCAATTTCTAGGCTCATAGCAAAGGGTCTGACTACTTATATTTTTAATACATTTGCAAACATTTCTAAAAACCTGTTGTCATTATGGGGTATTATGTGTAGAACGATAAGGGGGAAAAACGGTTTAATACATTTTAGAATAAGGCTGTAATGTAACACTGTGGAAAAGTCAAGGGGTCTGAATACTTTCTGAATGCACTGTATATACAAAGGTATGTGGACACCCCTTTAAGTTAGTGGATTTGGCTATTTCAGCCAAACCTGTTGACTTACTGAAAAGCTCAGTGACTTTCAACATGGCACCGTCATAGGATATCACCTTTTCAACAAGTCAGTTCATTACATTTCTGCACTGCTAGAGCTGCCCTGGTCAAATATAATTGCTGTTATTGGGAAGTGAAAACGTCTTGGAGCAATAATGGCGTAGAGGCGAAGTGGTAGGCAACACAATCTCACAGAACAAGACCGCAGAGTGCTGAAAAATGGTCTGTCCTTGGTTGCAACACTCACTACCAAGTTCCAAACTGCCTCTGGAAGCAACATCAGCACAATAACTGTTCGTCGGGAGCTTCGTGAAATGGGTTTCCATGGCCAAACAGCCGCACACAAGCCTAAGATCACCATGTGCAATGCCAAGCATCAGCTGGAGTGGTGTAAAGCTCGCCGCTATTGGTAGTGATGAATCACGCTTCACCATCTGGTAATTCGACGGACGAATCTGGGATTGGCGGATGCCAGGAGAACGCCTCCTGCCCCAATGGTGGAGGACCCATAATGGTTTGGGGCTATTTTTCATGGTTCAGACTAGACCCCTTAGCTAAAGTGAAGGGAAATCTTAATGCTACAGCATACACTGACATTCTAGATGATTCTGTTCTTCAAACTTTGTGGCAAAAGTTTGGGGACGATCCTTTCCTGTTTCAGCATGACAATGCCCCGTGTACAAAGATAATGGTTTATTTATACAGAAATGGTTTATTGAGATTGGTGTGGAAGAACTTGACTGGCCTGCACAGAGCGCTGACCAACACCCAATTGAACACCTTTGGGATAAATTGGAAAGCCGAATGCGAGCCAGGCCTAATCACCCAAAATCAGTGCTCCGACCTCACTATTGCTCTTGTGGATGAATGGAAGCAAGTCCCCACAGCGATGTTACAACATCTAGTGGAAAGCCTTCCCAGAAGATTGGAGGCTGTGATATCAGCAAAGGGGGGACCAACTCCATATTTATGCCCATGATTTTGGAATGAGATGTTCACATACTTTTGGTCATGTAGGGTACCTCAAATACTGTTGAAGAATGTTGCGGTAAATGTGTCATTCAGTACAAAGCATCACACAAAGTAGTAAAACATTTCATGAACTAAACATACCCCTGGTTTTATCTGGTTACATGGCTAGGTCCCCAGCTGGATTTTAAAACCTGTTTGGGCTGCAAGCCCGACGTCGGAACGAAAATGACAACAGCTGCAGGGCGCGAAATTCAAAATCTATTTTTAAAAAATATTTAACTTTCACACATTAACAAGTCCAATACAGCATTTGAAAGATAAACATCTTGTGAATCCAGCCAACATGTCCGATTTTTTTAAATGTTTTGCAGAGAAAACACCACATATATTTATGTTAGCTCACCACCAAATACAAAAGTGGACAGACACGTATGATTATGATTATGATGTATGAATTATGATTCAAGTAGCATGCACAAGCCAACCGAACTAACCTAGAACCAACCTAAAGAACCTAGAAAAAACTACCTCAGATGACAGTCCTATAACATGTTACACAATAAATCTATGTTTTGTTCATAAAATGTGCATATTTTAGCTATAAATCAGTTTTACATTACTGCTCCCATCATTGCTACAGCATAGCTACAGTCTGAAATCACACGGGAGTAGCCAGAGAAAATACAGACACCAACGTCAACTACTAATTACACCTCATAAAACATTTCAGAAAAACATATGGTGGATAGCTAATGAAAGACAAATATCGTGTGAATAGAGCCAATATTTCCGATTTTTGAAGTGTTTTACAGCGAAAACACAATATATCGTTATATTAGCTAACAACATAAGCTAGCATACGGCAGCATTGATTCTAGTCAAGCGCTAGCATAGCACAGTTAGCATAGCACAGTTCGACAGATATATGAAAAAGCATCCCAAATTGGGTCCTTATCTTTGTTGATATTCCATCAGAATGTTGTAACGGGGTCCATTGTCCAGTACAGTCTTTAATTGGGTTCCAGAACGAAATATTTCCCTCTTTGGTTAGCAAGCACCACGGCCGTGCGGCGCTACTCTGTCTATCTTCAAAAAATTCTTCCAAAGCATCACGTCTAAAGTCCAGAATAAATTGCAATAATGTAATTAAAGTATATTGAAAAAACATACTTTAGGATGATTTTGTGACATGTATCAAGTAATATCGTAACCAGAGATCATATTCACCTTTATCGAGCGTCTTCCAGGAGCCGAGTCCAGATTCTGCCTCCCGCCCGGAATTTTTTTTTAACTGCGCAGGTCTCACAAGAAGATGTACTATTCAGTCCCTGGAAGAGATATTTGACTGCTTTCAACTCTCACTTCCGCATTACACCCAGATGAAGGCGTATGACGTGTTTCTACGGTCCTAAGTGTCATGACCTTTTATAGACAAGGTCTTAAAGAGAGACATCGCATTTTGGAAATCTCAATTCTGGATAGGAAATGGGCTGTAAAAATAGTTCTGTTCAACTTAGAGAAATAATTCAAACGTTTTTAGAAACTATAGACTGTTTTCTATCCAATAATAGTAAATATATGCATATTGGAATATCAAAAATTTCTTAAGAGGCCGTTTGAAAATGTGCGCATATTTTCCAGTTTTTTCAATATTCACCCTGCAGCCTGAAGAAGATTTATTAAGAGGTCAACATTTAGTGTTTAAATAAAGGTACAAATAAAGTTATTGTCTGTGTAAATGGGACTATTCATGATGACGTAAGTACTTTGAGGATAATTGATGAGGTTCACTTGGCCTCTGTGCCATTTGAGGGGGCTCTGTTGAGCCCTGTGCCTTTTTGAAATAACTTTATCAGACTACACTTTATTAGACTACATTCATTTGATAAAAATTATTCATTATTTACATCAATCCTGATTGGTTTGATTTAGTTAGACATTTCAAATATGGACAGTGTCAGGATATTTACTTTTTCAATCTTGACAAGAAATGGTAATATTTTAATGTGATTAATTATGAATTGCATACATTAGAAACGAAAAAATTATGTGTCACATTCTGACCTTAGTTCTTTTGTTATGTCTTTGTTTTAGTATGGTCAGGGCGTGAGTTGGGTGGGTTGTCTATGTTCGTTTTTCTATGTTGTGTTTTGCGTTTGGCCTGGTATGGTTCTCAATCAGAGGCAGGTGTCGTTAGTTGTCTCTGATTGAGAATCATACTTAGGTAGCCTTTTTCCACCTGTGTTTCGTGGGTGATTATTTTCTGTTCTGTGTTTTGTATTTTCACCGCGGTTGGAAGCCCGAGAGGCAGCCCCAAAAATGTATTGGTAGGTAGGAGACCTGAGCCAACTCCCCGTGCTTACCGGGGAGAGAGAGGGACCGGCAGGCACCGTGTTATGCCGTGAGGCGCACGGTATCCCCGGTGCGGTACATAGCAGCGCCTCGTATCGGCCGGGCTAGAGTGGGCATCGAGCCAGGTGCCATGAAGCCGGCTCAGCGCATCTGGTCTCCAATGCGTCTCCTCGGGCCGGGGTACATGGCACCAGCCCTACGCATGGTGTCCCTGGTTCGCCAGCACAGCCCAGTGCGGGCTATTCTACCTCGCCGCGCTGGCATGGCTAAGGGGATCATTCAGCCAGGTAGGGTTGGGCATGCTCGGTGCTCGAGACCTGCAGTGCGCCTCCACGGTCCGGTCTATGCGGTGCCGCCTCCAAGCACCAGCCCTCCGATGGCAGCCCCCCGCACCAGGCTGTCTCTCCATCTCCTCCCTACAGGTGCTCCCACCTGTTCAGTGCTGCCAGAGTCTTCCTCATGCCCAGAGCTGCCAGAGCCGCCCGTCTGTCCTGAGCCGCCCGTCTGTCCTGAGCCGCCCGCCAGTCAGGAGCCGCCCGCCAGTCAGGAGCCGCCCGCCAGTCAGGAGCCGCCCGTCAGTCAGGAGCCGCCCGTCAGTCAGGAGCCGCCAGTCAGTCAGGAGCCTCCTGAGCCGCCAGTCAGTCAGGAGCCTCCTGAGCCGCCCGTCAGTCAGGAGCCTCCTGAGCCGCCCGTCAGTCAGGAGCCTCCTGACCCGTCCGTCAGTCAGGAGCCGCCTGAGCCGCCCTTCAGTCAGGAGCCGCCTGAGCCGCCCTTCAGTCAGGAGCCGCATGAGCCGCCCTTCAGTCAGGAGCCGCATGAGCCACCCTTCAGTCAGGAGCCGCCCGTCAGTCAGGAGCCGCCTGAGCCGCCCGTCAGTCAGGAGCCGCCCTTCAGTCCGGAGGCGCCTGAGCCGCCCTTCAGTCCGGAGGCGCCTGAGCCGCCCGTCAGTCAGGAGCCGCCCTTCAGTCCGGAGGCGCCTGAGCCGCCCTTCAGTCCGCTGGCGCCTGACCCGCCCTTCAGTCCAGAGGCGCCCCTCAGTCCAGTGGTGCCCTTTTATTAGGGTCCTCAGTCCAAGGTCGGCGGCGAGGGTCGCCGCGCCAAAGACGCCACTTAAGCGGGCTAAGACAATGGTGGAGTGGGGTCCACTTCCCGCGCCAGTGCCGCCACCGCGGTCAGACACCCAACCAGACACTCCCCTATAGGTTCAGGTTTTGCGGCCGGAGTCCGCACCTTTGGGGAGGGGTTCTGACCTTAGTTATTTTGTTATGTCTTTGTTTTAGTATGGTCAGGGCGTGAGTTGGGTGGGTTGTCTATGTTCGTTTTTCTATACTGTGTTTTGCGTTTGGCCAGGTATGGTTCTCAATCAGAGGCAGGTGTCGTTAGTTGTCTCTGATTGAGACTCATACTTAGGTAGCCTTTTCCACCTGTGTTTCGTGGGTCATTATTTTCTGTTCTGTGTTTTGTATTTTCATCGTTCAGGACTGTTTCGTTTCGTTCTCGTGTTTTGTTGGTTTTGTTCGAGTATTCATTTTCATTAACTTCTTATGGCTGCAAGGGGCAGTAGCCAATTAAATCGTGCCCATTTCAAACGGCCTCATACTCAATTCTTGCTCGTACAATATGCATATTATTATTACTATTGGATAGAAAACACTCTCTAGTTTCTAAAACCATTTGAATTATTTCTCTGAGTGAAACAGAACTCCTTCTGCAGCACATTTCCTGACCAGGAAGTGGAATGTCAGAAATCGATGCTCTGTTCAACTTCATGCCTATACATGGGCAATGAATGTAAGAGTCTACATACACTTCATACACCTTCTTCTGGTTGTCAAGTGGCGGTGAGAGAAGAAATTTCGTGTCTATCTTGGTCTGAGGTGGAATTAAAGCTCTTTGTATGACGTGACCGTCCATTTCCTGTTTCTGGAGCGCGCGAAAGAAGACATGGATTTGCCTTCTGTTTAGCTGTCGTTATGGACGACTAACATCTCCGGTTTAGATTTTATTTGATACATGTGACCATATCATCGTAAAGTATGTGTTTTCAATATAGTTTAATCAGATTATTGAAATTTTTTCGGGAGTTTTGCCGTGTTCCGTTCTCTGACTTTGTTGACGTTGGAGAGATCCATGCTAAATCAAGAGGGGAATTTGCCGTTCCAGATCCAAACAACGACTGTTCTGGACAAAGGACACCTTGTCCAACATTCTGACGGAAGATCACCAAAAGTAAGAAACATTTTATGATGCTATTTCAAATATCTGTCGTGCATGTGAACTCCCTGCGTTTTTCCCTTCTCTCCAGCATAAGGCGCTAGTAGACTCAGGCGCAGCTGGGAGTTTTATGGATCGCGGTCTAGCCCGTAAGTTGGGTATTCCGTTGGTACAGATAGACCCTCCTTTCCCTGTGCACTCCTTAGATAGCCGACCGCTAGGGTCAGGGCTGATCAGGGAGGCCACGATTCCGCTGGACATGGTAACGCAGGGGGATCATAGGGAGCAGATTAGTTTCTACCTTATTGATTCACCTGGGTTTCCGGTGGTGTTGGGGGTTCCTTGGCTAGCCATTCACAATCCCCTCATTTCCTGGAGACAGGGAGCTCTTCAGGGGTGGTCAGAGGAGTGTTCAGGTAGGTGTGTGGGAGTTTCCATCGGTGCCACATCGGTGGAGAGTCCAGACCAGGTTTCCACTGTGCGCATTCCCCCAGAATATGCCGATTTGGCAATCGCTTTTAGTAAGAAGAAAGCGACCAAATTACCACCTCATCGACGGTGGGATTGCGTGATAAACCTCCAGGAGAACGCTGCACTTCCCAGGAGTCATGTTTACCCCTTGTCATAGGAGGAGACGTTGGCTATGGAGACATATGTCACGGAAGCTCTGAGACAGGGGTTCATTCGGCCCTCCATGTCACCCGTCTCCTCAAGTTTCTTTTTTGTGAGAAAGAAGGAGGGAGGTCTGCGTCCGTGCATTGATTATCGAGGTCTAAATTCAATCACAGTGGGATTTAGTTATCCGCTACCTCTCATCGCTACGGCGGTGGAATCATTCCACGGAGCACGTTTTTTCACAAAACTGGATCTCAGGAGTGCGTATAATCTGGTGCGTATTCGGGGAGGAGACGAGTGGAAAACAGCGTTTAGTACCACATCAGGCCACTATGAGTACCTCGTCATGCCGTATGGGTTAAAGAATGCTCCAGCCGTTTTCCAATCCTTTGTAGATGAGATTCTCAGGGACTTGCACGGGCAGGGTGTGGTAGTGTATATTGATGACATCTTGATCTATTCTGCTACACGCGCCGCGCATGTTTCCCTGGTGCGCAGGGTCCTTGGGCGGCTGCTGTAGCATGACCTATACGTCAAGGCTGAGAAATGTGTGTTCTCCAAACAAGCCGTTTCCTTCCTGGGTTATCGCATTTCCACCTCAGGGGTGGTGATAGGGAGTGATCGCGTTAACGCCGTGCGTAATTGTCCGACTCCAACCACGGTAAAGGAGGTGCAGCGTTTTTTAGGGTTTGCCAATTACTACCGGAGGTTTATTCGGGGTTTTGGCCAAGTGGCGGCACCCATTACCTCACTGCTAAAGGGAGGGCCGTTGCGTTCTCAATTGGTCAGCCGAGGCAGAGGGAGCTTTCAACCAGTTGAAGGCACGGTTTACTGAGGCTCCAGTGTTGGCGCATCCGGACCCTTCATTAGCGTTCATAGTGGAGGTGGATGCGTCTGATGCTGGTGTTGGAGCCGTGCTATCACAGCGCTCAGGCACGCCACCGAAGCTCCGTCCCTGTGCTTTCTTTTCTAAGAAGCTGGGTCCGGCGGAGCGGAACTATGATGTGGGGGACAGGGAGCTACTAGCTATGGTAAAAGCCCTGAAGGTGTGGAGACACTGGCTTGAGGGGGCTAAGTACCCTTTTCTCATCTGGACTGACCACCGCAATCTGGAGTATATCCGAGAGGCGAGGAGACTGAATCCGCGTCAGGCGAGGTGGGCCATGTTCTTTACTCGTTTTAGATTTACGATCTCTTACCGACCAGGTTCCCTCAACACTAAGGCCGACGCGCTGTCTCGTCTCTATGACACGGATGACCGGCCCATCGATCCGACTCCCATCCTTCCCGCCTCTTGTCTGGTGGCTCCGGTGGTATGGGAGGTGGACGCGGACATCGAGCGGGCGTTGAGGGTAGAACCTGTGCCGTCCCAGTGTCCGACTGGCCTTAGGTACGTACCGCTTGGTGTCCGTGACCGATTGATTCGGTGGGCTCACACACTACCTGCTTCGGGTCATCCGGGGGTGGAGAGGACAGTGCGTGGTCTTAGAGGGAAATACTGGTGGCCCACCTTGGCTAAGGACGTGAGACTCTATGTCTCCTCCTGCTCGGTATGCGCTCAGAGTAAGGCTCCTAGGCACCTACCGAGAGGGAAGTTACAACCCGTTCAGGATCCACAACGGCCATGGTCTCATCTCTCGGTAGATTTTTTGACAGATCTTCCTCCATCTCAGGGGAACACTACCATTTTGGTCGTTGTGGACCGGTTCTCTAAGTCCTGTCGTTTCCTCCCATTGCCTGGTCTCCCTACGGCCCTACAGACTGCGGAGGCTCTATTTACCCACGTCTTCCGGCATTACGGGGTGCCGGAGGATATCGTATCTGATCGAGGTCCCCAGTTCACGTCCCGGGTGTGGAGGTCGTTTATGGAGCGTCTGGGGGTCTCGGTCAGCCTCACCTCTGGGTATCACCCCGAAAGTAATGGGCAGGTGGAAAGAGTGAACCAGGAGGTGGGTAGGTTTCTGAGGTCGTATTGCCAGGACCGGCCAGGAGAATGGGCGAGGTACGTCCCGTGGGCGGAGATGGCCCAGAACTCACTCCGCCACTCATCAACGAACATGTCGCCCTTCAAGTGTGTACTGGGGTACCAGCCGGTCCTGGCTCCGTGGCATCAGAGCCAGACCGAAGCTCCTGCGGTGAAGGAGTGGGTACAGCGCTCTAGAGAGACCTGGCGGGCGGTCCAGGACTCTCTCAGGCAGGCCAGTGAACGGCAGAAGAGGAGCGCTGACCGCCAACGCAGTGAGGCCCCTGTGTTCGCACCAGGGGACAGGGTCTGGCTCTCGGCTCGAAACCTGCCCCTTCGCCTGCCCTGCCGGAAGCTGGGGCCGCAGTGTGTGGGGCCATTTAAAGTCCTGAGGAGGATAACCGAGGTGTGTTATAGGTTACAACTTCCCTCTTACTATCGTATTAACCCCTCGTTTCATGTGTCTCTCCTCAGGCCGGTGGTAGCTGGTCCCCTGCAGGAAGGTGAGGTACCGGAGGTCCCTCCTCCCCCTCTCGACATCGAGGGGTCCCCGGCGTATAGGATACGAGCCATTCTGGACTCAAGACGCCGGGTGAGGGGCCTGCAGTACCTCGTGGACTGGGAGGGGTACGGTCCGGAGGAGAGATGCTGGGTACCGGTGGGGGACATTTTGGATCCGTCCCTCTTGAGGGACTTTCACCGCCTCCATCCGGATCGCCCTGCTCCTCGCCCTCCGGGTCGTCCTCGAGGCCGGAGTCGGCGCGCTGCGGGAGCCGCGCGTCGGGAGGGGGGTACTGTTACGAATCCTGCCGAGGATGGTGCCTCTTCCCGTTCGGGCAGCGCTCGGCGGTCATCGTCTCCGGTCTACTAGCTGCCACCGATCCCCTTTTCTGTTTTCTTTTGAGTTGGTCTAATTTGTTTCACCTGTTGTGTGTTTAGGTTAGGGGGTATTTAAATCCAGTTGGCCCGCCGACTTTTGTGCGGGCCTGTTTTTTCTGTTTCGTGTTGGTGGTGTTCGTTAGTGGATTTCTGTAATACATTTTCTTGGACAGTATCTTTACGCACCCAGTGTTTTGTGTGGCGTCGCCGTTTTGTATTTTATTTCTATAAGGAATAAATATCCACTTGTTGAAGATATCCCTGCTCTCTGCACCTGACTCTTTTATTCCACCACTGGATTTGTTACAATGCCTGTCTTTCAATTGCTGTACTCTATGTATTTTTCAGAAATGTTTTATGATGAGTATTTAGTTATTTGGCGTTGGTGTCTGTAATTTTTCTGTCTGCTTTCGGTGCAATTTCTGACTAGCTGCAATGTAAACTATGATTTATACCTGAAATATGCACATTTTTCGAAAAAAAAACATATGCTATACAATAAATATGTTATCAGACTGTCATCTGATGAGGTTGTTTCTTGGTTAGTGGCTATTTATATCTTTATTTGGCCGAATTTGTGATAGCTACTGATGGAGTCAAAAACTGATGGAGTAATAAAAGTGTCTTTTGCTAACGTGGTTAGCTAATAGATTTACATATTTTGTCTTCCCTGTAAAACATTTTAAAAATCGGACATGTTGGCATAAATGTACCGACGTCGGGCTTGCACGCCAAACAGGTTAAAAGAGATAATGCATACTTACCACGCTGCACCTTGGTCCTCCTCTCTTTCTCCCAACGACGAACGTTACAATAAGAGTAAAGTAACATGAGTTTTCCATTCATACAATGTGTAGGGTAAATTGCCATAGTGGAATTGCTGTGGTAAATAAGGAAATATATTATTTCAGTTGTATGGAATGATTGTCAAATATATAGTTAACTCTACCCTTGGTCTGCTCAACTAGCAGGTTTTATTTGTTACCGATAATACCCACTAAAGGGCTAAAATGTCATCAAAGATTTTTATTTGGTTGCAATTGAGGTCAGCTGATCTTAGCACATATTGATGGTTTAATAGATGGGACGCTAGCGACCTACCTTGACAACATCCGGTGAAATTGCATAGCGCAAAATTCAAAAATCGTAATGTTAATGAGAAATTACCTTGCTGTAATATCGAAGTACTATGGTGGCCCAATACTGGTTGCAATTCGCCCAGAATGCTAAACTCAGGAAACATGTTTAAAACATTTAGGCTTAATTTGCCATTACCGCACGTTCTATGAAGCACTGAAATCTCACCTGCTGTTATAACAGCCATCTGTGCCGGCCCACACATCGACAGACTCTTGGATTGCTGACAATGTTTTCATAGTGTAAAAGAAAGCCCTTCAATGTGAGAATAGGAAGGCGGCAGCCAGTGACTTTTGTCCGCCCTCTTCACTGTCCCTCAGGTATTACTGATTACTGAAAGTGATTTAGTAGAAGATGTATCCTTTCAATCAGACAGTGAATGAGATGACAAAAAGTATGGAATAAACAGATCTTTTGTAATGATATGCATTGTTTGCTTTAAACGTTTCAGTGATTCCTAGAATAACCAGCTAAAAAAAGGCAAAAGAATAGCAAAAAAAAAGTGATAAAAAAGGGAACAGAACTGTGACATCAACATAATACTAATGTGATGAAGACTAAATAATTATTGAAACCCAGTTTGGGAATATAACATATAAAAAACACAAACTTCTCTTCAACTGCAAGGACATTTCAATAACATTGGTGGTATGTTGACAGTTTATCAGATTATTCCTTTAGTGCCAAACTAATTTCTTATCTGTGAAGTCTGAAGTGACAGTTTTAATCGGGCAGCCGTGAGGCAGCTCATATCTGAGCTCCATCACACACTCATATTTGATTTAACTGATCTATATCATGTTACCCTAAAATTAAAAAAGAAAATCATACAACCCTCCCCTCATCCGGAATTCTCATTAAATGTGGAGACTTCTTCAAGACGCATAGCCCTTTCCTGTTTTCTTTTGCTTTCAATTTTGCCTCTTCGTCATTGGGGATCTTTGACACTTCATCCCAGAGCAGTTATGAATGCATCAGTGGCTTCCAGAGATAAAAGAACATGGATACGATCCATCTCAAGAACATGCTGATGAATAAAGCCGTTCTATTCTAGCATTTCTTTTCAAGTGCCTGTGATTAGATCCACGTACGCTACACGTACCATGTGCCATTATCGAAGGTGCGTATGATGAAACAACCAGGAAGAAGGGGCCCTCTAAAATGTCACAGTACTGGAAAATAAACCTTCATAAACTGAAACTAAGATGAGGTTAAAAAAGCTATGCAACAGCCAGCAACAACAATATTTTTTAGGGGAAAGTTGCATCATAAAGCTGCCTCTTCTCCCCACTAGACCACCTCTTGAATGAGAGGGGTTGTTGTTTCGCCTGCCCAGTCTGTGTGCAAATCTCAAGAGCTAATTTCTGACGTCAATCACCTTTTTGTTTCACATCCTCACCATATTGTTTGGCCACTCAGTAAGGGCGCAGGCACTATCTCCTTTTGTACCGTTAAACTTAACATCCTCCAGAAGAGCTAGTTTCCTCTATGCTTTTGCCTTTCTCTGTCAGGCTGTTGCTTTCTATCTTTAATCCTCTGATCTCTTCCTAGGCTGAGTGCAATAACTCATTAAGGCCCTCAGGAATGTACCATTGTTGAACCATATAGGACATGAGGCATTAATATTCTGGAATCTGTACTGTATAATCATCTGTATAATATAACTATGGTTACAAGAAGATGAAATAAGAGTTGTTAGGCCTCGCACAAAAATATTGCGCAAACAGTGAGGGGTAGCTCATAAGTTGTTTTAAAATCTTGTTTCAATAACTTACAAGATAAAGCAAGCTGCATCATGGCGTGGGTCTTTGACCATCATGTGTGGGAACAAAAGTTCAGTAAAATCTGTTGTCTCAGTTGGAAGTGATTTTAAAGCTAAGAACTCTTGTCAGCAGGTGCATAATAGTGGTTTAGGCTGGCTGCTTACAATTACCATACAATTGAGAAATCAAGGTGAGGTGGTCAAGTGGATCTCATTTTACATCCAGCCTTGAAAGCCAGTGGAAAATTGATGGAAAATAAATCCTACTTAATGAGCCAACCTATGCAAAACAAGTGCACAGATCCTTTGTGTTCTTCTCATAATCGTGTTTGTGCAAGTAAAAACGAGTCTTTATTGAGAAACATATTATTAAAGTGTTGTTATTCTCTTTCAACAAGTTATGCCAAGGATGTTATTTCAAAGATTTACAATAAATAATCAACAGTATGTACACTGCTTGGAAGCTTTCTGAACAACCCATAGTTGAGTGGTGTCTGTATCAATGCTCTCACATTGGTACATTGGACATTAACTTGAGCTGGCTACCTCGCCTGACTTGACTTACGGTACTATTGTTATATTTGAATTAATGTATAATGCCTTCTATCCCCCGATAATGCTCTATAAGCAATGATAACAGCTCATGGCTTTCAAATACTCTATAAATGTATAATGCATCAATAATGTTATATACACAGCTGGTTCACAAAGTGTAAGGTTACCTGTTAGTGTCACGGGCGTCAAAAGGAGGAGACCAAGGCGCAGCGTGGTATACGTACATTCTTCTTTAATATAAGAATGAACACTGAATAAAACAACAAACCAAACCGTGACGCTTTACAAATGAGTGCTGACAGGCAACTACACATAGACAAGAACCCACAAACACAAAAGGGAAATGGCTACTTAAATATGATCCCCAATCAGAGACAATGATAAACAGCTGCCTCTGATTAGGAACCATATCAGGCCACCATAGAGATACACATCACCTAGACCTGCATACCCTGGACTTACAAAAACCCTAGACAATGCAAAACCCCTAGACAAAACAAAAACTAGCGTACCCACCCTCGTCACACCCTGACCTAACCAAAATATAAAGAAAACATAGATATCTAAGGTCAGAGCGTGACAGTTAGAGACGATTTTAGACATATTTGTAAAAAAGAGAACATACAGAGCTCCATGTATGTGTGTGTAAATACATGAATGTATACGATGAAATATTACCTTTTATGATTTATATTTACCTGATTGAGATATATGTTCCTTTGTTATTAGTGTAACTTAGTTTTTAGCTTCCCCTGTTGTCCATTCATTGTACTGTGGTAAGTTTGTTAGTGATAGGATAAAGGCAGGAAGTTGGGTCTTCGGGGGAAGGGAGTTATTGCTAGATGCGGGAGCAGTGTAGTCTTTAGATCATACAGACATACAAACGGGCTATATTATGTTTTTTTCACGTCAAGTAATCTATGCTTTAAGTTGATTAGAGAATACATTTTTGTTAGATATAAGAAGAATAAACCTTTTTCGTTGCACCATATCCCTGGATCTCATTTGAATGTTTTTGTCAATAGTAAAGGAAGACACTACATTCAAAAGACTCGATGAAGGATTACTATCATAAGGAAAGCTCTGGTATGGACACACGCTGGATACCATTCTATTCTCCTCTTCTTTATGTTCCAGAATCCTCTCTTGCCCCTGTAAGCCCCCTCTTGCCCTCCAAGGCCAAGCCGGCAAACCTAATTTACATCTGTGTCCTCTAATTCAGGCGATTCTGTGATGTGGAAAATGTCATTACTCTCCAGGGACCACTCAATATTCCAGAGCACTGTTGGCAGGTCTTAACCTGCGGTCAGCCTGGTTCTTTGGATTGTCCAGTCTGTGACAGATGAGGACTGACCTTAAAGAACGTCCTTGGGAATGTACCATTACTGAGGGTGCAGCGATCAGCCTCCCATGTTGAACAGAGGTGGGGATGGAGAGTTTCTCAAGGCTAGCTTTGTTGGCAGTTCTGTCTGCCTCTGACAACGTAATACTAAATCCCACTATTTAAAATACTGATTATCGTTTGAAGTGTGCGTGAGATGCTGTATACAAGACAAGATGTAATTTAATTCCAAGCATTGTGATTTCTTTCTGAAAAGTTTACAATCGGTAACACTTGATACACGCAGAGTAGCCAACCCTGTGTACTAAATCAATTGCCTTTGCAAGCTCGTAACCAACCATGGGAGGAACATCTGAAAGTATAATCCTAATGATTTATGTGTATCCGTTATTAAAATGTATTTTCAGAACGATATCCAATGGATTGGCCACGGCGTGTTGCCTTTAGTTTTTTTTACCCTGTCTCAGCGCCAGGCCAACATCCAAAGCTTTTATGCCGCACTGCTCCCGGAAAGCAATTAATCCCATATCGATCAGCCATTCATTTAGGGTGAGGTAGTTTGTAATATTCATGCATTGCTTGGCTTCCGAGGGTACTCTCAATTCATATTTAATCAATAACCCATTAAAAGCTGTGTTTTTAAGGGTGGAGGGAGTTTTCATGAGGCAGAGGAAAAGGGTTTCTCGACAGTTTTGAGGAAACTCTTATGTTATTCTGTTTTTGAGAGGGCCGTAAGGTGAGGACTGGATAGACAAGAGGGAATAGGGGATATTATTCTGCATCCGGGTGAGTGATTGTATGGTTATAGAGAAGTTGCGTCAACTCAAGACTATCGATTCTGATTATGGCTGTCTACCTGGTGGCCTTTGCCTGTCAGTGGTGACAAATTAGTCACCCCGGGGTAAAAGTAGGTTTCCGGGAGTGGCGCAATGGACTCTTCTTTACAAAGTGAGGTGTCTTGCATCAGAAACTAATCAATGTCTGACAATGGCAACACAATTCCTTTGTGTGTGTGTGTGTGTGTGTGTGTGTGTGTGTGTGTGTGTGTGTGTGTGTGTGTGTGTGTGTGTGTGTGTGTGTGTGTGTGTGGACATGCATGTTCTTTCTTATTCAGTCTTGTGTGTTTCTTTCAGTACTTTTCTCACACCCATCAACACATTTCTTATTTTTGAAGGTGGTCGTTCGTTAAAATCCAAGAAAAGATTTAAACCGTTCTGATATAACTGTTGAAGTTTGTGAATCTGGCAAATACGTCTCCTGGCAAGAGCTGCTTTGACAGCCCGTCACTTACCGGCCATCATGAAGTATAGACGAGGGAATTACCAGTTTCTCTTCTAAACACCACCATGAATAGACAAGCATGTGGATTGCTCCTTTTTGTAGTATTTAGAATTTAGAATCCTTGTTGACTGCAGCAGAGAATTTATATGCAAAATGGTGAGAAACTCTACCAAATGATTAATTAACTGGCAAAGACTATACAACACATAAAACATTGTCTAAGGAATTCATTTTATCTTATGAGCAGTCACCGGAATTTAGTTTAATATATACATTTTCTTACTGGTACCATGTTGTGGCTACTTTGGCCAGTTGTGTACAGTATTATGTGGTATGATACTGAAATCTTACCCTCTCACTTTGTGAACCCTAATGTCACTGTGATGGGCAAGAAAGAAATATAGATGGGAGTGAGAGAACTTAAAGAGGCTATACAGAACTTTTCCCTCTGACTGTGGTATTGAACCTAAACGGGTCCCCTAAATGGACAGATTTAATCTCCCCACACTCAAAGAAATATAGATGGGAGTGAGAGAACTTAAAGAGGCTATACAGAACTTTTCCCTCTGACTGTGGTATGGAACCTAAACGGGTCCCCTAAATGGACAGATTTAATCTCCCCACACCCCAAAATAATTCTCCCCACACCCATGAGCAAAAACATATATTGTTAGCTTAATACAGTACATTGTGTAGTTTAAGTAAATGTGATGTAAAATGTGTATACGGACTTGGGTCACAAAATTCCTCGAAGTTTCAATAAATTCCCTGGTTTTCTTGAAATCCCGGTTGCAGGATTCCCGGAATCAGGAGGGAATAAGCAGGAAATTCGGAAACCTCCAACCAAGATTTCTGTAAAACCAGGTAATTTACTGAAAGTTCCCAGAATTTGTCCAAACCCAAATACAAACCATACAGCAAACACTCCAGCTCAAATCTGAGAAAATCAATTAGCAAATAAACTTCGGTACTAACGCTAACTTATTCTATCAACATTTGGTACGCTTGTTATTTTATGTCCCGCCTAACACATAACTTTTGACTATATGTTGCAATTATAATAAGTTCTTCTGTGGTTTTATACAAGTCTCTTTTACTTGTGAGATCAAATATTACAAAAATAATGAATTAATCATAGATCATTTATGAACCGTTTACATTACCGTTGATTAATTATTGACATCTCATGAATAACTTACAAAGAGGAACATGTTATAGTGGTTTTAGGTGACTCGTTGTCATTTTTTTCTTGCAATAATTTTATTAAAGACAAAAATAGAGAATGTTGGGAGAAACTGAATACACATTGAAAGCATTAATATGCATGGTTTGGAAAATGTATGTTTTAGCTAAGAATGAGATTTCATTTCATGGATGGATTTTTCATTGCTATGATTTAAACATGTTGTCCACTTCTTCTGCCAAAGCCAGAACTGAAAGGTCCCTTGAAGAAAACCCAAATGGAACATACTACCAAAAAGTTAATGTAGCCCACCAGGCCACCACTTTAGAATGAAGTATAATACCAAATGTCTCAAATCTGTAAGATCGTAATGGACTATCAATCTGTCTGGATGCTTATTAACCCTTGAGAATTGGATCTGAATACATCTGCTGAATAACCCCCAAATCCTGATAAAGCCCCAGACAGTGAGACCCCGCTCTTAAAAATGCCCAATATCACCTCTCCTTTAGGAAGAGAGATTGCAAAACCCATATCTCAAAACGATTAGGTAGACTCCCTTTGGTCGGTGGCACGTCTCCCTTGGAGACGGCGAATGTGATTGAGGTGTCAGCACTGGCATCTCTGTACTATAGTAGCCTCGTCTCGGCAGCAGGTGGTGCCTCAGCCAGTAATGGAAGTCTAATTTTCCAGAGATAGAGCCGAGGCCTGAGTCTGATAGCCGTCAGCTTGAAAGGTTGAGTGGTGTATATGGGCAAGTTTGGGTGTGATAAAAATGTTTGGCAGTCTTAATACATCCGTAAACAAAAATACTGTCCCATTTGATAGTTGTTGAAAGCACACCATTTTAGCCAATTCCGTTGCGTAATTGCTTTGGTTGAGTGGAGCACACTGGCTATCATTTGTTACTGTGTTTTGTTCTAGGTTAAGTATACCTGTATAATGCGGCAGGTGTTGTTTTGTAGCGATTTTCAAGTCAGGGTACTATCTACTTTTTTTTTTTTTTTTTTATTGTGGGGGGGGGGGGGGGCTGGGGGACTCAGTATACGTCAATTGTCCCCAGATACTGTATTTCCAACTTTCTGTACACGTCCACATTGGTGCCCAATATGAGGCTTTTAAACAATGTTTTTTATTTTCTTCAAATTTTGTGCAAAACAATACTTCACACCAATTTTGCTAATTCATTAGGGATAGTACCATCACCTGTAATAGTACCATGACAAGGTTTGTTTGCCTGAAGGAGAGTCATTAAGTCATTGCATCAAAAAGAGGACTACGTTTTTTCGTCACTCAACAATAGTCTTTAGAGGAATCTCAAATATCTACATTTCTGGAGGGGGGAGTAGCTGTGTGTGTGTGGGCAGACTTTGTGTTTTCCCTCTGGAGGTGCCAATTAGCTCTCGGAGATGACAAGACGAGCATGACTCAGGCATCGGCACAGCGGTAACGAGCTGGGGTGGCGGCACCCTCTCTCTTTACCATCTTTCCCTTTCTCGCTCTATTTCTCTCTCTCATTGTGTGTGGGCAGCCAGTCATCTCGTTACAGCACTCAGACTAAGCTTCCACCAGACTTTCTCTCCTTCTCTTCCTCCTTACTTTGTCCTCTTCATATCTCTCTCCCCACTCAACCCTTCTTCTCCTTCAACCACTTTCCTTTCATGTCTCTCCCCTCACCATCTCGCTGCCTCCTTATTTCTTTCTCATGGCACATGCCATCTTCCCATACATGGTTTTATTATAAAATATTCTACTTTCAGTGTGCTCCAGGATCCTCATTCTCTATTATTTGAATAAAGTCTGAGCATTTGAGACAATGTAAAAATTTCTAAAGTTAAATTAATCCACAGGGCCATCTCAAGTATCAAACAACAGTCATACAAGAATTGGACCTTGGATGATGACTGATGTTTTTAGGGTGGATACTAAAATACTTACCCCTGTCAAAGTGTCTTCACGGCTCACTACACATTCTGCCTGGATGGCAATCCACCAAATCAATCAGGACTCCTCACAATCTGACATATTGACTCTCTTGGGAGTGGTCCCAGGAAATGAATGCCCTTGGGAATCACTCTCCTGACAAAACCGAAACATCATCTCCACTACCAGTGTGTACAGATATCAGATCTAACCAGTATGCGAGCAGAATTCCACAATTTGAGACAAATAGACAGTACCAGTCAAAAGTTTAGGCACACTTACTCATTCAAGGGATTTTCTTTATTTTTACTATTTTCTACATTGTAAAATAATAGTGAATACCTCAACTATGAAATAACACATTGAATCATGTAGTAACCAAAAACCTGATTAAAAAAATATTAAACAGATATAAATATATTTTATATTTTTCAAAGTAGCCACCTTCTGCCTTGATGACAGCTTTACACACTCTTGGCATTCTCTCAACCAGCTTCATGAGGTAGCCACCTGGAATGCATTTCAATTAACAGGTGTGCCTTGTTAAAAGTTAACTTGTGTAATTTCTTTCCTTCTTAATGCATTTAAGCCATTAATTTGTGTTGTGACAAGGTATGGGTGGTATACAGAACAAAGCCCTATTTGATAAAGAAAACAGGTCCATATTATGGGAAGAACAGCTAAAATAAGCAAAGAGAAACAACAGTCCATTGAGACATGGTCAGTCAATGTCGATCGTTTCTTCAAGTGCAGTCGCAAAAACCATCAAGCGCTATGATGAAACTGGCTCTCATGATAACTGCCACAGGAAAGGAAGACCCAGAGTTACTTCTGCTGCAGAGGATAAGTTCATTAGAGTTACCAGTCTCAGAAATTGCAGCCCAAATAAATGCTTCAGAGTTCAAGTAACAGACATATTTTAACATCAACTGTTCAGAGGAGACTGCGTGAATCAGGCCTTCATGGTCGAATTGCTGGAAAGAAACCACTACTAAAGGACGCCAATAAGAAGAGACTTGTTTGGGCCAAGAAACACGACCGATGGACATTAGACCGGTAGAAATCTGTCCTTTGGTCTGATGAGTCCAAATGTGAGATTTTTGGTTCCAACCGCCATGTCTTTGTGATGCGCAGAGTAGGTGAACAGATGATCTCCGCATGTGTGGTTCCCACTGTGAAGCATGGAAGAGGAGGTGTGATGGTGAGGGGGTGCTTTGTTGGTGACACTGTCAGTGATTTATTTAGAATTCAAGGCACTTAACCAGCATGGCTACCACAGCATTCTGCAGTGATATGCCATCCCATCTAATTTGCGATTAATGGGACGATCATTTGTTTTTTACCAGGACAATGATCCAACACACCTCCAGGCTGTGTAAGGGCTATTTGACGAAGAAGGAGAGTGATGGAGTGCTGCATCAGATGACCTGGCCTCCACAATCACCTGACCTCAACCCAATTGAGATTGTCTGTGATGAGTTGGACCATAGAGTGAAGTGAAAGCAGCCAACAAATGCTCAGCATATGTGGGAACTCATTCAAGACTGTTGGAAAAGCATTCCAGCTGAAGCTAGTTGAGAGAATGCCAAGAGTGTGCAAAGCTGTCATCAAGGCGAAGGGTGGCTACTTTGAAGAATCTAAAGTATAAAATATAATTTGATTTGTTTAACACTTTTTGGGTTACTAGATGATTCCATATGTTATTTCATAGTTTTGATGTCTTCACTATTATTCTATAATGTAGAAGATAGTAACAACTTTAGACTGGTACTGTATAAGGCATTAAACTGCAGTCGTATACTACTGAGGTAGTCATTCAAAAAAAAATTACATATGAGTTAATAACTAAGAAGCTGATTTAAAAAATTTTGCTTATTCTATATAAATAGGTCATGCATCTTGCATAATAATAGAAAACAGATTCCTACCGGTTCAAGATAATGGTGACATCATCATCATCTAACGGCGCAGACAATGATCAACTAGGGGGAAATCCGGATAGACCAGCCTGCCACTGTGCCTGTCACCTTATAAACCGTTGAAAGTAGTCCAACAACTGATCCAAATGGAATGAATGGAATGAAACATTCAAATCACAGGGATTTTGCGCCATTATTTCAAATGTCATTTTCAATGCATTTTTCAGCCTAGAGTAGAATATTGTACTCACTTTTATTATTCATTGCATTGTGGTGCTATAGGCTAATCTATACTGAACAAAATTATAAACGCAACATGCAACAAATTTGCAAACATATTTCATGCCACTTTTGTTACTTTTTTTATTTATTGTATACGTTTAAAGTACATAATTCCATCACAATTCCATCATATTTTATGTTTAAAAAAGTTAGTACCAGAAGGAGGCTGCATACATTGACCGTGGGCGCAGTACCGCACATCATAAGCCATACAGAGTATAGACATAAGAGTACCCTAGCACATATAAGTAACGTGCAAATCCAAGCGACAGAACTGATGCACATCGCATACAACACGCCAGCCATGACAACACAGTTTTGTTATAATATGCACTGAACAAAAATATAAACTAACAATTTCAAACATTTCACTGAGTTAGTTCATATAAAAAAAAGGTAAGGGCGTCCATCACAAAATCAGTCAGTATCTGGTGTGAGCACCATGTGCCTCGTGCAGCGCGACACATCTACTTCGCATAGACTTGATCAGGCTGTTGATTGTGGCGTAATACCATGTTGTCCAACTCTTTTTCAATGGCTTTTTCGAAGTTGCTGGAAATTGGTGGGTGACATGTCTGGTGAGTATGCAGGCTATGGACGCTTCCAGGAATTGTGTACAGATCCTTGAAACATTGGGCTATGCTTCATCATCCTGAAACACGAGGTGATGGCGGCGGATGAATGGCACAACAGTGTGTCTCAGCAGGTCGTCATGATATATCTGTGCATTCAAATTGAGATCGATAAAATGCAATTGTGTTCGTTTTCCGTAGCTTATGCCTGCCCATACCATAACCTGACCCCCACCGTATGGGCACTCTGTTCACAACGTTGACATCAGCAAACTGCCCTCCCACACAACGCCATACACATGGTCTGTGGTTGTGAGGTTGGACATACTGCCAAATTTTCTAAGATGTTGGAGGTGGCTTATGGTCAAGAAATTAACATAAAATTCTCTGGCAACAGCTCTGGTGGACATTCCTACAGTCAGCATGCAAATTGCATGCTCCCTCAACACAATGACACAGATGTTTCATGTTGTGTGACAAAACTGCACATTTTAGACGGACCTTTTATTGTTCCCAACACAAGGTGTACCTGTGTAGTGATCATGGTGTTTAATCAACTTCTTGATATGCCACACCTGTCTGATAGATCTTGGCAAAAGAGAAATGCTCACTTACAGGGATGTAAACACATTTGTGCAAAACTTTTGAGAGAAATACATTTTTGTGGGTATGAAAAATGTCTAGGATTTTTTTATTTCAGCTCAAAAAAATGGAACCAACACTTTACATGTTGCATTTATATTTTTGTTCAGTTTAGGTAATTGTATTGACCCTAAACAAGATTAAAAAAGGGTAGCTTTTTGAGCTGTGTGACTCATGTCTTCACTGTTCTCTCCGCTGCCTACCAGCTATTGCTCTTTGCTCTTGTGGATTTATATTGAAAATTGGTGTAACTTTGAATTATTGTATATATGGTATGAGAGCTAGCCTACTGGAGATCTGGACAAATGACGCAACTACCACTATTGTCACTATGAGTGGTGGATAAAGTGCAGGATAGATATTTAAACTGATAGACTATTTTATTAATCTTACCTGTTGTATAGTTAGCATGGAAACCCTACATTTGGATGAATTGGTGTCTTTCGGCAATTAAGTTTGTTGTTAGAGGACCTCTTCACTGAGGAATGTGGTTGTTTTTTAAATATATATGTGTGTGTTTCCTAGGCTCCTGCCTTGGTTGTGTAATTGCTGGGTCTTGTAATGCAGGGCTCCCTCAAAAAGAGACCTGGATCTCAATGGGAATCCCCTGCTATAATAAAGGTTAAATAAAAAATTAAGTAGAGCATACACATCAATGTTAAATCTCCCTTTGGCAACTCTGCAGCGCTCCCTAGTTAATTTTGAGTTCAAAGAAAGCCTTCCCCTCTCTCCCAACAGCAGTGATTACATTTATACAGCCCCCAAGAGCAAACACACAGCAGCATAACAACCAACCTCCAGCTTGAAACAATACAAGCCCCCTACATCTCTGTTTCAAGTGTAAGAGGTTTCATTCACAATTTTCAGTGATATTACGAGTCATTTGATCTTTGTTTCCAAACTGGCTAAGGTCAGATGATTCACAGTCTCGCCAGATGCTTGTTCAGAGGACAAGGTAATCCCTCAATGTGCCCCGCACTGCGGCGGCTCCAATCTCTCCTCCTTCTAATGCCAGCTTTCTACAGAGTCTCTTCAAAAGGTAAAAGCCTCCAACAAAAAGCAGGTATTTACTGCGCATACCACAGGTGGCTGTTGGCACCTTAATTGGGGAGGACGGGCTCATAGTAATGGCTGGAATGGAATAAATGGAATGGTATGGAACATTGTTCCCATGTGTTTGATACCATTCCATTCACTCCATTCTAGCCATTATTATGAGCTGTCCTCACCTCAGCAGCCTCCTGTGGCGCATACTGTGAACTAAATCCCCTAAAGAAGTGGTGTGTTTGCAGCCGTGGGAAAAGACACCAGCGAGATAAAGAGAAATGCATTTATAATCACGCTGATCCCCACAAGCTGCAAGCAAAGCATTGCACTGTTTCATGATGCGTCACTGCCAATGGTGTCAGGCCATTGAACTTTGATATGCGTTGAGCAGCTCAAGGTAACTAGGTTTGTTCTTGCTCACCTGAGCAGTTTCTCATTCCACAGCAGCTCGGCCCTTAAAGCTTATTCTGTTTAACCTCAGGGCTCCCGCCTATTGTCTTGAATTTTACGAGGTGAAAAGGGTTCTTTTTGGGGATGAATCTCTGTAAATACCGGAGAAAATTCATTCTATGCTCAATACTTGGGTGATGAAATTTACAACCTAAGTTTGCATCCCAAATGGCACCCTATTCCCTATTTGGTGCATTACATTAGACCAGGGAGCCTAGGGTTCTAGGCCCGATTGCATAAAACGTCTTCAGTGTTTCCATTATGGATAATTTCCCCTTACCTAAGGGAATTGTTTAAGGGAGTTGCATAAAGCCCCTCAAATATTCCCTCAGGTAACGGCATGCTTAAGTGATTTTACGGTAGTTTGAAGGCATGTAATGGCAGAAAGAATATCATGATTACCATGGCGATGACCTGATTCACTGACTTAGCATCTTGTCAGATCGCATTGATTTTGTGAGATAGCTATTGATGAACTCACGAGTAATTAACTTTACAATCACCATTACACTCACCATTGATCATTTCTTGTTTTTAATCTGTGAGAAAAGCGCTACACCTGGTGGAAAGAGGCTGTACGGCACAGAATGAGTTTCATAATGCCTGCCGTATGTTACGTCGTGACATGTCACAATTTAACGTACAGCATTGGAGGTTTCAGTTTTATACTATTGGTCCATTACCATGTCAATCAACTCTTGAATAGAAATGTAGTTCACACCCGGCATTTTGATGCCAACACAGTCCCATTATTTTCATTGCAGCCTTGTTTGAACGCTGCGGTTGCGCAAATGTGTACGGATTGGGGTTAGTCACCGTTACTAGCTGTTAGCTAGCAACTCACATTTGTCATTTAGGTTGTGTGAGTCAGATGTCAAGGGGCCACTACTGAGGGTGCTAGCTATTAAAGGGTGAGTACTGTAGCTGGCTAACTATAACTAACGCTATTTGATAAATGTTTTATGTTTGTAGCTGTCTAGTAACAGTGCTATGTAGATAGATATGTGTGCTTGGCTAGTGTTTTATTATAGCTAGCTAGCTAGCTAGGTAGCTACATAATGTGTGTTAGCTTGGCAAACAATAGCATGTAGCTGACGTTACTGTATAGACGAGAAGGCGGGAAGAGAATGGCCACTTGCCATTTTTAAGGTAAAGTCTTTACTTTTTACTTCTTTACTTTTTGTTGTTAAAACTCTTAGTATCACCAACATACCTGATTTAGTAGGTCATGTCATAATAATATTGAATGCCATTCCCCTTCTGACAGTAGAATCTGCTCCTCTCCATTACCCAACATAAAGCCCACAGCAATTGCAATGCTTTTGCTATTCTAATGTTACCTAAACCTTCATAAAAAACAACCAAATATACAGTATAGAATGTTTAATTACTGTTAGAATGTTGCTTTTAGCTTGAATCGAGGCCCAACACGTCTTATGTTAACTGTTTAATGCTGGTATAGAGATCATATAATCACTTAACCATGACAATAAACGAAAGCTAAATCTTTTTATTATTCAACATTAATATGAATAAAAATTCTTTCTTGAAAATATAACAGTTGTGTTCTGCACTGTTCATGCTACCTATTGAATATTTTCATGCCTTCTCACAGGGGATTGAAGCATAGCCAGTGTTGCTTGTTGTTTTGGCCTTGGTTGGACGTGCTTTTAAGCTAGAAAGTGTTGGTTTGGTCTTACAATACCTGCCAAACAAAGCTACACTTACTGGCCTTAACATTTAACTATTTGAACATATCTCTCAACATACAAATTTGTTCTTAACTGACTTGCCTAGTTAAAAAAAACACAAACAAATTTAATATACAGTGTTTTGGTTTATTTTTCAGAAGTGCATACTGAAGGTAATTTGAAAAAAGAAGATGGAGGGGAGTAAATTCGATTATAATGCCCTAAGTAATTTGAGGAAAAAAATAGCAAAAAGGGTGAATCAGTTAATTTTGTCAGCTCAGAGAGAGGTCCTGGAATGTGTTCCGGAAGTTAACGGCGCAGGTCAAGACCCTAGCATGGAAAATATGAACATGTCTGATGTAGAAGTGGTGGATTGGCAAGGGTCTGGTGTTGACAATTTTACAGACAGTGAGAGAAGTGAGGGAGACAGTGATGAGAGTGATGGTGATGAGAGTGAAGTCTTGATGGGCCGCCTGGCAGACTGGGCTGTTGAGTTTAGGATTCCGTTGATTGCCTTATCTGCCCTGTTGTTAATTCTTTGAATTTACCATCTTTACTGGGCACAAAAACTTTGTACAAAACAATTTCACTACTTTGGAATAGTTCATGCACTTAACAAACTATTGCAAATACTATGGTCTCGAGTTCCGGACAGGCATGGTTTTAAGTTGTAGCTTCACTTTGATGGCCTTACTCTTTTTAAGAGTTCTGCCATTCAGTTTTAGCCAATACTCGGAATTGCCCAAGGACATGTCAAAAAGCCTGTGATTATTGCCCAAAACCAACTTCTTTGAATGTGTACTTAAGCAAGATGGACACTGAGTTAAAAAGCATAAGTAGGGGTTTTCTTTTCATGGGAATTTTTGTTTTATTAAATGTAACTTCTGTAATATGTGATGCCCCAGCGAGAGCATTTATAAAATGTGTTAAGTCCCACACTGGATGTCTACATTGGGTGTCTACACAGGCAACCGTATGACATTTCCTGTGGTTAATGATTAGAACCAACGAGTGCTTTAAACAGTTACTGGATGAAGAACACCACCATAAACAGTCTCCTCTTTCGGATACTAATATTGATTTGGTGCCAGGCTTCCCTCATGACTACATGCATTTAGTTTGTTTGGCGGTCTTGAGGCTCCTGTTGGATCTGTGGATGGACAGTAGTGGTCCACTGCGTTGTCGTATTTCTTCCTCTCAAGATTCCTTCATCTCGGAAAGGCTTGTAGCTTTAAGGGGCGACATCCCAATGGTGTTTGCCAGAAAACCACGTCCAATTGCTGACAGAATAACATGGAAAGCGACAGAGCTGCAACAGTTTTTCCTCTACACAGGTCCACTTGTTCTTGAGGATGAGTTGCAGCCACCTGTGTGTGACAATCTCATGTTCCTTTCTGTTGGTGTATATCTTTTAGCGAGTAAAGAATATTGTTTAACAATAAATTACCTAGCCAAAACATTGCTTGTCTCATTTGTTCACCACTTTGGACAACTAAGGTCAGGAATTTATCATTTATAACACAACTGTCGTTCTGCCCCTGAACAAGCAGTTAACCCACTGTTCCTAGGCCGTCATTGAAAATAAGAATTTGTTCTTAACTGACTTGCCTAGTTAAATAAAGGTAAAATAAAAAAATAAATACATGGCTTGGTACATCTCAGTGAAGATGTCAAACTACATGGACAATAGTGGGAAAAAAGGTATTTGGTAAACAATAAAGTAAAGAAATAAAACAACAGGATCTTTATGCTTTCATTAATAAAATAATGATAAAAATACTATTTCTAAACACACACACAGTCACGTTGTACAACGCCATTATGGCTATTTGCAGGGCTATATTTTGGCCTTTATGGGCGGCGCACAATTGGCCCAGCATTTCTCTCCCTCTAAAAACAGAAATAAATGTTTTGGCCTTTACACATATTATTTTGGCCTTCCTTCAGATTACAATCCCTATTTAATTTTTTTGAAAAAGAAATAACCTCCAAAATATCATTATATTAACAAGTTGATGACACAGTCAAATAGCCAGCAGCTACATAAGGCTGAGTGACTCACTCATTCATGGCTTTGGATCAAAATAAATAAGTACCAACATCCTTTCTCATAGTCTTTTATATAGAAATGTTTTGGTTATCCTGACCTGGACATCATGTACAGTATTATAATAGCCCATAATGGGCTATTAGCAGGACAATATGCCTTTACCAACACCTCTCTGTATTTTGATACTTTGCGGATGGGGCCTCCCCAGTGGCGCAGCTGTCTAAGTCACCGCATTGCAATGCAAAACGCGTTGCTACAGATACCCGTGCCGGCCGCTACCGGGAGAACCATGAGGTGGATTTTGGTTTTAATTTAGAATCCCTCAATCTTCTATACGTAATTATTGGCGGAGAGTCTCGTCATGCTTTTCAATATACTGTTGGCCTACCGTAGGCGACATGAGTCTCACTAGTGTTGAGTGATGCGCTCTAGGTCTTATTTATTTAAAGAGCATATTGAAGTTAGAAGCAATTGGATTTGAAGCAAGCTATTTTTAGTACCGTTTTGTGCTGCTCTGAGACAAGCATGGGGACTGGTCTTGATACATTTTCACTGATTTTCCGTTTGGCTATTGGTTAGACTAGAATTAGAAAAGTACGGTGTAGAAATGTATTGCTTTTAGTGTAACATTTGTTTAACTAGGCAAGTAACTTAGGAACAAATTCTTATTTTCAAGTACAACCTACTCCTTCCACATCGGGGAATTGAACCCCTGTACCACCGCATAACGATGCTGGCACCAAGATCACACTCAATGAGCTGTATACAGGAAAATGTTCATCCAGAGAAGGCACTCCTAGTGGCCGGGGACTTTAATGACGGGAAACTTAAATCTGTTTGACCTAATTTCTACCAGCAAAAAAAAACTCCTACCTTTACTCCACACACAGAGCCGTGTACAAAGATCTCCCTTGCCCTCCATTTGTTAAATCTGACCATAATTATTTCCTCCTGATTCCTGATTAGAGGCAAATACTAAAGATTGAAGCACCAGTGACTCGGTCTATAAGAAACTGGTCAGATGAAGCAGACGCTAAGCTACAGGACTGTTTTGCTAGCACAGACGGGAATATGTTCCGGGATTCTTCTGATGGCAATGAAGAGTACGCCACATCAGTCATAGGCTTCATCAATAAGGTCATCGATGACGTCATCCACACAGTGACCGTATGTACATACCCCAACCAGAAACCATGGATTACAGGCAACATTCCCCATGAGCTAAAGGGTAGATCTGCCGCTTTCAAGGAGCGGGACTCCAACCCGGAAGCTTATAAGAAATCCCGATATGCCCTCTGACGAACCATCAAACAGGCAAAGCCTCAAAACAGGACTAAGATTGAAACGTACTACACTGGCTCCGACGCTTGTCGTATGCTTGCAAACTATTACAGACCACAAAGGGAAGCACAGCAGCAAGCTGCCCAGTGACACGAGCCTACCAGATGAGCTAAATTACTTCTATGCTGATTCGAAGCAAGTAAAACTGAAGCATGAATGAGAGCATCAGCTGTTCCAGATGACTGTGTGATCACACTGATGTGAGTAGGGCCTTTAAACAGGTCAACATTCACAAGGCTACAGGGACAGACGGATTACGAGAATGTGTCCTCCCAGCATGCGCTGACCAACTGGAAAGTGTCTTCACTGACATTTTCAGCCTGTCCCTGACTGAGTCTGTAATACCAACATGTTTCAAGCAGACCACCATAGTCCCTGTGCCCATGAACACTAAGGTAACCTGCCTAAATGATTACCGACACGTAGCACTCACGTCTCTAGCCATGAAGTGCTATGAAAGGCTGTTCATGGCTCACATCAGCACCATTATCCCATTATCCCTAGACCCACTCCAATTTTCATTCCACCCCAACAGATCCACAGATGATAGGGAGGAGGTCAGAGATCTGGCTAGGTGATGCCAGGACAACAACCTCTCCCTCAATGTGATCAAGATAAAGGAGATGATTGTGGACTACAGGAAAAGGAGGACTGAGCAAGCCCCCATTCTAATCGACGGAACTGCAGTGGAGCAGGTTGAGAGGTTCAAGTTCCTAAGTGTCCACATCTCCAACAAACTATCATGGTCCAAAGACACTAAGACAGTTGTGAAGAGGGCATGACAAAGCTTATTCCCCCACAGGAGACTGAAAAGATTTGGCATGGGTCTTCAGATCCTCAAAAGGTTCTACAGCTGCACCATCAATAGTGTCATGTCGCTGCGGCCTCCGACCGCAAGGCACTACAGAGGGTAGTGCGTATGGCCCAGTTCCTCACTGGGACCAAGCTTTCAACCATCCAGGACCTCTATACCAGGCGCTGTCAGAGGAAGGCCCTAAAAATTGTCAAAGACTCCAGCCACCCTAGTCATAGACTGTTCTCTCTGCGCAAGTGGTACCGGAGCGCCAAGTCCAAAAGGCTTCCTAACAGTTTTTACCCTCAAGCAATAAGACTCCTGAACAGCTAATCAAAGGGCTACCCAGCCCCCTCTTTCATGCTGCTGCTACTCTCTGTTTATTATCTTTGCATAGTCACTTTAACTCTACCTACATTTACATTTTACCTCAACTAACCTGTGCGCCCGCACATTGACTCTGTACCGGTGCCCCCTGCATATAGCCTCGCTATTGTTATTTTACTCTTTGTTTAATTATTTGTTACTTTTCTTTTCTATTTTTTTCTGAACACTTCTTAAAGCGTTGTTGGTTAAGAGCTTGTAAGTTAGCATTTCACTGTAAGGTCTACACTTTTTGTATTCGGCACATGTGACAAATAACATTTGACTTGAATTGGAGGGATGCTAAACATTGATCATAAACAAACACATTAGATCCAGGCCCCTATCCCCGATTTAACTATGAATTATACTTCTCACATTCTCCCAGTTGAAGCAGGTGGACAAAACTGTGTGAAATGGTAATGGAAATCGAAACCAGACACATAAAGCTGAATAAAATTGTTGCGCTGACTCACAAGGTTAAAGTTCCCTGTCAATGCACCATCTGCATAGAGAAGTGAAAGCCCAAAGCAGTCACGACACAAGTTGCAAGCCACTTCATAGCATTGTTGCATAATCTACCTCTCAGAAAAAGCTCAGACTACTGTGTTAAGCAAAAACACCAACTGTTCCTTAGCAACCAGTATACATATAGATTTCTGTTTTAATACTAATAGCCCACATATTCACAAATTAGGCTCTAAATCACAAAAGGTCAGGGGAAGCGTATCACAAGATAAGGCTTTTGAACACAGCCGCTTCGTTAAATTTAATTTCATCAATCAGGAGTACATAGTATTGTGCCACACTGGGAGTGATTTTGGTTGCGTCCCCAAGATCCATATTTTATACCCTCACACCTACTCCACTAGCCTATGGGAGTATACCAATATAATTTGACCAACTAACTTTGTAGCAGGAAGTTGAGTATGATTATAAGCTCACGTTCAAGCCCACATACAAAGCAATATTAAGCTTATATCCAGTGCCTTTGAACCTGCATTAAGTTACCATGAGAACGTTATTACTTTTCTTTGTGCAAATATTTCAATTAGAGCTTTATCGCCAGCTAGATCTGATGTAAATTATAAAGGATTTATTCTTCTGAAACAATGTATCTATAAACTCCATTGAACACCAGAAAAAAAGCCTGGAGCAAGCACAAGTGTTTTACAGTGGCTTGCGAAAGTATTCACCTCCCTTGGCATTTTTCCTATTTTGTTACCTTACAACCTGGAATTAAAATAGATTTTTGGGGGGGTTTGTATCATTTGATTTACACAACATGCCTGCCACTTTGAAGATGCAAATTAGATGCAAAATAAGACAAAGGAACTGAAAATTTGAGCGTGCATAACTATTCACCCCCTCAAAGTCAATACTTTGTAGAGCCACCTTTTGCAGCAAATACAGCTGTATGTCTCTTGGGGTATGTTTCTTCAAGCTCTGTGAAATTGGTTGTTGATCAGACAACCACTTTCAGCTTGGCACATCTAGCCACTGGGATTTTTGCCCATTCTTCAAAGCAAGACTGCTTCCGCTCCTTCAAGTTGGATGGGTTCCGCTGGTGTACAGCAAGCTTTAAGTCAAACAACAAATGCACAATTGGATTGAGGTCTGGGCTTTGACTAGGCCATTCCAAGACACTTAAATTCTTCCCCTTAAACCACTTAAGTATTGCTTTAGCAGTATGCTTAGGGTCATTGTCCTGCTGGAAGGTGAACCTCCGTTCCAGTCTCAAATCTCTGGAAGACTGAAATAGGTTTCCCTTAATTCTAGTAGGTCCCAATCCAGATCCGGGAGCACCCTCATCAGTAAAAAAGCTGACTAGCATAGCCTAGCATAGCGCCACAAGTAAATACTAGCATCTAAATATCATGAAATCACAAGTCCAAGACACCAGATGAAAGATACACATCTTGTGAATCCAGCCATCATTTCTGATTTTTTAAATGTTTTACAGGGAAGACACAATATGTATTTCTATTAGCTAACCACGATAGCAAAAGACCCAACTTTTTTTTCCCACTATTTTTTTACTGCATAGGTAGCTATTACAAATTCGACCAAATAAAGATATAAATAGTCACTAACCAAGAAACAACTTCATCAGATGACAGTCTGATAACATATTTATTGTATAGCATATGTTTTGTTCGAAAAATGTGCATATTTCAGGTATAAATCATAGTTTGACATTGCAGCCACTATCACAACTAGAATATCTACAGAGAGCAACGTGAATTACCCAAATACTCATCATAAAACATTTCTTAAAAATACACAGTGTACAGCAAATGAAAGACAAAGATCTTGTGAATCCAGCCAATATTTCAGATTTTTTAAGTGTTTATTAAGAACTAATGTATATTTCATTTGCTGTCCAACCTGTATTTTTTTGTCAAGTTTAGGATTAGTTACTGATTAGATTAGGTGCCTCTCCCAAGATTTCTCCCGACATATTGTTGGCAGCTTGGCTACTATTCTCATTGTATAACCACGATTTGTGCCGCTAAATATGCACATTTTCGAACAAACTCTATATGTATTGTGTAATATGATGTTATAGGACTGTCATCTGAAGAAGTTTGAGAAGGTTAGTGAAAAATGTAATATCTTTTGCTGGTTTATTCGTTATTGCTATTGTTGGCCTGAATCAATGCTGTTGTGTGGTTGGCTATTGTAGTAAGCTAATATAATGCTATATTGTGTTTTCGCTGTAAAACACTTAAAAAATCTGAAATATTGGCTGGATTCACAAGATCTGTGTCTTTCGTCTGCTGTACGCTGTGTATTTAAGAAATGTTTTATGATGAGTAATTAGATAATACACGATGGTCTCTGTAGTTATTCAAGTCACTTTGGTGAGAGTTGTGATGGTGGCTGCAATGTAAAACTATGATTTATTTCACATTTAAGTCATTTAGCAGACGCTCTTATCCAGAGCGACTTACAAATTGGTGCATTCACCTTATGATATCCACCGATTTATACCTGAAATTAGCACATTTTTCTAACAAAACATATGCTATACAATAAATATGTTATCAGACTGTCATCTGATGAGGTTTTTTCTTGGTTAGTGGCTATTTATATCTTTATTTGGTCGAATTTGTGATGGCTACTGATGGAGTAAAAAAATGGTGGAGTAAAGAAGTGGTGTCTTTTGCTAACGTGGTTAGCTAATAGATTTACATATTGTGTCTTCCCTGTAAAACATTTTAAAAATCAGAAATGATGGCTGGATTCACAAGATGTGTATCTTTCATTTGGTTTCTTGGACTTGTGATTTCATGACCATTTTATTATATGATATCCCTGTGGCTTTAGGCTAGGCTATGCTAGTCAGCTTTTTTGATGGGGGGGATCCCGGATCCGGGTTTGTGAGGCGTTAGAGGTTAACCTGTCTAGGATCAGCGTGGCGCTAGCGGCACACCCCCCCCCCCCCCCCCACTGAAAAACCAGTGCCGCGAAATTCAAAAAAAATATTTTTTTAAAATATTTAACTTTCACACATTAAAGTCCAATACAGCTAATGAAAGACACAGATCTTGTGAATCCAGTCAACATGTCCGATTTTTAAAATGTTTTACAGGGAAGACACAATATGTAAAGATGTACATCTATTACCTAAAAACACATTAGCATAATCCACCATCTTTTATTTGTCCACCAACACCAGTAGCCATCACCAATTCGGCTAAACTAAGATATTTATAGCCCCTAACCAACAAAAAAACTCATCAGATGACAGTCTGATAACATATTTATGGTATGGGATAGGTTTTGTTAGAAAAAAGTGCATATTTCAGGTAGATGGCATAGGTTACAATTGCACCCACCGTCACAAATGGAATAGAAAAACTACTTAGAGCAACGTGTTTACCTACTTACTAATCATCAAACATTTCGTAAAAATACACAGCATACACGAATCGAAAGACACAGATCCTGTGAATACAGACAATATTTCAGATTTTCTAAGTGTCTTACAGCGAAAACACAATAAATCGTTATATTAGCATAGCACATAGCACATAGCAGCCCAGCATTGATTCTAGCCAAAGTGAGCGATAACGTCAACATCGCCAAAAATATATTAATTTTTTCACTAACCTTCTCAGAATTCTTCAGATGACACTCCTGTAACATCATATTACACAATGCATATAGAGTTTGATCGAAAACGTTTATATTTAGCCACCAAAATCATGGTTAGACAATGTGAAATGTAACTCAGCTGGTCAGAATATGTCCTTGCGCCACTTAGACAGTGATCTACTCTTATACATAAATACTCATAAACGTGACTAAAAAATATAGGGTGGACAGGGATTGATAGACAATTTAATTCTTAATACAATTGCGGAATTACATTTTTTAATTTATCCTTACTTTTCAATACAGTTTGCGCCAAGCGAAGCTACGTCAAAAAACATGGCGTCCTAAGCCACTAAAATGTTTCGACAGAAACACGATTTATCATAATAAAAATGTCCTACCTTGAGCTGTTCTTCCATCAGTATCTTGGGCAAAGGATCCTTTCTTGGGAGTAAGCGTCTTTTGGTGGAAAGCTGTCCTCTTGCCATGTGGAAATGCCAACTGCGTTCGGGATGAACTGAAAAGCGTGCCCAACTATTCACATCGTTTCAAAAATAAATGTCCCAAAATCGCACTAAACGGATATAAATTGCTATAAAACGCTTTAAATTAACTACCTTATGATGTTTTTAACTCCTATAACGAGTGAAAAGATGACCGGAGAAATATAACAGGCTAAACTAACGCTTGGAACAGGTGCGGGCCGGTGTCCTCTAGGCGCATGACGCAGCTCCAAAAGAATGACTATCCTCAGGGTTTTTTCATTTGTAGTGCCTGTGAACGCGCAATCGACCCCATTGGAATCGTCATCACGTAAAGGCATCCAGGGGAAGACGTAAGAAGTGTCCGTATAGTCATAGCAATGACAGTGCCCTTTTAACTGACTTCAGAACAGTGGCCAACATTTCTCAAATCTGACTCCATGTCAGGGAAATTGCTGTAGAATGGGCTCTGTTCCACTTAGAGACAAAATTTCAACTCCTATAGAAACTATAGACTGTTTTCTATCCAATAATAATAATAATATGCATATTGTACGATCAAGGATTTTGTGGGAAGCCGTTTCAAAAATTACCCAATTAGCATAAATAGTCTAAACAGCGCCCCCATCCCCAACAGGTTAAAGAAATCCCACTAAACCCTCCAACGAACCAGGACTTAGATCGATTCGTACCACATCGGCTCTGACGCTCGTCGGATGTGGCAGGGCTTGCAAACTATTACAGACTGCAAAGGGAAGCAAAGCCGAAAGCTTCCTAGTTACACAAGCCTACCAGACGAGCTAAATAAAACCTATCTGAGTCTGTAATACCAACATATATCAAGCATACCACCATAGTCCCTGTGCCCAAGAACACTAAGGTAACCTACCTAAATGACTACTTACCCGTAGCATTCACGTCTGTAGCCATGAAATGCTTTGAAAGGCTGGTCATGGCTCACATCAACACTATTATCCCAGAAATCCTAGACCCCCTCCAATTTGCCTACCGCACCAATAGATCCACAGATGATGGAATCTCTATTACACTCCACACTGCCCTTCCACAACTACACGAGAATGCTATTCATTGACTACAGCTCAGCGTTCAACACCATAGTGCCCTCAAAGCTCATCACTAAGCTAAGGACCCTGGAACTAAACACCTGCCTCTGCAACTGGATCCTTGATTTCCTGACGGGCCAGCCCCAGGTTGTAAGGGTAGGTAACATCACATCCGCCACGCTGATCCTCAACACGGGGGCCCCTCAGGGGTGTGTGGTCAGTCCCTTCCGGTACTCCCTGTTCACTCATGACTGCACAGCCAGGCATGTCTCCAACACCATCATTAAGTTTGCTGATGACACAACAGTGGTAGGCCTGATCACCGACAACGATGAGACAGCCTATAGGAAGGAGGTCAGAGACCTGACCGTGTGGTGCCAGGACAACAACCTCTCCCTCAACGTGATCAAGACAAAGGGGATGATCATGGGCTACAGGAAAAGGAGGACCGAGCACAACCCCATTCTCATCGACGGGGCTGTATTGGAGCAGGTTCAGAGCTTCAAGTTCCTTGCGTCCACATCACCAACAAACTAACATGGTCCAAGCACACCAAGACAGTCGTGAAGAGGGGACAAAAACCTATTCCTCCTCAGGATACTGAAAGAATTTGGTATGGGTCATCAGCTCCTCAAAAGGTTTTACAGTTGCACCATCAAGAGCGTCCTGACGGATTGCATCACTGCCTGGTATGGTAACTGCTCGGCGTCTGACCACAAGGCACTACAGAGGGTAGTGCGTACGGCCTAGTATCTTAGTGGGGCCAAGCTTCCTGCCATTCAGGACATCTATACCAGATGGTGTCAGAGGAAGGCCCTAAAAATTGTCAAAGACTCCAGCCACCCTACTCATAGACTGTTCTCTCTGCTACTGCACAGCAAGCGGTACCGGAGTGCCAAGTCTAGATCCAAGAGGCTTCTAAAAAGCATCTAACCTAAAGCCATACGACTCTTGAACAGATGATCAAATGTGACATGATTCAGGAACCTAGGCGTATGTCGCAAGTCACAACTTAAAGTCATCGCCTATTCAATTCCCTGTAATATATGGATCTGTTTGCACTTCCTACGCCTTCCACTAGATGTCAACAGTCAGTAGAACGTGGAATGAAGCTTATGCTGTGTTGTGGGACTGGATGGGGGGTGTTTGAGTCAGTGGTCTGGCAGAGTGCCAGTTCTTGGTCATGCACTTTCCTCATGATATCGTCATGCGTTCCATTACTTATAGAGACTGAAAAGAATGCTCCGGTTGGAAAGTTATTGGATATATATGATAACAACATCCTGAAGATTGATTCTCTACTAAGTTTGACCAGTTTATTCGACTTGTAATAAAACTTTTTGAAGTTTTCAACCGACGTTTGCCTGCAGCTGCGTGAGCGTTTGGACATGTGTACTACACATGCTATCAAAATTAGTTAATTGGACATAAGCAATGGACATTATCGAACAAAACAACGATTTATTGTGGAACTATGATTCCTGGCACTGCATTCTGATGAAGATAATCAAAGGAATCAAAGGGAATCAAAGTGAATATTTATGATGTAATTTCGTATTTCTGTTGACTCCAACATGGCGGAGAAATATTGTTAAATCTGAGCGCCGTCTCAGATTATTGCATGGTGTGCATTTTACGTAAAAAATGTTTTAAATCTGACACAGCGGTTGCATTAAGAACAAGTGTATCTTTAATTATATGTAAAACATGTATCTTTCATCAAAGTTAATGATGAGTATTTCTGTTATTTGACGTGGCTCTCGGTAATTACTATTTTGGAGGCATTTCTGAACAAGGCGCCAATGTAAACCGAGATTTGTGGATATAAATATGCACATCATCGAACAAAACATAAATGTATTGTGTAACATGATGTCCTATGAGTGTCATCTGATGAATATTATCAAAGGTTAGTGATTAATTTTATCTCTATTTCTGCTTTTGTGTGACTATCTAAGGCTGGGAAAAATGTTTGTGTGTTTTTTGGATTTGGTGGTGATCTAACATAAATATATGTTGTGTTTTCGCTGTAAAACATGTAACAAATCGGACACGATGGGTAGATTAACTTCTTCTGACTGCAAGCCCGACGTCGGTACACTTATGACAACAGCCAGCTCAAGTGCAGGGCGCGAAATTCAAAACATGTATATTTTTTTAATATTTAACTTTCACACATTAACAAGTCCAATACAGCATATGAAAGGTAAACATCTTGTGAATCCAGCCAACATGTTCGATTTTTAAAATGTTTTACAGGGAAGACACAATATGTAAATCTATTAGCTAACCACGTTAGCAAAAGACACCACTTTTTTTTACTCCAACAGTTTTTTACTCCATCAGTAGCTATCACAAATTTGACCAAATAAAGATATAAATAGCCACTAACCAAGAAACAACTTCATCAGATGACAGTCTGATAACATATTTATTGTATAGCATATGTTTTGTTAGAAAAATGTGCATATTTCAGGTATAAATCATAGTTTACATTGCAGCTACAGTCAGAAATTGCATCGAAAGCAGGCATAAAACTTAGAAACCAACGTCAAATACCTAATTACTCATCATAAAACATTTCTGAAAAATACATAGTGTACAGCAAATGAAAGACAGGCATCTTGTGATTACAGCCAATATTTCCGATTTATTAAGTGTTTTACAGCGAAAAAAAAATGTAGCGTTATATTAGCTTAGCACAATAGCCAGAAACACTTAATGAAATGAAATAACATCATAAAATGGGTCTTACTTTGCTGATCTTTCATCAGAATGTTGGACAAGGTGTCCTTTGTCCAGAATAGTCGTTGTTTGGATTCAGAATTGACACTTTCCCTCTTCATTTAGCAAGCGCGCTAGCCGGGTGGCACGACACTCTCCATGTCAACAAACGGAAGAGAACGGAACACGGCAAAACTCCCGAAAAAATTTCAATAATCTGATGAAACCATATTGAAAAAACATACTTTACGATGATATGGTGACATGTATCAAATAAAATCAAAGCCGGAGATTGTAGTCGCCTATAACGGCAGTTAAACAAAAGGCAATCCCACTGTCCAGCTCGTGCTCTTCAGAGTACCGAAAAGGGTGGACACGTCATTCCAAGATGATGTGTTCTATCTCAGACCAAGATAATCACCTAATTTCTTCTCTCACAGCCTCTTGACATCCAGAGGAAGGTGTATGACGTGCATGTATACTAATAGGTCTTGTGCCCATTTATAGGCAGGAAGAAGAACAGAGCATCGATTTCAGACTTTCCACTTCCTGGATAGGAAATGTGCTGCAGAAAGAGTTCTGTTTCACTCAAAGAAATAATTCAAACGGTTTTAGAAACTAGAGACTGTTTTCTATCCAATATTAATAATAATATGCATATTGTACGAGCAAGAATTGAGTACGAGGCCGTTTGAAATGGGCACATTTTATCTTTCTACTCAATACTGCCCCTTGCAGCCCAAACAGGTTAATGTCCCCAGGCCCTAGAATAAGCGTTTCCCCGTTTGCTTATGGCGGTATACAGCTCATTGAGTGAGGTTTTATTGCCAGCATCGGTCTGTGGTGGTGTGCTCTACAAGTGTGTTCTACACTTATCATGAGATACTCTACCTCATGCGAGCAAAACCTCGTGACTTCCTTAGATATCGTGCACAAGCTGTTGTTTACATACAGTATATGCATAGGCCCCTGCCTCGTGTCTTACCAGAGGCTGCTGTTCTGTCCTGCCGACGGAGTGTATAACCCGCCAGCTGTATGTTCTTATTGTCGTCGTTCAGCCACGACTCGGTGAAACATAAGATATTACAGTTTTTAATGTCCCGTTTGTAGGACATACGTGCTTTCAGTTTGTCCCATTGATTTTCCAGCGATTGAATGTTAGCTAGCAGGACGGAAGTCAAAGACAGATTTGCCACTCGTCGCCTGATCCTCACAAGGCACCCTGTTCTATTTCTGCGAAATCTCTGTTTCCTTCTCCAGCGAATGAAGAGGATCTGTGCTGGTCGGGTGTCTGAAGTATATCTCTCCCGTCCGACTCATTGAAGAAAAACGTTTTGTCTAATCTGAGGTGAGTAATCGCAGTTCTGATGTCCAGAAGCTCCTTTCAGTCATAAGAGACGGTAGCAGCAACATTATGTTCAAAACAAGTTATGAAAAATGCAAAAAAAAATAAAAAAAATAACATGGTTGGTTAAGAGCCGATAAGACGGCAGCCATCCCCTCCATAACCATCATTATAACACTTTGTATTCATGACAAAAAGTGAATAGCTTTGCCACAGTTTTTGCAGTATTACTTTAGTGCCTTGTTGAAAAACACGTTAAACTCTGTAACCATTTTAAAGTCCCATTGGCCTCATGATGAAATCCCTGAGTGGTTTCCTTCCTCTCCGGCAACTGAGTTAGGAATGATTCCTGTATCATTGTTGTGACGGGGTGTATTGATGCACCATCCAAAGTGTAATTAATAACTTTACCATGGTCAAAGGGAATATAAATGTCTGCTTTTCTACCAATAGCTGTCCTTTGGAAAGCATTGAAAAACCTCCCAGGTCTTTGTTGTTGAATCTGTGTTTAAAATTCACAGCTCTACTGAGGGACCTTACAGATAATTGTATGTGTGGGGTACAGAGATGAAGTAGTCATGTTTAAAACTATTATTGCACACAGAGTGAGTCTATGAAACATATTATGTGACTTGTTGAGCAAATGTTTACTCCTGAACTTATTTAGGCTTGCCATAACAAAGTGCTTTCCATTTGCATTCATTTGTAAAAAAAACAAACATATTTTTAACATAATTCCACTTCGACATGATGGGTTATTGTGTGTCGGCCTATGACAATACATCTCAATTTAATCTATTTTAAATTCAGGCTGCAACACAACAAAATGTGGAAAAAGTCAAGGAGTGTGAATACTTTCTGAATGCACTGTAAGTCATTTTAAAAATGTGGCCTAGGTGGTCTAGTGGTAAGTTATTGGTGTCGGCTTGGGTTAGAATCTGACCCACTGCCATTGTGACAAACTCTACCTATATTTCCCACTGTCTCACCTATGTCCAATACAATATGCAAAGGTAATGCCAAGGTATTGATTGAAAATTGTAATTTCCTTTGTAAGACTACACATTGTAAGCTACCACTACTTTTAACGTCAAGTGTCATCATAATCCCGACGAATCATTTCATGCAACCCTGTGACTTAATGCCAAGTTCCTTGCAAATGTCTTGAATGATCTTTCCATTCTATACATACATCATCAGTTGCACTCTTGATTTTAAAGTACCCGGTTCAACCATCCAGTGATGCAAAATGCACAGTAAATTACATCATACTATTCGGGCGGGAACTCTATACATATTTTATCATAACTATAATAAAAAAGATCATGTTTGATACGCATTTATTTTTCTTTATGGTCGGCATTCATTTGAATGTGTTAAAATGTATGATGAATTCCTACCAAATGATAATAGTTTTTTTTTGCTGTTAGGCTCCAGGCAGTGGCAGTCAGACACTGAGCAGCACAGACTCGTGTTGATTCACATGGGGCTCAGCTATTGCATAATGAACCTGGACAGAGAAAAATCACAGATGCTATTTTCAGTCAGTGCCAGTGACTGGTAGAAGCCTGGTGTTTCAATATGACACTTCAGTGTGTGTGTGTGGGTAGGCGCATGAGTGTGCATGTTTCAGTGTGTATTTGTGTGTATGTGTTGAGCATGTGTGTGGAAGGCAGGTGGACTACCTGGCATATTCCCACAGACACAATAGAACATTTTAGAAGTGGCATGAACATGCCACAACCACCCCTTTGTGTAGTTACCAGTTGCTCCATCTGCCCATCATTTCACCATTAACCCCTAATCTGTCTGAGACGATCGGGACAGTTTATTATGCAACCAATTCCCATCCAGTCTCACAGCTCAGCTCTTATTTATCAATGACTCAATCTCATGCACCTAATCCTTAATATCTCGTAAAACACACCACTATTCTATTATGGCATTTTGTGGCGAAAGGAATCTAATTTACTGCATATTCAACTCTTTACCTGCAATCTACTGAGCTGAACCTTACGGACTTTAGATAAAGGTTAAGTGTGCAACTGCATCCCAGAAAAGGGGAAAGTATTCCCGTTGCAGTCTAGGGGAGTGGCTCCTCGCCAAAACAATTGAAAAACTTGAGATTTTTCCAGACCTTATTGACAGATAGCAATTCTAATCAAACGACTACTCAAAAACCTGACACTTAATTGATTAATTTCATGTTGAAATTGTGAAGAGTACGATAGGAGACAGAGTGCTGGTTTCAAGCGCAGGGCGCAACAGGTGTTTATTAGTAAAGGACCACAGGAAGACGTAGGTAGCTGGGTCCAGGTGCAGGCAGAAGGTCATACACAGCGACTCCAAAAAGATAACAGTACAGGTAGGGAAAAGGCTAAGAACGTCATCCGAGAGATCAGGCAAGAGGTTGATGACAGGGAAACTGATAAGCAAAGGTACATTCAGGGAATAGACAAAAAGGCGTCGTTAGTGAGGAGGGCCAAAATCTACGATACATGGGAGGACTAATACAGAAATAAACAGAGCTCCGAATAGACCGTGTAACAAAACAAACAATACCTCACAAAGATGAGGTGCAAAGAATCGAACTAAATAGTGTGTGTGACATACAGGTGATCAGAATTCAGGTGATTGGGATCTGGAGAGTGAGCTGCATTCAGGGGATCTATGTGTTTGAGATTGTGAGCTGGAAGCAGATGTTACAGAAATAAAACAATGCCCAGCAAAGGACAGACAGTTATTGTATCAGTGGAAATGTGTTTTTCTCTCTTCCTTGATTTCTTGTCAAACTGCCAAGTTGTAACGCCAATCCTTAAGGCTACCAAAACAATTGTGTCTACTGTCTAGACAGAAAAGCTTAGGCTGTTTTTACACAGGCAGCCCAATTCTGATATTATTTTCACAAATTGCTTGGTCATTCAGATCTGTGATTCGTAAAAATGCCAATTAGTGGAAAAAATATCTGAATTTGGCCATCTGTGTAAACGTAGCCATACTGTATATGTCACCGAACAAGCCCTGTTCAATCAGTGGCCACATCAGAATAGAGTAGACTATCGCCTTTTATCAATTAGATATGCTTGCCTTCTTGCATCCTCTCTCCTCCGTCCTCTCTCGCCTACTTTTGAAAAAGGTCAAAGTAAATTGAGGCGAGTCGGCGAGGAGAGTGATGACGGTGGATGGAAATGTGCTTGCTTGAAATGAGACTGTCCTTCTCTGCTCGAGCATCATTAGGCAAATTACATTTACAGGGGTGATCCCAAAATGTGTACTGATCAAAACAATTTAAGGTAGTTGTGCAAGAAATTTTATAGATAAAACGATTCGTTTTTTTTTCCTCTGACAAAATAAAAGCTGATTCAAAGTGCGTGTGTCCGATTTCAAAACTCTTTTTATTAGTATCCTCGATGAAAGGTGGCCACTGAGCAAGGGAGGACATTCTTCCGTTTACCTACTAACAAATTGACAGACTCCTCGACCACTCGTCCACTTATTGGTTTCCGGGTCACGGAAGAGAGAGGACGGAGGACCGTCTTATACAGAAACAAGAAAACCTCGGTAGGCAGTTGAGGTATACCTGTGACTGGGTTTAGTTGACATGGCTTGAATGACCTTGCCATAACAGGCACTGAAACAAAGAAATAAGAGAATACAATCAGTAACAATGCTATTCAATAATGGTAATCATATTTTACTCCAAACAGACTATAAGCTTACTTATCAGAACAAATACCATACTGTTTACTTGTCTATATTTTGTTTCCCATGTAAAATATTGTTGTGCCTGATGAAAATCTCTTATCTCCATTTTTTGCCCTTAAAAAAAGGTTTGGAAAGCAGCAACTCCTCTCCTCTCTACTTTGAACATTTCATGACTAGGTCCAAGAAAATGTATTCAAAATAGCTTCCGAAGCTTCATAATTGTATGTTCATAAAGGGAAAAATGCATTTTTTTTTTCATTTCCTGAAAAAATTCTGTTTTGGAGACAAGAGGTTTTCATCAGACAGCAATGATATTGTATTCAAGCATATTACACACTCTATTATTTGTACAAATATCATTAAATATAATCTGATAATTTGACCCAATTAACCAAATGATAGTCACCATGCAGTGTAGGTTATTACAAAGAATTTCAAAACAGAGGAATCACAAATCTAACAAATCTACTCCTATATCCCAGCTGGTCATCCCATTTGCCCATCCCTCTGCCACCCACTGCTGACGAGACGCATGTTGGCATATGTCAGCCCCAAAACTGTACTGAGGTGGCCGATGCTGGGCCGGTGGGTATCTGTTGTAATCAGGTGAGGGCGGGCACAGGGCAGTGCCCCTTTCTGACATGATGGACACAGCCTGTAGTCCTCTAGCCTGTCCATCTGCCCCGCAGCAATCTCTTTAATCAGATCAGATTTACCCTGTATGCCTGGCAGGCTCCCAGACAACTGCCATTTTATCTGTGTGTGTGTGTGTGTGTGTGTGTGTGTGCGTGTGCGCGTGTGTGCGTGTGTGTGTGTGGTTATTTGAGTTATACTGTATAACATAGATGTGGGATGTTATTATCGTTCATTAAAAAGTAGCTTAAAAATATATCTCAAGACCACATTCACCATAAAATAAATGACAAACCAAACAAGGATCGTTAAAAAACAAGGATCAAATTCTTAATTTTGGTCTCACCTTCCACTGAAAAAGGCCGACAAGTGAAAATTAACATTTTCAGCTGAAATATGTAAACTGTTTCAGGAAACTAGACGTATGTCGCAGGTAACTACTATTTTTTAATCAAAATGCGTTTTTTGGCAGAAAAGCCTTTTCGAACATGTGAACTTTCATGTGCCTTAAATATGACGTCCTGTTTCTTTTCCGTTTTGTTTGTACAGCTTGCTTGGCCCGTTGTGTCAAGCCAATCTGGTTCACACTGACTGTGTGCAATGCCATAAGACTCATCTCAAGCTTTAGCCCCCACCCAAACTCTGACCATTTTTCTCTCCCTAGCAGAGCTGGTTAGGCTGTTTTCATGTTATCCAGAGCATTGGTGACTGTAACTGTGCTCCTGGCAACAATTTAATTCTGCTTTTTTGCCGACTTTTACTGACACCGGCCATATTCAACGGGTGTTGAGCGTTTGTAAAATACTCAGTTATTCTGTGCTCTGGCACACTCGCACAGTTGTTGCAGTGATATTCTATTGAAATGGATACTTGCAAAGTGGAGTCTTTTGTTAAGTTTTACTTTGCGATACGTTAAAAAAAAGCAGCGTTAGACAGGATTACCTACACATACTGACCAGTTCAAATAGACAGAAGCGTGCTACTGCAGACTCATCTCTCGGCATGTCCAGCCCATCAATATCTCAGCCAATCAATGCTAGCGGCAAGGTTGCTGGCTTTTTCTGTGGTTTACCAACTAGGCTTGTAATTTAACATTTATTTTTGCATTTACAGTTGGCATATAAGTTTATTATTAACTTCTTGAGAATACAGGGGGTGCTGTTTTCGCATTAGCATAATTTCCTCTACAGATTAAACTGCCTCTTATTTAATTATTGCTCTTACTACATGCATATAATTAATACCATTGGATAGAAAACAATCTATAGTTTCTAAAACCGTTTCAATTTTGTCTCTAAGTGAAACAGAAGTCATTTGACAGCACTTTCCCTGACCAAGAAGAAGAATGCAAGATGTGTATGCTCGCTTCAACGCTCTGCCTATATATGGTCACGCCACATATGACCCGAAACACACTTCATTCGTCTTCCTCTGGGTGTCAAGAGGACGTCAGAGGAGAAATTTTTTGTTTATCTTGTACTGACGTGAAATAAGACCTATTTCTTTGGCGTGACCGACAACTTCCGGTTCTCTGAATCGCGCGATTTGTAGGTGTGATTGTCTTCTGTTTTGCTGCCGTTACGGATGAAAACTATCTCCGTCTCGAAGTTTGTTTGATACATGTGACCATATCATCTTAACCTGTCTAGGATGAGGGTGCCGCTAGCGGCACTCCCCCCCCACCCCCACTGAAAAGGCAGAGCCGCAAAATTCAAAAAAAAATTTTTTTTTTAATATTTAACTTTCACACATTAAAGTCCAATACAGCTAATGAAAGACACAGATCTTGTGAATCCAGCCAACATGTCCGATTTTTAAAATGTTTTACAGGGAAGACACAATATGTAAAGATGTAAATCTATTACCTAAAAATACATTAGCATAATCCACCATCTTTTATTTGTCCACCAACACCAGTAGCTATCACCAATTCGGCTAAACTAAGATATTTATAGCCCCTAACCAAGAAAAAAACTCATCAGATGACAGTCTGATAACATATTTATGGTATGGGATAGGTTTTGTTAGAAAAATGGGCCTTTTAACTGACTCCAGATCAGGGGCCAACATTTCTGAAATCTGACTCCATGTCAGGGAAATTGCTGTAGAATGGGTTCTGTTCCACTTAGAGACAAAATTTCAACTCCTATAGAAACTATAGACTGTTTTCTATCCAATAATAATAATAATATGCATATTGTACGATCAAGAATTTTGTGGGAAGCCGTTTCAAAAATTACACGATTAGCATAAATAGTGACAACAGCGCCCCCAGCCTCAACAGGTTAATGTATGTTTTTTCAATATAGTTTAATCAGATTATTTGAATTTTTTCGGGAGTTTTGCCGTGTTCCGTTCTGTGACTTTTTTTCTTTGGCCAGTCGACCAGTACATATGCTAAATGAAGAGGGAAAGTTGCCATTATGAATGGATTGAACGACTCATCAGGACTAAGGACACCTTGATCAACATTCTGATGAAAGATCAGCAATAGTAAGACCCAATTTACGATGTTATTTCATATATCTGTCGTGCATGTGAACTGGTCGGGGGCGCCCAGCTGGTTCTGGCTGGCGTGGCTATGCTAATTTAGCGCTACATTTTGTTTTCGCTATAAAACATTTAATAAATCAGAAATATTGTTTGGATTCACCAGATGTTGGGCTTTCAATATCTGTACGCTGTGTATTTTTTCTGAAATGTTTTAAGACAAGTAATTAGTTATATGACGTTGGTCTCTGTAATTGTTCTGGCTGCGTCGGCACTATTTCAGATTGCAGCTGCAATGTAGAACTGTGATTTATACCTGAAAAATTCACATTTTTCAAAAAAAAACTATGCTATACCATAAATATGTTATCAGACTGTCATCTTATGAACTTGTTTCTTGGTTAGTGGCTATATATATTTTTATTTAGTCGAATTAGTGATAGCTACTGACGCAGGAAAAAACTGTTGGAGTAAAAAAATTGTGTCTTTTGCTAACGTGTTTAGCTAATAGATTTACATATTGTGTCTTCCCTGTAAAACATTATAAAAATCTGAAATGGTGGCTTTATTCACAGGATCTGTATCTTTCATTAGGTGTCTTGGACTTGTGATTTAATGATATTTAGATGCTACTATTTAATTGTGACGCTATGCTAGCGATGCTAATCAGTGTGGGGGTGGTGGGGGGTGCTCCCGGACCCGGGGTAGGTGCTCGGTAGAGGTTAATGAATGAGGTGTTCCGTGAAGCAATCATCCATGTATACGGACGGGTAAGAGTCTAGCAGTTTCAAATATTATAAGTTCCTAATTATGTCAGAAAGTTGTTTTCATTGCAAGTTAATATTTACTGTTAGCTAGGTACCTGACGTTAGATGGTTGGCTCCCTAGCTAACATTTACGTTCATAATCTGTCTGTAGTAATGTTATCTCAGAATGTCATTTCGCATTGCTAGATATAGCCTAATGTTAGCTAGCCTCTTGAAGCTAGGGGGCAAAATTTTTATGTTTGGAAAAACATTCCCAATGTAAGCTGCCTATTTCTCAGGCCCAGATGCTAGAATATGCATATACTTGACGGATTAGGATGGAAAACACTCTAAGTTTCCAAAACTGTCAAAATATTGTCTGTGAGTATAACAGAACTTATTTTGCAGGCGAAAACCTGAGGAAATCCAACCCGGAAGTGCCTCTTATTTTGAAAAAACCCTGTCCCATTGCTTGCCTTTCTTCCATTTAAAGGGATATCAACCAGATTCCTTTTGCAATGGCTTCTACAGGGTGTGAACAGTCTTTAGTTTCAAGCTTTTATTCTGAAAAATGAGCGAGATTTATCAAAACGCATCAGTGGATAGCTGAATGTCCTTCGATTAGTTCATGCGTGTGAAAGTTGTAGCTCAACATTTTCTTTATCTCTTTTATTGAATAGTTTACTGTCCGGTTGAAATATTATCGATTATTTATGTTAAAAACAACCCGAGGATTGATTATAAAAAACGTTTGACATGTTTCTACAAACTTTACGGATACTATTTGGAATTTTCGTCTGCCCTTCATGACCGCTCGAGCCTGTTGATTTCTGAACACACCAACCAAATGGAGGTTTTTGGATATAAAAATAATATTTATCGAACAAAAGGAACATTTATTGTGTAACTGGGAGTCTTGTGAGTGCAAACATCCAAAGATGATCAAAGATAAGCGATTAATTTTATTGCTTTTCTGACTTTCGGGACCAATCTACATTGCTGCTAGCTGTTCGTAATGTTTTATCTAGTGATCGATAAACTCACCAACGCTTGGATTGCTTTAGCTGTAAAGCATATTTTCAAAATCTGACACGATAGGTGGATTAACAACAAGCTAAACTGTGTTTTGATAAATTTCACTTGTGGTTTCATGAGAATAAATATTTTTAGTAATTTAATATGAATTTGGTGCTCTGCAAATCAGCGGTTGTTTACGAAAATTATCCCGTTAAAGGGATCCGTGCGCCAAGAGGTTAACTTCTCTAGGGTAGGGGGCAGTATTTGGAATTCTCGGGCCCAGAAGATATGATATGCATATAACTGGTAGATTTGGATAGAAAACACTCTAAAGTTTCCAAAACTGTTAAAATAGTGTCTGTGAGTATAACAGAACTGATTTGGCAGGTGAAAACCTGAGAAAAATCCATTCAGGAAGTTGTTTTTGGGGGGTTTTGTAGTTTTCTATTCAATGTCATTACAGTATCCATTGACATAGGACTCAAATTGCAGTTTCTATGTCTTCCACTAGATGTCAACAGTCTTTAGAAATTGTTTTAGGCTTGTATTTTGAAAAATGAAGAAGAGCAGTCTGAATGAGTGGACCCTAAAGTGTCACAGAGCTTTTTCATGCGCGAGACCGAGAGAGTGCGTTTCTTGTTTACCTTTTAAATTGACAACGTTATTGTCCGGTTTAAGTATTATCGATTAGTTAGGCTAAAAACAACCTGAGGATTGAAAAAAACATCATTTGACAAGTTTCTATGAACTTTACAGATACAATTTGGATTTCTTTGTCTTCCTGTTTTGACTGCGTTTGTGCCTGTGGATTACTGAAGAAAACGCCCAAACAAAACTGAGGTTTTTGGATATAAAGAGACTTTATCGAACAAAAGGAACATTTATTGAGTAAATGAATGTCTGCTGAGTGCAACCATATGAAGATCATCAAAGGTAAGGAGATCATCAAAGGTAAGGGATTAATTTTATCTCTATTTCTGACATGTGTAACTGTTCTACTTGGCTGGCTACTGTTTGTAATGATTTGTCTGCTGGGTTTGTAATGATTTGTAATGATTTGTCTGATGTTCTCAAATAATCGTAAGATACGCTTTCGCCGTAAAGCATTTTTAAAATCTGACACCGTGGTTTGATTCACAAGGAGTTCATCTTTAAACCTATGTAAAATATGTTTTGTTTTCAGAATCTTTTAATGAGTATTCTGTATTTGAATTTGGCGCCCAGCAGTTTCACTGGCTGTTGAAGAGGTGGGACGCTACCGTCTCACGTGCCCAAGAGAGGTTAACCTTTCTAGGACACACGTTCCCCTAGCGGAACGCCACATTCCGCTGAAAAGGCAGCGCGGGAAATTCAAAAATATTTTTTTGAAATATGTAGCTTTCACACATTAACAAGTCCAATACAGCAAATGAAAGATAAACATATTTTTAATCTACCCATCGTGGCCGATTTAAAAAAAATGCTTTACAGCGAAAACACAACATTTGATTATGTTAGATCACCGCCAAGTTCAAAAACCACACCATTTTCCCAGCCAAAGATAGGAGTCACAAAAACGGAAATAGAGATAAAATGAATCACTAACCTTTGATGATCTTCATCAGATGACACTCATAGGACATCATGTTACACAATACATGTATTTTTTGTTCGATAATGTGCATATTTATATCCAAAAATCTTAGTTTACATTGGCGCCATGTTCAGAAATGCCTCCAAAATATCCGGAGAAATTGCAGAGAGCCACATCTAATAACATAAATACTCATCATACACTTTGATGAAAGATACATGTTTTACATATAATTAAAGATAAACTTGTTTTTAATGCAACTGCTGTGTCAGATTTCCCAAAAAACTTTACAGTAAAAGCACACCATGCAATAATCTAAGACGGCGCTCAGATAAAAACAACATTTCTCTGCCATGTTGGAGTCAACAGAAATACGACATTACATCATATATATTCCCTTACCTTTGATAATCTTCATCAGAATGCACTCCCAGGAGTCCTAGTTCGACAATAAATTGTTGTTTTGTTCGATAATGTCAATTATTGATGTACAAATAGCTACTTTTGCTATCGCGTTTAGTACACATATCCAAACGCTCGTGCAAGTCACGCATAACGTCGGTACGAAAACTTCAAAACGTTATATCACAGGTCGAATAAACTTGTCAAAGTAAGAATCAATCTTCAGGATGTTGTTATCATATATATCCAATAACGTTCCAACCGGAGCATTCCTTCGTGTCTGTATAAGTTATGGAACGCAAGGCGATATCATGTGGAATGCGCATGACCAGGAACTGGCAATCTGCCAGACCACTGACTCATGCCCCTCTCATCCGGCCCCACAACACAGTATAAACTTCATTCATTGTTCATTCAATGCAAACAAATCCATATCTTCCTGGGATTTGAATAGGCGATGAGTTGAAAAACAACCAGCCTCTGAATTTCCACTTCCTGTTTGGAAGTTTGCCTGCCATATGAGTTCTGTAGTACTCACAGACATATTTCAAACAGTTTTAGAAACTTCAGTGTTTTCTATCCAATAGTAATAATAATATGCATATATTAGTATCTGGGATAGAGTAGGAGGCAGTTCACTATGGGCACGCAATTCATCCAAAGTGAAAATGCTGCCCCCTATCCCTAAAACGTTAACTAACTATTTGGTTAACTTTAGCTAGCTATGACAATCGGTTTGTATTGTTAATACTCTACCGATTAGGATTATGGTAAATTTTTTTGCTAGCATGTCTAAACAAAAGACTCCACTTTGCCCGATGTTTACATGACCCATCAAGTTAGCCAGGTGTGGCTGATGGTGATTACGGTTATCTATTGTTTAATAATATATTTGTACCTGCAATTTGTCTTTCAGCATCAGTAGAACACGCCTGACTCTCCTCCACCAGTCATACAAGGAGAATGGTCTGATGCCTCCCATCAAAAAGAGAGCTGGCCCAAGCAAGCACAGGTTACACCTGAATCATCAGGACTTGCAGTGAGTGGTGAACTTCATCAACAACTACGCAGAGGATAATGCAATAGTATTACCAGGACACCACCCAGGACACAAACACTTGGTGGAAACCTGCAGCCATCCCATGTGACAAAAGCAGTGGTGTGGTGTCTCTACAAGGAATCGAAGACAACATCCATTGTCACGACCTGATGTTAGAGAGCCTTTTTATGTCTCTATTTGGTTTGGTCAGGGTGTGATTTGGGGTGGGCATTCTATGTTTTCGCTTTCTATGTTTAGGCCGGGAATGGTTCTCAAATAGGGACAGCTGTCTATCGTTGTCTCTGATTGGGAACCATACTTAGGTAGCCCTTTCTCTCCTTTTAGAGTGGGAAGTTAACTTTGTTTGTGACACATATCCCTTAAGCTTCACGGTTGTTTTGTATTGTTTATTGTTTTTGTCGGCGTCATTTCTAATAAAAAGGAATATGTACGCTCACAACGCTGCGCTTTGGTACAGTTCTTTCAACGGGCGTGACAGGTATGTTAAGCATAAACAACACATTTTGATTATTTAATTTACCTCCAACATGATTGGCACTACTTTTGTTGATCTCACATTTTGTTTGTTATTTCCTGTTTTACGGCTTCGATGCTCTGTAGCCTGGTGTTGTTGTCGCCAAGGAGCGTTTGGACTCAGTCGGGACCAGGTTTCAGCTGCTGCGCAACGCTGAGATCCTCCTCCCATAGATGGTATGCCTGTACAAGCACCACCTGGATTGGGCACAGCTAGACAAACATATATTTTTAAGAAGATCAAGGAGTTTTGCGACGAAGAGGCTATGGACATCACATGCCCTGCACCAAAGTCAAGGGCAGGACAGAAACAGGCTCTCCGAATATAGGTTCGGATGGACGAGTTCATCACTGGGGGTGAGTTCCCAGTCATCAGCACTATCTACAGTGCATCTATTCAAATGACTCTCTCCTAACACACAAGCCATATGTTGCTGCTACAATAATTGTTTTATCCATCACTGTACCCCTGATTGTATGCATATAACTACCTCATCTATCACTGATATCGTTATTATTGTACATACTGTATATTATTTTCTTGTTATGTTGTTCTTGTACATACTGTATATTATTTTCTTTATATTGACGCTATCTGTTTCTGATATTGCTACTATGCAAGTAACCATTTGGCTGTACCGTTTACACCTTCTGTAGAGACCCATCCACTTAGCAAGATGTGGCTGGGGGTTATAGCGTTTCTTTCACATGACCCATCAATGTTAGACAAGTGTGTCTGGGTAAGCGTTTTCTAATATTTATAAAATATTTTTATCTGGACACTTTCTGTTTACTGGAATTTTTCCTTATTGTAGGCTACTACTTTTACTGCTTTTAGTCTTAGTCTTTACTACACTACTCACTGTTTAGCACATGACCTCATGTGAAACCTTAAAGATATGGGTGGGGCTGGCTTAAGAGTGTGTTTACAAGTTTATCTACTTTCAAACCAGAATGACTTTCCCATTGTTCTTCAAATACAGTGTATGATATACCATTTTGTAGCTCTGTGTCTCTGCTTTTATCCACAATTTCAAATTTTGCTACATAAGATCGAATCAAGGCGGTCGGTCACATATGATTCCCATAATGTTGCCCAATAATTTAAATCAATAACTCATCGTTTTAGTCAAAGTGTGATTTGGGGTGGGCATTCTATGTTTTGTGTTTCTATGATTTTCTATTTCTATGTTTTGGCCAGGTATGGTCACATATGATTTCCATAATGTTGCACAATAATTAAAATCAATAAGTCATCGTTTTAGTCAAAGTGTGATTTGGGGTGGGCATTCTATGTTTTGTGTTTCTATGATTCTCTATTTCTATGTTTTGGCCAGGTATCCTTGTCTCTGATTGGGAACCATACTTAGGTAGCCTTTTTTCCTACCTGTCTTTATGGGAAGTTGACTTTGTTTAGGGCACATAGCCTTTAGCTTCACAGTTTGTTTTGTAGTGTTTATTGTTTTTGTTCGGCGTCATTTCTCAATAAAAATAATATGTACGCTTACCACGCTGCACCTTGATCCTCCTCCTTCAACAGCCGTGACACAAAGTATGATATATTTGGGCTTGACATGGGAAATCTGAAGTGGGAACTTCAGAGTTTTCTTTGTTAATGCTGTGTGTTTCCCCGATAAAATGATGTCCATATTTTACGTTTCTTTTCAGGGCTGGGTTTAGTTAATTTAGAACCACCTACAATGTTCCACATGTGGACTCATTACTTCCTGTTTACAACCTATTGCTACTGGCTTACTGCTGTCAGCAATGCACTTCGATCGGGAGCTACTGGGCTGACGGTAAAATGATGAAGGAAAAAAAAGAGCTATTCTAGCTTTTAATGAGCTTCTGATTTTCACTTGTAACCAGTCTGGCCAGGCTAACAAAGCTAATGACCTTCACCTACTTGACAGGGGCTAGTAGCTTCATGTGTACCTAGCTAACATTAACTGGATAACTAGTGATGTGGATAATGTCAAAGTGGATGAAGTGGATAAGTGACATGTCAACAGAGCTGGGACACCTCATAATTTCTGGCTACATGTTATTGACACAGCAGCGCAACAGTAACAAGCAAACAGGTGTAGCTAGCTAGTAGCAGTTGGTTGGCTAGCAAGCTAAGCATAACTACCTGTGCAGTGAAGTTATTCACTGATTTACCAGTACTGCACTGCATAATGATAGGAAATGAGATAGTGTCTTCAAAACTGCAAGGTGCGTCTCCAGTAATGTATGTCATTAAGCAGACGCTTTTATCCAAAGAGACTTACAGTCATGCATGCATAAATTATTTTATGGGTGGTCCCAGGAATCGAACCCATTCCTGGCACTGCAAGAGCCATGCTCTACAAACTGAGCTACAGACGACCGCAGCCTAGCTGTCAAATGGCATGTGAATTGCTGGCCAATATGATACAAAATGCTGCAAAGTACACGAGTAAATGATTTCAGTTCAGGTAAAGTTCTGTGAACTGCGGAAAACACTTTACTTGACACCTAGTGTCATAACACGTAATGATACGTCATTAACCATGTCTTAATATGTCATAAATTGGTCATAACACTGTCATGAACTGTTGTGAAATATATTACATTATTTGATTGCTGATTATGACACCTACATAAGAGTGTCAAAACCTGCAAAATATTCCATTATAAACTGGGTGGTACGAGTCCTGAAAGCTGATTGGCTGATAGCCATGGTATATCAGACCGTGTACCATGAGTATGACAAAACATTTATTTGTATTGCTCTAATTACATTGGTAACCAGTTTATAATAGAAATAAGGCATCTCGGGGGTTTGTGATATGTGGCCAATATCCCATGGATAAGGGCTGTGTCCAGGCACTCATTGTTGTGTCGTGCTAGATAAGCCCATAGCCGTGTTATATTGGCCATATACCACACCTCATCGGGCCTCATTGCTCAATTATACCATAGCCTACTTGTCAACCGCATTTTTATGTTATATAACATTTTCTGAAGTGTACTACATGCTCCTACCCCAAATCTCTGTTGCTGATGACTGGGGTGAATGCAGGAGCAGATTTCAGGAGCCAGACACCCTCTTTTTGACTGATTGGGGACTCCGGACCGCAGATCTTCGCTGGGGACTCCGGACCGCAGATCGTCGCCGGGGACTCCGGACCGCAGATCTTCGCCGGGGACTCCGGACCGTAGATCGTTGCCGGGGACTCCGGACCGCAGTCCAGAGCCTCCAGCGACGGTCCGCAGTCCAGAGCCTCCAGAGACGAGCTGCAGTCCAGAGCCTCCAGCGGGGGTTCCCAGTTCGGAGCTTCCGGCGACAATCTGCAGTCTGGAGCCTCCAGCGGTGGTTCCCAGTTCAGAGCCTCCAGCGATGATCCATGATTGGGAAACCTTTTTCCCACTTTCTGTTGTGGGATCTTGTTTTTGTTAGTTGCTGGTTTAGCGCTACAATACTTTACGTGTCGTTTATCTTTCTTGTTTTTTTTGGTGTTCATTTAATAAATTCAAAATGTACGCCTACCCTGCTGCACCTTGGTCTCATTCCGACGACAGCCGTAACACACCAGCTGTTGTTGACAAAGAGACACACCTTGATCTTACCGGAATCTGCCGATCTGTCCTGCCGATGCATATGCATAACCAGCTAGATTTACAGTGCCTTTGTAAAGTAATCAGAACCCTTGCATTTTTCTATATTTTGTTACATTTCAGCCTTTATCTAAAATGTATTAAATTAAACATTTTCCTCAGCAGTCTACACACAAAACAGTTTTTTTTTTTTTTTTCAAATGTATTCTAACACAAAACAGATACCTTATTTACAGAAGTATTCAGACCCTTTGCAATGAGAATCAAAATTGAGCTCAGGTGCATCCTGTTTCCATTGATCATCCATGAGATGTTTCTACAACTTGGAGTCCACTTGTGGTAAATTCAATTGATTGGACATGATTTAGAAAAGGCACACACCTGTCTATATAAGGTCCCTGTCACACCCTGACCTTAGAGATCATTTTATTCTCTAGTTGGTTAGGTCCGGGTGTGACTGGGTTGGGCAATCTATGTTTTCTATTTCTTTGTTGGACTGGTAGGGTTCCCAATCAGAGGCAGTCTATTGTTATCTCTGATTGGGGATCATATTTAGACAGCCTTTTCCTACCTATTGTTTGTGGGATCTTGTTTTTGTGTAGCTGCCTGTGAGCAGCCCAGAACGTCACGTTTCGTTTCGTCTGTATTGTTTTTGGTAAGTTTCATATTTATTAAACATGTGGAACTCTAAGTACGCTGCACCTTGGTCCATTCATTCAGACGAGCGTGACAGAAGATCCCACCACCCACGGACCAAGCAGCGTACCCAGGAGGAGCAGGGATCCTGGGCCTGGGAGGAAAGCCAGGAGTGGAGGACATCCTTGACGTGGGATGAAATCATGCCAGGAGACAGAAGCCTGCCCTGGAAGCAGGCGGAGGCAGCTAGGGAACAACAACGACGACACCGGGGTTCGCGGCCACGACGGAAGCCCGAGAGGCAGCCTCAACACATATTTTGGGGCGGGGGTGCACAGGGTGGTTGGCGGAGCCAGGGTTTGAACTAGAGCCAACTCCCCGTACTCACCGGGGGGAGCTTGTAACAGGTCAGGCACCATGTTTTGCGGTGATACGCACTGTGTCTCCAGTGCGCATCCACAGCCCGGTGCATTCTGTGCCAGCTCCTCGCACTTGCCGTGCGAAAGTGGGCATCTGCCCAGGATGGGTGGTGCCGGCTCAACGCGCCTGGTCGTGCCTCCTCGGTCCAGGATATCCTGCACCGGCTCTACTCGCTGTATCTCCGGTGCACCTTCACAGCCCAGTGCGTCCTGTGCCAGCTCCCCGCACTTGCCGTGCGAAGGTGGTCATTTGTCCAGGACGCGTTGTGCGTCCTGGACAAATATATACTGAGCCGCCACGGTTCAGTATATCCTGTGCCGGCTTCACGCACCCGGCCTCCAGTGCGTCTCCCCAGCCCCATGGCAGAACAAGGTCGGTTGTGGAGCGTACCATCGGACTGCTGAAGGGCAGGTGGCAAACTCCTCTACAAGCCAGAGAAGGTAACTTCATTTAATAAAAATACAAAACTTAAATGTAGTTTTGAAATCGGTTAACTTAAAGCAACATATACCAACATTTCATATTTAGCATTTTATTGAAATTGCACACCCAAAGGTTCTGGCAAAAAATCTGAAAACCGTTTTTAATTTGGCCCTACGGTTACTGAGATGTCCCCTTGAAGCTTGTTCATTTTGTAGCAATACTAGTGTAAATGAATGGAATCAGCTGATTGCAACAAAATGCTAACAGATTAAGGGGACATCTCAGTAACTGTAGTGCCCATTATTAGTGCAAGTTTGTTTGACAAGAACATTGGGGTATGCATTTTCAAACCCAATTATAAAATGTTGGCCTGTTTTAAGAATTAATGGTTTCCCTCCCCAATCACACATAATACTGGCATGTGGTTTGCTCCACAACATAGCCCTGAGGCATGGTATTGAAATGGATGCAGAGATTAGAATGGACCCCTAAGAGCCTCCTAACCCACCACCCAATGGATCACCTACCCAGGCTGATGCAGTGAAAAGGAGGCGGCAGCTCATACAGAGATTGGTGGTGAGAAACAGAATGCGAGACAATATTCAAAGCATAGGTTTGTCATTCACGGTGTGAAAAACGTTCAACAATTGCATTATGTAAATTAATCAAAACCCTGCATATTCTTCAAAGTTCAGACACAATCTGCCCAACCAATGTGTTCAACTTGTTCTGGGTTTGCAGGACGGAGGCGGTCAACACGCAAACTGTAGACGTGGACGCAGACGTGAATGGACCCTCTACACCTGTGGCCAAACCTTCCCCCTCACCTGCTGATTTGGGAGCCTCACGCACTTTATCCCTGGGTGAAGGGTGCACGGGCTGCAATGCAGCTTTCCTTGGTGGAGGGGGCACACTCCCCCATTTCTATGTGAATAAAATAAATCAGTGTATGACTTGTATATTAAGTTACTGACAACCAAGTTTCACATTCTCTTAATATCATGACACAAGACGAGACCCAGATGCAGACACAGATGGTTGGAGTCTTACAATGTTTAATAATCCAAAAGGAGTAGGCAAGAGAATAGTTGTGGACAGGCAAAAAGGTCAAAACCAGATCAGAGTCCAGGAGGTGCAGAGTGGCAGACAGGCTCGTGGTCAAGGCAGGCAAAATGGTCAGGCAAGCGGGTACAGAGTCCAGAACAGGCAAGGGTCAAACCGGGAGGTCTAGAAAAAAGAGAATAACAAAGGCAGGAGTACAGGAAAACCGCTGGTTGACTTAGAACATACAAGACAAACTGGCACAGAGAGACAGGAAACACAGGGATAAATACACTGGGGAAAACAAGCGGCACCTGGAGGGGGTGGAGACAATAACGAGGACAGGTGAAACTGATCAGGGTGTGACACTTAATTACTTACCCTGATCCAGTGATGCAGTTGTGGGGGTTTCACGTGCCGACTTCACCGTTTCAGATGTTACTGCTAAATTATGTAAAAGTTGGGATTAAACCATACAAAAAATAAAAATAAAGCAAAAAACAAAATAGAAGAAACTCACCTTTTTTGAAACATTCAATGTCGCCGTCGGAGCATGTGCCAGTGTATGCGCTTTCACCAATGATTGCCCAGATGCTCTGGTCCATTTGGGAGAGCTCCACCGTGCCAGGCCCCCCTCCCGTTGCCTTAATGCTTCGGTTATGAATGGCTATTCCTTTTCTCCCTTGCAGTTTAAGGTCAGACCATTTCTTTTTCACATCAGCCACAGTTCTGTCTTGCTGCCACCTCGTTCACTGCAGCGGCGACACACTCCCAAGCTACCTGTTTGGCTTTGTTTGTCAACCCACTATTTGTCCACCAAATAATACGTGTGGCCTGTTTTCAATCTCCCCTACCATAGCCGTGATCTCGTCTTCCAAAAGTTTTATTTTTTGGTCCATAGCTATTCCTGACTAAACCCTTATTTGTGCTTGCATTCTATAAGGGGAAATCACTGATTGTAAGGCACGTTCAGGTGCCGTCAATTTTAAGTTAATTTGAGATTTATAGATCACAGGTTCGTAAATTACAAATGGGCTTCTTAGAAACTGTGTAAGCAAGGTTATTTATGCTCAGTATCTTTTATGAGTCCAATGTAAGCACACCGTTGGAAATGATCTTACGACTAAGTTCAAGTATAAATCTAAGATTTTGTTTATAAATGAGGCCCCAGATGTGCAAAGCTCTGAGACTTACTTAAGAGACTCACAGCTGTAATCACTGCTAAAGGTAATTCTAACATGTACTGACTCAGGAGTGTGAATACTTATGTGAAATAGATATTTTTGTATTTCATTTTCAATAAGTTTGCTAAACAAAAAACAACAACATATTTTCACTTTGTCAATATGGGGTATTGTGTGTAGATGGGTGAGGTAAAAAATCTATGTAATCCATTTTGAATGAGGGATATGAATAATTTCTGAAAGCACTGTATCCCAACCAGAAGCCATGGATTACAGGTAAAATCCACACTGAGCTAAAGGCTAGAGCAGCCCCTTTCAAGGTGTACGCCCTCCGACAAACCATCAAACAGGCAAAGCTCAAAACGTAGTACACTGGTTCTGACGCTCGTCAGATGTGGCAGGGCTTGCTAACTATCATGGATTACAAAGGTGAACCCACCTAAGAGCTAACCAGTGACGCGAGCCTACCAGATGAGCTAATACCTTCAATGCTCGCTTTGAGGCAAGCAGCACTGAACCATGCGTGAGAGCACCAGCTGTTCCGGATGATAGTATGATCATGCTCTCCATAGCTGATGTGAGTAAGACCTTTTAAACAGGTTAACATTCACAAGGCCGCAGGGCAAGATGGATTACCAGGACACGTACTCAGAGCATGCGCTGACCAGTTGGCAAGTGTCTTCACTGACATTTTCAACCTCTCCCTGACCCAGTCTGTAAAACCTATATGTTTCAAGCTAGCCACCATAGTCCCTGTGCCCAAGAATGCCAAGGTAACCTGTCTGAATGACTACCGCCCCATGTCACTCACATCTGTAGCCATGAAATGCTTTGAAAGGTTGTAAATGGCTCACGTCAATACCATCATAACAGAAACTCTGGACCCAATCCAATTTGCATACCGTTCAAACCGATCCACAGATGACGCAATCTCTTCTGCACTCCACACTGCCCTTTCCCACCTGGACGAAAGGAACACCTACGTGAAAATATTGTTCATTGACTACAGCTCAGCATTCAACACCATAGTGCTCTCCAAGCTCATCACTAAGCTAAGGAGCCTGGGGCTGAACACTTCCCTCTGCAACTGCAACTTTCCCCCCTCTGATAACCAGGTGGTGAATCGCATCTCTGCATGTCTGGCAGACATATCAGTGTGGATGACGGATCACCATCTCAAGCTGAACCTCGGCAAGACGGAGCTGCTCTTCCTCCCGGGGAAGGACTGCCCGTTCCATGATCTCGCCATCACGGTTGACAAATCCATTGTGTCCTCCTCCCAGAGTGCTAAGAACCTTGGCGTGATCCTGGACAACACCCTGTCGTTCTCAACTAACATCAAGGCGGTGACCCGTTCCTGTAGGTTCATGCTCTACAACATTCGCAGAGTACGACCCTGCCTCACGCAGGAAGCGGCGCAGGTCCTAATCCAGGCACTTGTCATCTCCCGTCTGGATTACTGCAACTCGCTGTTGGCTGGGCTCCCTGCCTGTGCCATTAAACCCCTACAACTCATCCAGAACGCCGCAGCCCGTCTGGTGTTCAACTTTCCCAAGTTCTCTCACGTCACCCCGCTCCTCCGCTCTCTCCACTGGCTTCCAGTTGAAGCTCGCATCCGCTACAAGACCATGGTGCTTGCCTACGGAGCTGTGAGGGGAACGGCACCTCCGTACCTTCAGGCTCTGATCAGGCCCTACACCCAAACAAGGGCACTGCGTTCATCCACCTCTGGCCTGCTCGCCTCCCTACCTCTGAGGAAGTACAGTTCCCGCTCAGCCCAGTCAAAACTGTTCGCTGCTCTGGCACCCCAATGGTGGAACAAACTCCCTCACGACGCCAGGTCAGCGGAGTCAATCACCACCTTCCGGAGACACCTGAAACCCCACCTCTTTAAGGAATACCTAGGATAGGATAAAGTAATCCTTCTAACCCCCCCCCCCCCTAAAAGATTTAGATGCACTATTGTAAAGTGGTTGTTCCACTGGATATCATAAGGTGAATGCACCAATTTGTAAGTCGCTCTGGATAAGAGCGTCTGCTAAATGACTTAAATGTAATGTAATGTAACACAATATGTTTAGGCTACTACATGATACTAGAATTTTCCCTATACCCATCATGAGGTGGTCCCGTGTGGCTCAGTTGGTAGAGCATGGCGCTTGCAACGCCAGGGTTGTGGGTTCATTCCCCACGGGGGGACCAGGATGAATATGTATGAACTTTCCAATTTGTAAGTCGCTCTGGATAAGAGCGTCTGCTAAATGACTTAAATGTAAATGTAAATGTAAACTGGATCCTGGACTTCCTGACTGGTCTCCCCCGGTGGTGAGGGTGGGCAGCAACACATCCACCATGTTGACCCCAACAGGGGCCCCTCAGGGGTGCGTACTCAGTCCCCTCCTCTACTCCCTGTTCACCCAGATCAGCGTGACTATCAATAAGTTTGCCTACTGTGTGACGGTGGTAGGCCTAGTCACCGACGACAATGAGACAGCCTATAGGGAGGAGGAGGTGTGGTGCCAGAACAACAACCTCTCCCTCAACATGGGTAAGACAAATGAGCTTATTGTGGACTACAGGAAACAGAGGGCTGAACACTCCCTATTCAGATCTATGGGCCTGTAGTGGAGCGGGTCGAGAGCTTCCTCGGTGTGCACATCACTAAGGATCGATCATGGTCCAAACACACCAACGCAGTCGTGAAGAGGGCACGACAGGAGGCTGAAAAGATTTGACATGTGCCCTCAAATCCTCAAAAAGTTTGACAGCTGCACCATTTAGAGCATCTGACTGGCTGCATCTCCGCTTTGTATGGCAACTGCTTGGCATCTGACCACAAGGCGCTAAAGAGGGTAGTAGGTAGGGCTGTTGCGCTCATTGTATTACCGCTACACCGGCGGTCACGAGTCATGAAGGCAGTCAAATTCCACATGACTATTTAGTCACGGTAATTAGGCTTCGCCTAAGCTCTGATGCTGCTGCTGGTAATTAGTAGCCTACCAAACTTGCTAACTGCCTGGTACTCAGCACTCTGTTGTCCCTCTAATCACTCTGACATCAATGCAAATGTATTTGAAAATCTAATCAAACACTTTGTGAGAGCCCGTGAGCTCATGTTGCGCTCCATTTCTATAGGCTATGCAATTGTGGGAAAAAAACAGAGTGATGGCAGCTAATAAAAAGAGGAGGACCCATCAGCTTTCTATAGGCTAAGCCTACTGTCACGCCCTGACCATAGAGAGCTTGTTATTCTCTATGTTGGTTAGGTTGTGGTGTGACTAGGGTGGGTCATCTAGGGGTTTATATGTCTATGTTGGTCTGTTATGGTTCCTAATCAGAGGCAGCTGTTTATCGTTGTCTCTGATTGGGGATCATATTTAGGCAGCCATTTCCCCTTTGTGTTTCGTGGAATCTTGTCTATGGATAGTTGCATGTTAGCACTATTATTAGCTTCACGTTTCGTTTGGTATTTTGTTGTTTTTGTTCGGTGTTCATTTAACCTCTCTTGGGTACGTGAGACGTTAGCGTCCCACCTCTTCAACAGCCAGAGAAACTGCTGGGCGCCAAATTCAAATACAGAAATACTCATTATAAACATTTTGAAAAAAAACATATTTTACATAGGTTTAAAGATGAACTTCTTGTGAATCCAACCACGGTGTCCGATTTTAAAAAATGCTTTACGGCGAAAGCATACCTTACGATTATTTGAGAACATAGCCCACTAGACAAATCATTACAAACAGTAACCAACCAAGTAGAACAAGTCAGAAATAGATTAAAATGAATCCCTTACCTTTGATGATCTTCATATGGTTGCACTCAGCAGACATTCATTTACTCAATAAATGTTCCTTTTGTTCGATAAAGTCTCTTTATATCCAAAAACCTCAGTTTTGTTCGCGCGTTTTCTTCAGTAATCCACAGGCTCAAACGCAGTCAAAACAGGCAGACAAAAAATCCAAATTGTATCCGTAAAGTTCATAGAAACATGTCAAACAATGTTTATATTCAATCCTCAGGTTGTTTTTAGCCGAAATAATCGATAATATTTCAATCGGACAATAGCGTCGTCAATTTAAAAGGTAAACAAGAAAGGCACTCTCTCGGTCTCACGCATGAAAAAGCTCTGTGACACTTTAGGGTCCACTCATTCAGACTGTTCTTACTTCCTAATTTTTCAGAATACAAGCCTGAAACAATTTCTAAAGACTGTTGACATCTAGTGGAAGGCATATAAACTGCAATTTGAGTCCTAAATCAATGGATACTGTAATGGCATTGAATAGAAAACTCCAAAACCCCCCAAAAAACTACTTCCTGAATGTTTTCTTCTCAGATTTTCGCCTGCCAAATCAGTTATGTTATACTCACAGACACTATTGTAACAGTTTTGGAAACTTTAGAGTGTTTTCTATCCAAATCTACCAGCTATATGCATATCATATCTTCTGGGCCCGAGAAGCAGGCAGTTTAATTCCGAATGCTGCTCCCTACCCTAGAGAAGTTAATAAAGGAAAATGTACGCCTACCACGCTGCACCTTGGTCCTTTCATAATGACGAGCGTGACAGAAGATCCCACCACAAACGGATCAAGCAGCGTGGACAGGAGGAACAGGTATCCTGGGCCTGGAAGGATATCCAGGAGTTAAAGACGTCCTGGACTTAGGAGGAGATAGTGGCAGGAGACGAAAGCCTTCCATGGAAGCAGACGCAAGCGGTAAAGGAAGGAGAGCGACAACGCCGGGGTTCGCGGCCACGACGCGAGCCAAAGAAGCCGCCTCAAAATATTTTTTGGTGTGGGGCACACGGGGTGGTTGGCGAAGTTGAGGTGTGAGACCGAGGAGTTTTTGGACAAATTGGGGGAGAGTGAAGCGCGAGAGCTATTGGTTTGGCGTAGTATGCATGGCATTCGTCCTGAGGAGCGTGTTAGCCGTCCGATGCCACCTGTGTCAGCTTCCTATACTCGTCCTGAGGAGCGTGTCATTTGTTCGGTACAATGTGGGCCAGTTCTACGCACCAGGTCTCCAGTGTGCCTCCACAGCCCAGTACTTCTTGTGCCTGCTCCTCGCACTCTCCCTGAAGTGCGTGTCCCCAGTCAGGTACGTCCTGTGCCTGCTCCTCTCACTCTCCTTGAAGTGCGTGTCCCCAGTCAGGTACGTCCTGTGCCTCCTCCCCGCACTCGCCCTGAGGTGCGTTTCATCAGCCTGGTGACACCTGTACCGGTCCTACGCATCAGGCCTCCAGTGCACCTCCACAATCCAGAGCTTCTGGCAACAGTTCCCAGTCCAGAGCTTCCGGCGACAGGTCCCAGTCCGGAGCTTCCGGCGACAGTTCCCAGTCCGGAGCTTCCGGCGACAGGTCCCAGTCCGGAGCTTCCGGCGACAGGTCCCAGTCCGGAGCTTCCGGCGACAGGTCCCAGTCCGGAGCTTCCGGCGACAGGTCCCAGTCCGGAGCTTCCGGCGACAGGTCCCAGTCCGGAGCTTCCGGCGACAGGTCCCAGTCCGGAGCTTCCGGCGACAGGTCCCAGTCCGGAGCTTCCGGCGACAGGTCCCAGTCCGGAGCTTCCGGCGACAGATCACAGTCCGGAGCTTTCGGCGATGTTTCACAGTCCTGAACCTCCTGAGACGAACCGCGGTCCGGAACCTCCTGAGACGGTCCGCGGTCCGGAACCTCCAGCTGGGGTTCTCAGTCCGGAACCTCCGGCGACGATTCACGGTCCGGTTCCTCCGGCGACAATTCACGGTCCGGAGTCCCAGGCAACGAACCACGGTCCGGAGTCCCCGGCAACGATCTACTGTCCGGAGTCCCCGGCGACGATCCAGGGCCCGGTTCCTCCGGCGACGATCCACGGTCCGGAGCCTCTGGCGACGAGTCACGGTCCGGTTCCTCCAGTGACAATCCATGGCCTGGAGCCCTCGGCGCCAATCCACGGTCCGGAATATCCGGCGACGATCCACCGTCCGTTTCCTCCTGCGACGACCCACGGTCCGGTTCCTCTTACGACGATTCACGGTTCGGTTCCTCCTGTGACGATCCACGGCCCGGAGCCCTCGGCGATGATCCACGGTCCAGAATATCCGGCGATGATCCACGGTCCGGTTCCTCCGGGAACGACACACGGTCCGGTTCCTCCTGTGACGATCCACGGCCCGGAGCCCTCGGCGATGATCCACGGTCCAGAATATCCGGCGATGATCCACGGTCCGGTTCCTCCGGGAACGACCCACGGTCCGGAGCTTCCAGGAACGACCCACTGTCCGGAGCTTCCGGCAACGATCCTCGCACCAGAGCCGCCTTGGAGGAAGACGTATCTGCGAGTGGAGTGGGTACTTCGCCCCGCACCGGAGCCGCCCCCGTCGGTAGATGCCCACCCGGACCCTCCCCTATTGAGTCAGGTTTTGCGGTCAGAGTCCGCACCTTTGGGGGGGTTACTGTCACGCCCTGACCATAGAGAGCATGTTATTCTCTGTTGGTTAGGTCGGGGTGTGACTAGGGTGGGTCATCTAGGGGATTATATGTCTATGTTGGTCTGTTATGGTTCCCAATCAGAAGTGGCTGTTTATCGTTGTCTCTGATTGAGGATCATATTTAGGCAGCCATTTCCCCTTGTGTTTCGTGGGATCTTGTATATGGATAGTTGCATGTCAGCACTATTATTTGCTTCACGTTTCGTTTGGTATTTTTGTTCGGTGTTCATTTAATAAAGGAAAATGTACGCCTACCACACTGCACCTTGGTCCATTCATAATGACGAGCGTGACACCTACAATATTTATTTCTCAACTTTCTTAATATTAAGCACATTGCTTATATTTACAAAAGGAGTATAGCCAACCTGGCTGGCATGAAAATAAACCACATGGAAAAACGTCCTCCATTTGCTATTTCAATCAATAAATCAAAGTTATTTATAAATCCCTTTTCACATCAGCCTATACAGAAACCCAGCCTAAAACCCCAAACAGCCAGCAATGGAGATGTAGAAGCACGGTGGCTAGGAAGAAACCTAGAGAGGAACCAGGTTTGAGGGGTGACCAGTCCTCTTCTGGCTGTGCCGGGTGTAGATTATTAGATGACCAGAGGGGTCAAATAATAATAATAATCACAGTGGTTGTAGAGGGTGCAACAGGTCATCACCTCAGGAGTAAATGTCAGTTGGCTTTTCATAGCCGAGCATTCAGAGTTAGAGACAGCAGGTGCAGTAGAGAGAGGAGTCGAACACAGCAGGTCCGGGACAAGGTAGCACGTCCAGTGAACAGGTCAGGGTTCCATAGCCGCAGGCAGAGCAGTTGAAACTGGAGCAGCAGCACAACCAGGTGGACTGGGGACAGCAAGGAGTCATCAGACCAGGTAGTCCTGAGGCATGGTCCCAGAGAGGAGAGGGAGAGTGAGAGAGAGCAAATTAGAGGAAGCATACCTAAATTCACACAGGACACCGGATAAGAGGAGAAATACTCCAGACATAACAGACTGACCCTAGCCCTCCGACACAAACTATTGCAGCATAAATACTGGGGGCTGAGACAGGAGGGGCCGGGAGACACTGTTGCCCTGTCCGACGATACCCCCGGACAGGGCCAATCAGGCAGGATATTACCCTACTCACTTTGCCAAGGCAGAGCCCCCACACCACTAGAGGGGTATCTCCAAACCACCAACTTACTACCCCAAATCAAATCAAATGTTTTTTGTCACAAACCCATGGTTAGCAGATGTCAATGCGAGTGTAGCAAAATGCTTCTGCTTCTAGTTCCGACAGTGCAAGCAAAATCTAACAAGTAATCAAAAAATTAACCAACAACAACCAAATACACACAAACTAAAGGGGTAAATGAGAATATGTACATGTAAGTATATGGATCAACAGATGGTACAATAGATGGTATAAAATACAGTATATGCATGTGATATGAGTAATGTAACAGTGGCATTGTATAAAGTGACTTGTGATTGGGTCTCAATGTAGGCAGCAGTTAGTGATTGCTGTTTAGCAGTCCAATGGCCTTGAGATAGAAGCTGTTTTTCAGTCTCTCGGTCCCAGCTTTGATGCACCTGTACTGACCTCACCTTCTGGATGGTAGCAGTGTGAACAGGCAGTGGCTCACGGTGGTTGCTGTCCTTGATTATCTTTTTGGCCTTCCTGTGACATCGGGTGCTGTAGGTGTCATGGGGGGCAGGTAGTTTGCTTCCGGTGATGCGTTGTGCAGACCCCACCACCCTCTGGAGAGCCTTGTGGTTGAGGACAGTGCAGTTACCGTACCAGGCTGTGAAACAGCCTGACAGGATGCTCTCTCGATTGTGCATCTGTAAAAGTTTGTGAGTGTTTTGGGTGACAAGCCAAATTTCTTCAGCATCCTGAGGTTGAAGAGGCGCTGTTGCGCCTCTGTGTGGGTGGACCATTTCAGTTTGTCTATGTGTACACACAGGAACTTAAAACTTTCCCACCTTCTCCACTGCTGTCCCTTCGATGTGGATAGGGGGTGCTCTTTCCAAAAGAATGTCATGATCGATGGTGTCAAAAGCAGCGCAAAGGTCATGGAGCACGACAACAGATGCAGAGCCTTGGTCTGACGCCATTAAAAGGTCATTTACCACCTTCACGAGTACAGTCTCAGTGCTATGATGGGACTCAGTGCAATGATGGGACTGAAACGTTTCGTATTCATTGTTTGTCTTCAGGAAGGCAGTGAGTTGTTTTTTCAATTTTTTTTGGAGAGGAATGGGAGATTCGAAATAGTTGCATCCCTGTTGAGTCTATCGGCCTGTCTTAACTTATAGCCTGTGAGAAAGACCCGATCACTTGAGGGAGACCTTTGTGAGTGAGAGATGCTTCGGCTGGTTTGGATTGCACAGCACATTCAGGGAGAAGGGCACAATGCAACACACTGGGCAGCAAACGGCATGTTTGTTTAGGGTGCGTTACGGCCACAAATGGGATGCCACCGTGAAATTCGATGCATTCTCAAGTGCTTGTCAAATTGTGAATAACGTACTATTGGAGTGTGTACAGCCTGTGCAGAAAACAAAGCAGAGCTCATGCCTCTCCATCAACTTTTTTCAAATCATTATTAGAGTCTCATCATGTAGCCTTACAATGTATTAAACATTTAAACATATACCCCAACATTTGTAGATCAGCTAAAGTTACATGAATAATTCTAAATTAAGCAAATAGGAGTACCTAGTTGCTTAATTTAGAATTATTCATGTAACTTTAACTTCTTAACCGCTCAACACAGAATGTGCGCACTCCCTGAAATCATTTGGAGAAAATGTTTATATTTTATTCAACTTTGTTCAATTGTATTCTTCATAATATAAAATAATGCCACTGAATTGTAAGCAAATCTTGTCTGCTAAGTGAACTAGTGTAGCCCAGTGTAACTGCTATTCTTTTCTTCTGAAATAGACTACATGTAACGTTCCTGACCTGTTTTATGTTGTTTTTGTATGTGTTTATGGTCAGGGCGTGTGTTTTGGGTGGGCAGTCTATGTTTTCTGTTTCTATGTTGGTTTTGGGTTGCCTGGTATGGCTCTTAATTAGAGGCAGGTGTTTTGCGTTTTCCTCTAATTAAGAGTCATATTTAGGTAGGGTGTTCTCACTGTTTGTTTGTGGGTGATTGTCTCCTGTGTCGTCGATGTATGTACCATACTGGACTGTTTGGTTGTTCGTTTATTTTGATGTAGTCTGTTTCCTGTCCGTGAGTTTTACGTTTAGTTATGTAAGTTTATGTTCAGGTTTCATCTACGTCGTTTTCTTGTTTTGTATTTTGAAAGTGTTTTGTTTTTTCGTGTTGCCATCGTCGTTACAAATAAAGAGATGGCTTATTTCCCAAATGCTGCGTATTGGTCCACTGATCCTTCTCTCCTCTCCTCGTCCGAGGATGAGGAAAACGACAGCACTTACACTACATTGTCTTCATTGTCACAGCGTGGTGAGCGTACATTTTCTTTTATTTAATCAAAATGACGCTGAACAAAACAATGAACTCTACAAAAACAAACCGTGAAACTCAAAGGCTATGTGCCCTAAACAAAGTCAACTTCCCATAAAGACAGGTGGAAAAAAGGGCTACTTAAGTATGGTTCTCAATCAGAGACAACGATAGACAGCTGCCTCTGATTGAGAACCACACCCGGCCAAACACAAAGAAATACACAACATAGAACACAGAATACCCACCCCAACTCACGCCCTGCCCTGACCAAACCAAAATAGAGACATAAAAAGGATCTCTAAGGTCAGGGCGAGACATTCATATCATGTTTTTTTAGACCTGTCTAAAATAAATTATGAATTTATTGTGAAGGTAAGGCTATATTACATGGATTTATTAGACTTTTAAACTGGCTTGTAGGCTATGTGTGGAAGCCAGGAGATGCTACATGTGTTTATGTTAATTAACGGTCAATTACCGTGAGACCGACAGTTATGTTCTTGACAATCACCGACTGACAAAATGTTGTGACTGCCACAGCCCTAGTAGTGCGTACGACCAAGTACATCACTGCGGCCGAACTCCCTGCCATCGAGGACCTCTATTTCAGGCCCTACAAATTGTCAAAGACTCCAGCCACCCAAGTCATAGAATGTTCTCTCTGCTAACGCACAACAGGCAGTAATGTAGTGCCAAGTCTGGGACCAAAAGGCTCCTGAACAGCTTCTACCCCCAAGTCATAAGACTGCTGAACAGTTAATCAAATGGCTACCCAGAATATTTACATTGACCCCCTTCATTATTTATGTCTTTACTTTTTGCACTGACTCTCTTGCACTGGCTCTATGCAGAGTCACTAGACTCTACCCACACACTCATACACTCCAACACACACACGTATACACACTAAATATGGTCACACACAGATGCATATTGATGCCACACACACACTCACACATAGACACACTTTCACACTCTTCACATACACTGTTTATTATATATCCTGATTGCCTAGTTACTTTTACCCCTACCTACATATACATACTGTATTACCTCAATTACTTCAACTACCTCGTACCCCTCCCTGCACATTGACTTGGCACTGGTACTCCCTGTACATAGCCTCGTTATTGTTATTTTATTGTGTTACTATTTATTTTTATTTAGCAAATATTTGTTCTTACTTTTTAACTCTGCAATGTTGGGAATGTTCTCGTAAGTAAGCATTTCACAGTAGAGTCTACACCTTTTGTATTTGGCGCATGTGACCAATACAATTTCATTTGACAGACAATGTGTCTATTCACTAACTCCACCTTTCTGTCTGTGTTTCATGAGTCAACAGACAACAACAATTCAGCTTCACTGCAGTTTGTCCAGGAAATTGGTATGTACACATTCATTTGAGGAGCTTACTGTGAAGGTGGGCTTCTGTCACTGTAAATAAAATCATAACTCAAACAAGCTCAGAAAACTGAGAAAGAGCGGATTCTCTCTCTCCCAAAAAATGCAAATCAGGTCACCGTCCAAGATTGTCCAACCCTGCTAAAATCCCTACAACAACTAGGTGAAGTAAAGTAGTGTCGGGACTACCACAAGGCTGGACAATCATGGGTGGCTTGACCCGGGTGTTGATGTACACAGTGGGTAGGAACCCAACCTCACTGTCTTGACTGTACAGAGAGAGAGAATTCCTTGGCCTGATTCTCAGTTCTCTTGGCTAAACTGAGAAGAGCAAAATGGTCATCTTTGGACCAATCCATGACAGACGTAGACAATTCAACAACCTACAGTGCCTTGCAAAGGATTCTTCCCCCTTGGTGTTTTTCCTATTCAGTTGCATTACAACCTGTAATTTAAATGGATTTTTATTTGAATTTCAAGTAATGGACATACGCAAAAGAGTCAAAATTGGTGAAGTGAACTACTAAAAATGTATTGGTTCAAAAAATCAAAAAATCAATAAATGTAAAAGTGGTGCGTGCATGTGTTCAACTCCTTTGCTATGAAGCCGCTAAATAAGATCTGGTGCAACCAATTACTTTTAGAAGTCACATCATTTATTAAATTAAGTCCAGCTGTGTGCAATCTAAGTATCAAATGATCTGTCACATGATCTCAGTATACATACACCTGTTTTGAAAGGCCACAGAGTCTGCAACACCACAAAGCAAGGGGCACCACCAAGCAAGCGACACCACGAAGACCAAGGAGCTCTCCAAACAGGTCAGGGACAAAGTTGTGGAGAAGTACAGATCAGGGTTGGGTTATAAAAAAATATCAGAATCGTTGAACATTCCACTGAGCACCATTGAATCCATTATTAACTTCTTGTCAATATGGGGGCGCTGTTTTCACTTTGTAAAAAGTCGTGCCCAAATTAAACTGCCTCGTACTCTATTCTAGATAGTACAATATGCATATTAGTATTACTATTGGATAGAAAACACTCTCACGTTTCAAAAAACTGATGCAACACCCCCCCCCCCCAAAAAAAAAATACTCTATTACAGTATACACATTCTGGTGTTATTAGTCAGAGAATACACACTAGTCATTTTGTACTCAATACACTGAACGTACGTTAGGAATATTGAGTTGCACCCACTTTTGCTCTCAGAACAGCCTCAATTCATTGGGGCATGGACTCTACAAGTTGTCGAACGAGTTCCGCAGGGATGCTGGCCCATCTTGACTCCAACGATTCCCACAGTTGTGGCTGGATGTCCTTTGGATGGTGGACCATTCTTGATACACATTGGAAACTGTTGAGTGTGAAAAACCCAGCAGCGTTGCAGTTTTTGACACACTCCGATCGTTGCGCCTGGCATCTACTACCATACCCTGTTCAAAGTCATTTAAATATTTTGTCTTGCCCATTCACTGTCACATCTGCTCCCGCTCTTTCCCCCCCCAAGCGCCAGGCAGCCTGCATCATGCACTCCTGCCATCTATTACGCACACCTGCCTTCCCTCGTCTCACGCATTAGCGATATTGGACTCACCTGGACTCACTCATCACCTGTTTATTACCTCCCCTATATTTGTCAGTTCCCTTGCTCTTTTCCCTGCTGCTACATCAATTGTTTTTTGTCTGTGTTACCTGTTTGCTAACGCTATTACTGTCTCGTTCCATGTCCGTTCTATATTAAATGTTTTACTCCCCGTACCCTGCTTCGTCTCTCCAGCGTCATCCCATGTGCCATTCACGATCTGAATGGCACACATACACAACCCATGTCTCAATTGTCTCAATGCTTAAAAATCCTTCTTTAACCCTCCTGCTGTGTTTGTTTCATGTTAATTAATTATGTGTTCCCGGTCCAAAATGACCGCATCATTATAGCTGGTTATAAATCCATAATAATATATATATTATCACCTAATGTTGTGTTAGATCTTTTTATCAAGTGCTTTTGAACATTACACATTTTGAACTTCTATTGCTATTTATGGCCTGTAGGCCTCATTTACCTGAGCTCAAATAACTAGGTTTTGAGTAAGAAAAGCATAATGTATGGATTATTTTGACTATAACAAATATTCAGATTAAACATATTGTGCTATTTATCACAGACTACTTTGTGTCAGTCAAAGATATGATCAAGAGCCTCACATACAGTATATCGTTTGGTCATTATGCTGCCACAGAATGAATTGTGTGTAAGGCCTCAAAAATGCTTCATATACCAGAGCTGCGAGAAAAGTTTTATATATTTTTGAAACAATGTTGCGATTTTTTGTGAGAATGCCAACAGGTGTGGTTCCCGTGGGGGAAAGATTCTGTTGGGGAAATGATCCTGGGGGCGTTGTCATGGATGCCAAGAAGGGGAGTGAGGTGTGTGTGTGTGTGTGTGTGTGTGTGTGTGTGTGTGTGTGTGTGTGTGTGTGTGTGTGTGTGTGTGTGTGTGTGTGTGTGTGTGTGTGTGCAGAAACACATGCATGTGGGGGTCTGGGAAAGGAAGTGTGTCCATCTGATGAATGGGCATGTGCCTGAACTAAATTTATACACTAATTGTAGTCCCTCCCATTCATTTATAATGACCGGTAATTTTTGAACGGGAACATCACAGGTGTACAAAATTTAATTAAAACATCCAAAATGTAATGAAAATCCTCTAAATGTATATTGTGTGTTCAGATGCCCAGTGTGGACAAAGCCATAGAACCTTATGACAATCAGAGAGAGAACTTGTAAATCGGTCCAATTCGACCGGACACAGCAGGAGGGTTAACCTGTATCCTCCCCTTCATCAACACTGATTAAAGTGGATTTGACAAGTGACATCAATAAGGGATCATGGCTTTTACCTGGATTCACTTGGTCAGTCTGTCATGGAAAGGGCAGCTGTTCCTAATGTTTTGTACATTCAGTGTACATCAACAGTGTAATAACATCTGGATTAAGTTTTATAACACTAAGTAGATAATAAGAAACATACAGTAGAATTACATGATACAGTTAACTGCCAAAATAAAGTGTCATAATTGGGATGTGACACCATTCTTCCACTCGAAATTCCATAATTTTGTGTTTTGTTTATGGTGGTGGAAAATGCCAGAATCTCACATGTTCAAATGGGTTGAGATCTGATGACTTAGACGGCCATGATTTACATTGTTTTCATGGTCATCAAACCATTCAGTGACCACTCGTGCCCCATGGGTGGGAGCATTGTCATCCTATGGGGGCATAGCCATGGTAGCAAAACTAATGGCCCAAATTATGGCATGCCCATGACCAAAAGCATCAGGAACCACACCTGTGTGGAAGCACCTGCTTAAATATACTTTGTATCCTTCATTTGCTGAAGTTTTTCCATTATTTTGGGAGTTATCTGTATGTAAACCTATACATTGCAAGATGTTAATGCACTTGGTACAAAGTATAATTTCTGATTTGACCAAGTGACAACCTTATTCTAACCAACTCGTCAAAACAATGTGGCAAGAAATTGGGCTATTGTATTTGTAGCTAGCTATATTTCTATAAAAATATTGGTCCGTATTATAGCTAGAGTCCATCACTGATACAGGCAGGAGTTGCTTTCCTTTGCTCCCTATAAAATATTTTAGGGCCAATTGTTATATTGGTTGTCTAGTAACCAGCTAGTGGGAATACATGTAAACATACAGTTAACTAGGTCGTTCCAGCTGTTGTTCAGTTACAAGCTAGCTAAATATGTTTACACAACTCAGAGTGTGGGCTGTGCACATGGAGGAAGGTGGAGAAGTGCACACACAACTTATCAATATTTATAAGGAGCAATGCTTCTGTGTTCGGAGGGTGAAACTAAATGAGCATCTCCGCACAAGGACAGGAATTGCATCGAAATAGTGGTGCAATTTCCTCTGGAGGGTCCTTTAAAGGTGTTACACATAGGATTTGGGGGAATTTTTGCATTGCAATTTCAGAAAATGTCCATAATATACTGTATCTGGTGCTAATATTGGAATGATAGTTTCACAACAGCGTGTATTTAAGGATGCACGCCACTGTGAAAATATTGACCATTAAAAAAATAAAATACATATAAAATAATTTGTCTTGTCTCCCCGTGCTTCATAATTTTCCATCAATTCGCAAGAAGCTTAATGTTTTTTTACATTTTTTATTTCACCTCTATTTAACCAGGTAGGTCAGTTGAGAACAAGTTCTCATTTACAACTGTGACCTGGCCAAGATAAAGCAAAGCAGTTCGACACATACAACAACACAGAGTTACACATGGGATAAACAAACATACAGTCAATAATACAGTAGAAAAATAAGTCTATATACAATGTGAGCAAATGAGGTGAGTGGAAGAATGTGCAAAGTAGAGATAGAAATAATGGGGTGCAAAGGAGCAAAATAAATAAATACAGTAGGGGGAGAGGTAGTTGTTTGGGCTAAATTATAGATGGGCTATGTACAGGTGCAGTAATCTGTGAGCTGTTCTGACAGCTGGTGCTTAAAGCTAGTGAGGGAGATAAGTGTAGATCTGCGTAGTGGTGGATCAGAGAATCAACAGCAGCAAGAGCAACATCATTGATATATACAGAGAAAAGAGTCAGCCCGAGAATTGAACCCTGTGGCACACCCATAGAGACTGACAGAGGTCCGGACAACAGGCCCTCCGATTTGACACACTGAACTCTATCTGAGAAGTAGTTGGTGAACCAGGCGAGGCAGTCATTTGAGAAACCAAGGCTATTCAGTCTGCCGATAAGAATGTGGTGATTGACAGAGTCAAAAGCCTTGGCCAGGTCGATGAAGACAGCTGCACAGTACTGTCTTTTATCGATGGCAGTTATGATATTGTTTAGGACCTTGAGCGTGGCTGAGGTGCACTCATGACCAGTTTGGAAACCAGATTGCATAGCGGAGAAGGTACGGTGGGATTTGAAATGGTCAGTGATCTGTTTGTTAACTTTGCTTTCAAAGACTTTAGAAAGGCAGGGCAGGATAGATATGGGTCTGTAACAGTTTGGGTCTAGAGTGTCTCTTCCTTTGAAGAGGGGAATGACCGCGGCAGCTTTCCAATCTTTGGGGATCGATAAAGAGATAAAGCCAATACGAAAGAGAGAGAGGGGTAGCAACAATTGCGGCGGATAATTTTAGAAAGAGAGGGTCCAGATTGTTTAGCCCAGCTGATTTGTAGGGGTGCAGATTTTGCAGCTCTTTCAGAACATCAGCAATCTGGATTTGGGTGAAGGAGACGCGGGGGGGGCTTGGACAAGTTGCTGCAAGGGGCGCAGAGGTGTTGGCCTGGGAAGGGGTAGCCAGGTGGAAAGCATGGCCAGCCATAGAAAAATGCTTATTGAAATTCTCGATAATTGTAGTTTTATCGGTGTTGACAGTGTTTCCTAGCCTCAGTGCAGGGGGCAGCTGGGAGGAGCTCTTTCTCTTAATGTATCTCACTGGAGAAAGCATCCGTGCGAGTGAAACGGCGGCACTCTGTCTCTGTATGTGTAGGCCATCTATCTGATGCCGTCTAGTCAAAAAGAGTATGACATTGTTGCCACCCGTAACATTGAATACAAGAGAAGCCAGCAAGCATTTGGCCTCCCTCGATAATAAAAAAATATATAATAATAGCCATTCAGCATTTTGCTAAACTGAGTGAGCTGTGAATGGTCCTGGCACACCAATAAAGGGTCAAGGGAAGCCAGTTTGGATTTTGCTTCACCCCAATCACACCAAAAACCAAATGTCAGTTACAGAAACAAATTGAAATGTTGCATCTCTTTGTATTGTTGTCTTCTGGTGGTTAGCTAGCTAGATAAAATTGTCCCTTTCCTAAATTAGCCATGGATGGAGATAGGGATTTGGACTTGTGATTTTACTTAATTCTCCGTACTAGCCAATGATTATAATGGCAATTCTGATCCAACCACGAATTCATACAGTACATTGTGCCCCTTGCCTGACAGGATGGTAGTTCAATATGTAGCTATATGTAGTAGGCTAATGCTAACTAGCTGAGTCATCGTTGCCCATGAAAGGAAGTTAGGCTAGAGAGCAAGAATTTTAGCCAGGTAGCCTAGGCCACTAAAAACTATTGTAAAAGCGTGTCCTGTATAACAGAGTGATAGAACATTTTGTCAACATGAAATAGAGGAGGATGGCATTGGCGTTTCTCTACAAGTAGGGTAAGTAAACATATTTTTCTACTTGTTAGCACGCACACACACACACACACACACTTAGAATTCAGTTTCCATGGACAGCCACATCATATTTAGCTTATGTTGATTGGACTAAATTGTTTTTGGTATCTTTTAGTTGTTACTGTTTTAGACTAAGCATAGGTGATTTGATGATGTTGAAAGGTTAAAGTTGAGATGGTGTTGGAATAGTGGAGGCAGCTCCATTTACATGCAGAAACTCTCTGTGTTTCTAAATAAATAGTTGTTAAGTTTCCGAAAATGTCGGAAATTTTTACTTGTTTGACCATGCTGTAGGTCATGTAACTGTTTGTTATATGCAATATGCTTTGTGGACTTCACCGGACAGAGGTTACTCTCCGGTTTTGTGATGAAACACAGGTGTGGTTGAATTTATTCTGCCACTGTGTCGTCTTATTGTCTTTGCATTAGGCTTATATATCACGGTGGAAAGGCATACACTATATATACAAAAGTATGTGGACACCCCTTCAAATTAGTGGATTTGGCTATTTCAGCCACACCCGTTGCTGACAGGTGTATAAAATTGAGCACGCAGCCATGCAATTCCCATAGACAAACATTGGCAATTGAATGGCCTTACTGAACAGGTCAGTGACTTTCAACGTGGCACCGTCATAGGATGCCACCTTTCAAACAATCAGTGCGTCAACATTTTGCCCTGCTAGAGCTGCCCCGGTCAACTGTAAGTGCTGTTATTGTGAAATGAAAAAGTCTAGGAGCAACAACGGCTCAGCCGCGAAATGGTAGGCCACACAAGCTCAGAGAACGGGACCGCCGACTGCTGAAGCTCGTAAGAACACGTCTGTCCTCGGTTGCAACACCAACTACTAAGTTCCAAACTGCCTCCAAACTGCCTCTGGAAGCTCGTCGGGAGCTTCATGTAATGGGTTTCCATGACCAAGCAGCCGCACACAAGCCTAAGATCACCATGCGCAAAGCCAAGGGTTGACTGGAGTGGTGTAAAGCTCACCGCCATTGGACTATGGAGCAGTTCTCCGGAGTGATGAATCACGCTTCACCATCTGGTTTGGTGGTCCCGTGGTCCCGTGTGGCTCAGTTGGTAGAGCATGGCACTTGCAACGCCAGGGTTGTGGGTTCAATTCCCATGGGGGGACCAGGGTTCATTTCCCACAGGGGGACCAGGATGAATATGTATGAACTTTCCAATTTGTAAGTCGCTCTGGATAAGAGCGTCTGCTAAATGACTTAAATGTAATGTAAATGTGGATGCCAGTATAACTCAACCTGCCCAAATGCATAGTGCTATCTGTAAAGGAGGAAAAATGGTCTGGTGCTATTTTTCATGTTTCGGGCTTGGCCCTTTAGTTCCAGTGAAGGGATACAGCATTCAATGACATTCTGACTTTGTGGCTACAGTTTGGGGAAGCCGACTGTGAGCCAGCCCTAATCGCCCAACATCAGTGCCTGACCTCATTACTGCTCTTGTGGCTGAATGGAAGCAAGTCCCTGCAGCAATGTTCTAACATCTAGTGGAAAGCCTTCCCAGAAGAGTGGAGAGTGTTATAGCATATTAATATTAATGCCCATAATTCTAGAATGAGATGTTCGATGAGCAGGTGTCAACATACTTTTGGTCATGTAGTGTATGAACAAACAGGTTATAGCGCAAACAATGCAATTATCACAACACATAAGCTGTAATATGGCAGTTTTTTCCTGGCTTGACTTTCCCAGTTATTTTACCCACGCACCGCTACTGGTGTTTCACAGTATTACTGAGTCACTGTTGTGATTGGCTGTGATATTCGTCTATTGATTTCTCCCGCCGGAGCGTGATCTGTTGTTAAACTGGGAAAGTTGTTCTGATTTTGTGTTGGAAATTGCTCAGTAATTTCCTGGAAATTACTATGTAACACCATTATTTATATATTATGTGTATGTGTAAAGTGCAAAGTGAGCGTTAACGGGCATAAATTATACATACTTTCTTACTGTGCGGTCCGCGGTGCGGCCATCACAAAATTGCATTGTGAAATAGCAAACAGCTAATTCATGCTAATGCCCGTTAAAGGGCTAATCAATCAGATGTGGTCATTTGGGTCATGTTAACTGTCACCAACTAGGCACAAAGGCCATAACACAGATGGAAGAGATGGTCATCATTGATGTTGTAAATGTCAATAAGGTTGGTTGATTTAGGCTTCCAAGGCTTTGCATAGTCTGATGTGCCTGACCTGTTGGCCCAAGGGACGTGTGATCTTTCAGAGTAATCTTTGGTCAGCTCTTAGAAGGAAGACGAAAGACCCATGGAAGCTTCTTCAAAATACCACATGTAAATGTCATTGGTGAGAGACACCTGAAAGAGAAACGGTGCAGCAGACCATGTATTAATAAGGAGATGGAACACCATAGGTATAGAGCATTATGAGTATGAGTATGTCATGATACAGCCCAGAGACATCTGTCCTTTACGGCGGTCAGTGTTACACTTGCCAGGAGATATCGTTGTTGTTAAAGCTGGAATCCGTAACGGTGAAACTGCCAAATCCATTTGCGATATTAGAACAGCAAAGCCATTACTTCAGACAACAAACACTGTATTTTTCCCTCGGACATCGTTGCACATCAGCAGAGTTTGTAATGAGATATTTTTTTTTTTACCACGATGCTGGATGCTCCTCTACTCCGTTTCATAAACAGAACAATAAGAATAACCAATGTGCCTGGGGGCCTCCGGTGTCGCTGTTCCACCATGTAATGTTTGACGAAATGGTAGGATCTCATTTGAAGGAACAGTGAGGTCATATGCAACTCTACACTTGTTAGAATCAGATGCACTAGATAAGGGGTTGGAGCGAAAACCTACATGTCGGTAGCTCTCCAGAAACAGGTTTGGAGAGCCCTGCTGTAGGGGAACCCTTTTTGGGCTTTGGATAACCTTTTTATATAAATTCTTTGATTAACCCTTTGTATAACCATTTGTTATACCATGGCATAGTTAAATACTCATTTCTGATTGTCTTGGATGGCATTCTAGAGCGTGCACTATTTCCCTATAACCCACGGTATATCAGCACGGTAGAATTCAATTACTATAGTTAACCCTTACATTTTCTGTTTGAGCTGCTTTTGAAAGCAAAAGTTGAATTTAAAACATTATTGGTATTGTTGAATTCGATTTTCATAATAGCAAGCTTGGACTGATGGTTTGGTGAGCTAAACTTGCAAATATTTTTGTGTGGTTACCACGGCAACTACTGTAGCTATCTAGTAAACTTGGGAGATACATCAGTGGATGTTGAACACATTTCTACAGGCAAATGAACACATTTCTAGATGCAATTGTGTTAAATTATACCCATGGTAAAAAAGGGATAATCAACTCGGGGCTCTTCTCTGGAAAATAATGCAAATCCGTGGAAGATCAGTTCCACTCCGCTACCACGTTGTGGAATACACCTTCCACATCGTTTATAATTCTTTCATAGAACGCATAGCCCGTCATTGATTATCCCTTATGTGTGGTTCTTAATTACACTGTTAGAACCAGATGGTTCACTATTACACAAAATTCCCGGCTAATGGTTGCAGTGAAAATACGGTAAATATACAAAAAGTTATTGTATTTTTAGAGCTGGATTAAGGTAATATTGCTGTAAGGGACAGTATGCTGCTGTATTCTGATTACTTGGGAGTCAATCTCACTTTGGAATTGAACTCACAACCTCTCGGTTGCCGGTGACCTGAACCCTCTCATGAAGAACCTTCTGCGTTAAACACTGTTAATCAATCATTTGAAGAGAATGAATGTTGTGTGAAAGAAAGATCTCTATTGAGGAGAAAAAAACAATATATGGCACTGTGAAATACAATAGGAAAAATCTGTTCTATAACCACATGATGTTAATATGACACCATAAAAGCATTCAGTTGCTGACAGTAGTACAAATTCGACAAGAGTGCTTCTCTATCATCTCTGTCGGTTTACATTTTGAATGCACTCTGATTCCCAATGGGGTTACACCTAGGATTAATCCACCCAGCTAGCCACCACATTATCAATGGAGACCCATCAGTCTGGAGAGAGGGACTTCATCCGAGTGAAAAAGAAGCAGGCAACTCCAGATACAGAAGAAGCAGCACTGCTTGCTTGGCACAGCACATGAATGTAACATTGTGTTGATGTCGCCGGAATAGTTTTCCTTGGCCAATATTCCTAGGCGGTTATGCAATAGATAAATATTTAAACTGAAGGACTTCGAATTGTCTGGGGGCCATGTTGAGACAGAGTGGGCTCCGGACTGGCAGTTTACTGGCATGGCACACACTGCATCAAGGCTTTTGACATGCATCAAGGCCTTGAGATGTTTCAAGAATTTCATTGGAGTCCACCAGTGGTAAATTCAATTCATTGGACATTATTTGGAAAGGCACACACCTGTCTATATAAGGTCCCACAGTTGACAGTGCATGTCAGAGCAAAAACCAAGCCATGAGGTTGAAGGAATTGTCTGAAGAACTCTGAGACAGGATTGTGTCAAGGCATACATCTGGGGAAGGGTACCAAAACATTTCTGCTGCAGTGAAGGTCCCAAAGAACACAATGGCCTCCATTATTCTTAAATGGATGAAGTTTAGATCCACTAAAACTCTTCTTAGAGCTGTCTGCCCAGCCAAACTGAGCAATCAGGGAGAAAGGCCTTGGTCAGGGAGGTGACCAAGAACCCGATGGCCACTCTGACAGAACTCTAGAGTTCCTCTGTGGAGATGGGAGAACCTTCCAGAAGGACAAACATATCTGTAGCACTCCACCAATCAGGCCATTATGGTAGAGTGACCAGACGGAAGCCACTCCTCAGTAAAAGGCACATGACAGCCAACTTGGAGTTTGCCAAAAAGCACCTAAAGACTCTCAGACCATGAGATGGAGTCCCATAGGGTGGCGCAAAATTGTCCCAGCATCGTCTGAGTTTGGCCGGTGTAGGCCTACCCCTATGGGACTCCCAATCACGGCCGGCTGTGATACAGTCTGGATTCAAACCAGGTTGTCTGTAGTGATGCCTCTAGCACTGAGATGCAGCGTTTTAGACCACTGCGCCACTTTGGAGCCCCATTGTATAAACTTAGCTCTATTTGGTCAAATACTATCTTCTGTATACCACTCCTTCCTTGTCACAACACAACTGATTGGCTCAAACGCATTAAGAAGGAAAGAAATTCCACAAATTAACTTTTAACAAGGCACACCTGTTAATTGAAATGCATTCCAGGTGACTACCTCATAAGGCTGGTTGAGATAATGCCAAGCTGTCATCAAGGCAAAGGGTGGCTACTTTGAAGAATATCAAATAAAACAAATATTTGGATTTGTTTAACACTTTTATGGTTACTACATGATTACATGTGTGTTATTTCATAGTTTTGATGTCTTCATTATTATTCTACAATGTAGAAAATAGAAAAAATTATGAAAAACCCTGGTGTGACCAAACTTTTGACTGGTACTGTATATCATTTGGCTCTCGGGCCCAGCCCTTATAAAACCATGCATTAATCTGTCCCTGTCTCTGTCATCAGCTGGTCTCAAAGGTCTCGTTCACAAGAAGTGAACTGATGGCAGGCTCTCAAGAGAAAAATCATGCAGGATGTTAAGGACCAAATGAAGGGGCTCAAATGGGAAATTATCCAGGAGCTGAAAGAGCTGAAACCCCACCTAGGTGTTGACCCCCCTGCGGGAAGAACGAATAAAGCCATCGTCCTAGTATTCAAATTCATTGCGAGGTAAACCATGTTGCTACTGCTGCAACCAGGCTGGACACAATACCAAGTCTTCAAGAGGACTCTCAGAATATGGGCCGGCATAATCTATCCCTCCTGCTGAGGTTCAAGCGGTATGGTTAGCTGTGTGTGCTAGTTGCTTGTTGACGCCAATTGTGTGTCACCCCACGGGCACGAACCCAGAGTCTCTGGTGGCACAGCTAGTGCTTCGATGCAGTGCCCTAGACCACTGCGCCACCCAGGAGGCCCTATGGCTCATTGATTAAAGTGGCTAACAGGTGTAAGAAAAACAGACACGCGACCCTCAGTATAGTTTGAGGGTGATGCTATTTGCTTTTGACTGTGCCTATCCATACCCACAGACTATGTTCAAGGTAAATGATTGTGTAATCTAATATGGGTGAACTCCCTTTTTAAGTGTTGATTGTCATATGGGTTGCAATCACTGAATGATTGACAGTGCTTGGCTAGCATGAGGCCTGTGTATTATACTGAATAAACAAAACATTAGAACACCTGCTCTTTCCATGACAGACTGACCAGGTGACTTGGTAAATCCACTTCAATCAGTGTAGATAAAGGGGAGGGGACAGGTTAAAAATATATTTTTAAGCCTTGAGACATGTTTGCCATTCAGAGGGTGAATGGGCAAGACAAAAAAATGTAAGTGCCTTTGAACAGGGTATGGTAGTCGATGCCAGACGCAACGATTTGTGTCAAGACCTGCGACACTGCTCGGGTATTTACTCTCAACATTTTCCCGATGTTCCTAATGTTTGGTGTACTGTAGTGGATATCCTAGAAAATGCCAAACAAACACTCTTGACTCATTAGCTGCGACAGCCAACTCAGCTTTATTGTATGTTAATGCATTTGTGGAAATTCTATGCAATTGTTTCCCAGGATTATGCAATTTATTATATATTTCAAGCCACAGAGATTAAATACCTTGTTGTTTTAGCTTAATAGGTTCCTGTCGCCTACTTGTTCTGGCTCTGACCCTGTGTATTCCACACGCAGTAGAATGAGCGCCAGTTCATTTAGGTAATTGTAAAGGAGAGTAATGCACTAAGGACACATTGAGTTTAGATAGATAGGGATAAGTCCCTTTAAATCAAGAGCTATATGCCAATAAATGGTCATAAGAGGCATATTGACTGTATGGCCCCAGGTTCACAACAGTTTAAAATTGAACAGCAGATACATCAAATTATAGTTTCTCTTTAACAGTTAGTCTTGAGACATTTAATGACCGTGGCCCCCAAAAATGTTGAGGTCATGAATCGATTCCAAAGGGTTGTTTGTTGAACACTAAACGCCAATCATTATGGTCACGTCTCCATGGTAGCGCACTGTTCCAGATGGTTTTAACATCGAGACATCTACTCCCACAAAACAGCAGAACACGAGTTTTAAGTTTGCAACTTCTCTCCCTGGAAGTGGAAGAAGTTTTAATGAGGGGAAAAATATGTTTCAGTCACCTTGTGACATGTAAACACTGTTGGAGATTCAGTCTCTTTAAAAGCAGCTTCTTTTTTCCCCCTCGCTTTCATCTGTCTCATACTGTGGAAAGCCGTCCTGGTTGCATCGAGCCACCTCTTTCAACCCTACACCCTTCTCGTCTGGGAGAAAGCGCTCCAGTATTTATCCCTGATCCGAGGAGCACAGAAGGTCTGGGTAAGTGATGGTAGACACACAGGAGCAGACGAGGAGACGGGCAGATCAGAGGACAGCCTCGCCAGACAAGGGCCCAGCTGCCTATCTGTTACATAAAGGATTAGTGGTGGAGAGACAATGTTCTGTCTGCACGAGGCTAAACTTGTTAATCTCTCTCCCCCAACCTCACTCGCTCTTTTTTTCGTGCCATTTCACATTCTCTTTAGGTCTGACTTTCGGTTGCAACTTTAATTAGTTTTTGGCTTGAGGAAAAGTTGGGTGGTTTTGTCAGGTGATAAAATGGGAGTCTCATGCCAAATTGGGTTTAGGGTTAAAACAGTTTTTTATCAGTTTGAGGAGAATGAGGTAGAGGATAAAGGTGAAGGATAGAGAGGTGGAGACATTTGTTAACAGAATAGAAAGAGGAAGAAAAATGGGTCTTTCACTTATTTATTTTCTATTATCTCGACCACAATTCTAAATATGCTACATGACCAAAAGTATGTGGACACCTGCTCATCAAACATTTAATTTCAAAATCATGGGCATTAATATGTAGTTGCTATAACAGCCTCCACTCTTCTGGGTAGGCTTTCCACTAGATGTTGGAACATTGCTGCGGGGACTTGCTTCCATTCTGCCACAAGCACCGATGTTGCGCGATTAGTTCTGGCTCGCAGTCGGCATTCCAATTCATCCCAAAGGTGTTCGATGCGGTTGAGGTCAGGGCTCTGTGCAGGCCAGTCAAATTCTTCCACACCCATTTTGACAAACCATTTCTGTATGGACCTCGCTTTTAGCACGGGGGCATTGTTATGCTGAAACAGGAAAGGGCCTTCCCAAACTGTTGCCACAAAGCACAGAATCGTCTGGAATGTCAATGTATGCTGCAGCAGTAAGATTTCCCTTCACTGGAACTAAGGGGCCTAGCCCGTACCATGAAAACAGCCCCAGATCTTTATTCCTCCTCTACCAAACTTTACAGTTGGCACTATACATTGGGGCAGGTGGCGTGCTCCTGGCATCTGCCAAACCCAGATGCGTCCGTCAGACTGCCATATGGTGAAGCGTGATTCACCACTCCAGAAAACACATTTCCACTGCTCCACAGCCCAATGGTGGCGAGCTTTACACCACTCCAGTCGATGCTTGGTATTGTGCATGGTGATCTTAGGCTTGTGTGCGGCTGCTCGGCCATGATAACCCATTTCATGAAGCTCCCGACGAACAGTTCTTGTTGCTTCCAGAGGCAGTTTGAAACTCGGTAGTGAGGTCAGATGATTTTTACGCACTTCAGCACTTGGCAGTCCCATTCTGTGAGTTTGTGTGGCCTACCACAACTTGGCGGCTGAGCCATTGTTGCTGCTAGATGTTTCCACTTCACAATAACAGCACTTACAGTTGACCGGGACAGCTCTAGCATGGAAGAAATTTGACAAACTGACTTGTTGGAAAGCTGGCATTCTATGACGGTGCCACGTTGAAAGTCACTAAGCTCTTCAGTAAGGCCATTCTACTGCCAATGTTTGTCTATGGAGATCGCATGGCTGTGTGCTCGATTTTCTATACCTGTCAAAAATTGGTGGGTGGTAATTGCTGAATCCATTCACTTGAAGGGATTTGTTTTAATGTTTCGGTAAAACAAAAAAGTTAAATTGTCTCAAAATGTACCCTCAACGGGATGAATAATGGTTTAAGACAGGGTTCCCCAACTGGCGGCCAGCAGGAATTTGGCCCACTTGTGATTTCATTTGGCCCCCCAAGTTTTCTGAGCAAAAAAAAAATATATAATGTAAACAAAGTCTGAAATGATTATGTTTTAGTGAAATATATTTGCTTCTTGTGGTCTATTTGCTGGCCCTGACCATCCGCTCAAGAAAAAAATTGTCCCGCAGCTGAATCTAGTTGATGATCCCTGGTTTAAGATGACCACACGCCCATCCTGCCATGGTCCCCCATTCATGAATTAGGCATAACAGCGCTAATGAAGAAAAATGACATTGTTAATCAGTACCTCAAACAACAAAGCAAAACCAGGTGAGCAACAACATCTCAGCACCTAGACATCTTACAACACACAGGCTTTGTGCCAAATGGCTCCCTATTTCCTATAAAGTGCACTACTTTTGATCAGAGCCCTATGGGTACACCAACCATTCAGTACTGGCTTTCTTGTCTGTGCTGACTTCATTTGGGCACTGATCCTCGCAGCGGTGGAAGCATTAAATTATCTAAGCGTGGGTGTATATTTGAAAGGATGTTCCCCGTTTTGCACATGGCAATTGAAATTGGAATTCAGTACACGTCATGTTTGCATTCACTCTGCTCCAAAATGCCACAACACTGTGGGAGGTCACAGAGGGAGTTTGATGATGAAGATCATTGCATATGTGTTCTCCCCCATCAAAGAGACAAGGACCATCACCCCCGGAGAGCACTGCAAAAGGCAATACAAAACTCAAAATGCCCAAAATATGGATGTGTAATATAATGGTGAGACACTGACCTATCAAGAAGAAGAATGCAAAAAGGAAAGCATCCAAACAGGTTCTTCATTATCTAGGCATGTGCTCTCGTTGGGTGTCCTTCAATTTCACCTCACAAGTGATTTTAACAAACTGCTGCTCAACATGAGGCATAGATATTTTTACAATGGTTCACTTTAAATTTCTCGTCACACTTTGTAATGGCAAAAAATTGACATCTAATTTGTATTTTCATCAATATATGTCAAGGACCAACAGAAATATTTTCAAAACATGGATACAATTATCTTCCCTTTATCTTTTGAAAGAACGAGAAGTGTCTGGTTTTGGTTGAGAAATGACTACAAAGCACTAGCGGACCTGTTTATTAATAATATTATTTCAAAATGATGTTGGAAGACTTTGGATCATATCAGGAGACACATTTAAATCAATATAGTACCTGCTTAGCCAATCAATAAGTCACTGGGGAAAATGACCTTGAGCTTAAAAACTAAATAGATTCACTGTTGCTATCGATTCATTCCAAAAGGTAGTTTTAACAGAGAAAATGAAATGAGAACATACTATATCACTCATATATAATCAATGATGCTTTTAGGCCTACAGAAAGTAGTCATACACTTGACTTATTCACATTTCGTTGTGTTACAGCCTCACACATCTACACACAATACACCATCATGACAAGGTGAAAACATGTTTTTAGAAATGTTTGCTAATTCATTGAAAACTAAATACATAAAAGTATAATTTGCATAAGTATTCACACCCCTAATTTAATACATGTTAGAATCACCTTTGGCACTGATTACAGCTATGAGGAATTCTGGGTAAGTCTCTCAGAGTTTTGCACACCTGGATTGTTCAATATTTGCACATTCAAGTTAGTTGTTGATCAGACAGTAATTTTCAAATATTGCTGTAGATTTTCAAGATGATTTAATTCAAAACTGTAACTAGTCCACTCAGGAACATTCAATGTCATCTTGGTAAGCAACTCCAGTGTATGTTTGGCATTGTGTTTTAGGTTATTGTCCTGCTGGAAGGGGAATATGTCTCCCAGTGTCTGTTGGAAAGCAAACTGAAGGAGATTTTCCTCTAGGATTTTGTCTGTGCTTAGCTCTATGTCGTTTCTTTTTATCCTATAGAATTCCCTAGTCCTTGCAGATGACAAGCATAACCATAACATGATGCAGTCATTATCATGCTGGTAAATATCAGTGATGTGCTGTGTTGGATTTGCCCAAAACTGTCACACCCAGATCTGTTTCACCTGTCGTTGTGATTGTCTACACCCATCTCTAGGTGTCGCCCATCTTCCCCATTTTTCCCCCGTGTATTTTTACCTGTGTTCTCTGTTTGTCTGTTACCATTTCGCCTTGTTTGTCAAATCAACCAGCGTTTTTGTGTCTCAGCTCCTGCTTTCCCAGTCTCTTTCTCGCCCTCCTGGTTTTGACCCTTACCTGTCCTGACTCTGAGCCCGCCTGCCTGACAACTCTGCCTGCCCCTGACCCTGAGACTGCAGATGAAGTAAGGAGATAAGGCAATAAATAGGCCAATAGTGGCAAATTAATTACAATTTAACAATTTACATCGGAGTGATATATGCGCAGATGAAGATGTGCAAGTAGAAATACTGGTGTGTTAAATGGCAGAAAAACTAAAACAAATATGGGGATGAGGTAGGTAGTTGGTTGGATGGGCTATTTACAGATGGGCTGTGTACAGCTGCAGCGATCGGTAAGCTGTACTGACAGCTGACACTTAAAGCTAGTGAGGATTTTTTTTCAATTCCTTTCAGTCATTGGCAGCAGAGAACTGGAAAGGCGGCCAAAAGAGGTGTTGGCTTTGGGGCCAAAAGAGGTGTTGGCTTTGGGGATGACCAGTGAAATATACCTGCTGGAGCGTGTGCTATGGGTGGGTGTTGCTATGGTAACCATTGAACTGCGATAAGGCAGAGCTATACCTAGCAAAGACTTATAGATGACCTGGAGCAAGTGGGTTTGGTGACGAATATGTAGCGAGGACCAGCCAACGAGAGCATACAGGTCGCAGTGGTGGGTAGTATATGGGGCTTTGGTGACAAAACAGATGTCACTGTGATAAACTGCATCCAATTTGCTGAGTAGAGTGTTGGAGGCTATTTTGTAAATGACATCGCCGAAGTCAAGGATCGGTAGGATAGTCCGTTTTACGAGGGTATGTTTAGCAGCATAAGTGAAGGATGCTTTGTTGCGGGTGTGAGCAGCGATCGCTAGAAGAGCATTCATTTCATTTTACTAGCATTTAAGAGCAATTGGAGCCCACGGAAGGATTGTTGTATGGAATTGAAGCTCGTTTGCAGGTTTGTTAAAACTCCTTAAGGCTATTCGAGCCCATCCAACCAACACTCGTGTTTAAGTGTTCCCTTTATTTTTTTGAGCAGTGTATATGGTAGGAGAAAATCCAAAGAGAAACGAACCGGAATTAATTTGCACTACCTGAGCCACTTGTGTGGGTTGTAGACTCCGTCTCATGCTACCACTAGAGTGAGAGCACCGCCAGCATTCAAAAGTGACCAAAACATCAGCCAGGAAGCATAGGAACTGAGAAGTGGTCTGTGGTCACCACCTGCAGATTCACTCCTTTATTGGGGGTGTCTTGCTAATTGCCTATAATTTCCACCTTTTGTCTATTCCATTTGCACAACAGCATGTGAAATGTATTGTCAATCAGTGTTGCTTCCTAAGTGGACAGTTTGATTTCACAGAAGTGTGATTGAGTTGGAGTTACATTGTGTTGTTTAAGTGTTCCCTTTATTTTTTTGAGCAGTGTATATTGTGTTATAGTCTCAACATTATTTTTAAATTTCTACAAACTTTAACATGTTTTCTTTCCAATGGTACCAATCATATGCATATTTACTTTGGGCATGTCAGTCAGGTGGAAATTGAGAAAAAAAAGACACTGGCCCTAAGAAGTTGTTTCATCAGGGTGATTTTTTTACCCACAAATAGACAGGTATTTTCATCAAGGATACGTTGTTTACAAAGTCCACAAACAGGAGGTGGAGTACCAGAGCTCACAGGTGTCGTAACGTCACTATCATTAAATGTAAAGACTGTTATATTATCAAATCAATTCTCTATGTGTAATGATTCCTTACGTGAATAAACTAATCATGTAAGCTTGAATTAACTAGGAAGTCGGGGCACAACGGGAACATGTTTAAAGAGTCTCTATTTCCCGAATTAACTCTACAGATAATTTCATATGTTATCGATTACAGTCTTCTATTAATGTATTATTACTTCATCAGTCTCATTCCTGAATGTCACAAACCCTTGGATATCTGCACGAACCCTAACATAAATCGTGAATCAGCAATATACAAATTGGCTTAATTATTTATTTACAAACTAATCAATCACATCATTTCATAAACACACACACAGAAGATCATACATTGGTTATGTATGACACAAAGAAAAGTCCCTAGTGGATGAAACCGATATGATGGCTTTGTAGAGAAAGGAAATGGGTGGGGACAGCTCAAGAGCGGGAAACTCAGTGGACCCACGGACATACAGTTGACTACACTCGTGGAAAAGCTAATACTTTGAACATGCACAGCCACTCATTCGAAATAAATTTAAATTTACATATTTATGAGTGTATGCCTTTCTGTGTCTCTCTGTGGTCGCTGGTCCATCTGCTGGATATATTGTCGACAGAAAGTCTCTGATTTGTATACCAGAGATCAAAGTATTTTGTAGTTGTATCTTGTTATAATGGTTACGTCAGAGTACCATTCGGTCGTTTACCAGACTAAAGTATTTCAGCTTCTTCGGGATAGGGGGCAGTATTCAGAGGTTTGGATGAAGGAGGTGCCCAAAGTAAACTGCCTGTTACTCAGGCCCAGAAGCTAGGATATGCATATAATTAGTAGGCTTGGATAGAAAATACTCTAAAGTTTCCAACTGTTAACATAATGTCTGTTAGTATAACCTCTCTAGGGTACGTGAAACGGTAGCGTCCAACCTCTTCAACAGACAGTGAAACTGCAGGGCGCCAAATAAAAAAAAAAAACAGAATCCCATAATTAAAATTCCTCAAACATACATGTATTTTACACAATTTTTAAAATACACTTGTTGTAAATCCAGCCAGTGTCCGATTTCAAAAAGGCTTTACGACGAAAGCAAACCAAACGATTATGTTAGGTGAGTGCCTATTCACAGAATAGCACAGCCATTTTTCCAGACAAACAGAGGATTCACAAAAAACAGAAATATAGATACAATTAATCACTAACCGTTGATGATCTTCATCAGATGACACTCATAGGACTTCATGTTACACAATACATGTATGTTTTGTTCTGTAAAGCTCATATTTATATCAAAAAATTTGAGTTTACATTGGCGCCTTACGTTCAGAAGTTCCAAAACATCCTTTGATTTTGCAGAGAGCCACATCAATTTACAGGAATACTCATAATAAACATTGCTAAAAGATACAACTGTTATGCATGGAGTTTTAGATGCACTTCTCCTTAAATGGAGGATGGGCAGGCAATGAAACAGGGATTTTTCCAAATAAAAGGCACTTCCGGGTTGGATTTCCTCAGGTTTTCGCCTGCAAAATCAATTCTGTTATACTCACATACAATATTTTGACAGTTTCATAAACTTTAGAGTGTTCTCTATCCTAACATGTCAATTATATGCATATTCTAGCATCTGGGCCTGAGAAATAGTCCGTTTACCTTGGGAACGTTATTTTTCCAAACATAAAAATAGTGCCCCCTAGCTGAAAGAGTTTAAAATACAGTACCCTCTGTATGTAAAAAAATATAAGGCAAGAATAGAGTACAAAAGAAGCTTCTTATCAAGAGACACTTTTTGCTGACTGTTATGAAAATGGGAACACAAGCAACTTAATCTTCCACACAGACCATCCCCTGGCATGGCACAGTGCTATATTAACACACTACACTTCTGTTAAGAGGGCAGGGGGGGGATATTAGCGATGGGTGGAAACTCAGGATAACTGGGAGTAACCGATCCATCAAGTCTGCTCTCAGTAGTAGGGGTTCAGATTCGAGGCTGGTAACATACCCAGGGTGAACAAGCGATACGTCCTGGAAGTGTAGTTTCAGAATAATTCTCAATGTGAGAGGCGAGGTAGTCTGAGTGAAACCTCAAAGAGTAGTGTCGCATCGTTCCACTTTTATCCAACTTTTAGTTGGCTTCAAAGCACTTTTGAGATCATTGAACAATGTTTGAGAGACGAGCGATATCGTCGCGCCCAAATCAATTAGCGCATGACAAGTTAAGCAGTCCTCCAGGACTATTTCCAGGTATGGCTGTTTAAAGTTGCATTTAATTGACATATTCCCCACAAAGTGGAGTGGTCGTTCGCAACGACGTGATGTGCCATTTCTGTTCAAGGTGAAAGCAGATTGGCTTGTCGGAATTTGAGTTGGCTTGGTTTTAGTGAAGCTTTTTACCTTTTTCTTCACAAACTTTGTATCACTCTATAGACAAAGCCTGTGGGCTTATTCCTTGATCGAGCAGGCCCTGGAAAGGGTCTCGAGTGAGACCTGGAGAAATGAGATGTTTTATGTCCTTGCTAAGGGTGCTAATTACTGTGGACCTGGTATCCGGCAATTCCCAGTCTAGTCATTGTGACTTATCTTTTTCCCTTTTCTCCAAATGTTCTCGCTTTAGTTCTTCACGTAGTGGAACTTCTAGAGAACATTGGTCTACGTTTTGATCGTCCTTTAACCCGTTGTTACCCTTGTGCTCTGACACTTTGTGTGGGTTGGATCGCGGGAACGTAGTGATCAGGTCGAATGTAGCGATAGTCATTTCGATGGCGACTTACTTTACAGTTATTTCGACCGCATTGGTTATTGGAGTTGTGGTTTTGTGGTAGAAACCGTTGTTGTGTGTCATCTCTCAACACTCCAATAACTGATAATGCACCCTCTAACAGAAGTGAGGTCAAACTTCAAAACCGAGATGCCTCAAAAGCTGTGCTTGCAAGCTCTCTGAGTTGTAAGATAGGCAAGCCAACATGGGCTCGTAGGGCCAAAGTAGGTAATGACGGTGGGACACGTTCGATAGAAACATTTGTTTGAATGGTAACAGCTCTTCCATTCCTGTTTCAGTGAGAAGGGCAAAGTAAGCTGAACTAAGGTTATGATAGTGCGTGTTCATTCTGAGCTTGTTTGACAGTGTTAGCCAGTGAGCTATCGTGTTTGCGTGTCGCAGAACTATGGAAATCTAATTTCAAAGCTGTGGCAAGTTTAGCGTAGTCGTTTCACACGTGTTGCTGTTTTAGACGAATGAACCTCATCACCTGTCTATTTGACGTTCGATTCAACAAGTAAAGCCTGTCAGAACCCATAAGGTTCTGTAATCCATGCTGAGAAAGTTAACATGAAGCTGACTTTAAGCCTGGCAAGGAGGAACACATCGCTCAAGCTGCCCTTTGCACTGTAACCGAGATTGGGATGACAGCTCTTGGTCCCCAGAGGGCAACGCCGCGAGCATGAAGTGTGTTTTTGAGAGACAAGCACTGGTCAGAAACACAGGCAGCTGCAGTGCCAGGTCCTGTGGTCATCCATGTGTGAGGTTTACACCATGCTACACTGGGAATTACCCTTTGTGTGTGGGTAAAGAGAGTGGGGGACAATGTCCTTATGAGAAAGAGAACTTTGACATTTTATTTTACCCAGCAAGTTAACTGGGAACACTTTCTCTTTTATGGCAACATCCTGGGAAATATTTACAGGGGAGATGAACGAACCCACTGGAAGCTAAAGATGATTAGGTGGCCATGATGGCCAGATGGGGAAGTTAGTCAGGACACTGGCTTAAAGACAGCACCCTAAACAGAACAATGGCCCCAATCTCAGTCCTTGAGCATTGGGATATTTTTTGACCAGAGAAAAGAGTGCCTCCTACTGGCCCTCCAACACCACTTCCAGCAGCATCTGGTCTCCCATCCAGGGACTGACCAGGACCAACCCAGCTTAGTTATAGAGGCAAGCCAGCAGGGTGGTACTGAAAGTTTTCTTGGTTCATGCCCAATGTCATTTTCTGCTCTTTACAGAAAGGCTGTCCCATGAGTCCTCCAAAATAAAAATGGACAAGTGTTAGGGCCACAATGTGGACTGGAAAAAGAGACTATGGAGGGGATATTTAAGAATTCAGTTACTTTTACTGAAACAATTTTTTTTAGGGTGACAAGTGTATCTCATTTGATGGCACCGGTGTGGAAAATAAAAATATCAGTCAGCTTTTGCAAATTTAAGAACTAAATGTAGACCCTACTCAGTTAAATCCAGTTAAAGAAAATATCTCACAGCTGGTTTGTATTCATTTCCTTAGCCAACCAGTGCTTACACCGGTGTAAAATGGTAAAAAAAAAAAAACTTATTCAAACATACTTTCTCGCTGCACTGGAAGAGGGATTTTCTTTAAACTTTTCCCACAAACCTTCAATGATTGAATAGCTGTCATGATCGTGTGGGGGATTGACGGACCAAAACGCAGCAGTTGGAAAATAAGCCATCTTCTTTTATTTTAAAAGATGACAAAAAATAAACACGAAACACTTTAACAAAACGAACAAAACAACAAAACGACCGTGAAGCTACAAACGTTGTGCACATACATACAGGCTACAAACGTTCTACATAGACAATTACTCACAACCAATGAGAGCCTATGGCTACCCTAAATAAGGCTCCCAATCAGAGACAACCGAAATCAGCTGTCTCTAATTGGGAACTCATTCAGGTAACCATAGACTCTCCTAGATAACTAAACATACATAGACAACGCTAGACATCTACACTCAACACAAACCCATCTACTACACCCCATAACCCCTTTACCATATAAACACCCAAAACCAACAAAACATAAACATTCCCCATGTCACACCCTGACCTAACTAAAATAATAAAGAAAACAAAGAATACTAAGGCCAGGGCGTGACATAACCCTCCCCTTGAGGCGCGAACTCCGGGCGCACCATACACAGTCTAGGGGAGGGTCTGGGTGGGCTTCCATCCACGGTGGCGGCTCCGGCTCTGGTCGTGGTCCCCACTTCACCACAGTCCCTAACCACCTCCTTAGCTTCTTGAAAATGACCCCTCTCCACATTAACCCCATTGCATTAAGGGGCAGCTCCGGACTAAGGGGCAGTACCAGGATCAGGGGCAGTACCATGGTCAGGGGCAGTACCAGGGTAAGGGGCAGCACCAGGGTAAGGGGCAGCACCAGGGTAAGGGGCAGCACCAGGGTAAGGGGCAGCACCAGGGTAAGGGGCAGCTCCGGACTGAGGAATGGCAGCTCCGGACTGAGGGACTGCAGCTCCGGACTGAGGGACTGCAGCTCCGGACTGAGGGACGGCCCATGGCTGGCTGACAGATCTGGCTGCTCATGGCTGGCTAACGGATCTGGCTGCTCATGGCTGGCTGACTGATCTGGCTGCTCATGGCTGGCTGACGGATCTGGCTGCTCATGGCTAGCTGACGGATCTGGCTGCTCATGGCTAGCTGACGGATCTGGCTGCTCATGGCTAGCTGACGGATCTGGCTGCTCATGGCTAGCTGACGGATCTGGCTGCTCATGGCTAGCTGACGGATCTGGCTGCTCATGGCTAGCTGACGGATCTGGCTGCTCATGGCTAGCTGACGGATCTGGCTGCTCATGGCTAGCTGACGGATCTGGCTGCTCATGGCTAGCTGACGGATCTGGCTGCTCATGGCTAGCTGACGGATCTGGCTGCTCATGGCTAGCTGAGGGATCTAGCTGCTCATGGCTGGCTGACGGATCTGGCTGCTCATGGCTAGCTGACGGATCTGGCTGCTCATGGCTAGCTGAGGGATCTAGCTGCTCATGGCTGGCTGACAGATCTGGCTGCTCATGGCTGGCTAACGGATCTGGCTGCTCATGGCTGGCTGACTGATCTGGCTGCTCATGGCTGGCTGACGGATCTGGCTGCTCATGGCTAGCTGACGGATCTGGCTGCTCATGGCTAGCTGACGGATCTGGCTGCTCATGGCTAGCTGACGGATCTGGCTGCTCATGGCTAGCTGACGGATCTGGCTGCTCATGGCTAGCTGACGGATCTGGCTGCTCATGGCTAGCTGACGGATCTGGCTGCTCATGGCTAGCTGACGGATCTGGCTGCTCATGGCTAGCTGACGGATCTGGCTGCTCATGGCTAGCTGACGGATCTGGCTGCTCATGGCTAGCTGACGGATCTGGCTGCTCATGGCTAGCTGAGGGATCTAGCTGCTCATGGCTGGCTGACGGATCTGGCTGCTCATGGCTGGCTGACGGATCTGGCTGCTCATGGCTGGCTGACGGATCTGGCTACTCATGGCTAGCTGACGGATCTGGCTGCTCATGGCTGGCTGACGGATCTGGCTGCTCATGGCTGGCTGACTGATCTGGCTGCTCCTGTCTGGTTGGCGGCTCTGGCAGATCCTGTCTGGTTGGCGGCTCTGGCAGATCCTGTCTGGTTGGCGGCTCTGGCAGATCCTGTCTGGTTGGCGGCTCTGGCAGATCCTGTCTGGTTGGCGGCTCTGGCAGATCCTGTCTGACGGACGGCTCTAGCGGCTCCTGTCTGGCTGGCGGCTCTAGCGGCTCCTGTCTGGCGGACGGCTCAGTGGGCTCATGGCAGACGGGCGGCTTTGCAGGCTCATGGCAGACGGGCGGCTTTGCAGGCTCATTGCAGACGGATGGCTCAGATGGCGCTGGGGAGACGGATGGCTCAGATGGCGCTGGGGAGACGGATGGCTCAGATGGCGCTGGGGAGACGGATGGCTCAGATGGCGCTGGGGAGACGGATGGCTCAGATGGCGCTTGGCAGACGGGCAGTTCAGTCTTCGCTGTGCAGACGGCAGACTCCTGCCGGCTGAGGCGCACTGTAGGCCTGGTGCGTGGTGCCGGGACTGGTGGCACCGGGCTGGGGACACGCATCTCAGGGCTAGTGCGGGGAGCAGCAACAGGACGCACAGGACTCTGGGGACACACAGGAGGCTTGGTGCGTGGTTTAGGCACTGGTGGTAAAGGGCTGGAGACACGCACCATATGACTAGTGCGTGGAGGAGGCACTGGTGGTACTGGGTTGGGGCGGGGAGGTGGCGCCGGAAATACCGGACCGTGCAGGCGTACTGGCTCCCTTGAACGCCGAGCCTGCCCAACCTTACCTGGTTGTATGCTCCCCGTCGCCTGACCAGTGCGGGGAGGTGGAATAACCCGCACCGGCCTATGTAGGCGAACCGGGGACACCATGCGTAAGGCTGGTGCCATGTACGCCGGCCCGAGGAGACGCACTGGTGACCAGATGCGTTGGGCCGGCTTCATGACATACGGCTCAACGCTCAGTCTAGCCCGGCCGATACGTGGAGCTGAAATGTACCGAACCGGGCTATGCACGCGTACAGGAGACACCGTGCGCTCTACTGCGTAACACGGTGTCTGCCCGTACTCTCGCTCTCCACGGTAAGTACAGGGAGTAGGCGCAGGTTTCCTACCTGACTTCGCCACACTCCCTTTTAAGGCCCCCCCCAAGAAATTTTTGGGTTGTACTCACGGGTTTCCAGCCTTGTCTCCGTGCTGCCTCCTCATATCGCCTCCTCTCGGCTTTCGCTGCCTCCAGCTCTTCACGAGGGAGGCGATATTCTCCAGGTTGATCCCAAGGTCCCTTTCCTTCCAATTCGTCCTCCCATCTCCAGAAATCCTGTGTAGGTAGGTCCTGTTGCCGCCTTCCATGCCGCTTGGTCCTATGGTGAGTAATTCTGTCATGATCGTGTGGGGGATTGACGGACCAAAACGCAGCAGTTGGAAAATAAGCCATCTTCTTTTATTTTAAAAGATGACAAAAAATAAACACGAAACACTTTAACAAAACGAACAAAACAACAAAACGACCGTGAAGCTACAAACGTTGTGCACATACATACAGGCTACAAACGTTCTACATAGACAATTACTCACAACCAATGAGAGCCTATGGCTACCCTAAATAAGGCTCCCAATCAGAGACAACCGAAATCAGCTGTCTCTAATTGGGAACTCATTCAGGTAACCATAGACTCTCCTAGATAACTAAACATACATAGACAACGCTAGACATCTACACTCAACACAAACCCATCTACTACACCCCATAACCCCTTTACCATATAAACACCCAAAACCAACAAAACATAAACATTCCCCATGTCACACCCTGACCTAACTAAAATAATAAAGAAAACAAAGAATACTAAGGCCAGGGCGTGACAATAGCGCTATTAATTAAACAGAGCTCCCCACAGGCATAGCCCCCAGTCTACAGCGTATGCATACCTGCCAGCTCACGCATAACTCGTCCCATGTAATGCCTTGCTGGGTGTGCTCCTTTGAGTGGCACTGACAGGTAAACTTTGTCCGAGCCCCCACAGAAATCCAACTAGCATAATAATAACAAATTCCCATCAAAATCTGTTACAGCCTGAATTCAAAATGGATTAAATATTTTTTCTCTTTCACCCATCTACACGAAATACAGAAATCTAATTTACATTGACCTCCAAAAGTATTCAGACAGTGACACATTTTTAGTTTTGTCTCTGTACTCCAGCACTTTGAAATAGTATGCATATAAGTGAATTTGTCCCAATACAGTTCAGTTCAAAGCAATACACATCATTAGTGATGAAAACCTTGTTTCATTTATATTTGTTCAAGATTAACACGATTTATTCCACCCATGTCTTGGCATTTCTTTTTTAAATTTTAATTGCGCTTTTATTGATAAATGTGATCTAGCAGAGGTAAATTGCAAATATCAACCATGTAGGCCATCTACATTGCTTATAATTGATATATGCCAACATCTAAGTATTGAGTATTTTTATGGAAATTGTTATGACTGTATTGTTTTAAAAACCTAATAATGTATTGGGTCCATCAGACCCGCGAACACTGGGTGAATAACCAAAACATGAACACCACACAAGGGTTAATATGAGCCTAGAGAAAAGTATTTGTACTCAGACCTGGAGGGTCTGACTACCCAAGAGTGGTAAAGCGGCCTTTACTGGTTCTAACAGCAGACCTATCAGCTTGCTGCCAGCTCTTAGCAAACTGCTTGAAAAAATGGCGCTTGACCAAATACATTGCTATTTCTCTGTAAACAAATTAGAAAAGGGCACTCAACATGTACTGCATTGACAAAAATGACTGATGACTGGTTAACTTTTAATGGCTGCAGGGGCAGTATTGAGTAGCTCTGATAAAAGGTGCCCATTTCAAACGGCCTTGTACTCAATTCTTGCTCGTACAATATGCATATTATTATTACTATTGGATAGAAAACACTCTCTAGTTTCTAAAACCGTTTGAATTATATCTGTGAGTCAAACAGAACTCATTTGGCACAAACTTCCTGACCAGGAAGTGGAAAGTCTGAAATCGAGACTCTGTTCTACTTCCTGCCTAGACATGGGCATGATACGTATTAGTATATGTGCACTTCATACACCTTCTCCTGGATGTCAAGAGGCGGTGAGAGAAGAAATTTAGTGTTTATCTTGGTCTGAAGTGGAATACAAGCTCTTTGTATGACGTTTCCGCCCATTTACTGTTTTCTCGAGAGTGCGAAGGGGTACTTGGATTTGCCTTCTGTTTAGCTGCCGTTATAGGCGACTAATATCTCCGGCTTTGATTTTATTTGATACATGTGCCCATATCATCGTAAAGTATGTTTTTTCAATATAGTTTCATCAGATTATTGAAAATTTTTCGGGAGTTTTGCCGTGTTCCGTTCTCTTCCGTTTGTTGACATGGAGAGCTTCGATTCACTTGGCTAGTGCGCTTGCTAATTCATGAGGGAAAATGAACGTTCTAAATATAAAACAACGATTGTTCTTGACAAAGGACACCTTGTCCAACATTCTGATGGAAGATCACCAAAAGTAAGAAACATTTTATGATGCTATTTAATATATCTTTCGTGCATGTGAACTAGTCGCCGGCGCCCACCTTTGAGGTACTCTAGCTATACTGAAGCTGGATGTCGTAATGAAGTTATTTTTTAGAATTCTAACACTGCGATTTCATTAAGAACTAATGGATCTATCATTTCCTATACAACATGTATTTTTTAGTTATGCTTATGAATAGCTATTTGGTCAGAATATGTGTGTCAGAAAAAGTGTCAGAAAAATATTGTTGCTGTTTAGACGTTGTGGAAAAAGTAGCTAAGATAGCAACATGTATAACCACTGATTTCAGCTCTAAATATGCACATTTTCGAAAAAAACATAAGTGTATGTATAACTTGATGTTATAGGACTGTCATCTGATGAATAATATCAAGGTTAGTCAAAAATTATATATCTTTTACTGGTTTGTTACGATCGCTAACTTTTACTGCTGGGAAATGGCTTGTCTTTCTGGCTATTGTGGTAAGCTAATATAACGCTATATTGTGTTTTCGCTGTAAAACACTTAATAAATCTGAAATATTGGCTGGAATCACAAGATGCCTGTCTTTCATTTGCTGTACACTATGTATTTTTCAGAAATGTTTTATGATGAGTAATTAGGTATTTGAAGTTGGTGTCTGTAATTATTCTGGCAGCTTTCGGTGCAATTTCTGATTGTAGCTGCAATGTAAACTATGATTTATACCTGAAATGTGCAAATTTTTCGAACAAAACATAGATTTATTGTATAACATGTTATATGACTGTCATCTGACGAAGTTGTTTGTTGGTTAGTTTGGTTGGTTCTTGGTTAGTTAGCTTGGCTTTGTGCATGCTACCTGTGCTGTGAAAAATGTCTGTCCTTTTTTTGTATTTGGTGGTGAGCTATCATAAATATACGTGCTGTTTTCGCTGTAAAACATTTCAAAAATCGGACATGTTGGCTGGATTCACAAGATGTGTACCTTTCATTTGCTGTATTGGACTTGTTAATGTGTGAAAGTTAAATATTTAAAAATTATATATTTTGAATTTTGCGCCCTGCACTTGATCTGGCTGTTGTCATAAGTGTACCGACGTTGGGCTTGCAGCAATAAAAAGTTACAGGAAATTGATAATAAGAAGATTGTGGGGGTGTAACGTCTGCTTCCAACTTACACCCTCAAACACGTAGATCCCCTGAACGCAGCTCACTTTCCAGATCCCAATCACCTGAATTCTAATCACCTGTTCATACACCTAACAACAATGTATTCTTTAGGATGTCTATTTATAGTAATTTTTTTCTATGAATTAATGTTACACACTATTATCACACACTATTTAGTTCAGTTCTTTGCACCCCATCACTGTGAGGAATTGTTTGTTTTGTGACAGGCTTTTGGTAAGCTGTTTTTCCCGTGATGTACTCCTCCTGTTTATGACAGTTTTCCCTGACTCACTAACAGCGCCTTTTGCCTATTCCCTGCCTGTACTTTAGCCTATCGGATTTCCTGTTATCTACCTATTGCCTGATCTTCCGGACTACGTTACTAGCCTTTTCCCTGTCTGTACTGTTTCTCTTTTGGATCCCCTGTGTATGACCTTCTACCTGCCTCCTGTGGTCCTTTGCAATAAAAACCTGCTGCACCCTGCGCTTGAGACCAGCTCTCTGTCTCCCCTCGTGTTCATTACAGAGAGCTACACTATTAGATTTCATTGTAGCCTTTGATATTATTGACCATAACCTTTTAATCTACCCATCGTGTCCGATTTAAAAAAAAAAAACAATTACAGGGAAAACACAACATATATTCATGTTAGATCACCGCCAAGTCCAAAAAACACACAGCCATTTTTCCCAGCCAAAGATAGTCACAAAAAGCAGAAATAGAGATAAAATGAATCACTACCTTTGATGATCTTCATCAGATGACACTCATAGGACAACATGTTACACAATACATGTATGTTTTGTTGATAATGTGCATATTTATATCCAAAAATCTTAGTTTACATTGGCGCCATGTTCAGAAATGCCTCCAAAATATCCGGAGAAATTGCAGAGAGCCACATCAAATAACGGGAAATACTCATGATAAACTTTGATAAATGATACATGTTGTACTTTGAATAAAAGAAACACTTGTCCTTAATGCAACCGCTGTGTTAGAGTTAAAAAAAACTTTACGGAAAAAGCACACCATGCAATATTCTGAGACGGTGCTCAGAAATACACAACATTTCTCTGCCATGTTGGAGTCAACAGAAATACGAAATTACATCAAAAATATTCCCTTACCTTTGATGATCTTCATCAGAATGCACTCCCAGGAATCCTAGTTCCACAATAAATTGTTGTTTTGTTCGATGATGTCAAATATTTATGGCCAAGTAGCTGCTTTTGCTAGCACGTTTAGTTCACATTTCCAAACGCTGACGCCGGTCCAGGCGAACGCGGACGAAAACTTCAAAAAGCTATATTCCAGGTCGAATAAACTGGTCAAACTAAGTAGAGAATCAATCTTCAGGAAGTTATCATATATAGCCAATAATGTTCCAACCGGAGCATTCCTTTTTGTCTACAGAAGTAATGGAACGCATGGCGATATCATGAGGAATGTGCGTGACCAGGAACTGGCATTCTGCCTGACCACTGACTCAAATAGCTGCAATCCGGCCCCAGATCACACTAGAGGCTTCATTTAACGTTCTACAGACTGTTGACATCTAGTGGAAGGTGTAGGAAGTGCAAATAGATCAATATCTTACTGGGATGTGAATAGGCGATGAGTTGTAAATCAACCAGCCTCAGAATTTCCACTTCCTGTTTGTAAGTTTGCCTGCCATATGAGTTATGTTATACTCACAGACATAATTCAAACAGTTTAGAAACTTCAGAGTGTTTTCTATCCAATAGTAATAATAATATGCATATATTAGCATCTGGGACATCTGGGGCAGTTCACTATGGGCACGCTATTCATCCAAAGTGAAATTGCTGCCCCCTATCCCTAAAAAGTTAAAGAAGGATTTGTAAGCCTACTAAGTACAAGCTACAATTGACAATTGAGACATGGATTTGTTAGTGTGCCATTCAGAGGGTGAATAGGCAAGACAAAAAATGTAAGTGCCTTTGAACGGGGTATAGTAGTAGGTGCCAGGTGCAGCGGTTTGTGTCTAGAACTGCAATGCTGCTGGGTTTTTCCACGCTCAACTGTTTCCCATGTGTATCAAGAATGGGTCACAACCCGAAGGACATCCAGCCAAATTGACAAAACTGTTCGAAGCATTGGAGTCAACATGGGCCAGCATCCCTGTTGAATGCTTTCGACACCTTGCAGAGTTCATGCCCTGGCAAGTTAAGGCTGTTCTGAGGGCAAAAGAGGGGGATGCAACTAAATATCAGGAACATGTTCTTAACGTTTTGTACACTCAGTTTAGATAAGTCTTATGAAGACATTTGTAATGTCTCTGTTGGTGATCAGTATTCTGAGAAGATTGTTGAATATTAGACCACACACAGTACCAACTAAAACACTAATCCATACATGGAAGGTGTCTTTTCCACACATTTTTAAGAGGAAGAGGTTTATAAACTAGATATTGTTTTGCTCCTTAAATGTATAATCTTATTTTATTTTTTATTTATTTATTTAACCTTTATTTAACCAGGTAGGCAAATTGAGAACACGTTCTCATTTACAATTGCGACCTAGCCAAGATAAAGCAAAGCAGTTCGACACATACAACAACACATAGTTACACATGGAGTAAAAACAAACATATAGTCAATAATGCAGTGAAAAAAAAAAATAAGTCTATATACAATGTGAGCAAGTGAGGTGAGATAAGGGAGGTGAAGGCAAACAGATATATGTATAAATAAATAAAAATATAAAAAGGCCATGGAGGCGAAGTGAGTACAACACAGCAAGTAAAATAAAAACTAAAAAAAACACTGGAATGGTTGGTTTGCATTGGAAGAAAGTGCAAAGTAGAGACAGAAATAATGGGGTGCAAAGGAGCAAAATAAATTAATAAATAAATACAGTAGGTAAAGAGGTAGTTGTTTGGGCTAAATTGTAGATGGGTTATGTACAGGTGCAGTAATCTATGAGCTGCTCTGACAGCTGGTGCTTAAAGCTAGTGAGGGAGATAGGTGTTTCCAGTTTCAGAGATTTTTGTAGTTCATTCCAGTCATTGGCAGCAGAGAACTGGAAGGAGAGGCGTCCAAAGGAAGAATTGGTTTTGGGGGTGACTAGAGAGATATACCTGCTGGAGCGCGTGCTACAGGTAGGTGCTGCTATGGTGACCAGCGAGCTGAGATAAGGGGGGACTTTACCTAGCAGGGTCTTGTAGATGACCTGGAACCAGTGGGTTTGGCGACGAGTATGAAGCGAGGGCCAGCCAACGAGAGTGTACAGGTCGCAGTGGTGGGTAGTATATGGGGCTTTGGTGACAAAACGGATGGCACTGTGATAGACTGCATCCAATTTATTGAGTAGGGTTTTGGAGGCTATTTTGTAAATGACATCACCGAAGTCGAGGATTGGTAGGATGGTCAGTTTTACAAGGGTATGTTTGGCAGCATGAGTAAAGAATGCTTTGTTGCGGAATAGGAAGCCAATTCTAGATTTGACTTTGGATTGGAGATGTTTGATGTGGGTCTGGAAGGAGAGTTTACAGTCTAACCAGACACCTAGGTATTTGTAGTTGTCCACATATTCTAAGTCAGAGCCGTCCAAAGTAGTGATGTTGGACAGGCGGGCAGGAGCAGGCAGCGATCGGTTGAAGAGCATGCATTTGGTTTTACTTGTATTTAAGAGCAGTTGGAGGCCACGGAAGGAGAGTTGTATGGCATTGAAGCTCGCCTGGAGGGTTGTTAACACAGTGTCAAAAGAAGGGCCAGAAGTATACAGAATAGTGTCGTCTGCGTAGAGGTGGATCAGAGAATCACCAGCAGCAAGAGCGACATCATTGATGTAAACAGAGAAGAGAGTCGGTCCAAGAATTGAACCCTGTGGCACCCCCATAGAGACTGCCAGAGGCCCGGACAACAGACCCTCCGATTTGACACACTGAACTCTATCAGAGAAGTAGTTGGTGAACCAGGCGAGGCAATCATTAGAGAAACCAAGGCTGTCGAGTCTGCCAATGAGGATGTGGTGATTGACAGAGTCAAAAGCCTTGGCCAGGTCAATGAATACGGCTGCACAGTATTGTTTCCTATCGATGGCGGTTACGATATCGTTTATGACCTTGAGCTGAGGATGGCGTCAAAGATAACTGCTAACGAACAACATTAGCCTTAAGGGCAGACCTAAATTGTAAATAAAAGACAAATTATGAGCCAGGTAGATTAAAACTGTCTTTAAGATCTTGGAATGAACGAAGACCATCACCCCCGTAGATAGATTTCCCTATCCTTCCATTGAGGAAAACGTATTGGTTGATGACCAACTAAAAGAACTGAGTTGCTGAAAATAGTGGAATCCACATGACATTTACACAAGATATAACAGAATTGTTCTGCCGTGCATCAGGTAGTAACCAGCTTTATTACAATGGGACCAAAACTTAGCTTACATTCTTTGATAGAAATACGCAAAAAATAGATCTTGGAGTCTTTAACGCTGCAACAAACTTTCCTCCAAAGCACACCATCACACAATAGAGAAAGAATCAAACCAAGTGACCAGAGGGCGTAAGCTAAAAGACCAGTAAGAAAGTTAAACATTTAGAAGAGATAAACCTCCATCTAGGTTACCCCTTTTTTGTATTGTTGATCATTTGATATGCAGGCTTTTGCCCTTCCAAATGAAGTTGGAGATAACTGAATGCAGTTTACTCCAGTATCCCACAGGGGGCGCTGTCAGGAACAATGAGTTGACTAAATAAACTTGGGGATGCACATTCATCTTAATAATAGCAATGCAAGCTCGTGGGGAATTTGTCAAGCTAGACAATCTATTAAGCTTATTGATAGTGCCTGTAGTTGCTCTTAGCAATAACATATAAGGAGGGGAAGATTTCATTACCAATATTTGAAATGCTGAACTACTGGGATGAAGCAGGAAAACTGGCAGACTCATTGAGTGACAATAGAGTGGATTTCACCCAATTGATCTTTAACTACCAAAATAATATTTATATAAATATTGATAACAGATAGAGAGATATGAGGATGAGTATTGTAATTGTTATCGGCCAGACAAGGGTAGACTGATGTACAGTCTGAGCTACAGGTTCAAGAGAGAGGGTGAAAAGCAGAGGGGAGAGTGGTCATCTCTGGTGATTTCCTGTAGAGGAGAGCAATTTTTTCCTGTCGAAACCATTGCTGTTGGATTGGCATAGAGCACCTTTATCATTAAAATGAATCCGGTACCAAAGCCCATAGCCACAAAAACAGACTATAGTTATGTCCATTCAAGACGATCAAACGCCTTCATTGCATCCAGTGAAATATAACAACAGTTTAAAAGTATTCCCATTAAGGATGTATTTTGTAGGTGGGGTGTCTCTAATTTTAATAACAAGTAGTGAGTAGGCAGGGTGGTCTCTCCCCATGAGCATCTCGTTTTCCTATTATTAACAACAAAAATGTATTTGACTTAGTGTCCAAAACTGAGCCTGAGGGAATCTCTGGACCTTGTAATTTGTTTGTGAGTGACTGACAGTGATAGATTAAATTATCTGTCATGTAGGCAAAAAGACAGCACCTGCAATTTGACTCCCTTGGAGTCTGTCACCTGAAACTGGATGGACTTGATATGATCTTTCCTCTTTCTAACCTATACATTTTAATTTGGAGAGTGGTCTGCCAGCTCCCCCACTTGGTCACTGAGCCACAGGAGCCAGTAATATCTGTATGTGTGTGTGTGTGTGTGTGTGTGTGTGTGTGTGTGTGTGTGTGTGTGTGTGTGTGTGTGTGTGTGTGTCACAATGTATAGTCTATGCAGGGAGCATAGGTGGTGTACAGTATGCCTCAATTTGGGAGAGAGGGTGCTGTGCACTGTGCCTACCATCAAGAGTTGATGATGGCCAGCAGGGATGGGGTGTTTGTGTGGATCTCAAATGGTTTATTGCACTATGGGTCTTATGAGGACATGGGGGAAGTGTTGTCTTGTCTAGCCTCCAGCATGGATCTTTTACCTCTCAAGGTGTGTGTGTGTGTGGTTGCGGGTGGGTGTCATAGCAATTGGAGCAATGTTCGGCTCTCTCAAGCAATGGCAGCTTCCTCAAGGCTGTCTTCAGAGAGAAAGACTCCTTAATTTATTCAAACACAGGTACCCGCTCACTCAATCACAGAGTGCACACATACTTTTCTTTTCCACTTGCACAGTGCAGATGTTAGAAGATCATACTGTACATTTTGAATCTCTTAACAGCAGCATTACACTACCCAAAGCCAGTACATTACTAAGCCAGTGCAGCCTTAATGTACTGTGGGTTAGTAACTGTATGCTATACTAATGGGCAGCTGTCTGATAAGGTATTCGTGGAGGTCTGTGTCTGGCGCTTGGAAGGTACCTCCCCATTAGCATCAGAATTTGGAGCATTAGCCAGCCTGCCAGCTTAGTGGAGTCTGCTCAGCTATCCCCATTGAGACAGTGTCTGTGCCTCAATCTAGGTGGGCAAAACTTAACATGGCGATGGTCGCTTTAGCAATCTCACTGGAGTAAAGACCTCCTCCATTCTTGTAATTATTGAATGAGATCGTGATATCTCACATCTCAAAATCTCAAAATAGGGCTACTTAATGTTAGATCCCTCACTTCCAAGGCAGTCATAGTCAATTAACTAATCACTGATCACAACCTTGATGTGATTAGTCTGACAAACATGACTCAAGACTGATGAATTTACTGTGTTAAATGAGGCCTCTCCTTCTGGTTAAACTAGTGACAATATCACCTGCGCATCCCGCAAAGGCAGAGGTGTTGCTAACATTTACAACAAATTAAAATGTATCCCCCGCGTTTTTGTTTTAGTCATAAAATCTATGCAGCCTACTCAATCACTTTGTATAGCTACCGTTTTACAGGCCTCATGGGCTGTATACGGCGTTCCTCACTGAGTTCCCTGAATTCCTATCGGACCTTGTAGTCATGGCAGATAATATTTACATTTTGGTGACTTTAATATTCACATAGAAAAGTCCACAGCCTCACTCCAAAAGGCTTTCGGAGCCATCAGACTCAGGGGGTTTTGTCCAACATGTCGATGTACCTAAGCATTGCTACAGTCATACCCTGGATCTAGTTTTGTCCCATGGAATTATTATTGTGGATCTAAATGTTTTTCCTCATAATCCTGGACTATCTGACCACCATTTTATTATGTTTGCAATTGCAACAAATAATCTGCTCAGACCCCAACCAAGGATCATCAAAAGTAACCCTATAAATTTTGGACAACCCAAAGATTCCTAGATGCCCTTCCAGACTACCTCCACCTACCCAGACAGAACGTCAGAGTACAAAAAAATGACTAAAATTTAAAAAATGAAGACAAAAATAAAATAAAATTACAATCGGTTAACCACCTAAATGAGGATCTAAACTTAACTTTGCATAATACCCTAGATGCAATTGCACCGATAATAGTTATTTTTTTACATTTGTCACAAGACATTAGCTCCCTGGTACACAGAAAATACCAGAGTCCCGAATATTAGAACGGAAATGGCGTTCCACCAAACTGGAAGTCTTCTGAGTAGCTTGGAAAGACAGTACCGTGCAATATCGAAGAGCCTTCACTGCTTCTCGATCAGCCTATTTTTCCAACCTAATTGAGGAGAATAAGAACAATCCCCCCAAAATGTTGCTTCAATCCCCCCTTTACTGTTGCAAAGCTAAAAAACTGAATTATCCAAGAGTGGATGGCTTTCACTTCAGCAGTGATTGATTCTTGAACTTCTTATATGAAAAGATCATGATCATTAGAAAGAAAATGGACTCTTTGAATCTGAATATTTCTCAAAGGTCAATTGTCCTGAGTCTGCACAGAACTGCACGGACCTAGGATCAATGGAGACACTCAAGTTTTATAATCGTGCATCTCTTTACCCATTCAAGAAAATATTCACGGCCTCTAAAACTTCCAGCTGCATACTGGACCCTTTTCCAATTAAACTACAGAAAGAGCTACTCCTTGTGCTTGGCCCTGCTATGTTGAACATAATAAACAGCTCCCTATCCTCCGGATGTATACCAAACTCACTAAAAGCATAACGACACAAGGCGAGTCCCAGATGCAGGCACGGGAGGCAGATGGTTTAAGCTCTGATATTTATTATAGTCCAAGGGGTAGGCAAAAGGCAGGTTTGGGACAGGCAAGAGTTCATAACCAGGTCAGAGTCCAAAACGGTACAGGGCGGCAGGCAGGCTCGAGGTCAGGGGCAGGCAGAATGATCAGGCAGGTGGGCACAGAGTCAGGACAGGCAAGGGTCAGAACCAGGAGGACGAGAAAAACAGAGACTGTGAAAAACAAGAGCTAGGAGAAAAACGCTTGTTGACTTGGCAAACAAGACCAACTGGCACAGACAGACAGAAAACCCAGGTATAAATACACAGGTGATGATGGGGATGATGGGTGACACGTGAAGGGGTGTGGAGACAAGTACAAGGACAGGTGAAACAAATCACGGTGTGACAAAAAGTGGAGGTAATAAATCCTCTCCTGAAAAAGCATAACCTTGACCTGGAAAATGTAAAAAAAAACGATCAGCCTAAATCAAATCTCCTATTCCTCTCCAAAATGTTTGAAAAAGCTGCTGCGTAGCAACACACTGCCTTCCTGAAGACAAATAATAAATACAAAATACTTCAGTCTGGTTTTAGACCCCATCATAGTACTGAGACTGCACTCGTGAAGGTGGTAAATTACCTTTTAACTTCTTATGACTGAGATTGGCTGAGATCCCGTTAACAGGATCGACTTGATAACAGCCAGTAAAAGTGCACGACACCAAATTCAAACAAAAGAAATCTCATAATTAAAATTCCTCAAACATACATGTATTTTACACCATTTTAAAGATACACATGTTGTAAATCCAGCCACAATGTCCGATTTCAAAAAGGCTTTACGACGAAAGCAAACCAAACGATTATGTTAGATGAGTGCCTATTCACAGAATAACACAGCCATTTTTCCAGCCAAAGAGAGGAGTCACAAAAAGCAGAAATAGAGATAAAATGAATCACTAACCTTTGATTATCTTCATCAGATGACACTCAGAAGACTTCATGTTATACAATACATGTATGTTTTGTTCAATAAAGTTCATATTTATATCCAAAAATCTTAGTTTACATTGGCACGTTATCTTCAGTAATGTTTTGCCTCCAAAACATCCGGTGATTTTGCAGAGAGCCACATCAATTTACAGGAATACTCATAATAAACCTTGCTAAAAGATACAACTGTTATGCATGGAATTTTAGTTGCACTTCTCCTTAATGCAACCACTATGTCAGATTTCAAAAAAGCTTTACGAAAAAAGCAACCCATGCGATAATCTGATTTGGCGCTCAGAGCCCAATCAAGACACAAATATAGCCGCCATATTATGCAGTCAATGTTTGTTTTGTTTCGATAATGTCCATCATTTATGTACAAATTCCTGCTTGTTGTTCTAACAATCAGTACACTTTACAAACTCACGACGCGCGGGCAGGTCCTGCGGAAAGTACGGACGAAAAGTTAAAAAAGTTATATTACAGTCCCTAAAAACATGACAAACGAAGTATTGAATCAATCTTGAGGATGTTTTTAACGTCTTATGGCTGCAGGGGCACTATTGAGTAGCTTGGATGAAAGGTGCCCAGAGGTAACAATAGTAAACTGCCTGCTCCTCAGTCCCAGTTGCTAATATATGCATATTATTATATTATTATTCGTATTGTATAGAAAACACTCTGAAGTTTCTAAAACTGTTTGAATGATGTCTGTGAGTATAACAGAACTAATATGGCAGGCAAAAACCTGAGAAAATATCCAAACAGGAAGTGGGAATTCTGAAGTTGGTCGATTTTCAACCAAGATCCTATTGAATACACAGTGAGAAATGGATGAGTTTGCACTTCCTACGGCTTCCACTAGATGTCACCAGGCTGTAGAACCTTCTCTGATGCCTCTACTGTGAAGTGGGGCCGAAGGAGACAGGAATTAGTCAGGTCTGCCATGACCTGACCATGCTCTGACCATGCACGTTCACATGAGAGGGAGCTCTGTTCCATCGCACATCTGAAGTCAATGTAATTCTCCGGTTGGAACGTTACTGAAGATTTATGTTAAAAACATTCTAAAGATTGATTCAATACATCGTTTGACATGTTTCTACTGACTGTTACGGAACTTTTTGACATTTCGTCTGCTTTTAGTAAACGCGCTTCCTGACATTGTATTTGTTTACCAAACACGCTAAGAAAAATAGCTATTTGGACATAAATGATGGACATTACCGAACAAAACGAACATTTCTTGTGGAAGTGGGAGTCCTGGCCTTCCTGTGGCATCTGGTGCTGTAGGTGTCCAGGAGGGCGGGAAGTTTGACCCCGGGAATGCGTTGGGCAGACCGCACCACCCTCTGGAGAGCTTTGTGGTAACATGTTTTGAATAACATGTATGTGTACATTTATTTAGCAGTTCGTCTCTGTGGATGGTTTGTCATCTGACAAATCATTTGAACGTTTCAGTTTTCCTCAAGGTTCCATTTTAGGACCTCTATTTTTTTCACTATATATTCTACCTCTTGGTAGATGTCATTCGGAAACACATGTCAACTTTCGCTGATATGCGGACCCAGCTGTACATTTTGATGAAACATGGTGAAGCACCAAAATTGCCTGCCCTGAAAGAATGTGTTTCAGACATAATAAGGTAGTTGGCAGAAAATGTTTAACTTTTAAACTCGGACAAAAGAGATGCTAGTTCTAGGTCCCAAGAAACAAAGAGATTTGCTTTTGGATCTGACAATCTAAATGGTTGTACATTCGTCTCAAATTAAATTGGCAAGGACCTTGGTGTTATTCTGGACCCTGATCTCTCTTTTGACGAACATATCAAGAATATTTAAAGGGCAGCTTTTTTTCATCTTCGTAACATTGCAAAAATCTAACTTTTTGAATTGCTGATCCATGCATTTTCCACTTCTTGATTAGACTCCTGCAAAGCACTAAATGAACTTGAGTTAGTGCTAAACACGGCTGCTAGAATCTTGACTAGAACACCCAAATTGTATCATATTTCTTCAGTGCTAGCCTCTCTACACTGGCCTCCTGTTATGGCTAGGGCTGATTTCAAGGTTTCACTGCTAACCTATAAAGCATTACATGGGTTTGCTCTTACATCTCTCTCCAATTTGGCTCTGCCATACATACCTACAAGTACTCTACGGTCACAAGACGCTGGCCTCCTTATTGTGCCTAGAATTTCAAATCAAACAGCTGGAGGCAGGACTTTCTCCTGAAGAGCTACATTTTTATGGTATGGTCTGCCTATCCATGTGAGAGACGCAAACTCGTTCTCAAACTTTAAGTCTTTACTGAAGACTTATCTCTTCAGTAGGTCATACGATTGAGTGTAGTCTGGCCCAGGGGTGCAAAAGTGCCTGACTGGCTCCCCGCTCTCCACTGGGATCCACTGCCTCTGACCCTATTACGGGGGCTGAGTCACTGGCTTACTACTGCTCTTCCATGCCGTCCCCAGGAGGGGTACGTCACTTGAGTGGGATGGGTCACTGACGTGATCTTCCTGTCCGGTTTTGCGCCCCCTGGGGCTCGTGCAGTGGAGGAAATCTTCGTTGGCTATATTCAGCCTTGTCTCACGGTAGTAAGTTGGTGGTCTATTGATATCTCTCAAGTGGTGTGGGGGCTGTACTTTGGCAAAGTGGATGGGGTTATATCCGGGGGTATCGTCAGCGGGGCCACAGTGTCCCCTGACCCCCCCTGTCTCAGCCTACAGTATCTATGCTGCAATAGTCTGTGTCGGGGGGCTAGGGTCAGTCTGTTATATATGTTGTCATTCTCCTTATCTGGTGTCCTGTGTGAATTTAAGTATGCTCCATCCAATTCTCTCTCTCTCTCTCTCTTCCTCCCCTCCCGGAGGACCTGAACCGTAGGACCATGCCTCAGGACTACATGGCTCCTGCCTGTCCCCAGTCCACCTGGTCGTGCTGACCTCTTCACCGGAAGTGCTACCTTGTCCCTGAACTGCTGTTTTCAACTCTCTCTCTCTCTCTCTGTCTCTCGCTCTACTGCGCATGCTGTCTCGACCTCTGAATTTCTAATTACAATTCACAGAGTGACAGACAGGCTATTTGGTGACCCTCCTGAAAAGCCCTATAATGGCTGTAGAAACTCATTGCATGCAACTGGACATGTTTTGAAAAGGGGTTCCTGATCTCTGTAATACTACGAGCCATTTAGCAGTTTTACCAAGTAATCTTTTAGCTTGCCCAGATTGGGAATCTCTCTCCCAACCTCATAACTAACTACCAAGAAGCCATTTCAAGCTATAGATCAAATTAGAGTAGCTAGCTTTACTAATTATCTTAGCTGGCATGCCTGCTGGCATGGCTGTGGAAGATGTTTTTGGGTGGAGTATTTTTCTCTGCTCATACAGAAGTAATAAAGGCTTAGTTCACAAATTTTGTAAAATGTCATTTTTTTAAATAAAAAATATATTCAGTACCAGTCAAAGTTTGACACACCTACTCATTACAGGCTTTTTCTTTATTTTTACTATTTTCTACATTGTAGAACAACAGTTGAGACATAAAACTATGATATAACACATAACAAATCATGTAGTAACCAAAAAAGTGTTTTATATTTTGTTTATTTTATATTTGAGATTATTCAAAGTAGTCACCCTATGCCCTGATGACAGCTTTGCAAACTCTTGGCAGTCTCTCAACCAAATTCATGATGTAGTCACCTGGAATGCATTTGAATTAACAGGTATTCCTTGTTAAAAGTTAATTTGTGGAATTTCTTTCCTTCTTAATACTTCTTAGGGTTAGGAGTCGGGACAACTTCCGGTGAAACTGGAGGGGACGCAATTCAAATAAATAATCATAAATATTTTGGATTTAAACATTTATGTTATTATAAGTGTCTTATATCGGCTTAAAGCTTAACTTTTTGTTAATCTAACTGCACTGTCCGATTTACAGTAGCTATTACAGCGAAAACATGCCATACGATTGTTTGAGGACAGCACCCCACATCAAAATATTTTTCCACCAGCACAGGTTTCATAAATGAATATATAATGACTAAATTTTCACTTACCTTTTGAAAATCTTCTTCTGATTTGTCATCCAAAGGGTCCCAGCTATAACATGTAGTGTTGTTTTGTTAGATAAAATCGTTCTTTATTTCCCAAAAAGTCTGTTTAGTTGGCAATCGATTTGAGTAATCCACCCGTTCAACTTGCAGAGAAAGGAATCCGAGAATCTACCACTAAACTTTGTTTCAACAAGTCAAAAGACATTTCTATTTACTCCTCAGATACCCTAAAATGTAATCAAACTATAATATTTCTTACGGAAAGAAGTATGTTCAATAGCAAACCGATTTTAATGTCTTCAACACGCACGCAAACACGAATTTCTAAGACTGTGTCCTTCTGCTAAAACTGATATGACTTATTTGTTATTGAAGTTACAAGCCTGAAACCTTGAATATAGACTGTTGATATCCTGTGGAACCCATAGGAATTGCATCCAGGGAGCATACTACACAGTATGACCTTACTCTTGCCTTTCTACGAAGATGGTCTCTCACAAAGAAAATTCTGGTTGGTTTTTCTTTGGATTTTCTCCTACCATATCTATTGTGTTATATTCGCCTACATTATTTTAACATTTCTACAAACTTCAAAGTGTTTTCTTTCCAATGGTACCAATTATATGCATATTCTGGCTTCAGGGCCTGAGCTAGAGGCAGTTTACTTCATGCACATCATTCAGACAGGAAGTGGAGAAAAAAGGGGCCTAGCAAAGTCAATGCGCTTGAGCCAATCAGTTGTGTTGTGACAAGTTAGAGGTGGTATGCAGAAGATAGCCCTATTTGGTAAAAGACCAAGTCCATATTATGGCAAGAACAGCTCAAATATGCAAAGAGAAACAACAGTCCATCATTAATTTAAGACATGAAGGTCAGTCAATGTGGAAAATTTCAAGAACTTTTAAAGTTTTTTCAAGGGCAGTCGCAAAACCCGTCAAGCACTATGATGAAACTGGCTCTCATGAGGACCGCCATAGGAAAGGAAGACCCAGAGTTACCTCTGCTGCAGAGGATAAGGTCATTATAGTTCACTGCACCTCACATTGCAGCCCAACTAAATGCTTCACAGAGTTCAAGTAACAGACACATCAACTGTTCAGAGACTGCGTGAATCAGGCCTTCATGGTCGAATTGCTGCAAATAAACAACTACTAATGGACACCAATAAAAAGAACAGACTTGCTTTGGCCAAGAAACACGAGCAATGGACATTAGACCGGTGGAAATCTGTCCTTTGATCTGAAGAGTTTCGCTTCCAACCGCTGTGTCTTTGTAAGACGGATGAGTAGGTGAACGGATGAAGGAAAAGCAGCCAACAAGTGCTCAGCATATGTGAGAACTTCTTCAAGACTGTTGGAAAAGCATTCCTCATTAAGCTGGTTGAGAGAATGCCAAGAGTGTGCAAAGCTTTCATCAAGGCAAAGGATGGCTACTTTGAAGAATCTAAAATATTACATTTATTTTGATTTGTTTAACACTTCTTTGGTTACTACATGATTCTGTATGTGTTATTTCATAGTTTTGATGTCTTCACTATTATTCTAAGATTTAGAAAATAGTACAAATAAAGAAAACACCTTTGAATGAGTAGGTGTGTCCAAACCTTTGACTGGCACAGTAAATATTCTTCAGGGGGTGCTGCAGCACCCTCAGCACCCCTAATTCCCGCGGCTATGCCTGCTGGCAAGGTTGGTAGACTTTAGAAAAGGAAGTAATAACTAAAAGTACTGAAAAAGAATCATTCTTTCAATCTTTTAGCAGAGATGCAGAGAAGCATATTTTGTTTCTTTAAGATATGAACCACCAGTCAGGATGATACAAACAGCTCAAGAGGTATGCTTAGACGTATGCAGAAATACCTATTTAGATATGTAATTAAGCATAATGATTGTGGCAGTAGATGGCAGGAAAAGGCTGTTTCAGGTGTTTGAATAATGCTAAATTCTCTAACTTTAGAATAGGGGGCTACCTTTTAAGTAGCACCCCCAGTCATCATCAGGTACTTTGTGAATCTCAGATTTTTGGGGTGCATGATTCCCCTGGGAGGACTCATCAGATATTGGGGATATAAAGAAAATTGCTAGATTTTAATTATGAAGTGAGATGTAAAAGCAGAATATCAGGAACTGTGTCCGAATACTCATACTAACAACACTATCTGTACTATTTGCGTTGTGAATTGAGTATGTAGTGTGGTTATTGGTCAAAATATGGATACAGTTAGTATGCCAAAAGTTCCCGGATGTCGTACTAAATTCGCCAAACACTGTTTTAGGGCCCATAATGCAGTTCTACAGGAAATGGTCGTGGCTTCACATCGTTTTCAGATTTGAAGAAAATGGCGGAAAATGTGCAGTCAAAGTACAATGAAAACAGATAGAAATGTATTGCTTTAACTAATTATGACAAATGTTAAGAAAATGTTTAGCAATGTAATAAAGTAATGACTTTCAAATAAGTTACCTTACACGTTATGTTGGCTGACAATTTGTTAGCTATGCTGTCCTTACGAACCACATAGCATATCATTACAGTATGTACCGGTATGTTAGCTAGCTGCTTATACATCAAACTTGCCAATATATTAACTATAGGCTATCTAACTACCCAATGTTTATTGACTTGATTATTCCCGTCATTCTTATCTTAGCTAAATGGTATAGTCATTGTGCGTTATCAATGGACATTCGGGTGTTTTCGTAAATTCGCTTTGGCTATTTCATCCGATTTCTGATCACTCTTGTCTGAGTGTACCAGAGTTCAGAATAATGAATTTACAAGAGCTCAGCACCCATTGAATATGGCCGGTGTCAGTAAACGTCGGCAAAAAAGCATAATTAAATTGTTGCCAGCAGCAGTTACAGTCACCAACGCTCTTGATAACATGAAAACTGCCTAACCAGCTATGCTAGGACAAGTAACATTTTCAGAGTGGTCTCATTTATGTCTGGAAGTAGCTAGCAAGCTAGCCAACATTACCTTGGGTGCTTGACTGCCATTGTTAGGTCAGAACGCTCAAATCACCCCTACTCCTCGGCCCGAGCGTCCAGTGTGCACTCCGAGAGTGAAATGCTCTGAATTTACAAATGGACAATTTGACAACGTTCTGAATTTACAGTGCAATCTGGCACTCCAGATTGAATTTAAGATCACACCCGAAGTCGTAAAACGTCTAACTAGTAATGTGTTACGCCAACTAGCTAGCAAGAGGTTGCACAGCAACAGCATCAACTTCCGGTAGACAGCTTAAGAGCTAGTACACTCAACTGAAAGGATACCGTTCATTTATAGTAAAACGTAAACTCACTCACTTTTGTACATCGCCTTGGTCCGTACAATTGACCTTATTTTAGCGCCCCAAAAACGTAAAACTTCCGGATCAACTGTAATGTCAATACCATTGTAAAGCACAATTTCTCCCTTTTCCAACAGAATCAATTACATGACCCCACGCTGCCCATTTCTGCATGATTCAAGAAGGCAATGAGCCCCGTTGGGTCTTTTTTTAAATGGTGGGTGGGGAAGTGAAACTAATGCGTGATAGTGAGAAGGAGAGATGTTGTGGGAAAAAAGCTTTTTTTCACTCGATCTGTCCAACTTATAACCTTATCGCCTCTAAAATGTAAATAAAACACTATAAAGAGTTTTTATAATGTGTCATTACATACCTATTTGAAAGTTTGTGTCGAATTTGAATCGTTTTTTTAGGGCGGTGCTAAAGTGATCTTAGAAGTAAACTGCGGCTTTGAGAATGTTGATCGCATGCAGTGATGACGCAAAAAATTACTAGGTTTCCCCCTTACCCCCGTCACTGTCCATTTCTTGTTTTTAAAGGATGAGAGAAGTGCTACACCTGGTGGAGAGAGATTGCAAGACAAAATTAGTTGCTTTATGCGTGCTATACATTACGGCATGACACCTCACTATGTAATGGAGGGTCCGTTTTTTCAACTTTTCTCCAATACTATAGAGCCATTACCATGTTGATCAACGCTTGAATAGAAACGTTGTTCACACCCCAGATTTTGAAGTAGACACAGTCGCTACAGTCCCATTAGTTTTCTTTGTAGCCTCGTTTGAATGTTGCGGTTGCGCACATTTGTACGGAATGGGGTGAGTTTACGTTACTAAAATGAACTAATAGTATGTAGTATATATTCATTAAGTTTGTAGTATACTGTATGTTAGTATGGGTATTCGAACACAGCTCTGGTCATTTTTCAGGGCTTATGTTTTGGTCCAAATGGATTTTGAAGGTAGATTTTGCTCTCACAGTTTTTACTCTAGGTATACACTTCTACCGTGGTGGAGGTAGATGCTCCTATCGTAGTGTGATGAAGTTTGTTTGTGGTACACCAGTGAATTTTGAACAGAGGTGCATTATCATACCTGTGTATTTTTTTAACTGAACAACATCGACATCAAACAAGTATAATGGAAGATTTCAGTGAACGCTGGCGAAGGACGAGGCATCTGCTCTTTTTACAGAAGTCAAGGCGTCGAAACAAAACAGACATTTTTGAAGCATGAAGCAATTATACGTCCATAAACACACGGACGTCGTGGTAAAACATGTAATTATCTGATCTGTGGCTGCAAATACAGAAATTAAGTTTAAAGGGCATTTTCCACTCCGTGCACCTTTCATGTTTCCTATGAGCTAATGGATTCTCCATTCACTTTGATATAATGAGGACAAAGGGTCCCTTTTTACTTTAATCATAGTGTCGCCATTAAAATCATTAAATAAAATGAAGCAATGGATGGTGGTGAGACAGAGAGAGAGAGTGTGTTTGGGTGGGCGGACAATAGTATTCATCAAATTGTTACTACAGGAACTCGAAGCTCTTTTATGGAAAATAGGTTTTACTTAGTAATGAAACACACATCCTTGTTTAAACTTCTTTGTGATAGGGGGCAGCATTTTCACTTTTGGATGAATAGCATGCCCAGAGTGAACTGCCTCCTACTCTGTCCCAGATGCTAATATATGCATATTATTATTACTATTGGATAGAACACACTCTGAAGTTTCTAAAACTGTTTGAATGATGTCTGTGAGTATAACTTCTTTGGGCTGCAAGCCCGAAGCCGGGCACAATATGACAACAGCCACTTCAAGTGCAGGGCGCGAAATTCAAAATATATTTTTTTGAAATATTTAACTTTCACACATTAACAAGTCCAATACAGCATATGAAAGATAAACATCTTGTGAATCCAGCCAACATGTCCGATTATTAAAATGTTTTACAGCGAAAACACCACACATCTTTATTTTAGCTCACTACCAAATACAAAAAAGGACAGACATTTTTCACAGCACAGGTAGCATGCACAAAGCCAACCTAACTAACCAAGACCCAACCAAACTAACCAAGAAACAACTTCATCAGATGACAGTCTTATAACATGTTATACAATAAATCTATGTTTTGTTCGAAAAATGTGCATATTTGAGGTACAAATCAGTTTTACATTGCAGCTACCATCACAGCTACCGTCACAAATAGGACCGAAGCAGCCAGAGTAATTACAGACACCAACGTCAAATACCTAAATACTCATCATAAAACATTTCTGAAAAATCGATGATGTACAGCAAATTAAAGACAAACATCTTGTGAATCCAGCCAATATTTCAGATTTTTTAAGTGGTTTACAGCGAAAACACAATATAGCATTATATTAGCTTACTACAATAGCCTACCACACTACCGCATTCATTCATCAAGGCACGTTAGCGATAGCAATAGGCACGTTAGCGATAGCGAATAAACCAGCAAAATATATATAATTTTTGACTAACCTTGATAAGCTTCATCAGATGACAGTCCTATAACATCAGGTTATACATACACTTATGTTTTGTTCGAAAATTTGCATATTTAGAGCTGAAATCAGTGGTTATACATTGTGCTAACGTAGCATCTTTTTCCCAGAATGTGCGGATATTTTTATGACACTCAACTATTCTGACCAAATAACTGTACATAAACGTTACTAAAAAATACATGTTGTATAGGAAATGATAGATACACTAGTTCTTAATGCAATCGCCGTGTTAGAATTCTAAAAATAACTTCATTACGACATCCAGCTTAGTTATAGCGAGAGAGTACCCAAAATCTGGACGCAAAGCACTATTTCACATGTTCGACAGATATATGAAATAGCATCATAAAATGGGTCCTGCTTTTGATGATCTTTCATCAAAATGTTGTACAAGGGGTCCTTTGTCCAGAACAATCGTTGTTTGGTTTTAGAATTTCCTCTTCTCCAGTCAATTAGCACGGAAAGCTAGCAAAGTAGCGCGAAGCGCTCCTTCCTGAACCAAGGCACACAACGCAACACGCCTAACGTCCCGAATAAATTCCAATAATCTAATAAAACTATATTGAAAAAACATACTTTACGACGATATTGTCACATGTATCAAATAAAATCAAAGCCGGAGATATTAGTCGTCTATAACGACAGCTTATCAGAAGGCAAAACCAGGTCCCTTCACGCGCTCTCCATAAAACAGGAAACTGGTGACACGTCATACAAAGAGCTTTTATTCGACCCCAGATCAAGTTATACTCTCCATTTCTTCTCTCACTGCCTGTCGACATCTAGTGGAAGACGTATGAAGTGCATGTATATATATCAAGGACATTTATAGGCAGGCCCTAGAACAGAGCATCGATTTCAGATTATCCACTTCCTGTCAGGAAGTTTGCTGCAAAATGAGTTCTGTTTTACTCACAGATGTAATTCAAACGGTTTTAGAAACTAGAGAGTGTTTTCTATCCAATAGTAATAATAATATGCATATTGTACGAGCAAGAATTGAGTACGAGGCCGTTTGAAATGGGCACCTTTTATCCAGGCTACTCAATACTGCCCCTGCAGCCCAAAGAGGTTAACAGAACTAATATGGCAGGCAAAAACCTGAGAAAAAATCCAAACAGGAATTGAGAATTCTGAGGCTGGTCGATGTTCAACTCATCGCCTATTCAAATCCCTGTAAGACATGGATCGGTTTGCACTTCCTATGCCTTCCACTAGATGTCAATAGTCTGTAGAATGCTGAATGAAGCCTATACTGTGATGTGGGACAAACTCAGGGTTTATTAGCAAACACACGGTAATTGGGGGGGGGGGGGGCAGGAAAAGGGGCTGAGCTGGACCCAAGGAATGAAATAATAAGTATCCAAAAACACCCCTAAGCTAGACTAGCCTATTTCAACAACAGCTAACTAACCAAAAATACAGTGGATGGTCCGCCGAGTTCTAACTAGTGTGTTTAACAAAGTTTACCTACGGGTAGTGTATGCCCATGGGCGACCTGTCTGGTTACCCCCTTTTCCCACAAACACTCAAACACCATAACAAAACCAATACTAACAGGTGGGGACAAAGTGACATGTATCCTAAACTACACAAGAGATCTACAAACATATGGCATTTACAGAGAGATTGCTACACAAAGAGATCGAGCTCCAGAGAAAACAACTGACAGGGTTTTTAAGCAGGTCTCTGTACCGGTGGTTCTTTGTGTACAGTCTACCTAAAGTGTCACACTGCCTATGCAGGTGTACTAATGTACTAAATCAGGGCCCACCCCAGGCACACGTTTTGGGTTTTGCCTTAGCATTACACAGCTGATTCAAATAAACAGAGCTTGATGATGAGTTAGTTATTTTAATCAGCTGTGTAGTGCTAGGGCACAAACCAAAACATTCATCCGGGGGGCAGGACCAAGTTTGTGAAACCGTGTACTAAATATACAGGTAATACCCTCTTCAATAAACACTCATACTTTCTCCAAACACGTACATGAAGCTGCATAAGCTTGAGTCCCCTCCACACTTTCTCTTGTGCACACTCTCACGCCTCTTTCATCGCTGAGAAAATACATTACTGTTGTGTGTTTGTGATAATTAAGCATGTCAGCTGGCAGAATTCACCACGGCGCTTGTTAACTGTGATTTTGACATGAACTTTGACAAAACGAGTCAGTTTGCATTTTCAAATTAGTCATTCGTTGGGTTCGGTTTTGAACAGTATTAAATCCCTTGAGAATGGATCTCACATGTTTATTTAGAGCTTGTTCAAGGATGTTGGTTGCATTGCAAAGTGCTTCTGAGAGATGTCAGCCTCGAGGCAAAGTTAAGTATGCCCCTGTACCTTGACTGCAACCCAAATTGCACCACATTCCCTTTATAGCCCGTTGGGGCTCTCGTCAAAAGTTTTGTACTTTATAGGTCAAATTTGTTCAACAATCCACATTTGAGTTTGATTTCTGGTAAGGTAACATATTCACTTCTCTGCGCTACGGATCCCTTTTACGGGATCATTTTCCTAAATGACCGCTGAATTGCAGGGCGCAAAATATTACTAAAAATATTTATAATCATGCAATCACAAGTGAAATATACCAAAACACAGTTTAGCTTGTTGTTAACCTGTTGAGGATGGGGGCGCTGTTGTGACTATTTATGCTAATCGTGTAATTTTTGAAACGGCTTCCCACAAAATCCTTGATCTTACAATATGCATATTATTATTATTATTGGATAGAAAACAGTCTATAGTTTCTATAGGAGTTGAAATTTTGTCTCTAAGTGGAACAGAGCCCATTCTACAGCAATTTCCCTGACATGGAGTCAGATTTCAGAAATGTTGGCCACTGTTCTGAAGTCAGTTAAAAGGGCACTGTTATTGCTATGACTATACGGACACTTCTTACGTCTTCCCCTGGATGCCTTTACGTGATGACGATTCCAATGGGGTCGATTGCGCGTTCACAGGCACTACAAATTAAAAAACCCTGTAGGTAGGAGCTCCTTTGCAGCTGCGTAATGCGCGTGGAGGACATCGACCTGCTATTTTTCCAAGCGTTAGTTTAGCCTGTTATATTTCTCCGGTCATGTTTTTACTCGTTATAGGAGTTAACAACATCATAAGGTAGTTAATTTAAAGCGTTTTATAGCAATTTATATCAGTTTAGTGCGATTTTGGGACATTTATTTCTGAAACGCTGTGAATAGCTGGGCACGCTTCCAGTTCATCCCGAACGCAGTTGGCATTTCCACATGGCAAGAGGACAGCTTTCCACCAAAAGACGATTACTCCCAAGAAAGGATCCTTTGCCCAAGATACTGATGGAAGAACAGCTCAAAGTAGGACATTTTTATTATGATAAATCGTGTTTCTGTCGAAAAATGTTAGTGGCTTAGGACGCCATGTTTTTTGACGTAGCTTCGCTTGGCGCAAACTGTATTGAAAAGTAAGGATAAATTAAAAAATGTAATTCCGCGATTGTATTAAGAATTAAATTGTCTATCAATCCCTGTCCACCCTATATTTTTTAGTCACGTTTATGAGTATTTATGTATAAGAGTAGATCACTGTCTAAGTGGCGCAAGGACATTTTCTGACCAGCTGAGCTACATTTCACATTGTCTAACCATGATTTTGGTGGCTAAATATAAACATTTTCGATCAAACTCTATATGGATTGTGTAATATGATGTTACAGGAGTGTCATCTGAAGAATTCTGAGAAGGTTAGTGAAAAAATTAATATATTTTGGCGATGTTGACTTTTATCGCTCACTTTGGCTAGAATCAATGCTGGGCTGCTATGTGCTATGTGCTATGCTAATATAACGATTTATTGTGTTTTCACTGTAAGACACTTAGAAAATCTGAAATATTGTCTGTATTCACAGGATCTGTGTCTTTCGATTCGTGTATGCTGTGTATTTTTACGAAATGTTTGATGATTAGTAAGTAGGTAAACACGTTGCTCTAAGTAGTTTTTCTATTCCATTTGTGACGGTGGGTGCAATTGTAACCTATGCCATCTACCTGAAATATGCACTTTTTTCTAACAAAACCTATCCCATACCATAAATATGTTATCAGACTGTCATCTAATGAGTTTTTTTCTTGGTTAGGGGCTATAAATATCTTAGTTTAGCCGAATTGGTGATAGCTACTGGTGTTGGTGGACAAATAAAAGATGGTGGATTATGCTAATGTGTTTTTAGGTAATAGATGTACATCTTTACATATTGTGTCTTCCCTGTAAAACATTTTAAAAATCGGACATGTTGGCTGGATTCACAAGATCTGTGTCTTTCATTAGCTGTATTGGACTTTAATGTGTGAAAGTTAAATATTTAAAAAAAAAAAAAAAATTGAATTTCGCGGCTCTGCCTTTTCAGTGGGGGGGGGGGGGGGAGTGCCGCTAGCGGCACCCTCATCCTAGACAGGTTAATCCACCTATCGTGTCAGATTTTGAAAATATGCTTTACAGAGAAAGAAATCCAAACTTTGTGAGTGTATCAATCAATGCTAGAACAGCTAGCCCCAAATTAGCATGGTCACGAAAGTTATAAAAGCAATAAAATTAATCGCTTACCTTTGATAATCTTCGGACGTTTGCACTCACGAGACTCCCAGTTACACAACAAATGTTATTTTTGTTCGATAAATATTACTTTTATAACAAAAAAACGCTATTTGGGTTGCGCGTTCTGTTCAGAAAACCAAAGCCTCGTTCCGTTCGACGAAAATTCCAAAAAGTATCCGTAATATTCGTAGAAACATGTCAAATGTTTTTTATAATCAATCCTCAGGTTGTTTTTAAAAAACATAATCGATAATATTTCAACTGGACCGTAAACTGGGGAGCTACTCTGGCGCGCAGGAAGTAGTCAGACGACACCTGACTATTTTTTTTAAATCTCGCTCATTTTTCAAAATAAAAGCCTGAAATTATGTCTAAAGCCTGGTCACAGCCCGAGGAAGCCATTGGAAAAGGAATCTGGTTGATACCCCTTTAACTGGAAGAAAGACGGGCCAGGAAACACAGATTTAAAAAAAAAAAAAAATCACTTCCAGGTTAGATTTCCCCAGGTTTTCGCCTGCAGATTCAGTTTTGTTATACTCACAGACAATATTTTGACAGTTTTGGAAACTTTGGAGTGTTTTCTATCCTAATCTGTAAATTATATGCATATTCTACGATATGGACCTGAGAAATAGTCCGTTTACCTTGGGAACGTTATTTAAAAATAAAATAAAAATCTGACCCCTAGCGTCAAGAGGTTTTTAAGCAACCACAGCTCAGAGCTACATTTTTATGAGGTTTCTACTATAAATACCCCTGGAATGGGTGGGCTTGCCAAGATCAGCACAGGAGACTAAAGGAGGACACATGATTCCCAGGCAAAACAGTTCGGCAGGGTTCATATATTATGATGACATTTAGTGGTGTTTTTGTTCGTTTTGGATTTATTTTATTTTTTTCGACTGTTAGGGCAAGCCGATATTTGGAACCAAAGTATACGGTCGGTGATTGGTCTAAGAATTCTTCAGTAAAGTTTTTGTTGTCATTCAACGAGAGACGGCTAGTTTTAATGCACAGTTTTTTATTTAAAAGTACTGCTGCAAACAATTTAGGAGTTGATGTAAAATTGCGCGACAAAGAACTCTTCGGGCAAAAACGTAAAAATTAAAGGCAGACTATTTTGAGGAAGTGTTTACTGGCAACGGCGTCTCAAAATGGACAAACTACTCCTGATGCTTTTTTCTCGTTTCTCAAGCGAAGGTATTTTAAGGGAGTACGCGAGTACCCGCGTTCGGTTTGGCTATCCGAGTTCGGCTATCCACCAGCCGACCTGAAGGATTCTGATGCCTTAATAGTCTCAATGGGATAGGAATCAGGATGGGAAAAAAACTCAGCTAAGTTACCTTGAAGCTCACATATAACAGTAGGGGACCATTTATCTGTTGAGTGACTGGGTTCTGGGCTGGGAGAGATAGATAATTTGTCCCATGTTTATGTTTAGGACCAGAGCACCACTCCAGCTGGGATTTTAGCAAGCAGCAGAAGGCTGGAGAGTATGTCGGTGTCTCTGACACAAGGTAAACAGTGAACTGTCGTGTGGGGGGTGGAGATTTTGGCGAAGCGTGCTGGCTTATTACAGGATGTTTATTTAATTGTATATTAGAAGCAAGCATGGGCCAGTCGGATGTATTAAGAGGGCAACTTTTGTCCTTACGGATGGGGAGAAAATCTGATTGTGGGGTGTTGTGAGTTGGGGCAGCAGGGTGCAAAATACTGTTTGTCAGGGGAGTTTCAATCACATCGAGGGCAAACGTTTTAGCGGCAGCATGATCACATATTTGATGTCGAGTATTTATGTGATTTTCAAGTTCCCTAATTTTGTGTCAAACTGAGACAGGTAGCACAAGCAGGTAGACGAAGCCATTTTACCGTGAGCTAATGGGGCTGTAGTCGGTTGAATGTGATTTTGTTTGTTTAGCTCAACAAGGACTATGACTGGGTCCATGACAAGGCCTTGGAGAAAGAATTACAATAATATATAGTTTATTACACAGTTAAGATGTTATTGCAAGTTCCAATGAAACAAGGGGATAAGCATGATAGGCTGTGTTCTCAAATATATTCTACACTGAACAAAAGTTACAGTTCATATTGAAATCACTCAATTGAAATAAATTATTTAGGCCCTAATCTATGGATTTCACATGACTGGGAATCCAGATATGCATCTGTTGGTCACAGATAACTTTTTTTAAAGGTACGGGGATCAGAAAACCAGTAAGTATCTGGTGTGACCACCCTTTTCCCATGTACCGTGACACATATCCATTGCATAGAGTTGATCAGGCTGTTGTTTGTGGCCTATGGACTATTGTCTCACTCCTCTTCAATGGCTGTGCGAAGTTTCTGGATATTGGCGGGAACTAGAACACGCTGTCGTACACATTGCTCCAGAGCATCCCAAACATGCTGAATGGGTGACATGTCTTGTGGGTATGCAGGCCATGGAAGAACTGGGACATTTTAAGCTTCCAGGTATTGTGTACAGATCTTTGCGACATGGGGATGTACACTATCATGCTGAAACATGACAATGGGCCTCAGGATCTCGTCATGGTATCTCTATGCATTCAAATTGGCATCAATAAAATGCAAATGTGTTTGTTGTCCATAGCTTATATCTGCCCATACCATAATCCGACAATAGGGCACTCTGTTCACAACGTTGACATCTGCAAACCGCTCGACCCAAAAGACGCCATACACGCTGTCTGCCATGTGCCCGGTACAGTTGAAACCGAGATTCATTCATGAAGAGTACACTTCTCCAGCATACCAGTGGCCAACGGAGGTGAACAAGTCATGTCAAGACCCTGGCGAGGATGACGAGCATGCAGATGAGCTTCCCTTAGACGGTTTCTGACAGTTTTTGCAGAAATTCTTCGGTTTTGTATTTGTATTTTTTTAATGGATTCCCATTAGCTTTGTACATAATGTTGCTGTTACCGTGTCTTAGGACCGCAAATAACTTCTGGACATCAGAACAGCAATTACTCACCTCGAACTGGACAAATATTCCTTATAGTCCGACACGAGGGATATACTGCTTTCTCTGGAACGTGCCCAAATCTCCGTCATTTGCGTGAAGAACAGATGGGGAAAGAAAGTGCGGCGGTCGGGCTACCTTCTGAGAATTCGTAGGCGAGTGAGTAAACCTCCACAACCATCCATTCTATTCCAATGTGCAATCATTGGCAAATAAAATGTATGATAAAATGTATGACCTGTAATATCTTATGTTGTTTCACAGAGTTGTGGCTGAATGACGACACGGATAATAAAGAGCTGGCGTGATTTCCCATGCATCGGCATGACAGAGTAGCTTCGTCTGGGAAGACGAGGGGCGGGGGTGCGTGTACATTTGTCAAAAACAGCTGGTGCGCGATGTCTAATATGAAAATGGTCTCGAGCTATTGCTTGCCTGAGGTAGAGTACCTTATGATAAGCTGTAGACCACACTATCTACCAGGAGAGTTCTCATCTAAGTTATTCGTAGCCGTCTATTTACAACCACAAACCGATGCTGGCACTAAGACCGCACTCAACCAGTTGTATAAGTCCATAAGCAAACAAGAAAATGCTCAATCAGAAGCGGCACTCCTAGTGGCCAGGGACTTTATCTTCTTATGGCTGCAAGCCCGACATCGGTACACTTATGACAACAGCCAGCTCAAGTGCAGGGTGCGAAATTCAAAATATATATTTAAATATTTAACTTTCACACATTAACAAGTCCAATACAGCATATGAAAGGTACACATCTTGTGAATCCAGCCAACATGTCCAATTTTTAAAATGTTTTACAGCGAAAACACCACGTATATTTATGTTAGCTCACCACCAAATACAAAAAAGGACAGACATTTTTCACAGCACAGGTAGCATGCACAAAGCCAACCTAACTAACCAAGAACCAACCAAACTAACCAAGAAACAACTTCATCAGATGACAGTCTTATAACATGATATTCAATAAATATATGTTTCGTTCGAAAAATTTGCATATTTCAGGTATAAATCATAGTTTACATTGCAGCTACAATCAGAAATTGCACCGAAAGCAGACAGAATAATTACAGATACCAACGCCAAATAACTAAATACTTATCATAAAACATTTCTGAAAAATACATAGTGTACAGCAATTGAAAGACAGGCATCTTGTGATTCCAGACAATATTTCCAATTTATCAAGTGTTTTACAGCGAAAACACAATATAGCGTTATATTAGCTTACCACAATTGTAACGGTTCTCCTCCTCCTCTTCATCCAAAGAGGAGGAGCATGGATTGAACCAAGACGCAGCGTGATACTTAGACATGATTTTTAATAAACAAAACAGAAAACACGAACGAACACTTGAAGTTACAAAACAAATAAACGATGTAGACAGACCTGAACGACGAACTCACATGAAACACGAAGAACGCATGAACACGAAAACTGACTACATAAAAGAACGAACATACAAGCAAACCGAGACAGTCCCGTGTGGGGCGACAAACACTGACACAGGAGACAACCACCCACAACAAACAATGTGAAACAACCTACCTTAACCTGTCTAGGATCAGCGTGGCGCTAGCGGCACCCCCCCCCCCCCCCCACTGAAAAACCAGTGCCGCGAAATTCAAAAAAAATATTTTTTTAAAATATTTAACTTTCACACATTAAAGTCCAATACAGCTAATGAAAGACACAGATCTTATGAATCCAGTCAACATTTCCGATTTTTAAAATGTTTTACAGGGAAGACACAATATGTAAAGATGTACATCTATTACCTAAAAACACATTAGCATAATCCACCATCTTTTATTTGTCCACCAACACCAGTAGCCATCACCAATTCGGCTAAACTAAGATATTTATAGCCCCTAACCAACAAAAAAACTCATTAGATGACAGTCTGATAACATATTTATGGTATGGGATAGGTTTTGTTAGAAAAAAGTGCATATTTCAGGTATATGGCATAGTTTACAATTGCACCCACCATCACAAATGGACTAGAATAATTACAATGAGCAACGTGTTTACCTAACTACTAATCATCAAACATTTCGTAAAAATACACAGCATACACGAATCGAAAGACACAGATCCTGTGAATACAGACAATATTTCAGATTTTCTAAGTGTCTTACAGCGAAAACACAATAAATCGTTATATTAGCTTAGCACATAGCAATTAGCAGCCCAGCATTGATTCTAGCCAAAGTGAGCGATAAAAGTCAACATCGCCAAAAGATATTAATTTTTTCACTAACCTTCTCAGAATTCTTCCGATGACACTCCTGTAACATCACATTACAACATGCATATACAGTTTGATCGAAAATGTTTATATTTAGCCACCAAAATCATGGTTAGACAATGTGAAATGTAGACAAGCTGGTAAAGAAAACGTCCTTGCGCCACTTAGACAGTGATCTACTCTTATACATAAATACTCATAAACGTGACTAAAAAATATAGGGTGGACAGGGATTGATAGACAATTTAATTCTTAATACAATTGCGTTATTACATTTTTTAATTTATCCTTACTTTTCAATACAGTTTGCGCCAAGCGAAGCTACGTCAAAAAACATGGCGTCCTAAGCCACTAAAATGTTTCGACAGAAACACGATTTATCATAATAAAAATGTCCTACCTTGAGCTGTTCTTCCATCAGTATCTTGGGCAAAGGATCCTTTCTTGGGAGAAATCGTCTTTTGGTGGAAAGCTGTCCTCTTGCCATGTGGAAATGTCAACTACGTTCGGGATGAACTGAAAAGCGTGCCCAACTTTTCACATCGTTGCAAAAATAAATGTCCCAAAATCGCACTAAACGGATATAAATTGCTATAAAACGCTTTAAATTAACTACTTTGTGATGTTTGTAACTCCTATAACGAGTGAAAAGATGACCGGAGAAATATAACAGGCTAAACTAACGCTTGGAACAGGAGAGGGTCGGTGTCTTCCACGCGCGTTACGCAGCAAGAAAAGACTTGCTAGCTAAAGGTTTTTTTCATTTGTAGGGCCTGTGAACGAGCAATCGAGCCCGTTGGAATCGTCATCACGTAAAGGCATCCAGGGGAAGACGTAAGAAGTGTCCGTATAGTCATAGCAACGACAGAGCCCTTTTAAATGACTTCAGAAAAGTGGCCAACGTTTCTCAAATCTGACTCCATGTCAGGGAAATTGCTGTAGAATGGGCTCTGTTCCACTTAGAGACAAAATTTCAACTCCTATAGAAACTATAGACTGTTTTCTATCCAATAATAATAATAATATGCATATTGTACGATCAAGGATTTTGTGGGAAGCCGTTTAAAAAATTAGCCACATTAGCATAAATAGTCTAAACAGCGCCCCCATCCCCAACAGGTTAATATGACTCTCAATTAGAGGAAACGCCAAACACCTGCCTCTAATTGAGAGCCATACCAGTCAACCCTTAAACAAACATAGAAACAGAAAACATAGACTGCCCACCCAAACTCACGTCCTGACCAACTAACACATACAAAACTAACAGAAAACAGGTCAGGAACGTGACATAACCCCCCCACCTCAAGGTGCGTACTCCGAACGCACCACCAAAAGTCTAGGGGAGGGTCTGGGTGGGCGTCTGACCACGGTGGTGGCTCAGGCTCTGGGCGAGGTCCCCACCCCACCATAGTCAATCCCAGCTTACGCCCCCTTAAAATGACCACCCTCCCATTACACCTACTTAACTTAATAGGTAACTTCAAAATAAGGGGCAGCACCAGGATAAGGTAGCCCCAATACAGAGAGATAGCTCAAGACAGAGAGGTAGGTCAAGACAGAGAGGTAGCTCAGGATAGAGGGGCAACTCCGGACTGAAGGGCAGCTCCGGACAGAGAGACAGCTCTGGACTGAGGGGCAGTTCTGGATAAATAGCCGCTCTGGGCTGAGGGGCAGCTCATGACTGGCTGACGGCTCTGGACGCTCATGGCTGGCTGACGGCTCTGGACGCTCATGGCTGGCTGACGGCTCTGGACGCTCATGGCTGGCTGACGGCTCTGGACGCTCATGGCTGGCTGACGGCTCTGGACGCTCATGGCTGGCTGACGGCTCTGGACGCTCATGGCTGGTTGGCGGCTCTGGCAGATCCTGTCTGGTTGGCGGCTCTGGCAGATCCTGTCTGGTTGGCGGCTCTGGCAGATCCTGTCTGGTTGGCGGCTCTGGCAGATCCTGTCTGGTTGGCGGCTCTGGCAGATCCTGTCTGGTTGGCGGCTCTGGCAGATCCTGTGTAGTTGGCGGCTCTGACAGATCCTGACTGACCAATGGCTCTAGTGGCTCCTGACTGACTAACGGCTCTAACGGCTCGGGACAGACGGGCGGCTCTAACGGCTCGGGACAGACGGATGGTTCAGACGGCACTGGGCAGACGGATGGCTCAGACGGCGCTGGGGAGACGGATGGCTCAGACGGCGCTGGGGAGACGGATGGCTCAGACGGCGCTGGGGAGACGGATGGCTCAGACGGCGCTGGGGAGACGGATGGCTCAGACGGCGCTGGGGAGACGGATGGCTCAGATGGCGCTGGGGAGACGGATGGCTCAGACGGCGCTGGGGAGACGGATGGCTCTGGCCGGATGAGGCGCACTGTAGGCCTGGTGCGTGGTGCCGGAACTGGAGGCCCCGGGCTAAGGACACACACCTTCATGCTAGTGCGGGGAGCAGGGACATGGCACACTGGACTCTCAAAACGTACTATTTGCCTGGTGTGTGGTACCGGCACTGGTGGCACCGGGCTGAGGGCACGCACATCAGGACGAGTACGGGGAGAAGGAACAGTGTGTACAGGGCTCTGGAGACGCACAGGTGGCTTAGTGCGTGGTGCCGGAAATGGAGGCACTGGGCTGGAGACACGCACCATAGGAAGAGTGCGTGGAGGAGGAACAGTGCTCTGAAAACGCACTGGAAGCCTGGTGCGTGGTGTAGGCACTGGTGGTACTGGGCTGGGGCGGGGAGGTAGCGCCGGAAATACCGGACCGTGCAAGCGTACTGGCTCCCTTGAGCATTGAGCTTGCCCAACCTTACCTGGTTGAATGCTCCCCGTCGCCCGACCAGTGCGGGGAGGTGGAATAACCCGCACCGGGCTATGTAGGCGAACCGGGGACACCATGCGTAAGGCTGGTGCCATGTATGCCGGCCCGAGGAGACGCACTGGTGGCCAGATATGTAGGGCCGGCTTCATGACATCCAGCTCAATACTCAATCTAGCCCTGCCAGTGCGGGGAGGTGGAATAACCCGCACCGGGCTATGCACACGTACAGGAGACACCGTGCGCTCTACTGCGTAACACGGCGTCTGCCCGTACTCCCGCTCTCCACGGTTAGCCTGGGAAGTGGGCGCAGGTCTCCTACCTGCCCTTTGCCCACTACCTCTTAGGCCCACTACCTCTTAGCCTCCCCCAATAAATTTTTGGGGTTTCTTCACGGGCTTCCGTGCTAGCTGCGTACCTTCCTAAATCCGGTCTCTCTCTCCCGTTGCCTCCGCTCTCCTAATCGCCTCCAGCTGTTCCCATGGAAGGCGATCTCTTCCAGCTCGGATCTCCTCCCATGTGTAGCAACCTTTTCCATTTAACACGTCCTCCCATGTCCACTGCTCGAACTCACGCTGCTTGGCTCTGGATTGGTGGGTGTTTCTGTAATGGTTCTCCTCCTCCTCTACATCCGAAGAGGAGGAGCATGGATTGAACCAAGACGCAGCGTGATACTTAGACATGATTTTTAATGAACAAAACAGAAAACACGAACGAACACTTGAAGTTACAAAACAAATAAACTATGTAGACAGACCTGAATGACGAACTCACATGAAACGCAAAGAACGCATGAACACGAAAACTGACTACATAAAAGAACGAACATACAAACAAACCGAGACAGTCCCGTGTGGCGCGACAAACACTGACACAGGAGACAACCACCCACAACAAACAATGTGAAACAACCTACCTTAATATGACTCTCAATTAGAGGAAACGCCAAACACCTGCCTCTAATTAAGAGCCATACCAGGCAACCCTTAAACAAACATAGAAACAGAAAACATAGACTGCCCACCCAAACTCACGTCCTGACCAACTAACACATACAAAACTAACAGAAAACAGGTCAGGAACGTGACAACAATAGCCAAAAACACAAGCAATTTCCCAGTAGCAAAAGTAAGCGATCGTAACAAACAAGCAAAAGATATATAACTTTTGACTAACCTTGATTTTCTTCCTCAGATGACAGTCCTATAACATCAGGTTATACATACACTTATGCTTTGTTCGAAAATGTGCATATTTAGAGCTGAAATCAATGGTTACACATTGTGCTAACTTAGCTACTTTTTCCCACTACGTCCAGATTTTTCCTGACACTTTTTCTGACACAAATATTCTGACCAAATAGCTATTCATAAACATAACTAAAAAATACATGTTGTATAGGAAATGATAGATCCATTAGTTCTTAATGAAATCGCAGTGTTAGAATTCTAAAAATAACTTCATTACGATATGCAGCTTCGGTATAGCAGGAGTACCCAAACGTTGGCCGCCCACGACTAGTTCACATGTACGACAGATATATGAAATAGCATCATAAATGTTTCTTACTTTTGCTGATCTTTCATCAGAATGTTGGACAAGGTGTCCTTTGTCCAGAACAATCGTTGTTTGGATTTAGAACGGCAACTTTCCCTCTTATATATCTTTTGCTGGTTTGTTACGATCGCTAACTTTTGCTGCTGGTAAATGGCTTGTGTTTCTGGCTATTGTGGTAAGCTAATATAATGCTATATTGTGTTTTCGCTGTAAAACACTTAAGAAATCGGAAATGTGCATGTAACCTCGCTACTTTTATAGCCTCGCTACTGTATATAACCTCGCTACTGTTTTTTTTCAATGTCCTTTTACTGTTGTTTCTTTACTTACCTATTGTTCACCTAATACATTTTTTGTACTATTGGTTAGACCCTGTACGTAAGCATTTCACTGTAAGGTCTACAAGTGTTGTATTCGGCGCACGTGACAAATAAACTTTGATTTGATTGAGAAGCCTAAGTGTTGTTGTCCTTTAGTTTACTCCAATTAGGGGAGGGATGGTAGGGTTAGGGGAAAATAATAAAGGAAAATATAATAAAAAAACATATTTTATATATATTTATAAAAATCTTTATTGGGGATTGGAAATTATGCAGACAATTACATTGATGGAAGCCCCCATCTATCTGCAATATTAAAACAAATCTAGCCCCGTAAAAAAAAATACATAAAAAAATAAAAATAAGGTACTTACTTTGATAGGAACGCACACATTTCCAAAGTTTTTATTAGTAAGGGAAACACATCTAGCACATTTTCCGGGTGCCAGCTGGAAAATGCGCTAGAGGGGAAAAGTATGTGCAAGTTCTTTTCTGAGTGGAGATGCACAAATGTATGCATGCTTGATCTGAGGAAACACTGGGGAAGTCCTTGGGCTCTAGTCAAAGAGAGAAGTTTGTTCAGCTCAGTAAAGTCTCAAACATAAATTGTCCGCAACAGTGAAATGGGCTGCTTCCACGTGAATTAATGAGGAGGCGGAACATTCCTCAATTCAAACTGTTAGAACATAAAACATTTGATATTGACAAGTTGAAACATAGCCTGTAGATAATTAGCAGGCAGCGTACCTTGGTTTTAGGGCAGTGCGGCTTAACTGTCCTGCTGACTAACAATCATATTTTGGAATAGTGAGTGCATTCTGACATCACACGCATAGAAACCTCACTCTGGTGTGACTGTTAGCAATATTTGAAAAATTAACACGTGAATAAGTTTTAAAGAAGGATTTTTAAGCCTTGAGACAATTGACAAATGGATTGTGTATGTGTGCCATTCAGATGGTGAATGGGCAAGACAAAATATGTAAGTGCCTTTGAACGGGGTATGGCAGTAGGTGCTAGGCGCAGCAGTTTGAGTGTGTCAACTGCAACTGCAACTGCAACGCTGCTGGGTTTTTCACACTCAATAGTTTCCCATGTGTATCAAGAATGGTCCACCACCTAAAGGACTTCCAGCCAACTTTCAGCAATACTATGAGAAGCATTGGAGTCAACAATTGGCCAGCATCCCTGTGGAATGCTTTTTGACATCTTGTAGAGTCCATGCCCTGATGAATTGAGGATATTCTGAGGGCAGAACGGGGTGCAACTCAATATTAGGAAGGTGTTCCAGTAGTGAAAGAACAAAGCATTCATAAATATACTTGTAGCACCACGACCTCAACATATGTTCTGCCAGGGATACAAGCAACATGATATAACAATAATCTGCAGATGATAGAGGGAATAATATATTTTTATGACTGGGGGCAGCATTGAGTAGCTTGGATGAATAAGGTGCCCAGAGGTGCCCATAGTAAACGGCCTGCTACTCAGTCCCAGTTGCTAATATATGCATATTATCAGTATATTTGGATAGAAAACACTCTGAAGTTTCGAAAACTGTTTGAATGATGTCTGTGAGTATAACAGAACTCATATGGCAGGCAAAAACCTAAGAAAAAATCCAACCAGGAAGTGGGAAATCTGAAGTTGGTCGATTTTCAACTCAGCTCCTATTGAAGATACAGTGGGATATTGGTAATGTTGCACTTCCTAAGGCTTCCACTAGATGTCAACAGTCTTTAGAACCTTGTCTGATGCTTCTACTGTGAAGTGGGATCGAAGGAGAAGGGAATGAGTAAGGTCTACCATGAGCTGACCATGTTCTGACCATGCGCGTTCACATGAGGTGGAGCTCTGTTCCATCGCACTTCTGAAGACAAAGGAATTCTCCGGTTGGAACATTATTGAAGATTTATGTTAACAACATCCTAAAGATTGATTCTATACATCGTTTGACATGTTTCTACGGACTGTAACTGAACTTTTAGATTTTTCGTCTGCTCCTAGTGAATGTGCTTCGTGACATTGGATTTGTTTACAAAACGCGCTAACAAAAGTAGCTATTTGGACATAAATGATGGACATTATCGAACAAAACAAACATTTATTGTGGAACTGGGATTCCTGGGAGTGCATTCTGATGAAGATCATCAAAGGTAAGTGAATATTTATCATGTTATTTCTGACTTCTGTTGACTGCACAATATGGCGGATATCTTTTTGGCTGGTTTGGGCTCTGAGGGCCGTACTCAGATTATTGCATGGTTTGCTTTTTCCGTAAAGCTTTTTTAAAATCTGACACAGCGGTTGCATTACTGAGAAGTGTATCTAAAATTCCATGTATAACACTTGTATCGTTAATCAACGTTTTTTATGAGTATTTCTGGAAATTGATGTGGCTCTCTGCAAAATCACCGGATGTTTTTGGAACTACTGAACATAAGGCGCCAATGTACACTGAGATTTGTTTATATAAATATGAACTTTAACGAACAAAACATACATGTATTGTGTAACATGAAGCGCTATGAGTGTCATCTGATGAAGATCATCAAAGGTTAGTGATTCATTTTTACTCTATTTCTGCTTTTTATGACTCCTGTCTTTGGCTGGAAAAATGGCTGTGTTTTTCTGTGACTTGGCGGTGACCTAACATAATCGTTTGTGGTGCTTTCGCTGTAAAGCCTTTTTGAAATCGGACACTATGGTATATTCACAACAAGATTACCTTTAAAATGGTATAAGATACTTGTATGTTTGAGGAATTTTAATTATGAGATTTCTGTTTGAATTTGGCGCCCTGCACTTTCACTGGCTGTTGTCATATCGATTCCGTTAGCGGGATCTCAGCCATAAAAAGGCTAATACATGAATTAGCTGAACAATTCAATAAATGACTGCCTAATTCATCCATATTTTCTTTTCCTTTGCAAAAAAAGGTAGTGTGTAGTTCCAGTAGTTAGCTACACGGCAAAAAAAAGCAATTAACCTGTTAGGCGGGCTGTCCCGACTTCGGTACACTTATGACAACATCCAGCTCTATTGCAGGGCGTGAAATTCCAAATCAATTTTTTTTTAATATTTAACTTTCACACATTAACAAGTTCAATACAGCATTTGAAAGATAAACATCTTGTTAATCCAGCCAACGTGTCCGATTTTTAAAATGTTTTACAGCAAAAACACCACGTATATTTATGTTAGTTCACCACCAAATACAAAAGAGGACAGACATTTTTCACAGCACAGGTAGCATGCACAAAGCCAACCTAACTAACCAAGATCCAACCAAACAAACCTAGAAACAACTTCCTCAGATGACAGTCCTATAACATGTTATACAATAAATCTATATTTTGTTCGAAAAATGTGCATATTTGAGCTATAAATCAGTTTTACATTGATGCTACCATCATAGCTACAGTCAGAAATAGCACGGGAGTAGCCTGAGTAAATACAGACACCAACGTCAACTACCTAATTACTCATCATAAAACATTTCAGAAAAATATATGGTGTATAGCAAAATGAAAGACAAAGATCTTGTGAATACAGACAATATTTCCGATTTTTTTAAGTGTTTTACAGCGAAAACACAATATATCGTTATATTAGCTTACTGCAATGGCTAACACACAACAGCATTGATTCCAAGTAATCGGTAGCGATAGCACAGCTCGACAGATACATGAAATAGCATCCCAAATTGGGTCCTTTGTTGATCTTCCATCAGAATGTTGTAAAGGGGTCCATTTTTCCAGAACGGTCTTTGTTTGGATCCAGAACGAACTATTTCCCTCTTGAATTAGCAAGCACACTGGCCGTGCGGCGCTAACCTCTCCTTCTTGAAAAAATTCTTCCAACGCATCACGTCTAAAGTCCCGAATAAATTTCAATAATATAATTAAACTATATTGAAAAAACATACTTTAGTATGATATTGTGACATGTATCAAGTAAAATCGAAGCCGGAGATTATATTCACCTATAACGACGGTTTTCCAGGAGGCAATACAAGGTCGAGCTAAGCGCCTTCGAGAAAAAAAATTATGGCGGACCTCTCACTCCAAGAGGCTGTATTCAATTCCAAAACGAGATATTCAAGTCCTTTCTGCTCTCACTTCCGCATGACACCCAGGGGAAGGCGTGTGACGTGTTTCTATGGTCCCAAGTGACATGCCCTTTTATAGACAAGCTCTTGAAAAAAGACCTTGCATTTGGAAATCTCACTTCCGGATAGGAAATGGGCTGCAGAAAGAGTTCTGATTCACTTAGAGAAATAATTCAAACGGTTTAAGAAACTAGAGAGTGTTTTCTATCCAATGGAAATAATAATATGCATATTGTACGAGCAAGAATTGAGTAGGAGGCCGTTTGAAATGGCCACCTCTTTCCAGGTTACTCAGTGATGCCCCTTGCAGCCATAAGAAGTTAAATTCAAAACTACTTTCACAAACAACTGCCGTTTTGACCCCTTTCCCAACATTTTACAGAAAACAATGTTTTCTATATAAAATCTCCCCTACTCTTCTGCTTTTCAAGCAACAAGTCGGATTTCAAATCGGGTTTACCAATCTGTAACTAGAGCTATTTTTGTAACCCTTCGCCTGTTTTTCTGGCTTCGGTAAAAAATGTCAGAAGTTAGCAGATTCATTAAATTCAAAACAACTTTCACAAACAACTGCCGTTTTTTCCCCTTTCCCAACATTTTACAGAAAACAATGTTTTCTTAAAAAAATCTACCCCTACTTTTTCCATTGTGTTTTATATCATTTATCTTGGTTGAGCAATACAATTTATTCTTCATTTTGTTCAGTTCAGTCACATTATTTTTCAATTCATGTCAACCAATTAGCTGAGCCACCTCTTTTGCACAATTTCTTTGAAGCATACAATTTTTCAATTCATCATCAATCCAGGGGGCTCTAACTGTTCTCACAGTTAGTTTCTTAACAGGTGCATGCTTGTTAACAATTGGCATGAAACATTTTACAAATACTTCCAGTGCTGCATCTGGCATCACTTCCACATACACATCAGACAAAAATACATGTTTTAACATCTTCAACAAAAGAAACCTGTGGAAAACATTTTGTATGATCTTTGGCACTTTGGCTTTTCTTCTTATTGCCACAATGTTATGGTCACTACAGTAAAATGGGAACTGATATTGCTTTGGAGCAAAGCTCGGCCGCATTAGTGAATATATGATGAATACAAGTGGATGTCACAAATATGCACTCTAGTTGGTTGAGTGATAATCTGGGTCGTATTACAGGTGCGTGTGTTGTGTTCAAGCTGTCAAGGAAATCTTGCTAACTTGATAGCTAATTAGCAGCAAGGCTAGCTGCTATGCCAAGCAGCTCTTCAAACTTTTGGTTGGCAGATAAAGCTTTCCCTAGACAGATAAAGTCGTCCCAGCAGCTGAGGCTAACCACGTTGCGGGATCCAAAAAACAACAGGTAGGTAGTAACCAAACTTTTTCAATAGAACACTTTTTGAGAGACCTTCAAAACAACAAACCGAGCTCGCTCTCGTTCCACGTTCAATGCATGACATGATGACTCTCCAAGCCAAGCCTCATCCACACTGATGTAGTTCATTACTCCCCAACACTGGTGGCAGTAATGCAACTAAAATTGGTCTGTACACCGCCATTAAAATCCAAAGAAGAATAATAAGTTAGTTGGGTGCTCGTTATGGGAATTGAATTGTGTTGAAGTTATATGAAGAAAAATGGGAATACAAGTTACACTAGCTTACAATACAATAGCACATGGATACAATAATTGTCACTATGTCAATAGAATAATTAGCCTACTACTGGTAGAACCAACAGATGGACCGACAGCGAGGGACTACCCATGTAATATGCATGAAACATGAGTAAAAACATAGATGAAATGCAAAGTCTAAACCTACTGCTGCAGATAATGCTAAAGTTATACACTAACAACGCTACTGAAATTATACCATTGAATACATATGTTAAACGTATCGCTAATAGTGTGTCTTGCACCTGTCCCGTGAGCTGTATGACACACAGTAAACATAGGCTACTATCAATATTAATGTTGCTGCACTGAACGAAAAAGCGGCCGCAAAGAGGCTAAATACTATCGAAACATTGACAAATTACTTTGTATCGACATATATGGTCTAACATACTTCCTCCTTGTATGGATAGGGGGTGATTTCTCTGTGTACCCAAGCGCACAGACTCTGCCTGAAACTGGCATAGCTACAATACTGTAATAAAGCTTGCTAGACCACCCAAGAGGTGGGCCAAGTACTGGATTGAGCAGAATAGCATGGTGCTGCCACCACCTTTGTTTTACCGGTATGGTCCTGCATCAGAGGATAGGACACACCAAAACTCATAGATATAGGGGCTGAGTCACTGGCTTACTGGTGCTCTTTCATGCCGTCCCTGGGAGGGGTGCGTCACTTGAGTGGGTTGAGTTACTGACGTGATCTTCTTGTCTGGGTTGGCGCCCCCCCTTGGTTTGTGCTGTGGTGGAGATCTTTGTTGGCTATACTCGGCCTTGTCTCAGGATTATAAGTTGGTGGTTGAAGATATCCCTCCAGTGGTGCGGGGGCTGTGCTCTGGCAAAGTGGGTGGGGAACCGCCACCTGTCCCAGACCTGTTGTTTTTCAACTCTTAATGATCGGCTATGAAAAGCCAACTGAAAATTATTCATGATTATTATTTGACCATGCTTGTCACTTATGAACATTTTTGAACATCTTGGCATAGTTCTGTTATAATCTCCACCCGGCGCAGCCAGAAGAGGACTGGCCACCCCTCATAGCCTGGTCCTCTCTAGGTTTCTTCCTAGGTTTTGGCCTTTCTAGGGAGTTTTTCCTAGCCACCGTGCTTCTACACCTGCATTCTAGCTGTTTGGGGTTTTAGGCTGGGTCTCTGTACAGCACTTCGAGATATTAGCTGATGTACGAAGGGCTATATAAAATAAACTTGATATAGCCAACAATTATCAAGACAGTGTGCACGAAATGCTAGGCGACCTAGTAAATTCCTGCAGTCTCTGTAACTCAATCAGGAGGTCTGCAATGACCCCGAAGAAGGTGTAAGACACTTAAATGTGATAACTCATTTAAAGGTCACACTACACACACTAGTGAGATATGCAGTTAAGGAGAACTGAACATCCAAGGGTCTACTACTACTTCAATGCAAACCGGGCCTAGCTCAATGAAACGCAACTTTACGAAACTTGCAAATTCACTGCACACAGGGGCGTAATAGCCTACGCATGGTCTCAAGATCCATGCTTGATAATAAAGTCATAGAACCCACTGAGTTACCAAGTCTGCAATCCCGTTCTGTTCGCCACACATACACATACATTCATTTTTTTTTTACAAGACTAGGCCAATGAAAGGCGACATATTATTGAACATTTAAAAAAAAATGCTATCCCAGCTGTCGCGACCCCCCCATGGGGGTATAGCCTTTGCATGTCCAAGAACACCCTACAAAACACAGTACGGTCTTTTCCCAAAAGCCGGGAGACGGCATACCCCTAGCAAACCCACGATTTTATCTGGTTCCCCAAATTCTAACCTCACTACTGTTCTTCGTCGCTGGCTACCCTACCCAGCAGCGAACGACAACACCTCCCTGTTAAGGTGAGTGCAATGCAGATAACTGCAAAGGCTACAAGCCCAAAGTTCATCAAGCACAGCAATCCCGCCAAACCCTGCCTGGCTCTCCACTCTGCCTTATATCAGTTTCTCTGAGTCCCGGGCAGAGTCTTGCAAGCAGGCACAGGTGCGAGCAATTAGTTCATCATTTAGTGACGTCCTCCCTTACATTACACATGAAGCCGCCAAACATTGCACGCGAAGCATAAGAACGACGCGGGTGATGTTCAAACACGGCTAGCCGAGCATTTGCAAAGAAAATAAAACAGAAAACAGCAGTAGCATAGCTTGCGCGTGGCAGCCATCAGAGAAGTGTGTGCAGAACCTGGTGGACTAAATAGACTGTCATATTAACTTATAGTGATCTATTTGGTGCAATATCAGCTGATGCCATGTGAACGTGCCAGAACTTTATACAGTAGGCAAAGGTTCTTGCAAATGTGGGTTCTAAAAATAGATGGTGATAAAGACTTCTTCCTACTACTCAGGCTTCTCACTACTTAGCTAAATGCCTGCCTTCCCGTATTCACAACGTGTCTCAGAGTAGGAGTGCTGATCTAGGATCCGTTTTTCCATTTAAATATTATAAATAAGGTTATATGGACATGGGCAACCTGATCCTAGATCTGCACTCCTACTCTGAGACACTGTGAATACAGGACCAGATGAGGGTGGTCTCTCTGTATGTGTTTGGTTCATTTGAAGTTTTTTATGGGACTCACTTTAAGGGATTCTTTTCTAGTCTTTTTCCCCTTAGACTTGCTTTATCACGGGTTTAAAACAATGCCTCTTTGTGAAGCATTCTAAAAGAAATATCTTCATAAAAGATAAGAAAAAAAAATCAATTCGGGTCAACTTTAGCTAATCTTCGGTTCCACTAAAACTGCATGAACCCCAGTTGCCTGATGTCAATTCCAGTTGCCTGATGTCAATGTTAAAGTCTATCATTGATTTCAGGATCATTATCACTTATGCGGGGAAGAAAGAAACTATCAATATTAAACATGCCTTGTAATAATATTCTCATATAGATTACATTATATTAGAGATATTTGAGGATATTATTCTCATATCTGAGATCCTAATATAGGTTCAATCATTCGTCAGCCTATGGGGGAAAACCCAAAATTATTTTATTGAGATATAATCACATTCATAATCGCATTTATCAATAGATAATCTGCACTCATCTTTGCAGGTTTAGGCTTGTTGCGACGAGCTGAAATGGAATTCCACGTGTCCCTTCACTCCTGCAGATAAATGGGTTTCAGCTAGTTTCTTTGATAACTGTCGCTTTATACCTTGGGTCAAAACTTGTCAAAACGAGCAGGGGAGGAGATGAATACTTCATAGCTGGCCCCTTGGCCCTGTCCGTGTGTGCTCAAGCCTTTGAACTGCCGTGAGGAAGCCACTGGAGGCCTGTAATCCTTCTGGTGGTAATTTTGGTTCAACCTTTGCTTTCTTCGTTTCTTACTATGCTTTGCTCTGGGGGTCAGTGCTGCTCAGAGAGTAATGGCTTGAGCAGTGGATTAGTAGACTTATTTCTTGTGGGATGTGACCTTGCTTTTACGGCAGTTTCTCAGATAGGTTAACATCAGCTATCAGTCCCGAGACCCCAGCAATAATCGCTTTTCATTTATCTGACTTTCATTAATCTGCATGTCCAGCCCTTATATTTAGACTCACAATGAAGTGTTTTACCATTTTCTTTTCAGGACAACCAGGGCTACAAGTAGATTGGACATAAACAGTTGCATTCATGAGTTTCATTGACAAATGTCAATAAAAAAAAGGTCAGCCAAAGCAACAACAAAAAATGTATATGAATGAAATGGTTTGCTCATCGGGAAATGCATATCCAACCAGTCAGTGACAACTGTGTGAAGTTTGTGTAGCCTACCCCGCAGAGGTTTGTAGCTCAAACACACGGTGGGGTAAGAAGGGGTTAGATGTCCAAAACGTGCCGGCGTTATGGTGGGACTCAATGGGTTAAGGAAAATTGATCCTCCGCTTATTGCTACAAAGTTACAGAAATCTAAACCAACAACCACACAAACCATAGATAAACCAAGTGTTGAAAGACTTGAAGATTACAACGTGGCTGTGGCTGAGGTAGTCCCCGATACACATTGCACCACATTACACATTGCGATTATGGATAATTTTTTACATTTTATTAGATTTTTTTCCTCCAATTTTTTATAAATGATGGACTCATTTTTTTTAAAGACGTTTTATTCATGCAGTATGGAACCGTGGACTATATGGACTTAAATTATGTTGGACTTATGGGAAGGCGAAATGGGTATGATTTTTTTTACTTAGGCAATATGGAACATTGGACTATGTGGACTTAAAATCAGGTTTGGATCAAGTGGAAGGCAAAGATGGGATATAATAAGAACTACATGAAATACGGTAGGCAGTGTGCTTGTAATGGACATAAAGAACTGGTCTTGCGATATTTATAGAAGGTATTTTTACTTCATTTTTACTGTGCAGTTTAATGTCAGAATCCCACAGCAACACTGAAATGTGTGATAAAGCAGTAGCACTGAAAGAGAAAAGGGCATGCGAACAATAAAGGCCCCCACTTCACTTGTTCAACTCGCCTGGAAGTGTGTAAAATTTTGTTAAACACCCTGGGAGGGTGGCAGGTAGCTTTCTCGTAATAAAATGTCCGAATTTGAGCTAGCTCAGGCTCCCAGCAGGCCTCTGTGAATGTGGTGTCTGCTTCCTGCTGAGTTTGAGGAATGGAGGTGTATGCGTCTGGCCTCGCGGCAGGGGCTATATTGGACTTTGAATCCTAAGGGCCACAGAGAGAGGGAGAGACAGATAGATGGGTTGCTAGAGGTTGGTAAAGGGGAGTGGTGGTTCAGGGATGGTGGGAGCCAGAGGTAATGTGTCAATATGTTTTTAGCTATCCCTATTCATAAACCATACATGAAAATAATATGAAACCTTTATGGAAATGTGAACAGTGAATTTAGTGAAGTGAGAGCATGTGATGATTACACATGCATATTACATCCATTGTTTTTTCCAGTTGACTACCCACTGAACACAGACGTCAATTCCACGTTGGTTCAACGTAATTTAACTGAAATGACGTGGAAACAACGTTCAATCAGTGTGTGCCCAATGGTAAGGCACATTCATAGTTAATAAAAATGACAACTGAATTCATATAAATTTAATCTGAATCTTTTGGATGATCATTCTTTAATGTTTAGTTGTTGCGAGAAGTTTTGGAGAGCGCTCTCGTGTCACTGTGGCAGACCTGCATGTCCACCAATGTTAACATGTTGAAATGTCCCTGTGGTCTGTCCTAAATAGGCGAAACCTGCAGAAGCGCTAAGACACGGATCAGTGAGCACCGCCGCAATATACGGACAGGTGAGCCAAAAACCACTGTTGATGTTCATTTTGCACAAGCTGGACATCCTATTAGCTGTCTGATATACATTGGAATAGAAATGGTCAAGATGTCACGCAGGAGAGTGGCCATTGAGAGGAAACTTTTCAAAGGAAATCTTTCTGGATCCACAGGCTCAACACACTGTCTAATCTTGGCCTTAATGAGGAGTGTGCAGCGTTTTTTTTTTTTATATTTAATGAGTTCACCTATAACTCCAGAACCTGCAAAAAAAAGTACCTGGATGTGCGTATGTTCTTCAGCTTTTGTACTGAGGCAGTCCAAACATTGTTCGTGCTCTAATATTTCCTATTAGAGATTACAACTGCAAACACATTTCAAGACAAAACGTCACAGCTCAGTGGTAGAGTGCATGCCTATAGCTTGAGGCCACACACACTGTATGATGATAAATAACTTCATACATGACAGATAGCCTATTCTTTCCCTTTGTGTGTTAGTATTCTGTGGGGGTTTTGGAGTGGGGGTTTGGTGCATCTCATATCAGTGTAGTGTAGGTAAACTGTATGGCAGGAAACCAAGTCTCCACAGAGGAAATACTGGCAGCTAAAACCAAATATTGATTCTGTAATTTACATCAGGAAGTTTCTTGTCATCCTCCATTGCACTAGGAACACCCACAAATAAGTAAAGATGTCAACAAACAAACACATAATCACCCCATCATGCAGATTGATTAGGAAAAAAACATTTTTGGGAGATCCCTAGAGGATGAATACTGCTGTGTGTGTGTGAGCTTAATTTCCTACCCTTGTTCGAAATCTTCCGTCTAATAATTTGTCTGTTTGTGCTAAAAAGTAAGCTGTTTAGTCTACAATTGTATGACACTTGGTTTGAAATAGTTGATCTCCACTGAAAGATGTTAGGGTAATTGGAAACTGTAGGGCAGATCGCAGATGGAAAAGATGAGTTGATTGGCATACAACGGATGAATAGTGACAACTGAATCGATGCATTACCCACCCACTCACTGTTCCTTGCCAATCATGATAAGAGCTACAGCGTAACACCTCTCCAATTTACCATGTGTGGTGGTGATACAGTATATCTGCAAACCATGTTCAGAGGTTTAATGTAAAGTGTCAAGCACTAGAGATATCCCGACCACACCAGGGATGATTTGACTATCACCTTCATGGAGTGTTCTTCACTTAACGAAGGGTATCTAGCCTCTAGCCTATGGTTCAGTGTTTACACTCGCATACTACTAAGAATGAAGTAATGGACATTGGCACATAGCCTATGTTGACTTGAACATAATTGTGAATGGCAATCTTGGATTCAGAGGTATATCATGTTTGACAGAGTCACTCTCTTTGTAATTCACACATTTTCGTTAGCTACAATCGTGATAATGAAGTGAGTACATACTGTGTCAGAGGCAGTATCTGAAATCGTTCTTGCCTACTGCTTACTTAAATAACAGTATGCACTTATTCTATTTAGAACATACTGTTTCGTACAAATGTATGCAGCAAGCGTCAAATATCAGCATACTGGCTCGTCCATACTGAGAATGGGTCCTGTAATGCGCAATTGGGTTGCTCCCCGAATTCGTTCATTTTCTCTCCATATGTTCCACAAAGGTATGAAGAGGACTAAGTAAGTTCCCATATCTAATTATTAGCTGTTGTCCAAACACACGTGGGTCTGAAAATATAATTAGTTTAGTAGATGAAAAGCAGGAATGAGTATGATATCCTGGCATTTAAAGCATACTCAATATTCCAATTTGCACCTACTGTAAAACATTATATTTTAGCATACACACAAAGCATTCTATTTGGGATGCAAGTACAAGTATTCAGACACCGCTAGAGAGAATTCAGTTTAGCTGTTCAAACGACGTATAGCACTACCTTCCCAGTCTGACCTTTTTAAGTGGCCTTTACAAAGAGATCCTGGTCTACTTGTGAATCAAGATACTGAATCTAAAAACATTTTTGTTTTAACCATTCCAAACTGATCACATGAGGTTGGGTTCATACCTTTGTCTGGAGTCAGTGTTTTCCCTCTAACACAAAAATCACACACTTGTAGCATCTGTATATTTATAAAACGACACAACCATTGTGACTCCCATTGACCCAGTTTGTGATGTACTTGTTCATGAGTTATTTACTGACAGTGTTTAAGTGTCAACTTCTTGAGGAGAAAGTTGGCGCTCCCATCCATCAGTGGCCCGGGCCATTCCCTGCCTTCCTTCCTTTTACTGCTGCGAGAATAGACACTGTATTTATTTATTCATGTGTCATTACTTATTTATTTATCATTTCTGATGCTGTGTACATGCCAATTTTAGACAGCAAATTATGACAATATTTCAAGAACATCCTGAACCTTCTTAAGTCCTCAGATGATCTTAACCACTCAAGTGGGGGACCAGAGTGGAACGTTGGCATGAAAGGGGACGTTATGTTCTGGTGGGCTGGTCCATTCGGAGGATCAAGGCTGGAAAACATAAACAAACAAGAAATGTCTTTAAAATACTAGCTAGCTACATTAGGAAAATTAGGAAAATTAGTTGCTCACTCATTTGCTTAGGTTAATAGGCTAACAGTTAAAGGAAAGGGAAAGGGGGGATACCTAGTCAGTTGTACAACTGAATGCATTCAACTGAAATGTGTCTTCCGCATTTAACCCAACCCCTCTAAATCAGAGAGGTGCGGGGGGCTGCATTAATCGATATCCACGCCCGGGGAACAGTGGGTTAACTGTCTTGCTCACGGGCAGAACGACATATTTTTACCTTGTCTGCTCGGGGATTTGATCCAGGAACCTTTAACCAGGATAACATTACTAGCTTCAAGGACAATTTACCAAGAGATGACAACGACATCGTGCAGCTCTGCTCCTTGTGTCACTACTAGCCAGCTAGCTAGTTAAGTTAGGGTCACAGTACCTTTACACAAGAATAAACATAAACGTTGTTAAAATATGTATACTGGGACGCCTCACAGATGCATACTAAGCAAGATTTGGTTGGGGGACCTGCACCTCGCGGCAAAACATTTTAGTTGCCCCCCTCCTGATGCTGGAGAGAAACATGTATGTTTTATAGTTAATTTCCTGCAATTCTACACATTTAGCCATAGGGCAGACAGAAAACTTTGCAATTTTATAACAAATATCATGCAATTCTAAAAATGTTGCCATTCGGGAGAGAGAACATTTACAGCTAATCTCCTACAATTATACCCATTTTGCCATGGGGTGGAGAGACGTTAATATGTTAACATGACATCTGAGTGAGAATGACTAACAAAATCAATGTGGGCCTCCTGGAGATCAGGGCCTCTGGGCATGTGCCCTGTTTGCCCAGTTGGTATTTGGCCATAATTACAAGTTTAGATAGTTGTCTAGACTAATTACCAATCAAAAAATGGTTAGCTGACATGGCTAATTGAGTGACTATCAGTGACTGATATCAGTGAAAAACCGCTGATACACAACCAAATTTCGAAATTGCACCTGATGTTGTCTACTATTATTACTCTCAATAGTAAGTTGGGACGCCAACTAGTCGGGGTCCCCCTAGGGCCCTGTGCGGCCGCTTATGTCTCTTATACCTGGAATTGGCTCTGCATATTGAGAGAATTAACCAAGCTATGTGTCATCCTCACATGTTATGAGAGCAATGACCAACTAACAGTTAGCTAGCTGTGACCGTGTCGGCTCCGTATTAGCCTTATCAAATAGTCATCTCATTCACATAAAGAGTATGTTTACCTGTTTTCTGGTTTTGTTTTCCTCCGACTGTGCTGGCTGGCTCACTCCAGGCTTTTAGTTGTCACTTCACTTCTCAGAGTGTTGGCCACAGTTGGGGTGTATTGTATGGTTTTCAGCTTTTTACAGATTAATTCCGGGAATACACATAAATTGTGTTCAACAACTCATCTTTTCTAAGAGTGAATAAAATCCCAATATAAACCCCTATCGAGAATCCATGTTGTTGTTATACACAATAATCATGACATAAAGTATAAGATTACAATCAGACATTTACGACTTTTTGAAATACAATTACCTCAATATGTTTTGCTTAATTACAGTAGCCTGTAGTAGCTTATAATGAAGTAATCACACATTATTGATATTCGTCTATGTTGTGGTCTCAGGGGTATTATGTGTGACCTTTCCTGACCAATTTTAGACAGACAATTATGCAGTGCATTCCGTGGCCAAGAGGTCCACACTAATTTTCTACTCAGGGTTAGCGAATGCTGATTACACTCTGTATTTATTCAGAGCTCGCCACCCTATGGGCCTGTGAATCAGTATTCGAATGAGGGGTGGAGGATTGTGAGTGTTGTTTGGGGTGCCCGCAAAATATTAAAATTGTAGAAGCGTGAAGGCGTAATCAGTCCTTAAATTGCAGTAGGGGGTGTAAATTGCACAGCGAATTCAGAAATCACTGGCGCATGGTAGTTCTGTGCAATCCACAAAATCAGCTTTATCTATTTTGTATCCCATTCACATTCTAATGAAATTGGAATAAGAATTGCTTTCACCATGCCAAATTGAAGTAATTAACGCTTCGTTTGTGGGTTTATTTTGTACTGATTTGTCTTGTCACCGGGGTTATGAAACAACCCAAAATAAGCAAAAAAAGGTTATTCCAAACCTTTTATGAATCATAGGCCATTTAAAAGTATTGAATCTAGCCACAGGTTCAAGGCTTTTTGACGGGATGTAGAAATATTCTTATGCCTCCTAGAAAGAAAAAACTAATCTATATTTTAAAAGAAAAATGATTCTTCTATGAGACGATTTTAAGATTGATTTTGTTACTTTATCTCTGGAGTATAATGTTATCTATGACAGTGTCGCTTTACAAAGTAGACTACAACACAATAGTGCAATTCTGAGAACGAAAGATAGATGGCTTCCATAGATTAAAAAAAATGCAATTATACGGTCATAGGATCCGAAAATTTAGGACATTCCTGCATGTGGGCATTCCGGCATCTGCGTTCACCTTCGTTAACAGCACCCGACAGCGGGTGTGAAGGACGCTGGGCGAAGGCTGGGACAACACCGTGTGCTAGCTAACTAGCTAGCTTGCTAGTTAGGGACCCATGTACTAGCTTACTAGTTATCTATCTAGCACATGGTGTCGCCTCCCGCCTGCTATGCTAGTTAGCGAGACTGTGTACTAACTTGCTAGCTTGTCGTCGTTAACAGAACTGCGGGAAAACAGTGCCTCCTGCGTGTAATCCAAGAAAGAAGATCCGTAGGCAGCCAGTACATTGCAATACGTTTTGGTGAACTATTAACAGAAAATATTTACAAAAGAATACATGTACAAGAATGCTCATTATGGTATAATTCCAATTCATTCTCATGTTAATAATCGCTGATAACTGACAGTTAGGTTTGAAATGCAGGTTACCTTTACAATAGAACACGGTATGCATGTATTAAAGAGGCAATCTGCCATTGGTACATCCATTTTCTTTTCTTTTAAATGAATGATACAGAGTGCATTCAGAAAATATTCAGACCCATTGACTTTCTCCACATTGTTACATTACAGCCTTCTTCTAATGTGGATTAAATAAATGTTTTCCCTCATCAATCTACACATAAAGTGAAAACAGTACGTTTTTAATGTTTAAAAAAATCAAAACAGAAATACCTTATTTAAATAAGTATTCAGACCCTTTGTTATGAGACTTAAAAAAAATTGAATTTGATAAAATGTCTAAAAAACAGTTTTTGCTTTGTCATTATAGGGTATTGTGTGCAGATTGATGAGGGAAAACAAATGTAATTCATTTTTGAAAAACGCTGTAATGTAACAAGATGTAGAAAAAGTCTAGGGGTCTGAATACTTTCTGAATGCACTGTATTCCCAGTGATTCTTGAAAAATATAACTTAACAATATCTCAGGAGATTAGTTCTACTGTTGTACCCCATCTGAACCCAAAATGTAAGCTTATTTTACACCATCATAATTGTAAAAAATTACTAAAAATCCATGGAATGGGTAGGTGTGTCCAAACCTTTGACTGGTACTGTATATATTTATATATGTACACACATACACACACATACATACATACATACTCACATATACAGTACCAGTCAAACGTTTGGACACATCTGCTCATTCAAAGGTTTATCTTAATTTTTTTAATTGTCTACATTGTAGAATAAGAGTAAAGACATCAAAACTATGAATTAACACATATGGAATCATGTAGTAACCAAATAAGTGTTAAACAAATCCAACTATGTTTTATATTTGAGATTCTTCAAAGTAGCCACCCCTTTGCCTTAATGACAGCTTTGCTCACTCTTGACATTCTCTTAACCATATTTATGAGGTAATCACCTGGAATGCATTTCAATTAACAGGTGTGCCTTGTTTGTGGAATTTCTTTCCTTTCCTGTGTTTGAGTCAATCAGTTCTGTTGTGACAAGGTAGGGATGGTATATTTTGTAAAATATCTAGTCCATATTATGGCAAGAGCAGCTAAAATAAGAAAAGAGAAACGACAGTCCATCAGTACTTTAATACATGAAGGTCAGTCAATGCGGAACATTTCATGAACTTTGAAGGTTTCTTCAAGTGCAGTTGCAAAAATCGTCAAGCTCTCTGATGAAACTGGCTCTCGTGAGGAAGGAAAGGAGGACCCAGGAAAGGAAAGGAAAGGAGGACCCAGAGGACCCAGATTTACCTCTGCTCCAGAGGATAAGTTCATTAGATTTACCAGCCTCAGAAATTGCAGCCCAAATAAATGCTTCACAGAGTAACAGACACATCTCAACAACAACTGTTCAGAGGAGACTGAGTGAAATTGCATGGTCAAATTACTGGAAAGAAACCACTGCCAAAGGACACCAATAGGAAGAGGAGACTTTCTTGGCACAAGAAACACTAGCGATGGACATTAGACCTGTGTAAATCTGTCCTTTGGTCTGATGAGTCCAAAGTTGAGATTTTTGGTTCCAACCACCATGTCTTTGTGAGACGCAGAGTAGGTGAACGGATGATCTCCGGATGTGTGGTTCCCACTGTGAAGCATGGAGGAGAAGGTGTGATGGTGTGGGGGTGTTTTGCTGGTGACACTGTTGGTGATTTGTTTAGGAATCAAGGCACACTTAACCAGCATGGCTACCACAGCATTCTGCAGTGATACGAAATCCCATCTGGTTTGTGCTTAGTGGTACTATCATTTGTTTTTCAACAGGATAATGGCCTAAAACACACATCCAGGCTGTGTAAGGTCTATTTGTCCAAGAAGGAGAGTGACGGTGCTTTTAGATGTATTTGTTTGAAATACATTTAACATAATACAAATATTTTTGTATATGAGTATATGAGTAATACATATTTCAAAATATATGGTCAAATGCATACAAAAAGGCACAAAATACAAACAATTAATACTCAAAAATGTTTTGTTTCCTTTTGTGATCTCAGAAAGTCACTGGAAGGTCGCATCTGAAAAACAAAATATAATCTACAAATTACCTTTTTGCACTTGTCATCCTTATTTGAAAATAAGGTATATAAACAAGTTGACAGTTACCCTGAGGATAATACGACGGAGTCAGTGAAAGAAAATCCACACAAGATGAAGAATTAGGGGTTAATTTGTGACTACCCAATGAGGTCGGGCTACCTGATTTGGTCAGGCTCCACTGTTAGCAACGGTTCCGTAGGCCCTAGTTGCAAGTTAGGTGAATTATAGGTTAGGATAACTAAATAGCCAGGTTGTGATAATTAACATATCAAGTCAGGTGAATTATAGTGAAAATTAGAAACCTTGAATACACTACAATTTGCATTTGCTAAATTCTCTGCAACAACAATGTGATCTGTCTGGGTTGGCCCCCCCCCCCCCCCCCCCCCCCCCCCCTTGGTTTGTGCTGTGGTGGAGATCTTTGTGGGCTATACTCGGCCTTGTCTCATGATTGTAAGTTGGTGGTTGAAGATATCCCTCTAGTGGTGCGGGGGCTGTGCTTTGGAAAAGTGGGTGTGGTTATATCCTTCCTGTTTGGCCCTGTCCGGGGGTATCATCGGATGGGGCCACAGTGTCTCCTGACCCCTCCTGTCTCAGCCTCCAGTATTTATGCTGCAGTAGTTTATGTGTCGGGGGGCTAGGGTCAGTTGGTTATATCTGGAGTACTTCTGTTTTATCCGGTGTCCTGTGTGAATTTAAGTATGCTCTCTCTAATTCTCTCCTTCTCTCTTTCTTTCTCTCTCTCGGAGGAGCTGAGCCCTAGGACCATGCGTCAGGACTACCGGGCATGATGACTCCTTGCTGTCCCTAGTCCACCTGGCCTTGCTGCTGTTCCAGTTTCAACTGTTCTGCCTGCGGCTATGGAACCCTGACCAGTCCACCGGACGTGCTACCTGTCCCAGACCTGCTGTTTTCAACTCTCTAGAGACCGCAGGAGCGGTAGAGATACTCTTAATGATCGGCTATGAAAAGCCAACTGACATTTACTCCTGAGGTGCTGACTTGCTACACCCTCGATAACTACTGTGATTATTATTATTTGACCATGCTGGTCATTTATGAACATTTGAACATCTTGGCCATGTTCTGTTATAATCTCCACCCGGCACAGCCAGAAGAGGACTGGCCACCCCTCATAGCCTGGTTCCTCTCTAGGTTTCTTCCTAGGTTTTGGCCTTTCTAGGGAGTTTTTCCTAGCCACCGTGCTTCTACACCTGCATTGCTTGCTGTTTGGGGTTTTAGGCTGGGTTTCTGTACAGCACCTCGAGATATTGGCTGATGTACGAAGGGCTATATAAAATAAACTTGATTTGAAACTTGATTTGATTTGATTAAATTAAAATAGCACATCTGTAAGAGTGTTGAGAAACATCGTATATTTTCAAAGAATGACTCCAAAATGACCCAAAACAGAACCAAAATAAACGGCAAATGCACCCAACGGGTTTGTAGAGCTGTATGCAAGGGAAATGAGAATATATACTAACATTTTGACTACTTTAATAAACTATAAGGGAATATGTCAAAATATTTATGTTCTTCAAAGGGGGGACTAGAGACATAAAGTGCTTTTATGACTAAATAGTAAAAAAGATACCCTCAAATAGAAGGTGACATTCTTTATTGTCGCCACATATTAATCATTTGATCTCAAATCCAAATTACTTGAGCAAAGAGACTCAATTAAATGTTAGTTACACTGTCTAAATACATAGGACTGTATTCCACTTTTCACACTTTCATATCAACTACTCTAGGATAGATGTCAAAACCCAACATTCTAATTCAGGTCGTCTTCTCAACCTGTGAGATTCCCAAACCCTGTCCCCATCTCTGGCCTCCTGAGGCCCGGGGTGACAAGACTGTGTAGACAGGTGGTTCTGCAGGTGCTGCCATTGATGGGAGTTGACAGAAGGCCTCAGACTCTGCTTTAAGGTGACAGAATCTTGGCTGGTCACAAAGGCCAGGTGCTACGGGGCAGAAGGTGGACGGGGCAAACCTGTGGCTAGACGTCTGCAGATGCAGTCGCACACACGCACAATTTACATACAGCGCACGTGCACATGCCAAACATACATACATAGGTACAAACTAACACATACATACAGGAGCATGCATGAAAACATTCACACACACACACACATACCATCTTGCTGTGACACGCCAGTGGCCGATGTCCAGGTATCTGACAGATGTGCTAGCTGCGAAAGCCCCAAAGCTGGAAAGTATAGGGCCATCTGCACCTGGTTATATATTTAATATTGGGAGGTAATGCAGTGGTAAATAATGATGAAATATATCCACAACCGCCTTACATGTCAAAATGCTACATTTCTCAATGCCAAATATCATCTGGTTCTATCATTCTACTGGCCTCACACTATTTAGCATATGTTAAGTTATGGCATATTATTCTTCGTATTAAGAAACGTTTTATGCATTTGTTCTCAAATGAAAATATTGTCGCTCAACCTTATGTTGTACCTTGCTGTAATTGCAACTACGATTCATAAAACTATGGTTAACAATAGGTAATAAAGCAATATCTCACCTTCTCTTGTGTGTTGCTGTATCGCAATTCAAGTGTTGGTGAGCTAGAGGTGGAGCATCATTTACGATTTTGAGTTAACTTGTGACAGCTTGAATTTGAGCTCTGTGCACAGTGTCTTTCCCTGATGTGCAATGAACTTTGAATATGTGACTTACCGTCGAGCCCCCATTCCGTGTTGCACAGTGGCGTATTGAAGGACAGCCTAGTTTCTCTGTCTCTCTCTCCCTCAGGTATCACTAACATAAGAGTCACTCCATATTTCATGTTAGACCATGCATGACAGACTAGATGACAGGTCGGGGAACTGTATAATCAGAGCTTTAGGTTGATGTGCACTGCCGAGAACCTTGGCAGGGACATGTCACAAGGCTACAATTTAACTTCACGTAGTAGACACTTCTAACTTATGGCAAGACAGCCACTTTGTCATTTGCATCTGATGACATTGTCTACCATTGCTGTCAGTTCAACTGAGATTGCAGCTAACATGAGCCTTACCAGAGAGGATGAAAAACCGAGAGGTTTTTCTCGTGGAAACTTCCTGTAAATTTAACATGACGTTAAATGTAGATATTTGGTTGGATTGTCAACCAAACAAAAACTAAAGTTATCTTACAAACGAATCTAACATTCAATCTTAAAATTAGTTTCATATCCATGGCCACATTTTGAGGTTACTTATAAATGTATTATAATGTAATCATATAAAACATGCCTGTTCAAAATAGCATGCAAAGGTTGTCACAGGTCTGGTGAGATCTTCACAAATGCTGTAATAATCTGTGTATATGTGACCCAATTATCCACATTGAAATTATGAGGTGTGCCCAGTGGGTAATTGGGTAAAAATGTCACAAAATGGATAGACATTGTTTTATTATATATGGACTATAGTTTTATGAATCAAATGTCTATTCCCTCAGCCTCTCCGGTCTCCGGATGGACTGATTCAAAATATGCCCATGTCATCCAAGTTCTGTCACATCAGGATCCATATGTCACACTGTCCATTTTCACTGTGAACTACGGTATTCTCCATTTCGCCATTAAGGTCCACACAAACTCGTTCAACCTTCACACCTCAGTGTCAGTCCCTGTAGTCAGGATGCCAAGCAGCAGTCAAAAGGGCTAGGGGGAGTCTGCTCTCTGCTAAGCACCCCTTCCTCCACCCCCTATTCATCCACCCCCTATTCCCCCCACCATTGCCCTTCGGACTACTGCCCCCAAAGAGGAGCTTTTACGGACACTATCGGCGGCCCGCTCACTGTGAAAGTGCAGAACCCATGGTGAGCAAAGGGCTGGTGGACCGTGGCGGCTTCATTAGGACTGGTACATTAACCGTAAATCTTCCCGGGTCTGCTACTGGGAGCCTGTGGGTAGTAGCTGGGGGGTCAATCTGCAATAAAAGGCATCCGTTTTTACGGCCCGGGCGACGGTGGAGACCTCCCACTCCACTCTGAGCCATTAACTCCTCTTTATGGCAAGCAGGGGGCCAGTCACCGAGCTCCCCATAATACCTCACTTCACCTTCACCTGACCTGACGCCCGGGGTGGGAGCGTAAGGTACAGGTGCCGGAAAGGCAGCTGTTGACTGTCATTTAAAGCAAGAGAGATAAACTCGGGAAAACTCCCTCGATAAAGACCTCTCTTGGTCTCACAAAACCATAGACAAACTACTTGTAGTGGTTCAACTGTAAATAATTCCTCAATGTTAACCTAAATCTTTATTTGTGATGATTGTGTTTAAATGTCCAGATTTCAACTTGGCAATATCCTTGTAATGACCTTGTGATATTCTTGCAAACACAGATATAGCTCGTTCCTGTTACAACAATATAAAAAGAAGAGTATATAATTTTTTGGACCCCTGTGGGTATAAAATGGACTGAAGGTTTAAAAGTGCAGTCTTTGGGGAAGGAGGCTAACCGGTCTTCGAAAATAACATGGAATAAGGAATCCTGTGGGACAGATCCAGAGAGTCCCATAGTGCCACAGTGCACTTTCGGTTCCAGTTGCACCGCTCACCTCATGTTAGCACAGACAAATGGATGTGCATTAGCTGGGAGGAGGAAAAGGCTACCTCAGCAGTAGGGCCAAACGGAGCCATGCCACCTCTCTAAAGAACCTCTATTAAAAAACAAAAAATCCAACAATATTGCTTCCACTTCTCTGATCAAACCAAAATGTGTACGTAAAACATGTATAATCTTGGTTTTGGGACAAAACAAGTTGATTGGCTCTGATTTTCAGAGATAATGAATGTGTTATTTCGTATTTAATTTATATATATATATGTATATATAATACATACATACAGTGCATTCGGAAAGTATTCAGACCCCTAAACACATGATTTTACGTCACAAATGTATTAGAAAATGTATTAAATCTCTCATCAATCTACACACAATGCCTCATAATGACAAAGAAAAAATGTTTTTTAGAAATTTTTGCTAATTTCTAAAAAAATATATTAAAAAAATATCACATTTAGTTAAGTATTCAGACCCTTTACTTAGTACTTTGTTGAAGCACCTTTGGCAGCGATTACAGCCTTGAGTCTTCTTGTGTATGACGCGAGAAGCGTGGCACAACCGTATTTTCAGGAATTGTGTACAGATCTTTGCAACATGGGGCCATGTATTATCATGCGGAAACATGAGGCGATGGCAATGGATGAATGGCAAGACAATGGGCCTCAAGATAGCGTCACGGTATCTCTGTGCATACAAATTGCCATTGATAAAATGCAATTTTGTATTTTACATTTTAAAGTCGCCTCTTATTGCCCCGAGCACAAGGTGAAACAGTGAATTGATCATGCTTTTTAATCAGCTTCTTGATATGCCACACCTGTTAGGTGGATGGATTATCTTGGCAAAGGTGAAATGCTCACTAACAAGGATGTTAACAAATTTGTGCACAAAATGTTTCAGAAATAAGGAACATGTGTGGGATCTTTTATTTCAACTCATGAAACATGGGACCAAAACTTCACGTTACATTTATATTTTTGTTCATATACACTATATATATATATACATAAACTCAGCAAAAAAAGAAACGTCTTAACACTGTCAACTGCGTTTATTTTCAGCAAACTTAACATGTGTATGTACTGAGACATAAACTGAACAAATTCCACAGACATGTGACTAACAGAAATTGAATAATGTGTCCCTGAACAAAGGGGGGGTCAAAATCAAAAGTAACAGTCAGTATCTGGTGTGGCCACCAGCTGTATTAAGTACTGCAATGCATCTCCTCCTCATGGACTGCTCAGATTTGCCAGCTCTTGCTGTGAGATGTTACCCCACTCTTCCACCAAGGCACCTGCAAGTTCCCAGACATTTCTGGGGGTAATGGCCCTAGCCCTCACCCTCCGACCCAACAGGTCCCAGACGTGCTCAATGGGATTGAGATCCGGGCTCTTCACTGGCCATGGCAGAACACTGACATTCCTGTTTTGCAGGAAATCACACACAGAACGAGCAATATGGCTGGTGGCATTGTCATGCTGGAGGGTCATTTCAGGATGAGCGTTAGTGTTAGTCTGGAGGGGTTTGTGGGAGAGGTGATGAAGGTTTTTTACACCCCGTTCCCCCGGGAGAGAAGCTGCCCGTAAGCTAATCCAGCTCACTGGTAGGAGCGAATACTCTGGTGGGCCATTTGGAAAACTTTCCTGCTTCCCTGGCTCGCACCCCTTTTCATGCCATACTGTGGGGAAAACAGTCTAAATCTCTCCGGGTCCTCATTGACTCTGGAGCCGATGTGTCACGCTCTGACCTTAGTTCCTTTTTTATGTCTTTATTTTAGTTTGGTCAGGGCGTGAGTTGGGGTGGGCATTCAATGTTTTTTCAATGTTTTGTTCTGTGTGTTATATTTCTATGTGTTTGGCCTAGTATGGTTCTCAATCAGAGGCAGGTGTCGATCGTTGTCTCTGATTGAGAATCATACTTAGTTAGCCTGTTTTCCCACTATGGGTTGTGGGTAGTTTTTTTCCGTTTTAGTGTTTTCACCATTCGGGACTGTTTCGGTTTTCATTTTGATTCTCTTGTTCTTTTTGTATTTTGTATTCATTCTCATTAAAAGTTATTATGGATACGTACCACGCTGCATTTTGGTCCTCCTCTCCTTCCACCAACGAAAGCCGTTACACGATGAGAGCTTTTTGGACGCTACCCTGGCATCCGAGCTGAACATCCCCACCCAGGTCCCGCCAGGGACATCCTGGACGCAGGCCTCATCGCTGATTTCCAACGCCGACACCCCGGTCAACCAGGTATGTGCCCAGGTAGGATGCCAGGTGGCACCCGAGAGGGGAGGTTACTTTCACACCCTTTTCTATATCACCAGTCCTTGTGATTGTCTCCATCCCACTCCAGGTGTTGCCCATCTTTCCCATTATGCCCTGTGTATTTATACCTGTGTTCTCTGTTGCAAAGTTTGTCTTGTTTGTCAAGTCAACCAGCATTTTGTCTCAGCTCCTGCTTTTACCCAGTCTCTATTTTTCTCACCCTCCTGGTTTTGACCCTTGCCTATCCTGTCTCTGAGCCTGCCTAACTGACCACTCTGACTGACCCTGAGCCTGCCTGCCGTCCTGTACCTTTGCCACACCTCTGGAATACTGGCCCCTGCCTGCCTTGACCTGTCATTTGCCTGCCCCTGTTGCTGTAATAAACATTGTTACTTCGACACAGTCTGTATCTGGGTTTTACCTTCAAACCTTATAGGGTGATTGTGAGGCCAAGTCATCTGATGCAGCACTCCATCACTTTCCTTCTTGGTCAAATAGCCCTTACACAGCCTGGAGGTGTGTTGGGTCATTATCCTGTTAAAAAAACGAATGATAGTCACACTAAGCGCAAACCAGATGGGATGGCGTATTGCTGCAGAATGCTGTTGTAGCCATGCTTGTTAAGTGTTGATAGAATTTTAAATCAATCATAGACAGTGTCACCAGCAAAGCACTCCCACACCATCACACCTCCTCCTGCATGCTTCACGGTCGGAACCACACATGCTAAGATCATCCGTTCACCAACTCTGCGTCTCACAAAGACACGGCGGTTGGAATGAAAAATCTCACATTTGGACTCATCAGACCAAAGGACAGATTTCCAATGGTCTAATGTCCATTGCTAGTGTTTCTTGGCCCAAGCAAGTCTCTTCTTATTACTGGTTACCTTTAGCAGTGGTTTCTCTGCAGCAATTTGACCATGAAGGCCTGATTCACGCAGTCTCCTCTGAACAGTTGATGTTGAGATGTGTTACTTGAACTCTGTGAAACATTCATTTGGGTTGCAATTTCTGAGGCTGGCAACTCTAATGAACGTATCCTCTGCAATAAAGGTAACTCTGGGTCTTCCTTACATGTCCTCATGAGAGCCAGTTTCATCACAGCGTTTGATGGTTTTTGCGACTGTACTTGAAGAAACGTTCAATGTTCTTGACATTTTCTGGATGTACTGACCTTCATGTCTTAACCTGTTTGGGCTGCAAGGGGCAGTATTGAGTAGCCAGATAAAATTTGCCCATTTCAAACGGCCTCGTACTCAATTCTTGCTCGTACAATATGCATATTATTATTACTATTGGATAGAAAACACTCTCTAGTTTCTAAAACCAAATTATTTCTCTGAGTGAAACAGAACTAATTCTGCAGCACATTTCCTGACCAGGAAGTGGAAAGTCTGAAATCGATGCTCTGTTCTTCTTCCTGCCTATAAATGGGCACAAGACTTATTAGTATACATGCACGTCATACACCTTCCTCTGGGTGTCAAGAAGGCTGTGAGAGAAGAAATGAGGTGATTATCTCGATCTGGGATGGAACACATCTTGGAATGACGTGTCCACCATTTTCGGTACTCTGAAGAGCGCGAGCTGGACAGTCGGATTGTCTTTTGTTTAGCTGCCGTTATAGGCGACTAATATCTCCGGCTTTGATTTTATTTGATACATGTCACCATATCATCGTAAAGTTTGTTTTTTCAATATGGTTTCATCAGATTATTGACATTTTTTCTGGAGTTTTGCCATGTTCCGTTCTCTTCCGTTTGTTGACATGGAGAGTGTCGTGCCACCCGGCTAGCGCGCTTGCTAAATGAAGAGGGAAAGTGTCCGTTCTGAATCCAAACAACGACTGTTCTGGACAAAGGACACCTTGTCCAACATTCTGATGAAAAATCAGCAAACGTAAGAAACATTTTATGATGTTATTTCATATATCTGTCGTAGTCGCCGGCGCCCAAGTGTTTCTGGCTATTGTGCTAAGCTAATATAACGCTACATTTTTTTCCCGCTGTAAAACACTTAATAAATCGGAAATATTGGTTGGAATCACAAGATGCCTGTCTTTCATTTGCTGTACACTATGTATTTTTCAGAAATGTTTTATGATGAGTAAATATGTATTTGACGTTGGTGTCTGTAAGTTTTATGGCTGCTTTCGGTGCAGTTTCTGACTGTAGCTGCAATGTAAACTATGATTTATACCTGAAATATGCAAATTGTTCTAACAAAACATATGCTATACAATAAATATGTTATCAGACTGTCATCTGATGAAGTTGTTTCTTGGTTAGTGGCAATTTATATCTTTATTTGGTCGAATTTGTGATAGCTACTGATGGAGTAAAAAACTGTTGGAGTAAAAAAAGTGGTGTCTTTTGCTAACGTGGTTAGCTAATAGATTTACATATTGTGTCTTCCCTGTAAAACATTTTAAAAATCGGACATGTTGGCTGGATTCACAAGATGTGTACCTTTCATATGCTGTGTTGGACTTGTTAATGTGTGAAAGTTAAATATTTAAAAAAATATATATTTTGAATTCCGCGCCCTGCACTTGAGCTGGCTGTTGTCATAAGTGTACCGACGTCGGGCTGCAGCCATAAGAAGTTAAAGTAATGATGGACTGTAGTTTCTCTTTGCTAATTTGAGCTGTTATTGCCATAATATGGACTTGGTCTTTTACCAAATAGGGATATCTTCTGTATACCACCCCTACCTTGTCAGAACACAACTGATTGGCTGAAACACGTTAAGAAAGAAAAAGTTCCACAAATACATTTTTACAAGGCACACCTGTTAATTGAAAAGCATTCCAGGTGACTACCTCATGAAGCTGGTTGAGAGAATGCCAAGAGTGTGCAAAGCTGTCATCAGGGCAAAGGGTGGCTATTTGAGGGAGAAAAAAAACTTTGAATGAGTCCACTACCGTTCAAATGTTTTGGGTCACTTTGAACTGTCCTTGTTTTCCATGAAAACATACATTGAAATGCATTGCAAATGAATAGGAAATATAGTAAAGTTGTTGTCAAGGTCATAAATAACTTTTAATTTAAATAATAATTGTGTCCTTCAAACTTTGCTTTCGTCAAAGGATCCTCCATTGCAGCAATTACAGCCTTGCAGACTTTTGGCATTCGAATTGTCAATTTGAATGAGGTAACCTGAAGAGATTTCTCCCCATGCTTCCTGAAGCACCTCCCACAAGATGGATTGGCTTGATGGGCACTTCTTACGGACCATACGGTTAAGCTGCTCCCACAACAGCTCAATAGGGTGACTGTGCTGGCCACTCCATTATAGACAGAATACCAGCTCACTGCTTCTTCCCTAAATAGTTATTGCATAGTTTGTAGCTGTGCTTTGGGTCATTGTCCTGTTGTAGGAGGAAATTGGCTCCAAATAACTTCTTAGGGATAGGGGGCAGTATTTTCACGTCCGGATGAAAAGCATGCCCAGAGTAAACGGCCTGCTACAAAGCCATAAAAGCTAGAATATGCATATTATTAGTAGATTTGGATAGAAACCACTCTGAAGTTTCTAAAACTGTTTGAATGATGTCTGTGAGTATAACAGAACTCACCAGGAAGGCAAAAACCCGAGAAAAAAATCCAACCAGGAAGTGGGAAATCTGAGGTTGGTCTATTTTCAACTTAGCTCCTATTGAAGATACAGTGGGATATTGGTTATGTTGCACTTCCTAAGGCTTCCACTAGATGTCAACAGTCATTAGAACCTTGTCTGATGCCTCTACTGTGAAGTGGGGCCGAAGGAGAGAGGAATGAGTAAGGTCTATCATGACTTGAACATGCCCTGACCATGTGTGTTCACGTGAGAGCGAGCTGTTCCATCGCACTTCTGAAGACACAGGAATACTCCGGTTGGAACATTATTGAAGAATTATGTTAAAAAAATCCTAAAGATTGATTCAATACTTCGTTTGTCATGTTTTTAGGGACCGTAATATAACTTTTTTAACTTTTCGTCCGTACTTTCCGCTGGACCTGCCCACGCGTCGTGAGTTTGGAAAGTGTACTGAACGATAGAACAACAGGGAGGAATTTGGACATAAATGATGGACATTATCGAACAAAACAAACATTTATTGTGGAACTGGGATTCCTGGGAGTGCATTCTGATGAAGATCATCAAAGGTAAGTGAATGTTTATAATGTTACTTCTGACTTCTGTTGACTGCATAATATGGCGTAATGGAGTAATAGCCTTCCTTCTTCAAGATCCCTTTTACCATGTACAAATCTCTCACTTTACCACCACCAAAGCACCCCCAGACCATCACATTGCCTCCACCGTGCTTGACAGATGGCGTCAAGCACTCCTCCAGCATCTTTTCATTTTTTCTGCGTCTCACAAATGTTCTTCTTTGTGATCTGAACACATCAAACTTAGGCTAGTCTGTCTGTAACACTTTTTTCCAATCTTCCTCTGTCCAGTGTCTGTGTACTTTTGCCGATCTTAATCTATTATTTTTATTGGCCAGTCTGAGATATGGCTGTTCTTTGCAACTCTGCCTAGAAGGCCAGTATCCCGGACTCACCTCTTCACTGTTGACGTTGACACTGCTGTTTTGCGGGTACTATTTAATGAAGCTGTCAGTTGAGGACTTGTGAGGTGTCTGTTTCTCAAACTAGACACTCTAATGTACTTGTCTTCTTACTCAGTTGTGCACTGGGGCCTGCCACTCCTATTTATATTCTGGTTAGAGCCAGGTTGCGCTGTTTTTTGAAGGGAGTCGTGCAAAGCGTTGTATGAGATCCTCAGTTTCTTCGCAATTTCTCACCTGGAATAGCCTTCATTTCTCAGAACAAGAATAGACTGACCAGTTTCAGAAGAAAGGTCTTTATTTCTGGCCATTTCGAGCCTGTAATCAATCCCACAAATGCTGATGCTCCAGATGCTGAACTAGTCTAAAGAAGGCCAGGTGTATTCCTTCTTTAAATCAGCACAACAGTTTTCAGCTGTGCTAACATAATTACAAAAGGGTTTTATAATGATCAATTACTCTTTTTAAAATTATAAACTTGGATTATCTAACACAACGTGCCATTAGAAAACAGGAGTGATGGTTGCTGATAATGGGCCTCTGTATGCCTATGTAGATATATATAAAAAAATCAGGGTTACGTTCCTGACCTGTTTTTCCTTTATCTTGTATTTATTTGGTTGGTCAGGGCGTGAGTTGGGGTGGGTTGTCCATGTGTTATTTTTCTATGTCGGGTTGTTTGTGTTCGGCCGGGTATGATTCTCAATCAGAGGCAGCTGTAAATCGTTGTCCCTGATTGAGAATCATACTTAGGCAGCCGGGGTTCACGTGTGTGGTTGTATCTCGTGTCTATATTCTTGCCACGCGGGTCTGTTTGTCAGTTCATTTCTCTTTTATCATTTTGTTTCGTGAGAGTTCTGTTTATTTTGTTAATAAATAATCATGGACACAGACCACTCCGCATATTGGTCTGATCCTTCTCGCCTCTCCTCCTTGTCCGAGGACGAGGATTACGTCGACCGTTACAGAACCACCCACCAATCTAGGACCAAGCGGAGTGTAAAAGGGCAGCGACAGCAGAAACAGAGGACACAGGACTCGTGGACTTGGGAGGAGATCCTGGACGGCAAAGGACCCTGGGCTCAGCCAGGGTAATATCGCCGTCCCAAGGCGGAGCTGGAGGCAGCGAAGGCAGAGAGGCGCTGGTATGAGGAGGCAGCGCGGCGACGCGGTTGGGAGCCCGGGAGTCAGACCCAAAAATTTATTGGGGGGGGGCACACGAGGAGTGTGGCAAAGCCGGGTAGGATACCTGAGACAACTCCCCGTGCTTACCGTGGAGTGAGAGGGCGTTGTACTGGTCAGACACCGTGTTATGCGGTAAAGCGCACGGTGTCCCCAGTATGCAGGCTATTCCATCTCGCCGCACTGGTAGGGCTAGGTTGGGCATCGAGCCGGGTGCCATGAAGCCGGCCCAACATATCTGGCCTCCAGTACGTCTCCTCGGGCCGGTATACATGGCACCAGCCTTACAGATGGTGTCCCCGGTTCGCCAGCATAGCCCAGTGCGGGCTATTCCACCTCGCCGCACTGGCAGGGCTACGGGGACCATTCAACCTGGTAGGGTTGGGGAGGCTCGGTGCTCAAGAGCGCGTGTCCTCCTTCACGGTCCGGTATACCCGGTGCCACCTCCACGTACCAGTCCACCGGTGGCAGCCCCCCGCACCAGGCTGTCTCTCCGGGTTCTCTCTCCAGCTGCTCCCACCTGTCCAGCGCTGTCAGAGCCTTCCTCCTCTCCAGCGCAGCCAGTGTCTAAACTGCCTGCCTTCCCAGCGCTGTCTGAACTGCCTGCCTTTCCAGCGCTGTCTGAACTGCCTGCCTTCCCAGCGCTGTCTGAACTGCCTGCCTTCCCAGCGCTGTCCGAACTGCCTGCCTTCCCAGCGCTGTCCGTCTGTTCCGAGCCGTCAGAGCTGCCCGTCTGTAATGAGCCTTCAGAGCCGTCCAGCCAGGACCAGCCAGAGCCGTCCAGCCATGACCAGCCAGAGCCGTCCAGCCAGGACCAGCCAGAGCCGTCCAGCCAGGAGCCGCCAGAGCCATTGAGTCAGGTGCCGCCAGAGCCAGTGAGTCAGGTGCCGCCAGAGCCAGCGAGTCAGGTGCCGCCAGAGCCAGAGCCAGCCAGCCAGGAGCCGCCAGAGCCAGCCAGCCAGGATCCGCCAGAGCCAGCCAGCCAGGATCCGCCAGAGCCAGCCAGCCAGGATCCGCCAGAGCCAGCCAGCCAGGATCCGCCAGAGCCAGCCAGCAAGGATCCGCCAGAGCCAGCCAGCCAGGATCCGCCCCTCATTCCGGTGTTGCCCCTCATTCCGGTGTTGCCCCTCAGTCCGGTGCTGCCCCTTAATCCAGTGGGGTTAATTTGGAGGGTGGCCATTGGGTGGAGACCAAGGAAGCGGGGTTTGACTATGGTGGGGTGGGGACCACGACCAGTGCCAGAGCCGCCACCGTGGACAGATGCCCACCCAGACCCTCCCCTAGACTTTATGCTGGTGCGCCCGGAGTTCGCACCTTAAGGGGGGGGGGGTTATGTTACGTTCCTGACCTGTTTTTCCTTTATCTTGTATTTATTTGGTTGGTCAGGGCGTGAGTTGGTGTGGGTTGTCCATGTGTTATTTTTCTATGTCGGGTTGTTTGTGTTCGGCCGGGTATGATTATCAATCAGAGGCAGCTGTAAATCGTTGTCCCTGTTTGAGAATCATACTTAGGCAGCCGGGGTATACGTGTGTGTTTGTGGGTGGTTGTATCTCGTGTCTGTATTCGTGCCACACGGGACTGTTTGTCGGTTCGTTTCTCTTTTGTCATTTTGTTTCGTTAGTTTTCCGTTTATTTTGTTAACCTGTCTAGGATCAGCGTGGCGCTAGCGGCACACCCCCCCCCCCCCACTGAAAAACCAGTGCCGCGAAATTCAAAAAAAATATTTTTTTTAAATATTTAACTTTCACACATTAAAGTCCAATACAGCTAATGAAAGACACATATCTTGTGAATCCAGTCAACATGTCCGATTTTTAAAATGTTTTACAGGGAAGACACAATATGTAAAGATGTACATCTATTACCTAAAAACACATTAGCATAATCCACCATCTTTTATTTGTCCACCAACACCAGTAGCCATCACCAATTCGGCTAAACTAAGATATTTATAGCCCCTAACCAACAAAAAAACTCATTAGATGACAGTCTGATAACATATTTATGGTATGGGATAGGTTTTGTTAGAAAAAAGTGCATATTTCAGGTAGATGGCATAGGTTACAATTGCACCCACCATCACAAATGGAATAGAAAAACTACTTAGAGCAACGTGTTTACCTACTTACTAATCATCAAACATTTCGTAAAAATACACAGCATACACGAATCGAAAGACACAGATCCTGTGAATACAGACAATATTTCAGATTTTCTAAGTGTCTTACAGCGAAAACACAATAAATCGTTATATTAGCATAGCACATACCACATAGCAGCCCAGCATTGATTCTAGCCAAAGTGAGCGATAAAAGTCAACATCGCCAAAAGATATAAATTTTTTCACTAACCTTCTCAGAATTCTTCCGATGACACTCCTGTAACATCATATTACACAATCCATATAGAGTTTGATCGAAAATGTTTATATTTAGCCACCAAAATCATGGTTAGACAATGTGAAATGTAGCTCAGCTGGTCAGAAAATGTCCTTGCGCCACTTAGACAGTGATCTACTCTTATACATAAATACTCATAAACGTGACTAAAAAATATAGGGTGGACAGGGATTGATAGACAATTTAATTCTTAATACAATTGCGGAATTACATTTTTTAATTTATCCTTACTTTTCAATACAGTTTGCACCAAGCGAAGCTACGTCAAAAAACATGGCGTCCTAAGCCACTAAAATTTTTCGACAGAAACACGATTTATCATAATAAAAATGTCCTACCTTGAGCTGTTCTTCCATCAGTATCTTGGGCAAAGGATCCTTTCTTGGGAGTAATCGTCTTTTGGTGGAAAGCTGTCCTCTTGCCATGTGGAAATGCCAACTGCGTTCGGGATGAACTGAAAAGCGTGCCCAGCTATTCACATCGTTTCAAAAATAAATGTCCCAAAATCGCACTAAACGGATATAAATTGCTATAAAACGCTTTAAATTAACTACCTTATGATGTTTTTAACTCCTATAACGAGTGAAAAGATGACCGGAGAAATATAACAGGCTAAACTAACGCTTGGAACAGGAGAGGGTCGGTGTCCTCCACGCGCGTGACGCACCAAGAAAAGACTTGCTAGCTACAGGGTTTTTTGATTTATAGGGCCTGTGAACGCGCAATCGACCCCATTGGAATCGTCATCACGTAAAGGCATCCAGGGGAAGACGTAAGAAGTGTCCGTACAGTCATAGCAATAACAGTGCCCTTTTAACTGACTTCAGAACAGTGGCCAGTGGCCAACACGTCAAAAAACATGGCGTCCTAAGCCACTAAAATGTTTCGACAGAAACACGATTTATCATAATAAAAATGTCCTACCTTGAGCTGTTCTTCCATCAGTATCTTGGGCAAAGGATCCTTTCTTGGGAGTAATCGTCTTTTGGTGGAAAGCTGTCCTCTTGCCATGTGGAAATGCCAACTGCGTTCGGGATGAACTGAAAAGCGTGCCCAGCTATTCACATCGTTTCAAAAATAAATGTCCCAAAATCGCACTAAACGGATATAAATTGCTATAAAACGCTTTAAATTAACTACCTTATGATGTTTTTAACTCCTATAACGAGTGAAAAGATGACCGGAGAAATATAACAGGCTAAACTAACGCTTGGAACAGGAGCGGGTCGGAGTCCTCCACGCGCGTTACGCACCAAGAAAAGACTTGCTAGCCTCAGGGTTTTTTCATTTGTAGTGCCTGTGAACGCGCAATCGACCCCATTGGAATCGTCATCACGTAAAGGCATCCAGGGGAAGACGTAAGAAGTGTCCGTATAGTCATAGCAATAACAGTGCCCTTTTAACTGACTTCAGAACAGTGGCCAACATTTCTCAAATCTGACTCCATGTCAGGGAAATTGCTGTAGAATGGGCTCTGTTCCACTTAGAGACAAAATTTCAACTCCTATAGAAACTATAGACTGTTTTCTATCCAATAATAATAATAATATGCATATTGTACGATCAAGGATTTTGTGGGAAGCCGTTTCAAAAATTACCCAATTAGCATAAATAGTCTCAACAGCGCCCCCATCCTCAACAGGTTAACCTGTTGAGGATGGGGGCGCTGTTACGGACACCATACGGACACTTCTTACGTCTTCCCCTGGATGCCTTTACGTGATGACGATTCCAATGGGGTCGATTGCGCGTTCACAGGCACTACAAATGAAAAAACCCTGTAGCTAGCAAGTCTTTTCTTGGTGCGTAACGCACGTGGAAGACACCGACCCGCTCCTGTTCCAAGCGTTAGTTTAGCCTGTTATATTTCTCCGGTCATCTTTTCACTCGTTATAGGAGTTAAAAACATCATAAGGTAGTTAATTTAAAGCGTTTTATAGCAATTTATATCCGTTTAGTGCGATTTTGGGACATTTATTTTTGAAACGATGTGAATAGCTGGGCACGCTTTTCAGTTCATCCCGAACGCAGTTGGCATTTCCACATGGCAAGAGGACAGCTTTCCACCAAAAGACGATTACTCCCAAGAAAGGATCCTTTGCCCAAGATACTGATGGAAGAACAGCTCATAGTAGGACATTTTTATTATGATAAATCGTGTTTCTGTCGAAACATTTTAGTGGCTTAGGACGCCATGTTTTTTGACGTAGCTTCGCTTGGCGCAAATTGTATTGAAAAGTAAGGATAAATTAAAAAATGTAATTCCGCAATTGTATTAAGAATTAAATTGTCTATCAATCCCTGTCCACCCTATATTTTTTAGTCACGTTTATGAGTATTTATGTATAAGAGTAGATCACTGTCTAAGTGGCGCAAGGACATTTTCTGACCAGCTGAGCTACATTTCACATTGTCTAACCATGATTTTGGTGGCTAAATATAAACGTTTTCGATCAAACTCTATATGGATTGTGTAATATGATGTTACAGGAGTGTCATCTGAAGAATTCTGAGAAGGTTAGTGAAAAAATTAATATATTTTTGGCGATGTTGATGTTATCGCTCACTTTGGCTAGAATCAATGCTGGGCTGCTATGTGCTATGTGCTATGCTAATATAACGATTTATTGTGTTTTCGCTGTAAGACACTTAGAAAATCTGAAATATTGTCTGTATTCACAGGATCTGTGTCTTTCGATTCGTGTATGCTGTGTATTTTTACGAAATGTTTGATGATTAGTAAGTAGGTAAACACGTTGCTCTAAGTAGTTTTTCTATTCCATTTGTGATGGTGGGTGCAATTGTAACCTATGCCATCTACCTGAAATATGCACTTTTTTCTAACAAAACCTATCCCATACCATAAATATGTTATCAGACTGTCATCTGATGAGTTTTTTTGTTGGTTAGGGGCTATAAATATCTTAGTTTAGCCGAATTGGTGATGGCTACTGGTGTTGGTGGACAAATAAAAGATGGTGGATTATGCTAATGTGTTTTTAGGTAATAGATGTACATCTTTACATATTGTGTCTTCCCTGTAAAACATTTTAAAAATCGGACATGTTGACTGGATTCACAAGATCTGTGTCTTTCATTAGCTGTATTGGACTTTAATGTGTGAAAGTTAAATATTTAAAAAAAATATTTTTTTTGAATTTCGCGGCACTGGTTTTTCAGTGGGGGGGGGGGGGGGTGTGCCGCTAGCGGCACGCTGATCCTAGACAGGTTAACCTGTTGGGGATGGGGGCGCTGTTTAGACTATTTATGCTAATGTGGCTAATTTTTTAAACGGCTTCCCACAAAATCCTTGATCGTACAATATGCATATTATTATTATTATTGGATAGAAAACAGTCTATAGTTTCTATAGGAGTTGAAATTTTGTCTCTAAGTGGAACAGAGCCCATTCTACAGCAATTTCCCTGACATGGAGTCAGATTTGAGAAATGTTGGGCACTTTTCTGAAGTCAGTTAAAAGGGCACTGTCGTTGCTATGACTATACGGACACATCTTACGTCTTCCCCTGGATGCCTTTACGTGATGACGATTCCAACGGGCTCGATTGCTCGTTCACAGGCCCTACAAATGAAAAAACCTTTAGCTAGCAAGTCTTTTCTTGCTGCGTAACGCGCGTGGAAGACACCGACCCTCTCCTGTTCCAAGCGTTAGTTTAGCCTGTTATATTTCTCCGGTCATCTTTTCACTCGTTATAGGAGTTACAAACATCACAAAGTAGTTAATTTAAAGCGTTTTATAGCAATTTATATCCGTTTAGTGCGATTTTGGGACATTTATTTTTGCAACGATGTGAAAAGTTGGGCACGCTTTTCAGTTCATCCCGAACGTAGTTGACATTTCCACATGGCAAGAGGACAGCTTTCCACCAAAAGACGATTTCTCCCAAGAAAGGATCCTTTGCCCAAGATACTGATGGAAGAACAGCTCAAGGTAGGACATTTTTATTATGATAAATCGTGTTTCTGTCGAAACATTTTAGTGGCTTAGGACGCCATGTTTTTTGACGTAGCTTCGCTTGGCGCAAACTGTATTGAAAAGTAAGGATAAATTAAAAAATGTAATTCCGCAATTGTATTAAGAATTAAATTGTCTATCAATCCCTGTCCACCCTATATTTTTTAGTCACGTTTATGAGTATTTATGTATAAGAGTAGATCACTGTCTAAGTGGCGCAAGGACAAATTCTGACCAGCCGAGTTACATTTCACATTGTCTAACCATGATTTTGGTGGCTAAATATAAACATTTTCGATCAAACTGTATATGCATGTTGTAATGTGATGTTACAGGAGTGTCATCGGAAGAATTCTGAGAAGGTTAGTGAAAAAATTTATATCTTTTGGCGATGTTGACTTTTATCGCTCACTTTGGCTAGAATCAATGCTGGGCTGCTAATTGCTATGTGCTAAGCTAATATAACGATTTATTGTGTTTTCGCTGTAAGACACTTAGAAAATCTGAAATATTGTCTGTATTCACAGGATCTGTGTCTTTCGATTCGTGTATGCTGTGTATTTTTACGAAATGTTTGATGATTAGTAGTTAGGTAAACACGTTGCTCATTGTAATTATTCTAGTCCATTTGTGATGGTGGGTGCAATTGTAAACTATGCCATATACCTGAAATATGCACTTTTTTCTAACAAAACCTATCCCATACCATAAATATGTTATCAGACTGTCATCTAATGAGTTTTTTTGTTGGTTAGGGGCTATAAATATCTTAGTTTAGCCGAATTGGTGATGGCTACTGGTGTTGGTGGACAAATAAAAGATGGTGGATTATGCTAATGTGTTTTTAGGTAATAGATGTACATCTTTACATATTGTGTCTTCCCTGTAAAACATTTTAAAAATCGGAAATGTTGACTGGATTCATAAGATCTGTGTCTTTCATTAGCTGTATTGGACTTTAATGTGTGAAAGTTAAATATTTTAAAAAAATATTTTTTTTGAATTTCGCGGCACTGGTTTTTCAGTGGGGGGGGGGGGGGTGTGCCGCTAGCGCCACGCTGATCCTAGACAGGTTAACCTGTTTGGGCTGCAAGGGGCAGTATTGAGTAGCCAGATAAAATGTGCCCATTTCAAACGGCCTCGTACTCAATTCTTGCTCGTACAATATGCATATTATTATTACTATTGGATAGAAAACACTCTCTAGTTTCTAAAACCAAATTATTTCTCTGAGTGAAACAGAACTAATTCTGCAGCACATTTCCTGACCAGGAAGTGGAAAGTCTGAAATCGATGCTCTGTTCTTCTTCCTGCCTATAAATGGGCACAAGACTTATTAGTATACATGCACGTCATACACCTTCCTCTGGGTGTCAAGAAGGCTGTGAGAGAAGAAATGAGGTGATTATCTCGATCTGGGATGGGAACACATCTTGGAATGACGTGTCCACCATTTTCGGTACTCTGAAGAGCGCGAGCTGGACAGTCGGATTGTCTTTTGTTTAGCTGCCGTTATAGGCGACTAATATCTCCGGCTTTGATTTTATTTGATACATGTCACCATATCATCGTAAAGTTTGTTTTTTCAATATGGTTTCATCAGATTATTGACATTTTTTCTGGAGTTTTGCCATGTTCCGTTCTCTTCCGTTTGTTGACATGGAGAGTGTCGTGCCACCCGGCTAGCGCTTGCTAAATGAAGAGGGAAAGTGTCCGTTCTGAATCCAAACAACGACTGTTCTGGACAAAGGACACCTTGTCCAACATTCTGATGAAAAATCAGCAAACGTAAGAAACATTTTATGATGTTATTTCATATATCTGTTGTAGTCGATGGCGCCCAAGTGTTTCTGGCTATTGTGCTAAGCTAATATAACGCTACATTTTTTTTCCGCTGTAAAACACTTAATAAATCGGAAATATTGGTTGGAATCACAAGATGCCTGTCTTTCATTTGCTGTACACTATGTATTTTTCAGAAATGTTTTATGATGAGTAAATATGTATTTGACGTTGGTGTCTGTAAGTTTTATGGCTGCTTTCGGTGCAGTTTCTGACTGTAGCTGCAATGTAAACTATGATTTATACCTGAAATATGCAAATTGTTCTAACAAAACATATGCTATACAATAAATATGTTATCAGACTGTCATCTGATGAAGTTGTTTCTTGGTTAGTGGCTATTTATATCTTTATTTGGTCGAATTTGTGATAGCTACTGATGGAGTAAAAAACTGTTGGAGTAAAAAAAGTGGTGTCTTTTGCTAACGTGGTTAGCTAATAGATTTACATATTGTGTCTTCCCTGTAAAACATTTTAAAAATCGGACATGTTGGCTGGATTCACAAGATGTGTACCTTTCATATGCTGTGTTGGACTTGTTAATGTGTGAAAGTTAAATATTTAAAAATATATATATTTTGAATTTCGCGCCCTGCACTTGAGCTGGCTGTTGTCATAAGTGTACCGACGTCGGGCTGCAGCCATAAGAAGTTAAAGTAATGATGGACTGTAGTTTCTCTTTGCTAATTTGAGCTGTTATTGCCATAATATGGACTTGGTCTTTTACCAAATAGGGATATCTTCTGTATACCACCCCTACCTTGTCAGAACACAACTGATTGGCTGAAACACGTTAAGAAAGAAAAAGTTCCACAAATACATTTTTACAAGGCACACCTGTTAATTGAAAAGCATTCCAGGTGACTACCTCATGAAGCTGGTTGAGAGAATGCCAAGAGTGTGCAAAGCTGTCATCAGGGCAAAGGGTGGCTATTTGAGGGAGAAAAAAAACTTTGAATGAGTCCACTACCGTTCAAATGTTTTGGGTCACTTTGAACTGTCCTTGTTTTCCATGAAAACATACATTGAAATGCATTGCAAATGAATAGGAAATATAGTAAAGTTGTTGTCAAGGTCATAAATAACTTTTAATTTAAATAATAATTGTGTCCTTCAAACTTTGCTTTCGTCAAAGGATCCTCCATTGCAGCAATTACAGCCTTGCAGACTTTTGGCATTCGAATTGTCAATTTGAATGAGGTAACCTGAAGAGATTTCTCCCCATGCTTCCTGAAGCACCTCCCACAAGATGGATTGGCTTGATGGGCACTTCTTACGGACCATACGGTTAAGCTGCTCCCACAACAGCTCAATAGGGTGACTGTGCTGGCCACTCCATTATAGACAGAATACCAGCTCACTGCTTCTTCCCTAAATAGTTCTTGCATAGTTTGTAGCTGTGCTTTGGGTCATTGTCCTGTTGTAGGAGGAAATTGGCTCCAAATAACTTCTTAGGGATAGGGGGCAGTATTTTCACGTCCGGATGAAAAGCATGCCCAGAGTAAACGGCCTGCTACAAAGCCATAAAAGCTAGAATATGCATATTATTAGTAGATTTGGATAGAAACCACTCTGAAGTTTCTAAAACTGTTTGAATGATGTCTGTGAGTATAACAGAACTCACCAGGAAGGCAAAAACCCGAGAAAAAAATCCAACCAGGAAGTGGGAAATCTGAGGTTGGTCTATTTTCAACTTAGCTCCTATTGAAGATACAGTGGGATATTGGTTATGTTGCACTTCCTAAGGCTTCCACTAGATGTCAACAGTCATTAGAACCTTGTCTGATGCCTCTACTGTGAAGTGGGGCCGAAGGAGAGAGGAATGAGTAAGGTCTATCATGACTTGAACATGCCCTGACCATGTGTGTTCACGTGAGAGCGAGCTGTTCCATCGCACTTCTGAAGACACAGGAATACTCCGGTTGGAACATTATTGAAGAATTATGTTAAAAAAATCCTAAAGATTGATTCAATACTTCGTTTGTCATGTTTTTAGGGACTGTAATATAACTTTTTTAACTTTTCGTCCGTACTTTCCGCTGGACCTGCCCACGCGTCGTGTTTGGAAAGTTCGATTTTGTTCGATAATGTCCATCATTTATTTCCAAATTCCTCCCTGTTGTTCTATCGTTCTGCCCACGCGTCGAGTTTGGAAAGTGTACTGAACGATAGAACAACAGGGAGGAATTTGGACATAAATGATGGACATTATCGAACAAAACAAACATTTATTGTGGAACTGGGATTCCTGGGAGTGCATTCTGATGAAGATCATCAAAGGTAAGTGAATGTTTATAATGTTACTTCTGACTTCTGTTGACTGCATAATATGGCGTAATGGAGTAATAGCCTTCCTTCTTCAAGATCCCTTTTACCATGTACAAATCTCTCACTTTACCACCACCAAAGCACCCCCAGACCATCACATTGCCTCCACCGTGCTTGACAGATGGCGTCAAGCACTCCTCCAGCATCTTTTCATTTTTTCTGCGTCTCACAAATGTTCTTCTTTGTGATCTGAACACATCAAACTTAGGCTAGTCTGTCTGTAACACTTTTTTCCAATCTTCCTCTGTCCAGTGTCTGTGTACTTTTGCCGATCTTAATCTATTATTTTTATTGGCCAGTCTGAGATATGGCTGTTCTTTGCAACTCTGCCTAGAAGGCCAGTATCCCGGACTCACCTCTTCACTGTTGACGTTGACACTGCTGTTTTGCGGGTACTATTTAATGAAGCTGTCAGTTGAGGACTTGTGAGGTGTCTGTTTCTCAAACTAGACACTCTAATGTACTTGTCTTCTTACTCAGTTGTGCACTGGGGCCTGCCACTCCTATTTATATTCTGGTTAGAGCCAGGTTGCGCTGTTTTTTGAAGGGAGTCGTGCAGAGCGTTGTATGAGATCCTCAGTTTCTTCGCAATTTCTTACCTGGAATAGCCTTCATTTCTCAGAACAAGAATAGACTGACCAGTTTCAGAAGAAAGGTCTTTATTTCTGGCCATTTCGAGCCTGTAATCAATCCCACAAATGCTGATGCTCCAGATGCTGAACTAGTCTAAAGAAGGCCAGGTGTATTCCTTCTTTAAATCAGCACAACAGTTTTCAGCTGTGCTAACATAATTACAAAAGGGTTTTATAATGATCAATTACTCTTTTTAAAATTATAAACTTGGATTATCTAACACAACGTGCCATTAGAAAACAGGAGTGATGGTTGCTGATAATGGGCCTCTGTATGCCTATGTAGATATATATAAAAAAATCAGGGTTACGTTCCTGACCTGTTTTTCCTTTATCTTGTATTTATTTGGTTGGTCAGGGCGTGAGTTGGTGTGGGTTGTCCATGTGTTATTTTTCTATGTCGGGTTGTTTGTGTTCGGCCGGGCATGATTATCAATCAGAGGCAGCTGTAAATCGTTGTCCCTGTTTGAGAATCATACTTAGGCAGCCGGGGTATACGTGTGTGTTTGTGGGTGGTTGTATCTCGTGTCTGTATTCGTGCCACACGGGACTGTTTGTCGGTTCGTTTCTCTTTTGTCATTTTGTTTCGTTAGTTTTCCGTTTATTTTGTTAATAAATAATCATGGACACAAACCACTCCGCATATTGGTCTGATCCTTCTCGCCTCTCCTCCTCGTCTGAGGAGGAGGATTACGACGACCGTTACAATCTGTTTCCAGCTACAATAGTAATTTACAACATTAACAATGTCTACACTGTATTTCTGATCAATTTGCTTTTCTTTCAAAAACAAATAATTTTAAAAGTAACGCCAAACTTTTGAAAGGTAGTGTATGTATAGATATATATATATCTGTCAGTCAATCTATCTGTCTATCAACTGTAAGGTCTCGTACATTTTACACGTGCGTGATATCAATATTTTCATATGTTATATGACAAACATGCTTTTAATGTAGTACTACGCAGTGTTATAAGATAAATTTATCAAGTCTAATGGTATATTCGACTACTAGTGCCCTTGCACCATCATTGTTCCATCAACGTCAACGAGCCATGGGCTTATCTAATGGAAAACCAGTCCTTTCTCATTGGAGCAGACTCCCATGTCAAAAGCAATGGCAACAATTGAAAAGTACCACGGCTCCCTCTGCAGGTATGCAACAGACATGCCACTGACACAGAATTTTGGAGAGGAGAGATGAGAAAGAGACATGGGGAAAATCTCAATTGCATTTCCTTGATTCCTCACTTCCTCTCTCCTTGCCTCCTTCTCAAAACAATGGGTAACCCCCCGTCTGTGCCATATAGTTTAGTTTGTGCACCGCTACTTTGGCAAGACAAAAAAATACATGAAAGACAGTCGTTTAATGTGAGAGGCTCAGCGATGTTAGGATTTTTAAAGTTGTGTAGTGTACTTCACTTGGTCATGATGATTCTCGATACCACGCTGTCTCATGAAAACAATGAGTGTGTTTTCATGCCCACTAATAACTCGATATTAAACTGATTATGGCAGTAGGCAGAGTATGGCATTAGTCATGTAATACTTCTTAAGTACTCCAGATTGTGGTGGTCGGTAAGGAATGGTGAGGAGCTCTCGGTTCCCGACATCATAGTTCCTCTCAGCGGGTGACAGTTTCTTGGAAAAGAAGCCACATGGGTGTAATTTGGGAGGTGTCCCCTACCCGCTGAGAAAGAACCGCTCCTACGTCGACCTCAGATGCATCAACCTCCAGAACAAAAGGAAGGGTAGGATCTGGCTACCTAAGGATGGGTTCAGACGTGAAGAGGCGATTGAAGGTTTCAAATGCTGTAAGGGCGGTGTCGGTCCATTGGAGGTTACGGGATTTTTGACTGGTGAGAGCTGAGAGAGGAGCGGTTGTGCTGCTGAAGTTTCGGATGAACCGGTGGTAGTATTTGGAAAATCCGAGGAAATGTTGTAGTTCCTTTACGGTGGTAGGTTTTGGCCAGTTAAGCATGGCCATGACTTTGCCTACGTCCATTTTGACCCCCTCCTGGTGTCAGCACGAAACCTAGGAAGGTTACCGTAGTAACGTGAAAGGCGCTCTTCTCAGCCTTGACATATAGATGGTGGTCCTGTAGCCGTTGGAGTACCTGTTGCATATGCTGTACGTGTTCTGCAAGGGAGTGAGAGTAGGTCAAGATATCGTCAATGTACACAATGTGGAACTGGTGGATCATGTCCTGGAAAACCCCATTCATGAAGGACTGGAAGACTGCAGGAGCATTAGTGAGACTGTAGGACATAACCAGGTGTTTGTAGTGACGCCTAGTGGTGAACGCCGTCTTCCACTCATCCCCACTTTGGATACAGACCAGGTTGTAAGCACTACGTAGGTCCAGTTTGGAGTAGATGGTAGCCTATCCAACTTGTTCTAGTGCGGCTGGAATCAGAGGAAGAGGGAAGAGATTCTTGATGGTAAGGTAATTGAGGGGTCGGTAATCTATGCAGGGACGGAGACCACCATCCTTTTTTTTCACAAAGAATAAACTGGATGCAGCCGGAGACGTGGATGGACGGATGAATCCCATGTTCGAGGGCCTCTTCTATATAGGTGTCCATATCCTCATTCTCTGGGATGAACAAGGAGGGGTTGTGGTGGACCCCTTCGTGGGGGGGCGAATCAGACAGCTATTGAGTAGGTGGTTACTTTCTCCACAATAGAGGCACAGATTTCAACGTAACCTCCGATGTCTCTCGGCAGGCGTGAGAGGGGCACGGCCGAATTGCATAGGTTTGGGACTATTAGACCGTAGTGGACAAGAGAAGGGCATGGAAGACTCGCAGGCCATGGGTGACTGTATAGGTCTGCGGTCCACCAGTAGGTTGCCTATGGACATCCGGATGTATTGATTTAGGTCTGTTAAATCTCCTCTGCAGGCCAGTTCAGTCTGTAACTCCCGATTAAGACCCCTCCGGTAGACTGTAAGGAGAGCTGGTTCATTCCATCCACTGCCGGCAGCCATGGTGTGGAACTCAAGGGCATACTCAGTGGTGGAGCGACGGCCCTGTCGCAGCTCATTTAATAACAGGTCCCCGGTGTGACGACCTGAAACTGAATGGTCGAACACCTCCTTGAAGAGGGTGTGGAAACGTGATTCAGAGGACAGATCAGAACTTTGAGAGGCCCTACAGGGCTGTGACCCAATCCAGAGCTTTGCCTGTGAGTAGGGAGATGACGAAGTCAACCCTGTCTTTGTCAGAGGTGAAGTCAGCAGCGTGATGGTCTATGTACAGGTTACATTGCATGAGAAATCCTTGACATTTCCCTGGGGAGCCGTCATATTTATTAGGCATGGATATGGGGGAGATGTACAAGAGGAGGCTGTGACACCTGATATTGGTGAGGCAGGAGTGGACTGGTGAAGGAGGTCGCAGAGTTCATCGATTTGTTCCTCCAGTCGGGCTAGACGTAGCTGCAGCTCTGCTGAATCCATCTGTCGTTTTTTGGTGAGGTATTCTGTAATGAACACAATGGGAGACAGAGAGCTGGTTTCAAGCGCAGGCTGCAGCAGGTGTTAATTTGTAAAGGACCACAGGAGGAGGCAGGTAGCTGGGTCCAAGGTCAAACACAGGGCATCCAAAAAGGCAACAGTACAGGCAGGGAAAAGGCTAGTAACGTTGTGTGGGAGATCAAGCAATAGTACAGGCAGGGAATAGACAAAAGACGTCATTAGTGAGGCAGGCAAAAACTATCATACACGGGAGGATTAAATTACGCAAAATAACAGAGCTCCTAAAGGAAGCATGTAACAAAACAAACAATACCTTACAATGATAGGGTGCAAAGAACTGAACTAATAGTGTGTGATAATGACATACAGGTGTGTGATCAGGTGATCAGAATTCAGGTGATTGGGATCTGGAGCTTGAGCTGTGTTCAGGGGATCAATGTGTTTGAGAGTGTGAGCTGGAAAGTGGGTTGGAAAGTGAGCTGCGTTCAGGGGATCTATGTGTTTGAGAGTGTGAGTTGGAAGCCCTCAGATTGCATCTCTGACCAGCTCACATTAAATGAGCTTTGGTGACGGCCATGCGGCTGGAGTAGGTAAGGACATCGGGATTTTGTCTTCGATTTCAAAAATGCATGCCTGGCTTAACCCTGGTTTTGGTCTCAACCCTTCAATGTTTGCAGAATTGTATGGTGGAGGCAATGTGACTCCTCCACTACACTGGTTATGCCTATCCAACCCTTCAGATCTGCATACATTGAAGGGTTAGGGCTAAGTTGTAAAAAAAAGTAAGCTCCTTATACTTTCAATGCATTTTTCCACAAAAGGTGGGGAAACTGTAGAGCAACAAAAGTGGGTAAACTGTGTTTACTTGCATTTACCCTCTACTACTGGACTGAGTACAGTGTTTTTGCTACATTCCTGCTGTTAGGAAAATGAACGCTCACTACAATAACATACAAATAATTTAAAAGTAAAATTCATCGCGAATGTTAAATACTGGACTATGTAACTTCCTTTGAAGAGATGTTGATTGGGTCTAAATACGTGTTTGGCTTTAGGTAGTCTGAATTCCTACACGCCAACCCTTTTTTTCTCAGCTACAGAAACATCTGAATTCACCTATCATTAAAATTGTTTTATTTATTTAACCTTTATTTAACGAGACAAGTCAGCTAAGACCAAATTCTTTTTTACAATGACGGCCTACCCGCCATTGCGCTGTTAGATACAGTGCCTTCAGAAAGTATTCACATTTATTTTTCCACAATTTGTTGTGTTACAGCCTACATTTAAAATGGATTCAATTAAGATTTTGTGTCACTGATCTACACACCTGTCACAACGCTAAACAGCTGCCTCTGATTGGGAACCATACCAGGCCAACATAGAAATAAAACAACCTAGATTACCCAACCTAGTCACACCCTGACCTAACCAAAATAGAGACTAAAATGGCTCTCTATGGTCAGGGAGTGACAGTACCCCCCCCCCCCCCCCCCCCCCTCCAAAGGTGCGGACTCTGGCCGCAAAACCTGACTCTATAGGGGAGGGTCCGGGAGGGCATCTAGCGTCGGTAGCGGCTCCGGTGTGGGGCGAAGTGCCCACTCCACTCGCGGATCCGCCAGCATCGGTGGCGGCTCTGGTGCGGGACGAGGAACCCGCTCATCCCGCGGATCCAGCATCGGTGGCGGCTCTGGTGCGGGACTTTGCCCCTGCCCAGACCACGGGTCCGGCCATGGAGCCGGGTAGAACACCGTCGCAGAGGAAGGCTCCTGCCTTGGAGCTGGACTGGACGCCGTGCCTGGACTGGGCACCGGCACAGAGGAAGGCTCCTGCCCTGGAGCGGGACTGGACACCGTGCCTGGACTGGACACCGGTGCAGAGGAAGGCTAAGCATGCTAATTCCAAAAATCTAGCCAAACAAATTACATAGAAATTCTGTCATGATGATGGTAGCTAGGAAGTTGTCAGCTAACGTTTGCTAGCTAGTCAAGCTAACTAGTCAGAAAACATGATCTACTTAGCTAGTTAATTATATCATGCCAAATATTATATTGTGCTAAATTGTCTAGCAGAATTTCTATTTTCAAAAACATGTTTTAGGTTTTACCTAATGCTATGTTACCTAGCTTTTGGGGGGGTGGTATCATTTGATTTGAAAAACATGCCTACCACTTTGAAGATTTATTGTGAAAAACTTTATTGCGAAACAAACAAAAAATGAGCCAAAAAAACTGAAAACTTGAGCATGCATAACTATTCACCCCCAAAAATCAATATTTTGTAGAGCCACCTTTTGTAGCAATTACAGCTGCAAGTCTCTTGGGGTATGTCTCTATAAGCTTGGCACATCTAGCCACTGGGATTTTTGCCCATTCTTCAAGGAAAAACTGCTCCAGCTCCTTCAAGTTGGATGGGTTCCGCTGGTTTTCAACAATCTTTAAGCCATACCACAGATTCTCAATTGGATTGAGGTCTGGGCTTTGACTAGGCCATTCCAAGACATTTAAATGGTTCCCCTTAAATCACCCGAGTGTTGCTTTAGCAGTATGCTTAGGGTCATTGTCCTGCTTGAAGGTATTTACCTCCGTCCCAGTCTCAAATTTCTGGAATACTGAAACAGGTTTCCCTCAGGAATTTCCCTGTATTTAGCGCCATTCATCATTCCTTCAATTCTGACCAGTTTCCCAGTCCCTGCCGATGAAACACATCCTCACAGCATGATGCTGCCACCACCATGCTTCACTGTGGGGATGGTATTCTCGGGGTGATCAGAGGTGTTGGGTTTGCGCCAGACATGGCATTTTCCTTGATGGCCAAAAATCTCAATTTTAGTTTCATCTGACTAGAGTACCTTCTTCCATATGTTTGGGGTGTCTCCCACATGCCTTTTGGCGAACAACAAATGTGTTTGATATTTTTTTCTATAAGCAATGGCTTTTTTCTGGCCACTCTTCCGTAAAGCCCAGCTCTGTGGAGTGTACGGCTTAAAGTGGCCCTATGGACAGATACTCCAATCTCCGCTGTGGAGCTTTGCAGCTCCTCCAGGGTTAACTTTGGTATCTTTGTTGCCTCTATGATTAATTCCCTCCTTGCCTGGTCTGTGAGTTTTGGTGAGCTGCCCTCTCTTGGCAGGTTTGTTGTGATGCCATATTCTTTCCATTTTGTACAATGGATTTAATGGTGCTCTGTGTGAAGTTCCAACTTTCAGATATTTTTTTTTAACCCAACCCTGATCTGTACTTCTCCACAACTTTGTCCCTGACCTGTTTGAAGAGCGTCTTGGTCTTCATGGTGTCGCTTGCTTGGTGGTGCCACTTGCTTAGTGGTGTTGGAGACTCTGGGGCCTTTCAGAGCAGGTGTATATATACTGAGATCATGTGCCTTTATTTAACTAATTATGTGACTTCTGAAGGCAATTGGTTGCACCAGATCCTATTTAGGGGCTTCATAGCAAAGGGGGGTGAATACATATGCACGCACAACTTTTGTTTATTTTTTTAATATATATTTTTTTTAAGTAATTTTTTTCATTTCACTTCCCCAATTTGGTGTAAATCCATTACATGAAATACAAATAAAAATCTATTTAAATTACAGGTTGTAATGCAACAAAATAGGAAAAATAGGAAAAAGGAGGATGAATACTTTTGCAAGGCAACGTAGCTACCTACTTAGCTAGCTGAACAGCACGTTCCAGGTAGTCTTTATTTCAAGCACATTTAACAGATGAGCAGATGTCACAAAGTCGGGAAATTTCTCTGAAACCAGCGAACCACACCAATAATATGGCTTGAGTTCTTCAGATGAGGTGTAACGATTTTCGTCTTCGGATGAAGAGTAGTCGGACCAAAGCGCAGCGTGGTAAGTGTTCATGTTAATTTATTTAAAAAAACAACACTGAACAAAACAAAGAGAGTGAAACGAAAACGAAACAGTCCTGTAAGGTGCAGCAACACAAAACAGAAAACTACCCACAAAACGAATATGGAAAATGGCAACCTAAATAGGCTCCCCAATCAGAGACAACGAGAAACAGCTGTCTCTAATTGGGAACCAATTCAGGCCACCATAAACCTAAAATCCCCTAGACCATACCAAATCCCCATAGATAGAAAAAACCCTTAGACAAGACAAAAACACCTAGACAAATACAAAAACTAAACAAGCCACCCTCACACCCTGACCTAACCAAAAAATAAAGAAAAGAAATATAACTAATGTCAGGGCGTGGAATAAATAAGTGTACCAATGCATCATCAAGGTTTCAAATGTTTGGCAAGACACATTATGGGAGTTGACCATTGGTCTGAAAACCAACCATTTCTGTTCCTGGGACAGAGCAACAATGCACCACACCCAAAAGTGAGAGAACAATTGTTTAACTGTGCAACCATTGAAAATATGGTTGCATGATGAAATATAAGGGTTCGATATTATACGCATTTGTAAGTGCATTTATAAATGGTTAATAGCTGGAGGGGAACAGTGGCTTACTATTTAGCAAGGACTGACTGGCTATCGACTTAATATTTTGACCAATTTGTTATAAACCATTTATTAATGGTTTAGAATGCATTTACAAATGATTAAATAACCATTAACCCTTTGACGCGTAGGATCACATATTTGTGATCATAGTTGAGTGGTCCCTGCATTGTACCATTGCAAATATGTGATTGGAACAGGAGCAACAGAACGTATTATGTAAGAAATCGAGTCTAAACACCATTGTTGTCTGAAAAGCATCGAAACAATGTTTTGTACTAATGGGAAATAAAAGGTCTTCACAACTTTATTCCTCAATTTCACCTTTTATTGTAAAAGACACACATAAAGAAAGTCAAAGATGGCTGTGCCCATTGCCTGATAAATATGAACTTAGTTTGCTCACTTTTCAGCACATTACAAATCTTCAATGTACTTGTTACAGTGTATACAAGAACCGACCAAACGACTTGAGAAGCAGTTTACCATTTTTGACAAATCACAATGTTTTCACCTCATAGATCTTCACAACAAATACAATCCTACTGCCTAGCCTAACTGTAGCGCAAAAGCTAAACAGGGATGAAACCATTTGTGGCGCTTGTGGGGGAGGTTCATTTAAATCCATGGGGGGTAGAAACGGGGGAATGTATCGTGGGTGGATATGATGCAGGAAATATTACTATGATGGGGGATTTATCAATAAATGGGGGAGAATAACACAGAAGTTTATACGCTAAATAAAAATGAAACTCCTCGAAAGGGGAGTCTGAGCTGGCAACCCTGAGTTACCATACTTAAAAGCTGATGCCCCGTTCAAAACAACTGGGAATCGGGAACACAGAAATCTCCGACCAACGACTTCAGTGCATTCAAGACAACTGGGAACCCTGGAGAAAAAACAAGCTCATTCTGCGAAAAAAAATTGAGCGGTCATCAAACTCGGAATTCCATCTCTGGAACTCAGGCCTCTTTCTAGAGCTCCGACTTTCCAAACTGAAGATCACTGGTTTCATGATTTTACCTTGTATTTTTCGGCGGTCCCAGTTGTCGTGAAAGCACCATAAGTGAGATGACCTGTTTTTTTTAACATCTTTTGACTGACGTTAACTGGTCTAACAGGTCTTACTCAGTTAACAATCGTTTTCAGGGTCTCGCAAGCTCTTTAAATAGGAAGTCAAAATTACACGGCTCATGTGAAAGCATCGTCTAAGAGCAGTATACTTGAAATTGTATTATTTGGACACTGATGGATTACAAGAGGCACCCAGTCTTTCAGCATTAGATAATTGCAAGAGCATAAGGGTAGCTCTGCATAAACGTAACAAACAGGCAATCCAGCAGATTGTACCTACAGTACACACGCAATCCACTCAGTTCCACTTTGCATGTTACAGTGGATAACCAGACCACCTCTGTGTCATCTTCCTTTGAGCATCGCTACCATAAAATAGCTGGGAGGGGGGGGTCATTTGACCTGTGCACATAAGTGGGAAAGAGCTACAAGAGGGGGGCTTTTAAATATATGGGGGTGTGAAGATATGATTTCCCAATATTTTATTCAGATGCTCTTTTCGATGATGCTGTCCACAGCCACCAACAACAGGGTAGCCTTGCCAAACCTTTAGTGTGGAATACAGAGAGGTAACAGTACGAGGCTTCAAAGAAGAATATAATGAATTATCAGATTTAGGTATGACCCAGATGCAGACAGTGTCGAAGAAACAAAAGTTTATTTCTAGAACGGGCAGGCAAATGTCAGGTCAAAGGCAGAAAGAGGTCAGTAATCCAGAGAGGGTGCAAAGGTCCAGAACGGCAGGCAGTCTCAGAGTCAGGTAAGGCAGAACGGTGAAAACCGGGAAGGACTAGAAAACAGGGGCAATAACAGACAGGAGCAAGGGAACAAACGCAAGTAGGTTTCACAAACAAAATGAACTGGCAACAGACAAACAGAGAACACATGTATAAATACACAGAGGATGATGGGGAAGATGGGTGACACCTGGAGGGGGTGGAGACGAGCACAAAGACAGGTGAAATAGATCATGGTGTGACAGTACCCCCCCCCCCCCCCCCCTCTAGGGGTACCACCTGGCATCCTACGTGGGCTTATACCTGGTTGACTGGGGTGCTGCAGTTGGAAATCCACAATGAGGCCTGGGTCCAGGATGTCCCTACCGGGGACCCAGCACCTCTCCTCCGGGCCATAACCCACCCAGTCAACCAGGTACTGGAACCCCCTGCCCCGAGGTTGAACTGTGTATGCAGGTTGACCGTTGATGAGACCGGGGAGAGGGGTGGGCCTGGAAACAGGAGACAAATGGCTGTGAGACATGGGTTTAACTCTGGACACATGAAAGGTGTGATGTATATGGAGGGTACGGGGCAACAGAAGACAAACAGCAGAGGGGCTAATGACTTTGGAGATGGGGAAAGGGCTAATAAACCGGGGGGAGAGTTTGCGGGATTCCACTCGGAGGGGTAGATCCCAGGTGGACAGCCATACCTTCTGCTCAAGACAATACCGGGGAGCCGGGGTCTGGTGGCGATCCGCTTGTCGTCGATACCTGGAGTTGGTCTTGAGGAGGGTCGACCGGGTTGTCCTCCAAGTACGACGACAGCGGCGGACAAACATCTGGACTGAAGGTATGCCGACCTCTTCTTCTTGCTCAGAGAAGAGCGGGGGCTGATACCCCAGGGAACACTCAAAGGGTGATAGGCCCGTGGCAGAGCAGTGAAGGGTTTTGCGGGCGTATTCGACCCACACAAGCTGCTGGCTCCAGGTGGTGGGGTTGGCAGAGACCAGGCAGCGCAGAGTAGTTTCTAAGTCCTGGTTGGCTCGCTCCGACTGGCCATTTTTGTGAGGATTGACGCTGGAGATGAGAAGCAGGTACATGGAGTGAACATTTAATAAACAACGGACATGAAACAGAACAGGAACAGCGTCTGGACAGGGGAAAAATAACAACAAATTCTAACACCGTGAAAAAACTGAGGATCAGACAAAAATAGAGGGGGTGATCAACAATGTAAGGGAGTCCAGGTGAGTCCAAAATTGCATAGCTGCGCGTAATGATGGTGACTGGTGTGGGTAATGAAGGGCAGCCTGGTGCCCTCGAACACCAGAGGGAGAGCGGTAGTAGGCGTGACAGTACCCCCCCCTCTAGGGACGCCAACTGGTGTACCACCTGGGTGAGCCTGACGGGCCGGCCGAGGCATGGGCGTCAGACAAGCTGGCTGAGGTGTAGAAGCCCGACGAGCTGGCAGAGGTGTAGGACCGGCTGAGACATGGGAGTCCACAGTCCATCATTACTTTAAGACATGAGGGTCAGTCAATTTGGAAAATGTCAAGATCTTTGAACGTTTTTTCAAGTGCAGTCGCAAAAACCATCAAGCGCTATGATGAAACTAGCTCTGATGAGGACCACAACAGGAAAGGAAGACCCAGAGTTACCTCTGCTGCAGGATAAGTGCATTAGTTACCAGCCTTCAAGTAACAGACACATCTCAACATCAACTGTTCACTGGAGACTGCGTTAATCAGACCTTCATAGCCTTCGAATTGTGACAAAGAAACCAAAAACAACCATTAATAAGAAGACTTGCTTGGGCCAAGAAACACAAGCAATGGACATCCGACCGGTGGAACAATGAGATTTTTGGTTCCAACTGATGTGTCTTTGTGAGACGCAGAGTAGGTGAACTGATGATCTCTGCATGTGTGGTTCCCACTGTGAAGCAAGGAAGAGGAGGTGTGGTGGTTGTGGGGGTACTTTGCTGGTGACACTGTCTGTGTTTTATTTTACAATTCAAGGCACACTTAAGAACCATGGCTACCACAGCATTCTGCAGCGATACGCCATCCCATCTGGTTTGCATTAATACAGGCTGTCATTTGTTTTTCAACAGGACAATTACCCAACACACCTCCAGGCTGTGTAAGGGCTATTTGACAAAGAAGGAGAGTGATGGAGTGCAGCATCAGATGACCTGGCCTCTGTTGGAAAAGCATTCCATGTGAAGCTGGTTGAGAGAATGCCAAGTGTGCAAAGCTGTCATCAGGGCAAAGGGTGACTACTTTAAAGAATGTAAAATTATATCATGGTGTTGATGTCTTCACTATTTTTTTACAATGTAGAAAATAGTAAAAATGAAGAAAAACCCCAACAGTATATATACACTACCGGTCAACAGTTTTATATATACCGGTAGTGTATCTACAGTTGAAGTCGGAAGTTTACATACAACTTGGCCAAATACATTTAACTCAGTTTCACAATTCCAGACATGTAATCCTAGTAAACATTCATTGTCTTAGGTCAGTTAGGATCACCACTTTTTTTTAAGACTGAAATGTCAGAATAATAGTACAGAGAATTATTTATTTCAGCTTTTATTTCTTTCATCACATTACCAGTGGTTCAGAAGTTTACATACACTCAATTAGTATTTGGTAGCATTGCCTTTAAATTGTTTAACTTGGGTCAAACGTTTCGGTTAGCCTTCCACAAGCTTCCCTCAATAAGTTGGGTGAATTTTGGCCCATTCCTCCTGACAGAGCTGGTGTATCTGAGTCAGGTTTGTAGGCATCCTTGCTCGCACACTCTTTTTCAGTTCTACCCATAAATTTTCTATAGGATTGAGGTCAAGGCTTTGTGATGGCCGACTCCAATACCTTGACTTTGTTGTCCTTAAGCCATTTTGACACAACTTTGGAAGTATACTTGGCGTCATTGTCCATTTGGAAGACCCATTTGCGACCAAGCAATAACTTCCTGACTGATGTCTTGAGATGTTGCTTCAGTGTATGCACATCATTTTCCTACCTCATTATGCCATCTATTTTGTGAAGTGCACCAGTCACTCCTGCAGCAAAGCACTCCTACAACATGATGCTGCCACCCCGTTCTTCATGGTTGGGATGGTGTTCTTCGGCTTGCAAGCATCCCCTTTTTCCTCCAAATATAACGATGTCATTACTGCCAAACAGTTCTATTTTTTGTTTCATTAGACCAGAGGAGATTTCTCCAAAAAGTAAGATTTTTTTTCCCATGTGCAGTTGCAATCCGTAGTCTGGTTTATTTTATGGCAGTGTTGGAGCAGTGGCTTCTTCCTTGCTGAGCGACCTTTTAGGTTATGTTGATATATGACTTGTTTTACTGTGGATATAGATACTTTTGTACCCATATCCTCCAGCATCTTCACAAGGTCTGTTGCTGTTGTTTTGGGATTGATTTGCACTTTTCGCACCAAAGTACGTTGATCTCCACGAGACAGTACGCTTCTCCTTCCTAAGCGGTGTGCCGGCTACGTGGTTCCATGGTGTTTATACTTGCGTAATATTGTTTGTACAGATGAACGTGGTACCTTCATGCGTTTAGAAATTGCTCACAAGGATGAACCAGACTTGTGGAGGTCTACAATAGTTTCAGGTTTCTTTTGATTTCCCCATGATGTCAAGCCCAGAGGCACTGAGTTTGAAGGTAGGCCTTGAAATATATCCACATGTACACCTCCAATTGACTCAAATTATGTCAATTAGCCAAACAGAAGCTTCTAAAGCCATGACATCATTGTCTGGAATTTTCCAAGCTGTTTAAAGGCACAGTCAACTCAGTGTGTGTAAACTTCTGACTGACTGGAATTGTGATACAGTGACCTCAATGACCTCAATAATTGCTTTCCTTCCCTTTTTACATGTAGGCAAAAATAGCTGATCTCCAGGTATGCGTTGTTTAGATCTGTACAGTAGAATTGGGTCGCGACTTCAACCGCTTTTATTTAGGAATGAGGCAGTTGGGCCTAAATTGGCTTCATTGTTTCATCATACAAATGTTTGATTCATTCAGCTCCCATAAAATGAAGGTGGATCATTAAACATTACAATAAACAAGCCTTTTATTGACATCGGGTAATGACACATCATTCAAGACACAGCTGTGACAAACAATGACAATGAACTCAATCTAATAAATTTGATATACAGATCAGGGTAATTTTTTACTGGACACTCATTTGCACGAGTTTATATGATTGAGAAGAGGAGGCCTCTGCAACAGATGGATTTTTACTCCCAAGAATGACTTTGGCAACCCAGCAACATGTGCTGCCTGCTTTGCGTATCTGTGGGTACAGGCATGTCAGTACATGAGTATGATCTCAGTGTTTATGCTGCAGAATACATATGTTTCTCACAAAACTATATCTTTAAAATATTTTTTGTTGTGATCAAATGCACCGCCTTCGCATTGTCTTAATATTGTCTCAGCCATAAGAATGCATTGTTGTGGGTTTGGTCCAACCCAGAAAACAATGTTTTATATAGTACTGAGCTCTTTGAATGTTAGTAAAGATGTTCTGAGACATCTAAAAGTTCCCGAAGAGCATGACAGAGGTTCCAAGGCATTGCTATATATTGGCTCCTCATAGCATCCCCATATGTTATGGGGATGCTATGAGGAGAATGTTGCCATAATGAAAAATTGGCAAGTTTGCTGGATATTCTATAGACATGTTCCCAATCAACCCAGTTCCCAAATCAACTCCTACTCATTTGATGATTTTCACCCCCTACAGGCTCTGACATTTCAAAATGGTGGTGTTAAGATGTGGCTGTTGTGTCACACGGTGTATAACATCCACATCTAACCTTCCTTTGAAAATTAGCTGCTGGAGAAGAAGGAAACTTCTCAAAGATTTCACCGTCATACCAAGGGTGAATAAAAAAGCTACAGTGTGCAATGGCTGAGGTGAATGAACTTTATTTTTTTATTTAGGGGGTTGATCATCTTGAATATTGCAGCTTCTCTATCAATGTTTTATTTTACCTTTATTTAACTAGCCAATTCAGTTAAGAACAAAATCTTATTTACAATGATGGCCTACCTCAGAGAACTCTGGGCCAATTGTGCACCGCCCTATTGGACTCCTAATCATGGCCAGATGTGATACAGCCTGGATTTGAACCAGGGACTGTTGCGATGCCTCTTGCAGTGAGATGCAGTACCTTAGACTGCTGCGCCACTCAGAAGCCGTATGGGTGAATCATTTCCAATCCCTCATGTATAAAAATAATATATATAAAGTACCAGTCAAAAGTTTGGACACACCTACTCATTCCATGGTTTTTCTTTGTTTTTACTATGTTCTACATTGTAGAATAATAGTTAAGACATCACAACTATGAAATAACAAATATGGATTCATGTAGTAACCAGAAAAGTCTTCAATAAATCTGAATATTTGTCTCTCAATCAGCTTCATGAGGTAGTCACCTGGAATGCTTTTCAATTAACAGGTGTGCCTTGTAAAAAGTTATTCGGTGGAATTTGTTTTCTTCTTAATGAGCTTGAGCCAATCAGTTGTGTTGTGACAAGGTAGGGGTGGTATACAGAAGATAGCCCTATTCTGTAAAAGACCAAGTCAATATTATGGCAAGAACAGCTCAAATAAGCAAAGAGAAACAGTCCATCATTACTTTAAGATATGAAGGTCAGTCAATCCGGAAAATGTCAAGAACTTTGAACGTTTCCTTAAGTGCCGTCGCAAAAACCATCAAGCGCTATGATGAAACTGGCTCTCATGGGGACTGCCACAAGAAAGGAATAAATAAATCTAATTTGCAGTTGCACATTTGAAAGTGAGTTAACATGTGAAAAAAATGGCACATATGCAACTGCAAATTAGATTTTGATATCATGGATATGTCCTTGCAGCCATAGTGTAGTCTATGGTTTTGAGAGTGGTTGCATTTCTTCAGCCCCATCCGTTAACTTTTTGCCGAAACTGTGGCAGGACAGAAGCTTTCCAGGAATAGTTTTGGAGAGCCCTGGTCTAGGAGGCATGGACCCTTTTGGGGAAGCGTTTTTTTTCTTCATATGAGCTACTATGATGCTTCGGCACATATACCTGCTGTTGCAGCCAGCACTGATATCATAATCCCTCATTAGGCAGGAATCCACCATGACAGGTGGCTCGTTAGTGAATACACTGTCAGATGACCAGAGGTACCGCAAAGCACTGGAGCCCTTGAAAATTGTTTACCACTCTTTATTATTACAGCAGACAGGATGAGCGAAGAAAGTGTACATCCTAATGACGTACCTCCTCGCTCGTGCTTATTCAAGTCTACTGTTGCCATGGACACCTAACTGGGGAGCTGAAGGGTCAGCGAGTGGAGATTTGTCTTGTAGACTGGTGTTCCTCTTCTTTTTGTATTAGGAGATTCAAATTAATTTAGGCACAAAGTAGATGGGTTGTTTGTTAGGGCACACTGTGCTTAAACATTAGGGACTTGTGTAATTGATTGGGATAAATTGATAACGATCAACCAAACGAATGTTAATAGCGATGTACTGCATGTTTCAGAGGAATAAAAGAGAAAAGCATAATTTGTTCAGTCAAGAAAATATGATGAAATCTCCTGATTGATAGTGTTGACCAAAGAACTCATCATAAACTTTGCATAAAAATACTTGTTGTATGGCAAATGAAAGACACACTGGTTCTTAATGCAACCGCCGTGTTAGATTTTTTAAAATAACTTTCCCATAACTAACAGCTTGCGTTATTGCAAGACAGCGCCCGCCAAAACGCCAGAGAATAGAAATAACATTTCACAGAAATACGAAATAACATCATAAATTGTTCTTACTTTTGTTGAGCTTCCATCAATCTTGTACAAGGAGTCCTAGGTCGAGGATAAATCGTTGTTTGGTTTTAGAATGTCCTTTTCTCCTGTCGAATTCGTGCCACAATGCTAGCCAATGTTGATGACGTTCCCAGTTTCTCGACGCAAAGAACGGAACTCCCCAAAAGTCCCAATAAACGTTGAATAAACTGATGAAACTCCATTGAAAATGCAGTTTCATCAGTTTATTCAATTACTTTATAATGTTTTTCTAATATGGATCAAATAAAAACAGAGTCAGAGATATTAGCAGTGTATACCGAACGCTTTTCAGAAGCCAATGTCGAGCTCCGCCTCGCGCCTTTGTAGACAAAGGAAATTCCTGACCTCCCACTCAAGGCTCTTGTTCGACCTCAGATCAAGCTAGACACCCCATTCCACCTTCCACTGCCTGTTGACATCTATTGGAAGGCGTATGAAATGCATGCATATCGATACATATTAGGCAATTGAATAGGCAGGCCCTGGAACAGAGCATCGTTTTCAGATTTTTCACTTCCTGTATGAAAGTTTGCTGCAAAATGAGTTCTGTTTGACTCACAGATATAATTCAAACAGTTTTAGAAACTTGAGTGTTTTCTATCCAAGTAATAATAATATGCATATTGTACGAGCAAGAATAGAGTACGAGGCCGTTTAAATTGGGCACAATTTTTCCCCAAAGTGAAAATAGCGCCCTCTATCCTCAACAGGTTAAATCTTGCATTCAAATACCCCTCCTTGTTGCACACAACACGCTTCTTATTCCCCTGTCACAAGGGATTCATGGCTGATTTATCCAGTAATTACCAGTTGTAGGTCTGTTCAAGTGGATTTTCTTTCCAGAATGGCAAATTCCCACTTGGTTACGAATGCACCAGAACACCACTAACTAAACTTTGAAATATTGTGGAGCGTTGTACAGCTGATAGTTTTTGTTTAAATCTACATTTAAAAAATATTAAAAAACATCCTAGTGCCCGATCTCTTTAATTAAACTTACCATTGTACTTACCATAGTTGTCACGGTTTTCTAAAGTAGAACCCAGAAGCAGACCAGGACAAGGAGATTAGGACGAAGGTGAGTATTTATTTACAAGTTTAAACGTAGAGGTAGAAAGATCCAGCTGGCGGAGCGGGCAGCGGAGGTAATTTGATGGGAGTGAATAGGCAGATCCAAGGGAGTAACAGAAGCCACCGATGACCAGGCAGGGATGGGGTGAGTGTTCCGGGTGAATGACTGTAGACAGAACAAACGGAGGTAAGTTCACGGCAAGCAAGATGTACAAAACAACAAAATAAACTCTATCAAACTGGAGGCTGATACGCTGGCACAACATACTGTTCATGGCTAACAATCCAGCAGGGAATGGATGTCAGGTCAGAGCTTATGAAGTGGAGAGGTGATGATCAGGACCAGGTGTGCAGATAGCTGATGGGATACAGGTGCGGGTAATCAGAGATCTCCCAACTAGCTACGTCGCCCGGCAACCAGACAGGGTGCGTTCCAGGACACCGGAAAAACACTCCAGGACAGAACACAGGCAAAAAACTCAGGAAGCGGGATTCGTGACAATAGTACTTACCATAGTACTTTTTTTGAACCTTTTGAGATGGGAAAACATATTTTTTATTAAGTTGAACATGTACTTTTTATGACAGAATGTAAAACAATTTGTGAAATCAAAAGTTATTGTTCTCATCACAATTTACCATCCCAATTTAAATTATATCACTGCCAAAGTTTTGGCTTGGTGGCCAAAGACATGAACTCCATTGATCAATATGTAAAAAGTAATTTAAAAAGCCGAATTAGGAACCACTTTGGCCACCCATAACCATGCATTTCTGGAATATTGTCAGCCATTACATGCATTTGAGCAAAGATTTTCTACATGTAGAATAATAGTATAGACATTAAAATTATGAAATAACACATATGGAATCATGTACTAACTGAAAAAGTGTTAAACAAATCTAAATATATTTTAGATTCTTCAAAGTAGCCACCCTTTTCCTTGATGACAGCTAGCTTTCCACACTCTTGGCATTCTCTCAACCAGCTTCAAGAAGTCACCTGGAATGCATTTCAATTAACAGGTGTGCTTTGTTAAAAGGTTATTTTCTTCTTAATATGCTTTAGCCAATCAGTTCTGTTGTGACAAGATAGGGGTGGTATACAGAAGATAGCCCTATTTGGTACAAGACCAAGTCCATATTATGGAAAGGACAGCTCAAATATGCAAAGAAAAATGACAGTCCATCATTACTTTAACTTAGGCTAATGCGATTAGCATGAGGTTGTAAGTAGCAATAATATTTCCCAGGACATAGACATATCTGATATTGGCAGAAAGCTTAAATTCTTGTTAATTTAACTGCATTGTCCAATTTACAGTAGCTATTACAGTGAAATAATACCATGTTGTTGTTTGAGGAGAGTGCACAGTTTTGAACATGAAAATGATTAATAAACAAATTAGGCTCATTTGGGCAGTTTTGATACAAAGATTTGAACAGAAATGCAATGGTTCATTGGATCAGTCTAAAACTTTGCACATACAATGTAAATTAAATAATACATGATGGCCTTTCTCTTGTATTTCAAAGATGAAGGTACAAAAAAAATACAAAATATATATATTTTTTTCTTTGTATCATCTTTTACCAGATCTATTGTGTTATATTCTCCTACATTCCTTTCACATTTCCACAAACTTCAAAGTGTTTCCTTTCAAATGATATCAAGAATATGCATATCCTTGTTTCAGGGCCTGAGTTACAGGCAGTTATATTTGGGTATGTCATTTTAGGCAAAATTTGAAAAAAGAGGTTAAGACATGAAGGTCTGTCAATGCAGAAAATTTCAAGAACTTTTAAAGTTTCTTCAAGTGCAGTTGCAAAAACCATCAAGAGCTATGACGAAACTGGATCTCATAATGACCACCACAGGAAAGGAAGACCCAGAGTTACCTCTGCTGCAGAGGATAAGTTCATTAGAGTTAACTGCACTTCCTTCCAGAGTTAACCATCATTCTGGGAATGTGAAAGACCTGTAGGCAACTCTTGGAGGACAATGAAAGTTGACTGGCAAAATATTCTGCATATACAGTATGCTACAAGAGGTTCTGAATATCTTTCCTATTTCCAGGTTGCTCCTTTATTCATGCACCTTGGTTAGAAGGTGTGGTAGCTAGCGACAGTATGCCTTTTTCCTCTTCACCATGTCCCTGGAATTGCTCGGATTAGGGTCTCCTGTTTTAATTCCATTCTAACTTTGTCACCTCAATGGTAGCTGCTTTCTTTACTGTTGCCTTGATGGAAGATGACTGTTGCTGTGTTGCTGGGGGGGGCACTTCTTAATTAGCCTTGGGGGATTGTCACAAATACTTTCGGCTCTCAGGTAGGTGACGTCCATTTTAATAAGAGGCTCCGAAGCCAGTTACACAAAGGGGGAAGTGCACCATAAATAATGCATAGCAATGACCGTCAGCTGTGTGTCGAAGCCTTAACAAGGCCCGACGGCTGAGTGCTGTTACTGAACGCGACTGGGCATAACTAGAGAACCAACCAACGAGCGGGCAAGGAGAGAGACAGCAGGCAGGCAGGCCAAACCTCACACACATGCTTACTCTAATGAGTAAGTGTGTGGTGGAATAATGGGCCTATACAGAAGTCATATCACACATAAGCACATCCTATGTAACATAACATACCATAGCAGTTCAGTGTAAAAGAAATGCTAAGTGTAACCATATTGGGTTCTTTGGTTTGTCCCCATAGGGGAACCCCTTTTGGTGCTACCTAGATACCTCTATAAATGGTTTTACCAATAACCATTTTATTATCTAAAAGTTTATTCCTAGAACACTCTATGAATGGTTCCTCCAGCCTTATTAGGATTTAAAATTAAACTCTTCATGACTATACGTTACATATATCACAAGGCCTTTATTTTTAGGGCCTAGTTATATCGGTGGCTAGGAAGATCGCAAACAGATGTTTATATTTGAACTCTTTTTACTGACTAGAGAGTTATGATTCATTTTTCTGAGTACATTTTAGTTGTTTGTTTGACCTGCTGGCCGCAATGCATTCTACAGAATTATTAATACACACTCCTCTGACTTATCGGCTCCAGAGACGTGCTCAGACCTCCAACTGTCTATCATGGGTGCGCGTACCTAGATCATGCTGCAGGAAGCATAGAGAAGAAAAATACATGTTTAGAACTGATAATTGATTCCGTGGTGCAAGAATTCATGCAATTAATTCAATTGGCATAGCTTTGTAGAACCAAAACATTGACTACACAGCCTCATAATGTAATCTGATTACAAAAAAATGAACTGTAGCTAATCAGTTACATTACCAACAAACATATTGTAATCGGATTGAAGATACTTTTACTTCTTGGATTACTTTTACATTCAGAAAGAATGTTTGTGGAAAAAAAGACATTATGACACCTTTCTGTTTTCTTAATGACATTCAATTCAGTATTGAAAAAAAGCCCAAGTTTAAGTCAGAGTGACTATGGTGACACAACGAAAGCGTTTGATGGATACTTTTTGTCTTCGTTTAACGCCTCTTAAGGGTAAAGTAATCCAAAAGTAACTGACAGTAATCAGATTGCGTTACTGAGTTTGGGTTATCCAAAGTTACATTACTGATTAGAATTTTGGACAAGTAACTATTAACGATTACAATTAGAATGTAACCTACCTAACCCTGACTATAGATATTGTATGTCAAAACTGCCATGTGAACTGAGAACTCATGATTTTGTATAGGCTGTCTCTCCTAAATTGATGTATGTTCTTATATCCCACTCCCTTACACAAACACACACACATACACCAGTCAATACAATGTATTTATAAAGCCCTTTTTACATCAGCAGATGTGCTTATGCAGAACTCCAAAGAGCAAGCAATGCAGAAGTAGAAGCACGGTGGCTAGGAAAAACTCTCTAGAACGGGAGCAACCTAGGATGAAACCTAGAGAGGAACCAGGCTCTGATGGGTGGCCAGTCCTATTCTGGCTGTGTCCACCACACACTCACACACAATTTTCCACTAAGAACTGCATTTAACCCAAGTGACTGCTTCTTGGGAGTCGGGACTGCCAGCCATGGACCTTCATGGCAGCCGCCAGACAAGCAAACAGACAGCCTCATTCATTCACATTCATCTCAACCCTACATGACCTCGCATTCACTTTTCTGACAGAAATTTCAGACAGGCAACCGACGGCCCTATTCCTCGACTTCTGCTGAAGAAATCACTGCCATAAGTAATGCCTGGGTAGTAATGTTTGTTTTCCTGACATCTCGGTTATTACTGCGAGCGGGAACCCCCCTCTAGCGGCTCGGGTAACGACCGGGATGCGTCACTCAATGACATTACAGCCATATTGATGCCCGCCATTACCACAATTCCTTTCTACATTGGCCTTAAAAGAAACCCGAGGCAATAAAGGCCACTTACAAAGATGCATGCCCAAGATTTCAATAATTCTATATTCAGCCATTTTAAGCGCTATTTCCCAAAATGCTTTAAATTAATTTCCCCCCCTAAAAAAATGCATTGGATGCTCGGCCCCGTAGATGGGCTTGATTTTATTAAGTGCTGCCCTTATATATTACCCTTGTCTTGAGCATAGAATAAACCCAGTGACCTGAAAAGCTTTTTGCCCTCTGCTGAATTTTCAAACTCTGTGGACAAAAATGGATTCATCGCAAGCTCTGGATAATTTGGTGTATTTTAATTCAACGCTGCAGGGACTTTTGTCAGAATAAACAAGTTATAGACAAATGTGAGGGTGAAATAATTAGATCTTTTATTCATTTATTTTCAATTGTTTTCCTCCAATGGCGGTGAAAGCCCATGGCTTATTAACAACATAATTGCAGGACCACAAGGGCAAATGTGGGTAACTTCTGCCAAAATGTATTTATTTCCTGTAACGACTCATAAAAATCAAATAACAAATAAAAATAACTCCGGTAATTGTTTTATGACCTTAGCATGGATTTAAGATTTAACTTGACACACTATATAGTACCACAGCATGAGTCATAATATTAAATCTAGCTGTCAAACAAGGAACTTGTTCCAATCGTTTTTCCACCGTACATTTTTCCCATAGGGGATTTTAGAAACACTTAAAATAAGGGCTATGTTTTGTGTAGACTTACCCGGGCAAGATATTTTGATAACTGTGTAAATCTCTCAAGGACAAGGTAACTTTTATCAATATTTTCGCCTGTATTTATCCCCCCAAAATGAAATGCTAATTAGCTGCTAATGTGGCTATCATAAAGAACTACAAATCCTATGATGATCTGGACAAGACTGCCGCATCGAGGCAAAGGTATGAATCTCTGGATTAGCTATCTAAATGTTAGCTAAATTAATATTGAATAAATTGGCTACATTTCTTTAAATTGGCAATTCTGTGAACTGACTTGTACAAGTTTTAAATTGACACAATACCTGTTAGCAAAGGTATCAGCTTGAGATGACGTGCAGGAGCTTGCAAGGATTTGTAGTCGTAGTAGATAAAAGTCAGCTTGTCCGAGATAGATTTACATGGTTAACAAAACGTCACACCAGGGTAAGTGTACAAAAAACACAGCCCTTATTTTAAGTGTTTCTAAAATTACCTGTTGAAAAAAATTATGGCTTTTTTTCCCATTGGATGCATCTCAATCCACTGCATCCACCTAAATTGCACTTCCGCATCAGCGGTGAAAGGTGACAGAGCTGGAGCAGTGTTTGGCAGACCATGAAACCTCCTGAAAATTGCTCTTCTCACAAAATCATCTGTTGCGTACGAACAGTTTGGTATGCAAAATATTGACCTATGACCCCTTTATCGAAAGATGAGACTCACAAACAAGATGGTGTTTTGCTCTATGACCTCTACAAGTATCAGGAGACTCGTTTGAAGTCGGTACAGCCGATCTGCCAACTTCTATCTGTAGCCTCCAAACCATTTGGGCTACACACTGCAAAGGTGAGAACATATAAATGTTGGTTGTTTTGCTCTGGGATGCCCACAGGCCTCACAAGACTCGTCTGAAGGTCTCCCGGTACCAATTGAAAAAATGAATGGAAGTATATATGGAGATTGTGTAATGCCAAAAATATGGGGTTGTTTACATATATATATATATATATATATATATACTGTATATATATATTATATATATCTCTCAGATATAGGAGACACTTCAGAACAAACTTTCTTTGATATTATTTTGGGACTGTCTGTTCCATGTAGGGAATCTGTTATTCCAATTGTTTGTATGAGCTAATAGCAGTAAGAGAAAAACAATTTTACATAAAAGATTTGTTTTAATACAGTATGGATTCTGGGAGGAGGGGTTGGATGGATGGAGACATGGTTCTGGTTGTGGGAATAGGATGGGAGGTTAGGGGAGGCCCACTTCTCTTTTGTTTTCTTTTCCTGTTTATACTAAATGTATTATTACTTAAACTTTGAAATATGTTCAAAATGATCAATACTTTGTAGTTATGTACCTTTTTGAAATGTTTCTCTCTTCTCTTCTTTTTTTCTTCTTCTTCTCAGTGGCAACCCACAGGTACAATGTATGAAATAATGAATAGAAAATAATAATACTTTAAATTTCTGTACCTGTAACCTCCCAATGTAAAAAAAACGGAGGATCTATTTTCAAACAGCTGAAATTGCTTGACTGGGTCATTGTGTTTGATTTATCACCATTGTGACACTATTACTGGCTGCATTGGCGGTCTGGTCAGCTGGGAGGAGTCATCAAAAATACCTGGTAACGAGCGAGAAGGGAAAACGGGGTCTCTAGGCAGTGGTTTGCAATGCATTGTGGGGGGCCCAGTCATGGCGGAGAATGAGTTGAGGCATTAATCAAAGAGAAGCAGAGGCTGTTACTGAATGCGAATGGGCATAACTAGAGAACCAACGAGCGGGCAATATGAGAGGCAGAAGGCAGGCAGGCCAGACGTCACACACTCGCACACACACACACCCACACTCCAATGAGTAAGTGTGTGGTGGAATAATGGGACAATACATTAGACATATCACACAAAATCACTTCCTTTGTCACATAACATACCATACAAGTTCAGTGCTAAGTAGAACAAAATAGTTTTTTTTGGGTTTGTCCCCATAGAGGGACCCTTTTTGACGCTAGGTAGAATCCTTTGTTATATCCTAACACAGTGGTGATAGAAATCTCCTGGTTTTACAGGCCACGTCACGTTATGATGGCTTGCAAAGTGATATGTAATTCCTATTGGAATCCAGTAGTGATGTGCAGAACACAAACAATGATTTCTTTGTGAACAACTATTTTTACTAACTTGAGTCATCATTCGTTTTTCTGAGTGACTCGTTCATTTTAGTCATTCGTTTGACCTGCTGCCCGCAATGAAGTCTACATCCTGAATAATATATATGCCTCCGACTCACCGGCTCCGGAGACGTGATCTGGCCAACAACTAACTGTCTATCATGTGCGTTGTAATCTGTTTTCTTAATACGCTGTAAGACTGTTTGCATTCTGTCATATTTAATTAATGTCATATGCCTGTTTGTCTGGTACTGATGTGTTGATGGCGCTGTCTTGGTCCAGGTCTCTCTTGACTGACTTGGTAAAAAAAAAAGGTTAAATAAAAAATGTATTATCAAGCTTTGAGTATTTGAATTAGCTGTGTAGTGCTAGGGGGGAAATGTGCACCCCTTGGGGTCCCCAGGACCAAGTTTGGAAACGGTGCTCTAGTCCTGGTGCTCAAACCCTCCACCAGGTGGCGTAGTCGGTACTTTATGACAGATTATACCTCCAGTTTGACTTGATATGCCCTCTCCTTATCTTTGAATCTTATTTCTGTTTTCTCCTCATTGCCTATGATTCCCATTACAGTTACTGTGATCACTCAGCCTTGTATCTCCTTAAAAGAAATGTAGCACAGCGATATGAATTAAACATATGGTCACACACAGAGTTAGCTGCACGAGTTTGTCTGCTTGCTAAACCATGTACTGTCCATATTTACAAAGATAGACAGGCCCAATCCTGCCATTGCTGAGCACTCTGCACATGATATCACATTGCAATGCTACAAATTAGGTATCCGATTCTCTGATGCCTGATGTGTTAAAAGAAAAAAAAATGGGGATGAAAAATGGGGGTGAGGGGAGAGTAAATGTTGTATAAAGCTATGGATAGACAATCCACCAGATTACCTGACTAAAACGTGGTTGTAGAATGATTCTCTCTGTTCCCGTAAATCATTGCCATAGACACGGGTCAGTATTATAAATAGAAGGAGCTGAATCATTGGCTGCCATAAAAGCACTCTGCTGTTAGCTCAGGCTAATCTGTTTCCTGTAATTTAATATTTTCATAAGCGTAAATGGCAAATTATGAAATATAGCAGGGACAGAAGAGGCGAAGCCGTTTGCAGTCCTGGGCAGTCGATTTGTTGCCTAATGAAACCATTAACCTTACCATACCAAACTTGATACAGGCAAAATAATTGGTGAATTAAGGGACAAATTGTGGAGCTATGAGCAACATTTTAATATAATGCTAAGACTTTGTACATATTGATTTTTGTATGCACGGAAATAATATGGGCATAGAAAATAGTATTTTGCAGGATAATATCCAATAATCATATTATTTTTCTTTTGGTAAAATACAAATTGTTCCTATGACTGGCCTCGGTTATTGTAAAAGAAACAATAGTGTGTACTGTTTTTGTTGTTGTTTTCGAATTCAGATAGCTCGATCACAAGCTTCATCAAGGGTTACTTAAGTTGCAGTTTCAAGGCATAGTTCATTTTAAATTCATTTGTAGATACGCAATGAAAATGACTGTGAAATCAAAGTTACACATAGTCATCATTTTACAATGCAGCGTAAGTGTAAAGCACTGCAAGACAACAGTAAAATCAGTTACTGTGTTTTGCTGTGTGTTTCAGTTCAGTACAACAACCCTATTCTAAGTGTTGTCATTTTCTGCTGCATTCTTCTACTCTATTGTTACCCACAATGCATGGTTGATCACTAAACTTATTTTAATTAAGAGGTGCTAATGAACGCAAGACAGAGAGGGTTCTTCTCCGAAGTGTCCCTGTTCCCAAGAACTCCAAGGCAACCTGCCTAAATGACCACTGCCCTGTAGCACTTACATCTGTAATTACAAAGTGCTTGGAAAGGCTGGTCATGACACAAATCAACACCGTCATCCCAGGCACCCTGGACCCACTCCAATTTGCATACAGCCACAAGAGATCCACAGATGACGCAATCTCAAATGCACTTCACACTGCCCTCTCCCACATGGACAAGAAGGGAAATAACTATGTGAGAATGCTGTTCATAGTTTACAATTGGCTCATTCATCCCCCTCCTCTCCCCTGTAACTATTCCCCAGGTCGTTGCTGCAAATGAGAACGTGTTCTCAGTCAACTTACCTGGTAAAATAACGGATAAATAAAAATAAAAATAAATAGACTTACAGCTCAGCGTTCAACACAAAAGTCCCCTCGAAGCTCCTCACGAAGCTAGTGACCCTGAGACTGAATACCTCCCTCTGCAACTGGATCCTGGACTTCCTGACGGGCCGGCCCCAGGTGGTGAGAGTAGGCAACAACACCTCCGACCCTTAACACGGGGGCCCCTCGTGGGTGTGTGCTTAGTCCCCTCCTGTACTCCCTGTTCACCCACAACTGCAAGCCCATGCATGACTCCAACACCATCATCAAGTTTACTGACGACACAATGGTGGTAGGCCTGATTACCGATCGCGATGAGACAGCCTACAGGGAGGAGGTCAGAGACCTGGCAGTGTAGTGCCAGGACAACAACCTCTCCTTCAAAACCACTAAGACCAAGGAGTTGATCGTGGACTACAAGAGAAAGAGGGGAGAGCACACTCCCATCCACGTCAATGGGGCTGTAGTGGAGTGGGTTGAGAGCTTCAAGTTCCTTAGTGTTAACACCACTAAGGACTTCATGTGAAAGAATTAGAAATGTCCCTGTTGAGTTGTCACTTTCTCCAAAAATATTAGTTTGTCATGTTATGCATGTGTTAAGAGTGACATTTACTGGCATAATGTGGTACTGCAGTTCTGTGGTTACATCCTGTTCTTCGCGCCCTCCAGTTTAGCTCATTTTATCATTGCTGGAGGTACAGTACCTTCAGAAAATATTCACACCCATTGACTTATTCCACATTTTGGTGTGTTACAGCCTGAACTCAAAATGAATTACATAGATATTTTCTCTTATCCATCCACACACAATACTCCATATTGACAAAGTGAACACATGTTTAGAAATATTTGCTCATTTATTGAAAATGTAATACAGAAATATCTCATTTACACATGTATTCTCATTCATGAGTCAATACATGTTAAAATCACCTTTGGCAGCGATTACAGCTGTGAGTCTTCCTGGGTGAGCTTTGTACACCTGGATTGCACTTATTTGCACATGATTTATTTTTTTATCAAGTTGGTTGTTGATCATTGCTAGTCTTGCCATAGATTTTCAAGACGATTTAAGTCCAAACTAGAACTAGGCCACTCGGGAACATTCAATGTCACCTGGGTAAACAACTCCAGTGTGTCTATGGCCTTGTGTTTTAGGATATTGTCCTGCTGAAAGGTGAATTTGTTTCCCAGTGTCTATTGGAAAGCCAGATTTTCCTTTAGAATTTTGCCTGTGCTTAGCTCTATTCCGTTTCTTTTTATCCGAAAAAAAAAAAAAACTCCCTAGTCCTTGCCGATGACATGCAGCATACTGTGCCCATAACATGATGCAGCCACCACCATGCTTGAAAATATGAGGATGTATTGTGTTGGATTGGCCCTAAACATAACGCTTTGCATTCAGAACATGAAATTGATTTATTTTAAACATTGTTTGCAGATTTACTTTTGTGCCTCATTGCAAAGAGGATGCAAGTTTTGTAATATTTGTATTCTGTACAGGCTTCCTTCTTTTCCCTCTGTCATTTAGGTTAGTATTGTGAAGTAACCACAATGTTGTTGATCCATCCTCAGTTCTCCTATCACAGCCATTAAACTCTGTAACTGTTTTAAAGTCACTATTGGCCTCGTGGTGAAATCCCTGAGCGGTTTCCTTCCTCTCCAGCAACCGAGTTAGGAAGGATGCCTGTGTCTTTGTAGTGATTGGCTGTATTGATACACCATCCAAAGTGTAATTAATAACTCAAAGGGACATTCAGTGTCTCCTTTTTTTTACCCATCTACCAATAGGTGCCCTTCTTTGCGAGGCGTTGGAAAACCTCCCTGGTTGTTTGGATCTGTGTTTGAAATTCATTGCTTGCCTGACGGATCTTATAATTTTTTTTATTTTATTTATTTTTATTTTACCGTTATTTTACCAGGTAAGTTGACTGAGAACACGTTCTCATTTGCAGCAACGACCTGGGGAATAGTTACAGGGGAGAGGAGGGGGATGAATGAGCCAATTGTAAACTGGGGATTATTAGGTGACCATGATGGTTTGAGGTATTGTATTGTATTTTAACACTATTATTGCACACAGAGTGAGTCCATGCAACTTATTTAGTGACTTGTTATGCAAATGTGTACTTATTTAGGCTTGCCATAGCAAAGGGGCTGAATACTTATTGACTCAACATTTTAGCCTTCATTTTTTATTAATGTGTAAAGATTTCGAAAAACATCATTCCACTTTGACATTGTGGGTTATTGTGTGTAGGCCAGTGACATAAAATCTCAATTCAATAAATTTTTAAATTCAGGCTTTAACACAACAAAATGTGAAAAAAAGTCAAAGGGTATGAATACACCCTGAAGGCACTGTATATGTATTGTGCACCAAGCTGTCCCCTGTATTTTGGATATTTCTTTGATAAATACCTTGTTCTAAGTTGTAAAACTCGTATGTATTATAATAGTTGTCCGTGTTAGCATATATTGTTTTTGTGGACTTCTGTCAAGGACGTAACTTTTTGGACATTGTCACGATCGTGTGGAGGATTGACGGACCAAAACGCAGCATTTGGAAAATAAGCCATCTTCCTTTTATTTAGAAGAAGGAAAAAATGAAACAAACACTTACAAACTAACCAAAACAATAAACGCCCGTGAAGCTAATAAACGTAGTGCACATACACAGGCTACAAACGTTCTGACATAGACACAGCTAGACACATTCACTCCACACAAACCCATACACTACACCCAACACCCCCTTTACCATATAACCACCCAAAACTGACAAAACACAAAACATTCCCCCATGTCACACCCTGACCTAACTAAAATAATAAAGACAACAAAGAATACTAAGGCCAGGGCGTGACAGACATTTAGCATTTTGCCTCAGTCACATTGTAACTATATTAAACTGTAGCTTTTGTTATGTCATTAATTTGGGCTAGGTCCCACCTGGCCAACATCCGGTGAAATTGCAAAGCGTGAAATTCAAAATACAAAATTCGTAATATTAAACATTCATGAAAATACAAGTGTCTTATATCGTTTAAAAGCTTAACTTCTTGTTAATAACCTGTCTAGGATCAGCGTGGCGCTAGCGGCACACCCCCCCCCCCCCCCCCCCCCCACTGAAAAACCAGTGCCGCGAAATTCAAAAAAAAAATATTTTTTAAATATTTAACTTTCACACATTAAAGTCCAATACAGCTAATGAAAGACACAGATCTTGTGAATCCAGTCAACATGTCCGATTTTTTAAATGTTTTACAGGGAAGACACAATATGTAAAGATGTACATCTATTACCTAAAAACACATTAGCATAATCCACCATCTTTTATTTGTCCACCAACACCAGTAGCCATCACCAATTCGGCTAAACTAAGATATTTATAGCCCCTAACCAACAAAAAAACTCATTAGATGACAGTCTGATAACATATTTATGGTATGGGATAGGTTTTGTTAGAAAAAAGTGCATATTTCAGGTAGATGGCATAGGTTACAATTGCACCCACCGTCACAAATGGAATAGAAAAACTAATTAGAGCAACGTGTTTACCTACTTACTAATCATCAAACATTTCGTAAAAATACACAGCATACACGAATCGAAAGACACAGATCCTGTGAATACAGACAATATTTCAGATTTTCTAAGTGTCTTACAGCGAAAACACAATAAATCGTTATATTAGCATAGCACATAGCACATAGCAGCCCAGCATTGATTCTAGCCAAAGTGAGCGATAAAAGTCAACATCGCCAAAAGATATTAATTTTTTCACTAACCTTCTCAGAATTCTTCCGATGACACTCCTGTAACATCATATTACACAATCCATATAGAGTTTGATCGCAAATGTTTATATTTAGCCACCAAAATCATGGTTAGACAAAGTGAAATGTAGACAAGCTGGTCAGAAAAAGTCCTTGCGCCACTTAGACAGTGATCTACTCTTATACATAAATACTCATAAACGTGACTAAAAAATATAGGGTGGACAGGGATTGATAGACAATTTAATTCTTAATACAATTGCGGAATAACATTTTTTAATTTATCCTTACTTTTCAATACAGTTTGCGCCAAGCGAAGCTACGTCAAAAAACATGGCGTCCTAAGCCACTAAAATGTTTCGACAGAAACACGATTTATCATAATAAAAATGTCCTACCTTGAGCTGTTCTTCCATCAGTATCTTGGGCAAAGGATCCTTTCTTGGGAGCAATCGTCTTTTGGTGGAAAGCTGTCCTCTTGCCATGTGGAAATGCCAACTGCGTTCGGGATGAACTGAAAAGCGTGCCCAACTATTCACATCGTTGCAAAAATAAATGTCCCAAAATCGCACTAAACGGATATAAATTGCTATAAAACGCTTTAAATTAACTACCTTATGATGTTTTTAACTCCTATAACGAGTGAAAAGATGACCGGAGAAATATAACAGGCTAAACTAACGCTTGGAACAGGAGGGGGTCGGTGTCCTCCACGCGCGTTACGCAGCAAGAAAAGACTTGCTAGCCTCAGGGTTTTTTCATTTGTAGTGCCTGTGAACGCGCAATCGACCCCATTGGAATCGTCATCACGTAAAGGCATCCAGGGGAAGACGTAAGCAGTGTCCGTATAGTCATAGCAAAAACAGTGCCCTTTTAACTGACTTCAGAACAGTGGCCAACATTTCTCAAATCTGACTCCATGTCAGGGAAATTGCTGTAGAATGGGCTCTGTTCCACTTAGAGACAAAATTTCAACTCCTATAGAAACTATAGACTGTTTTCTATCCAATAATAATAATAATATGCATATTGTACGATCAAGGATTTTGTGGGAAGCCGTTTCAAAAATTACCCAATTAGCATAAATAGTCTAAACAGCGCCCCCATCCCCAACAGGTTTTAATCCAGCTGCTTTGTCAGATTTAAAAAAGGCTTTAGGGCAAAAGCATACCATGAGATTATCTGAGGACAGCGCCCCACATACAAAAGCATTACAAACATTTTCCAAGCAAGGAGAGGCGTCACGAAATTCAGAAATAGCGATAAAATTGATCACTTACCTCTGAAGATATTCTTCTGGTTGCAATCCCAAGGGTCCCAGCTACATAAAAAATGGTCCTTTTGTTTGATAAAGTCCTTCTTTATATCCCCAAAAAGTCAGTTTAGTTGGCGGCTTGACTCAGTAATCCACCGCTTTCCCTCGTTCAAAATGCATACAAATGAATCCCAAAAGTTACCAATAAACTTCGTCCAAACAAGTCAAACAATGTTTCTAATCAATCCTCAGGTACCCTAATATGTAAATAAACTATAAAATTTAAGACGGAGAATAGTATGTTCATTACCGGAGATAAATAATGAAGTGCGCGCTCTCACACGCACCACAATACTAGAGCCTAAATGGGAGCCACCTAGAAAAAACGACAAATTCTAGCTCATTTTTCAAAAGACAAGCCTGAAACTCTTTCTAAAGACTGTTCACATCTACTGGAAGCCCTAGGAACTGCAATCTGGGAGGTATTCCTTTGATTTTCCCCCAAAAAATGCACATTTGTGGCCTGCTGGAGGTCATTTTGCAGGGCTCTGGCAGTGCACCTCCTTGCACAAAGGCGGAGGTAGCGGTCCTGCTGCTGGGTTGTTGCCCTCCTACGGCCTCCTCCACGTCTCCTGATGTACTGGCCTGTCTCCTGGTAGCGCCTCCATGCTCTGGACACTATGCTGACAGACACAGCAAACCTTTTTGCCACAGCTCGCATTGATGTGCCATCCTGGATGAACTGCACTACCTGAGCCACTTGTGTGGGTTGTAGACTCCGTCTCATGCTACCACTAGAGTGAGAGCACCGCCAGCATTCAAAAGTGACCAAAACATCAGCCAGGAAGCATAGGAACTGAGAAGTGGTCTGTGGTCACCACCTGCAGAATCACTCCTTTTTTGGGGGTGTCTTGCTAATTGCCTATAATTTCCACCTTTTGTCTATTCCATTTGCACAACAGCATGTGAAATGTATTGTCAATCAGTGTTGCTTCCTATGTGGACAGTTTGATTTCACAGAAGTGTGATTGACTTGGAGTTACATTGTGTTGTTTAAGTGTTCCCTTTATTATTTTGAGCAGTGTAGTTTTATTAGATTATTGAAATTTTTTCGGGATGTTAGGCGTGTTGCGTTGTCTGCGTTTGTTCACGAAGGAGAGATTCGCGGCACTTTGCCAGCTTTCCGTGCTAATTGACTGGGGAAGAGGACATTCTAAAACCAAACAACGATTGTTCCCGACAAAGGACTCCTTGTACAACATTCTGATGGAAGATCATCAAAAGTAGAACCCATTTTATGATGCTATTTCATATATCTGTCGAACATGTGTACTATTAGTTTGCGCCCAGATTTTGGGCACTCTCTCGCTATAACGTAAGCTGGATGTCGTAATGAAGTTATTTTTAGAATTCTAACACGGCGATTGCATTAAGAACTAGTGTATCTATCATTTCCTATACAACATGTATTTTTTAGTAATGTTTATGAATAGTTATTTGGTCAGAATAGGTGAGTGTCATAAAAATATCCAGACATTCTGGGAAAAAGATGTTACATTAGCACAATGTATAACCACTGATTTCAGCTCTAAATATGCACATTTTCAAACAAAACATAAGTGTATGTATAACCTGATGTTATAGGACTGTCATCTGATGAAGCTTATCAAGGTTAGTCAAAAATTATATATCTTTTTCTGGTTTGTTACGATCGCTAACTTTTACTGCTGGTAAATGGCTTGTGTTTCTGGCTATTGTGGTAAGCTAATATAATGCTATATTGTGTTTTCGCTGTAAAACACTTAAAAGACAATGTTATTACGAAAACATTGTAACGTATAAGAGTTTTCATAGTATATGCTTGATGTTTATACATTGTACGTTGTGTGGAAAATGTCCAAATCATGAGACATGTGAGTTAAAAATGAACATATCAGACGAAGTGACCCGTGCTGCAGCTAAGGTCTGAAAAGTCAACGAACCCAAAACGCAACACAAGGTTGAAGACAAATAAATATTTTTTCTACCCATGTAGAGTAGCTGTGTCTAAGTGGGGTGAATTCAAGCTGGACCACCCGGCCTCTACTCCCCATCGAATCGTGGTATCTACACTGTTTCCATTCCTACGCTGTGAGCTCTAGCTACAGAGCGGGCTGTCCTTTGAAGATCCCTTTCAGAACAAGGGCGAGGAATCAGGCCACTAAGCCAAAAGGACACTGACATTTTGAGGACAACCAGAGAGTTGCACCAGAGAAGAGCGTCATTGAGAAGCCCACAAACGGTCCAAGCGGGGAATCCACGGAGACCTTCAACATGTAATTACATCATTATTTTCTGACCCATAAGAGCGGCAGTTCGGGGCAAGGTTAGGGTTAAAATAAGCATAGCTGACAAATGCACCCAAATGTATGTTTCTCTTGTGTACTTTCTCTTTTTCTCTCTTTTTGAAATCCCCATTTTGGGTAACATGCTTCATAGAGTGTTGGCCCTTTATACTAAGTTCTAATCAATAGCCTAGACTGTGTTTTTGTGTATGTGTATATTTTATTATCATTTTAGCTTTCTAGTAAATAAATAATCAACTATAATTGTTGTGGTACGAACTCATTGGTGGGACCCAGGTTTGTGCAGAATCCCGGATTATGCGACGTTCAGAATGAGACTGTAGAGGATATCGATTAATTAGCCACTGTTGTAAAATCGATATTCTGATATTCTTTGAGTTAACTTGGGAAATTGAAACTCAATAAAACACATTTTCCCATGGTGCCCCAGGTTTATGAGTTAATAATTGCCTGATTCATTTCATCACACAATTATAAACCGTTAATCATTCGATGAGCAGCAGTCGTCATGTTAACTAATACAACGTCACGACATTGTCCATGCCCCACGAATGTGGGAAAAAAGGCAACAGGAGGAGTTTATTTTATTATTGCTGGAGATCCTATACAGAACTGCAGTTGCCAAGATACAGTATTACACCATAAACTGTATGTGTGTGTGTCTTCTTTTGAGAAATAGAGCCCTCCTGTGTTCTGTCACAGTCCGTTTGGCCGTCGTTACATTAATATGGTCCACACACACCGCGTAGTTGTGAAGAAGACACACCAGTGCCTCTTCCCCCTCAGGAGGCTGAAAAGATTTGGCATGGGCCCTAAGTTCTTCAGCTGCACCATCGAGAGCATCTTGCCTGACTATGCACGCTCACAAGACTATATATATATATACACACACACACACACGCACACACACACACACACACACACACACACACACACACACACACACACACACACACACACACACACACACACACACACTCACTAGCACTACTTACGGACATACCCATAACACACACACACACACACTCACACACGCATACCGACACAACAAACAAACAAACATACGCATACTGACACAACACAAACACACCACAAGGTGCTACAGAGGGTGCTGAGTATGGCCCAGCACATCACTGGGGCCGAACTCCCTGCCATCCAGGACGTCTATACAATGGGTGTCAGGAAGGCCCAAAAAAATTGCCAAATACTCCAGCCGCTCAAGCCATAGACTGTTCTCTCTGCTACCATATGGCAAGTGGTACCAGTGCACCAGGTCTGGAAGCAACAGGACCTTAAAGAGCTTCTACTTCAGAGACTTAAGACTGCTAAACAAGACTGCTAAATAGCTAATCAAATGACTACACAGACTATTTGGGCTTCCGAGTGGCGCAGCGGACTAAGGCACTGGATCTCAGTGCTAGAGGCATCACTACAGACCCTGGATCAATTCCAGGCTGTATCACAACTGGCCGTGATTGGGAGTCCCATAGGGTGGTGCACAATTGGCCCAGTGTCGTTAGGGTTTAGCCCGGGTAGGCCGTCATTGTAAATAAGAATTTGTTCTTAAATGACTTGCCCAGTAAAATAAAATTCTGCAATGAACCTTTTTTGCACAAACTCACTTTACCGTTACCTATATATGTACATAGTTACCTCAATTACCTCGTACCCCTTCACATCGACTCGTACTGGTAATCCCTGTCAATAACCATGTTATTTTTACACGCTATTGTTATTCGTTATTCCTCATGTTTATATTTTTTATTAAATGTTTTATCTTTATCTCTGCATGGTTGGAAAAGGACTGTTAGTATGCACTGTTAGTCTACACCTCTTCTTTACGAAGCAAGTGACATATAATTACATTTTATTTGACACACACACACTTTTACACTTAGCAAATGCTGCTGCTACTCTGTTCTTTATTTTACACTTATCTGTTTTGATGCCTAGTCACTTTACCCTGCCTTCATGTACATATCAACTGCAAATACCTCATACCGCTGCATAATGATCTGTTACTTGTACTCTCTTTATATAGCTCCACTCTTGTCTATTTTATTCCTCGTGTGTTACTATTTTTTTACTGTCATCATTTTTTTATCTGCACCGTTGGAAAGGGCTCGTAAGCAAGCATTTCACTGTAAAGTCTACACCCGTTGTATTCGACGCATGTGACAAATAACATTTTACTTACATTTTTCATTAATAATCACAACACCCTACTTCCTGCTTGATGGACTCATCCAGAGGTCACATGACCCGCTCTCACTCACCCTCTCTCTCTCGCTCCACCGAAGAGTTTGACTAAATTACTTTTGTTTGTCTCTTCCTCCTCGTTTTCTCCAGCTTTATACATCATTCATTAGATTATGGAAAGCCATTAGTGTCAAGATTGGGAACTTGCAAATACATTGTGGCTCCTCGCTTAGCATATAAAGCAGAATTTTTTTTCAACTGCAGGGCTAAATATCGATGACAGGCCCTTGTTGTGGTTGATGGACGAGGTTCATAATTAGATGGAGCTTTTGCTTTGGACTATTAATGAGGTTTGTGAATAAAAACCACTCCGCCCCTCCACCCTACCCGGCCCCTCTGACAATGTTCTGTGGTCTCATCTGCCAAGCAAGCTACCTGTGCAGCTCGAGTGATGGCTCTGCGTGGACAATGAATAATCATTCAGGATGGTCCCCAATTCTCTTTGAAAAAACACATTTTGGCTTTTTCCTTGACTTACTTTGCTCTTTCCTACATTTACATTTAACATTTAAGTCATTTAGCAGACGCTCTTATCCAGAGCGACTTACAAATTGGTGCATTCACCTAATGACATCCAGTGGAACAGCCACTTTACAATAGTGCATCTACATCTTTTAAGGGGGGGGGGGGGGGGGCAGAAGGATTGCTTTATCCTATCCTAGGTATTCCTTGAAGAGGTGGGGTTTCAGGTGTCTCCGGAAGGTGGTGATTGACTCCGCTGTCCTGGCGTCGTGAGGGAGTTTGTTCCACCATTGGGGTGCCAGAGCAGCGAACAGTTTTGACTGGGCTGAGCGGGAACTGTACTTCCTCAGTGGTAGGGAGGCGAGCAGGCCAGAGGTGGATGAACGCAGTGCCCTTGTTTGGGTGTAGGGCCTGATCAGAGCCTGAAGGTACTGAGGTGCCGTTCCCCTCACAGCTCCGTAGGCAAGCACCATGGTCTTGTAGCGGATGCGAGCTTCAACTGGAAGCCAGTGGAGAGAGCGGAGGAGCGGGGTGACGTGAGAGAACTTGGGAAGGTTGAACACCAGACGGGCTGCGGCGTTCTGGATGAGTTGTAGGGGTTTGATGGCACAGGCAGGGAGCCCAGCCAACAGCGAGTTGCAGTAATCCAGACGGGAGATGACAAGTGCCTGGATTAGGACCTGTGCCGCTTCCTGTGTGAGGCAGGGTCGTACTCTGCGGATGTTGTAGAGCATGAACCTACAGGAACGGGCCACCGCCTTGATGTTAGTTGAGAACGACAGGGTGTTGTCCAGGATCACGCCAAGGTTCTTAGCGCTCTGGGAGGAGGACACAATGGAGTTGTCAACCGTGATGGCGAGATCATGGAACGGGCAGTCCTTCCCCGGGAGGAAGAGCAGCTCCGTCTTGCCGAGGTTCAGCTTGAGGTGGTGATCCGTCATCCACACTGATATGTCTGCCAGACATGCAGAGATGCGATTCGCCACCTGGTCATCAGAAGGGGGAAAGGAGAAGATTAGTTGTGTGTCGTCTGCATAGCAATGATAGGAGAGACCATGTGAGGTTATGACAGAGCCAAGTGACTTGGTGTATAGCGAGAATAGGAGAGGGCCTAGAACAGAGCCCTGGGGGACACCAGTGGTGAGAGCGCGTGGTGAGGAGACAGATTCTCGCCACGCCACCTGGTAGGAGCGACCTGTCAGGTAGGACGCAATCCAAGCGTGGGCCGCGCCGGAGATGCCCAGCTCGGAGAGGGTGGAGAGGAGGATCTGATGGTTCACAGTATCGAAGGCAGCCGATAGGTCTAGAAGGATGAGAGCAGAGGAAAGAGAGTTAGCTTTAGCAGTGCGGAGCGCCTCCGTGATACAGAGAAGAGCAGTCTCAGTTGAGTGACTAGTCTTGAAACCTGACTGATTTGGATCAAGAAGGTCATTCTGAGAGAGATAGCAGGAGAGCTGGCCAAGGACGGCACGTTCAAGAGTTTTGGAGAGAAAAGAAAGAAGGGATACTGGTCTGTAGTTGTTGACATCGGAGGGATCGAGTGTAGGTTTTTTCAGAAGGGGTGCAACTCTCGCTCTCTTGAAGACGGAAGGGACGTAGCCAGCGGTCAGGGATGAGTTGATGAGCGAGGTGAGGTAAGGGAGAAGGTCTCCGGAAATGGTCTGGAGAAGAGAGGAGGGGATAGGGTCAAGCGGGCAGGTTGTTGGGCGGCCGGCCGTCACAAGACGCGAGATTTCATCTGGAGAGAGGGGAGAGAAAGAGGTCAAAGCACAGGGTAGGGCAGTGTGAGCAGAACCAGCGGTGTCGTTTGACTTAGCAAACGAGGATCGGATGTCGTCGACCTTCTTTTCAAAATGGTTGACGAAGTCGTCTGCAGAGAGGGAGGAGGGGGGGGAGGGGGAGGAGGATTCAGGAGGGAGGAGAAGGTGGCAAAGAGCTTCCTAGGGTTAGAGGCAGATGCTTGGAATTTAGAGTGGTAGAAAGTGGCTTTAGCAGCAGAGACAGAAGAGGAAAATGTAGAGAGGAGGGAGTGAAAGGATGCCAGGTCCGCAGGGAGGAGAGTTTTCCTCCATTTCCGCTCGGCTGCCCGGAGCCCTGTTCTGTGAGCTCGCAATGAGTCGTCGAGCCACGGAGCGGGAGGGGAGGACCGAGCCGGCCTGGAGGATAGGGGACATAGAGAGTCAAAGGATGCAGAAAGGGAGGAGAGGAGGGTTGAGGAGGCAGAATCAGGAGATAGGTTGGAGAAGGTTTGGGCAGAGGGAAGAGATGATAGGATGGAAGAGGAGAGAGTAGCGGGGGAGAGAGAGCGAAGGTTGGGACGGCGCGATACCATCCGAGTAGGGGCAGTGTGGGAAGTGTTGGACGAGAGCGAGAGGGAAAAGGATACAAGGTAGTGGTCAGAGACTTGGAGGGGAGTTGCAATGAGGTTAGTGGAAGAACAGCATCTAGTAAAGATGAGGTCAAGCGTATTGCCTGCCTCGTGAGTAGGGGGGGAAGGTGAGAGGGTGAGGTCAAAAGAGGAGAGGAGTGGAAAGAAGGAGGCAGAGAGGAATGAGTCAAAGGTAGACATGGGGAGGTTAAAGTCACCCAGAACTGTGAGAGGTGAGCCGTCCTCAGGAAAGGAGCTTATCAAGGCATCAAGCTCATTGATGAACTCTCCAAGGGAACCTGGAGGGCGATAAATGATAAGGATGTTAAGCTTGAAAGGGCTGGTAACTGTGACAGCATGGAATTCAAAGGAGGCGATAGACAGATGGGTAAGGGGAGAAAGAGAGAATGACCACTTGGGAGAGATGAGGATCCCGGTGCCACCACCCCGCTGACCAGAAGCTCTCGGGGTGTGCGAGAACACGTGGGCAGACGAAGAGAGAGCAGTAGGAGTAGCAGTGTTATCTGTGGTGAGCCATGTTTCCGTCAGTGCCAAGAAGTCGAGGGACTGGAGGGACGCATAGGCTGAGATGAGCTCTGCCTTGTTGGCCGCGGATCGGCAGTTCCAGAGGCTACCGGAGACCTGGAACTCCACGTGGGTCGTGCGGGCTGGGACCACCAGGTTAGGGTGGGCGCGGCCACGCGGTGTGAGGCGTTTGTATGGTCTGTGCAGAGAGGAGAGAACAGGGATAGACAGACACATATTTGACAGGCTACAGAAGAGGCTACGCTAAAGCAAAGGAGATTAGAATGACAAGTGGGCTACACGTCTCGAATGTTCAGAAAGTTAAGCTTACGTAGCAAAAAATCAATAAAATTACAAATCTTATTGACTAAAATGATATAGTACTGCTGGCTGGTGAAGTAGCCTGGCTAGCAGTAGCTGCGTTGTTGAAAGTGAAGCTGGCTAGGTGACCTCGACAGTTTCTCTAAATTTCTCTAAACTACACAATTATCATGGATACAAGGACAGCAAAGACAACTAGCTAACACTACGCTAATCAAGTCGTTCCGTTGTAATGTAAGTTTCTACAGTGCTGCTATTCGGTAGAAGTTGGCTAGCTAGCAGTGTTAGCTAGCAGTGTTGGCTAGGTAGGAGGACAGCAGCGTGGCAGGCGAAACTAGCTGGCTAGCTAACCGATAATTACTCAAAGTTACACAATTATCTTAGATACAAAGCTAGCAAAGAAAACTATGTAGCTAGCTAACACTACACAAAACAAGTCGTTCCGTTGTATTGTAATCGTTTCTACAATGCTCTTCGGTGGCAAGCTGGCTAGCTAGCAGTGTTGGCTACGTTGCGTTAATTTCGAACGAAAATAGCTCGCTAGCGAACCTCAATAACGACGCAATTATGTTTGATAAAAGACGGCTATGTAGCTAGCTAAGATCAAACAAATCAAACCGTTGTACTGTAATGAAAATGAAAATCAGACCGTTGTACTATAATGAAATGTAATGAAAAGTTATACTACTATTCGGTAGACGGTGGACGTTTGCTAGCTGCTGGGCAGATAGCAGTGGACAACGAGACGACGAAATACGATAATTACGCAGTTATCTTTGATACACAGACGGCTATGTAGCTAGTTAAGAAGAAATTGCTAAGGTTGGACAAATTAAATCGTTGTACTATAATGAAATGTAATGAAAGTTATAAAAGTTATACTACCTGCAGAGCGAATGCAGAGCGAATGCAAATGCGACCGCTCGCCCCCATTTTAGCGGCACACCTCCAGTGTGCTTGTTGTTGGGCAGTTTTCTCCACTTCTTTCAAAGATGTTCCTGCTTCTTTAAGTTCTGCCTCGACAGACCTTCTGCAGCTGTTCCTGGATCTTCCCAGTTTCCTTTTCCCCTGTTGGTTCCAGGTTAAAGCTTGTCTGGTCGTGTTGATGTGTGGTTTCCTCAAGGTGCCCGATACAGTAATCAGGTGAATCCAGGTGAAAGCTATGATCCCTTATTGATGTCACATGCTAAATCAATTTCAATCAGTGTAGATGAGGAGACAGGTTAAATAAGGAATTTTAGGCCTTCAGAAAATTCTAATAAAATTGTATTGGTCACATACACATGGATAGCAAATGTTATTGTGAGTGTAGCGAAATGCTTGTTCTTCTAGTTCCGACAGTGCAGCACTATCTAACAAGTAATATCTGACAATTCCACAATAAATACATAATACACATAAATCTAAGTAAAGGAATGGAATAATAATATATAAATATATGGATAAGCAATGTCAGAGTGCATAGGCTAAGATGCAATATAAAGTATAGAATACAATATATACATATGAGATGAGTAATACAAGATATGTTAACCTTATTACAGCAGCCTCTCTGTGCTAGTGATGGCTGTTTAGCGGTCTGATGGCCTTGAGATAGAAGCTGTTTTTCAGTCTCTCGGTCCCAGCTTTGATGCACCTATACTGACCTCACCTTCTGGATGGTAGTGGGTGAACAGGCAGTGGCTCGGTTGGTTGTTGTCCTTGATGATCTTTTTTGCCTTCCTGTGACATCGGGTGCTGTAGGTGTACTGGAGGGCAGGTAGTTTGGGCAACACAAAATATTTATGTGCCTTTGAACGGGTTACATTATTAGGTGACAGGTGGACAGGTTTGTGTCAAGAACTGCAACACCGCTGGGTTTTCCACGCTCAACAGTGTACCATGTGTATCTAGAATGATCCACCACTCAAAGGACATCCAGCCAACCTGACAACTGTGGGAAGCAACAATCAACATCAACACCAGCATTCCTGTAGAACGCTTTCGACACCTTGTAGAGTCAATCCCCCGACAAATTGAAGCTGTTCTGAGGGCAAGGGGTTGGGGGGAACTCAATATTAGGAAGGTGTTCCTTATGTTTATGTTTAATATACTCAATGTATACAGAGTACATTTATTTATTGTTAACACAGGCATCACACCTAACAAACACTTTTTTTTTACACATTTAACCTCATATCCCAAGGATGGGAACATAACGGTTGGGAAGAAAACACTTTGTTTTGGGAAGAAAACAATTTGTTCAAACATTGGCTCAGCTTAACCCATAGCCATTGGCTCAACTTACCCCAAGGCAATCATTTTCACTTATGCTTGGTTTAGGACCTCATAGAGACCCGAAATGATGTATAGAACAATCTGAAAAGTATCTACACTTCCGGTCAAAAGTATTAGAACACCTACTCATTCAAGGGTTTTTCTTTATTTTTACTATTTTCTACATTGTAGAATAATAGTGAAGACATCGAAACTATGAAATAACACATATGGAATCATGTGGTAACCAAAAATGTGTAAAACAAATCAAAACATATTTTAAATTTTAGATTCTTCAAATAGCCACCCTTTGCCTTGATGACAGCTTTACACACACTTGGCATTCTCTCAACCAGCTTCATCAATGCTTTTCCAACATTCTTGAAGGAGTTCCCACATATGCTGAGCTCTTGTTGGCTGCTTTTTCTTCACTCTGTGGTCCGACTCATCCCAAACCATCTCAATTGGGTTGAGGTTGGGGAATTGTGGAGGCCAGTTCATCTGATGCAGCACTCCATCACTCTCCTTCTTGGTAAAATAGCCCTTACACAGCGTGGAGCTGTGTTGGGTCATTGTCATGTTGAAAACAAATGATTCTTCTACTAAGCCCAAACCAGATGGGATGGCATATTGCTGCAGAGTGCTGTGGTTGTCGTGCTGGTTAAGTGTGCCTTGTGAGGTCTAAATAAATCACAGAGGGTGTCACCAGCAAAGCACCCCCACACCATAACACCTCCTCCTCCATGCGTTATGGTGGGAAATACACATGTGGAGATCATCCGTTCACCCACACCATGTCTGACAAAGACACGTTGGTTGGAACCAAAAATCTCCAATTTGGACTCTAGACCAAATGACAAATTTCCACCGGTCTAATGTCTATTGCTGTGTTTCTTGGGTCAAGCAAGTCTCTCGACCAAATGACACATTTCCACCGGTCTAATGTCCATTGTTGTGTTTCTTGGGTCAAGCAAGTCTCTTCATCTTATTGGTGCCCTTTAGAAATTTGACCATGAAGGCCTGATTCACACAGTCTCCTCTGAGCAGTTGATGTTGAGATGTGTCTGTTATTTGAACTATGTGAAGCATTTATTTGGGCTGCAATTTCTGAGGCTAGTAACTCTAATGCACTTTGGAAACTCTGGGTCTTCCATTCCTGTTGCAGTCCTCATGAGAGCCAGTTTTGTCTTAAACGCTTGATGCTTTTTGTGGCTGCACTTGAAGAAAAGTTCTTCAAAGAAAATGTCCGTATTGAAAGTAATGATGGACTGTTGTTTCTCTTTGCTTATTTGAGCTGTTCCTGCCATTGTATAGACTTGGTCTTTTACCAAATAGGGATATTATGGGTGTTTTCTGTTATGAGAATATGTTTCTTGTTAAAAGGCTAAATAGCACTAAAGGGAGTAAGCAAAGGCACTATTTGTAATCCTGGGATCGAGTGCACTTATTGGTATAATTCTATAATGGCCTATAGTTATCTGTACTTAATCCTATAATGGCCTGTAATAATATTATGGTCCGATAATGGCGTGTAGCAATCTTATAATTGCCTATAGTAATCTGTGTTTATTTTTTTCTGGAAATAATGTATAGGCGTGCCACCAATATAATTGAAGGAACTAGAGGGAGGGGAACTAAGGAACTAGAGGGGATGGGAACTAGAGGGGAGGGGAAACCCCGCCTAGGGGAAATAACTTAGATTTGGAAACAATGGTGGAGTAAAGTCGAGGAGATATGGTTATTAGCATAAAGTGGAGGGACTATGAAACTTGTATTAGCATGAAACTGTATAAAAGGAGTGGACTGAGACTGAGTCCGGGATTTGGTCCACGGGCCAGCTCGGCTTGTTACTTTGTAATAAAGTCGATTTGAATTCACAAGTTCCGGTATCTGAGAAATATGATTGAGCGAATATTTCCACAACAATATCTTCTGTATACCAACCCTCCTTGTCACAACACAGCTTATTGCTTATTGGCTAAAACACATTAAGAAAAAAGTTCATTTGTTGAATATCTTTCGAACAAGGCACAGCTGTTAACTGAAATGCATTCCAGGTGACTACCTCATGAAGCTGGTTGAGAGAATAACAAGAGTTTGCAAAGGGTGGCTACTTATAAGAATCTCAAATGTAAAATATATTTTGATTTGTTTTAACACTTTTGTTTCCTTCCATATGCGTTATTGTCACGCCCTGACCTTAGAGATCCTTTTTATGTCTCTATTTTGGTTGGTCAGGGCGTGAGTTGGGGTGGGCATTCTATGTTGTGTTCTATGTTGTCTAGTTCTATGTGTTTGGCTGGGTGTGGTTCTCAATCAGAGGCAGCTGTCTATCGTTGTCTCTGATTGAGAACCATACTTAGGTAGCCTTTTCCCACCTGTGTTTGTGGGTAGTTGTTTTCTTTTTTGTGTGTTCAGTTTTGATAAAATGTATAACATGAACACTTACGACGCTGCGTTTTGGTCACCTTCTTCCCAGGACGATCGTTACAGTTATTTAATAGTTTTGATGTCATCACTATTATTCTACAATGTAATTAAGAAAAACCCTGGAATGAGTGGGTGTGTCCAAACTTTTGACTGGTACTGCATATTTTATATATTTACAAAAACATATGTGGGGGTTTGGAGATGATGCAGACAATTACATTGATGGTGTCACGTCTACTCCTGCTTCCCCTCTCCGACGCTCGATGTCGCCGGTCTACTGACCTCTGGTCCTGGCAACCCATCATTACTCACACCTGGAAACGCTCATTATGCACACCTGCGCCCCACCATGAGGCACACCTGTACTCCATCACTATCCTGATTATTCCCCCTTTATCTAGCACTCCCTAACATCACTCCTTCAGGCAGTATTGGTTATGTTTCCTTTTCAGATGTTTTGCTTGTTTTGTATCGGTCATTATTATTAAACTCGCTAACTGCACCTGCTTCCTCACTCCCTGCGTCGATGTTACAGAATACTGCCTCAACAAATGGAAGCAGCAGTTAATCAGGACAGTTAAATCAGGTTAATCAGGATCTCCCAGATAGTCAGCGAACAGGGACACCTACTTTGCCAACACAACGACCAGCTGTCACAAAAGTGGACATTCCCAAAGGGGTGTCACATCCAACAAGCGGAGGATTCTCTATCACAAGTCGAGCCAGCTCATTTTCAGTTTTCCCCTCCCCACTGAGACCACTCCCAGAAGTGCTAGCAAAATTCTTGCTTGAGTAATTACTGCTTGCTAAGAATTCATTTTTGTAGATTTTTTAATCAAACAATCACGGTAAGGTAGTTAATTGTTACCCAGAAATGATTTGATATTGACATAAAAACGAGTGCATTGGACCTTTTTAAATTAGAAATCTGCAGGTTGTGGGTGACCCTATGCTGCCCCACTCATTGTGTAGTGTTTTCACTTTGAACGACTTGAGAAGAAGGAAGTTTACATACTTAGGTATGTAAACAATTGTTGGAAAAATTACTTGTGTGATGCACAAAGTAGATGTCCTAACTGACTTGCCAAAACTATAGTTTGTTAACAAGAAATGTGTGGACTGGTTCAAGAACTAATTTTAATGACTCCAACCTAGGTTTATGTAAACTTCCGACTTCAACTGTACACAGTAAATTTGAAAGTGTTAAATCAACACTTTAAGTGTTAAATGTAGCACTGTCAGCGAGTACATATGGTTCCACTCTACACAGAGTTAAAAAGTACACTGATGAAAGTGTTACATTTCCAGTGTTGATTTAACACTGAGGAGTGCAAAAAGTTAACACTGCCCTACGCTGGCCGGTGTTGATCAAATGTAACACGAAGAGGTAATCAACACTTTGAGTGTTATAGTGACACTCACTAGTGTTGATCTGGGGTGACCCTCATTAGAGTACAAATGTGTTTACTCTATCCAGGGTTAATTGATTTACTCTTCCCCCATGTAAATGGAAATTATATTTTGTAAAAACACTTGGAATTTCACAAACTCAAGCAAAGATGTTTCAACATTCAAATATGTTTATTATGACCAAACCATAAGTCTAAGCCCTGGCTTAAACTGTTATCAAGTGACAGTAGTGGACATGATATGAGCAAATCAAAAGGTTTTTGGTACATGTCATTTACATGAAATATCTTGCATGGTGGACATCTCAACAAAACAACTTTAAATCATTGCAAATGATCATAAGGTTTCAAGAGCTGACCCAACCAAAAAAACATTTTCCTCTTTCAGAACAATATCCTTAATTTTGTAAAATAGAGGCATTTCAATGACTACTTCACCACACATGACCAAATCGAGATGAAATTCTGTACCATGGTGCATTACCCATTTTTAACTGACAAAACATTTGTGTGCACTGAGACATTCAACTTGTCAGCAATCTCATGGCCTTCTTTCAAGTCATTGAGTCTTGACATCTTTACTGGGCCTATAGCTAGTCTATCCTGGCTGAACGTTTCCCAATTATATGCCATGCAATTTTGATGTTTCTTGGCTAAGGTCATAGTGACATTATTAAAACTCTTCAGTTGCTTTTTAAAGAAATTGTGTTTTGCCTCATAGCGCATACACCACGAGTAAAGAACGGGCCCAATATTCCTTATACAACGAGGATAATGTATCATGAAGTGGCATTTCAGTAACAGATTTCTATCAGGAAACAAATACTTGAAAAACGTAAGATGTTCAGCAATTAAGTGCTTCAGATAGATAGTCATGCCCTCTGTTAGTATAGGAGAAAACACAATATTTACAATTTGTAGTAGTAACCAAAGCAGCTGCCAGTATTTATCATCTTTCTGTACCAGATCACCAAATATCAATGGCAAATTACATAGAAGACACCAAGACTGAATAGCATTTAGACACAAATCATTGCTCCCATCATCCAATTTGAGTGCAGGTGGATGATTCCTCCTCTGTGTAGCCATAGTTACTGTATATTATTTAACTCTACCGTACACATCTTTAGGAGTCACAAAGTTGGCTTGTATATACTGTAACACAAGTTTTACCTCATTGTGCAACTACTTCTAAAATGTCATGCATTATATCAAGAGAAACATTTTTGTAGTATTGAAGAACTGCAGAGAGTCCAATAAGCAAGCATGCTTCACACCGTACACATGAGGCAGTGTTGGGTTTGACTGAATAATTTGACAATGGTCTGAGTGTATGTGTTTTGTTTGTAAAGTCACTCTTGGGTCATCCTCAGAGAACACAGTTTGAAAATCCACTTTCTCAATGAGACAAAAACGGCAACAATAATGAGCACTAAATGATTCCACAAAAACGAACAGGTAATGTATACCAAGATTATCTCCAGTTACTTGGACAACAGTGCCATGTATACGACCACTGAAGAAGGGAACTTCAGTACCCTCAGTCTCAAGCACGTTCAAATCGCTTACTATTGGCCCAAGAATGGAATCAAATCCATAAGTTTAAGGTCCTGGGTATGGAAGAGTGCACATAAGTGATTATTTACCAAAATTGAACTTTGGGGGAAAAATTCAAAATTCAACTTTGGGGGAAAATTTCTCAAAGTAAAATATACACCCAACCTGTGAATACCCTTTTTTGATCCCAATGGATTAGCAGTCTCAAAGTTGTCATAAAAGAGTTGAATTTGCAATGCATTTTTCTCTTTAGAAAAGAGGAGATGTCTCTTCATATATAGTCCATCTTCCAAATCAAAGTAAACTCCACCTCTAAAATTGTGGCCTGAGTTAAACATGCCACTTGTGTTTGGGTTCTTAAAAATTGACTGCATGGCCTTGAATTGGAACGTAAGAAAATGTATCAGGTATGACTATTTGATCATAAGTTCCAGTAGTTTTTTTTCTTCTATTGTCAAATCTAACACCAAGGACTTTCTCAACTGGTTGAACTGTTCCCCATTTTTGTATGAAATAAGCACTTTCTTTTGATACCGAATTCAACAATGTGAAAGGATTTTCAATATCTTGAAAACAATGTTTTTTTCTGACAGTTTCTGTGCCTTTTGAAGATATATTTCGCTTTTGCTTGACCCTGTATCTCTTGAACTGCTTCCTCCATGGAAGATACAACATTATTTACAATCGTCTGACCTACACCTGCAGCCTGCAGATGTCACGACTTCCACCGAACTTGGTGCCTCTCCTTGTTCGGGTCGGCGTTCGCGGTCGTCGTCACCGGCTTTTTAGCTGCCACCAGTCCACGATTCTTTTTCCGTTTGTTATGTCTTGATTGTGCACACCTGGTTCCCATTACGTTATTATTATTTCCCTATTTAACCCTCTGGTTCTCATTATTAGCCAGCAGCATACGACCCTGCATACCACTGCTGGCTTGCTTCTGAAGCTAAGCAGGGTTGGTCCTGGTCAGTCCCTGGATGGGAGACCAGATGCTGCTGGAAGTGGTGTTGGAGGGCCAGTAGGAGGCACTCTTTCCTCTGGTCTAAAAAAATATCCCAATGCCCCAGGGCAGTGATTGGGGACACTGCCCTGTGTGGGGTGCCGTCTTTCGGATGGGACGTTAAACGGGTGTCCTGACTCTCTGAGGTCATTAAAGATCCCATGGCACTTATCGTAAGAGTAGGGGTGTTAACCCCGGTGTCCTGGCTAAATTCCCAATCTGGCCCTCAAACCATCATGGTCACCTAATAACCCCCAGTTTACAATTGGCTCATTCATCCCCCTCCTCACCCCTGTAACTATTCCCCAGGTCGTTGCTGCAAATGAGAACGTGTTCTCAGTCAACTTACCTGGTAAAATAAATAAATAAATAAAATTATGTTTTGTGCGTGATTGTTCCTGGTTTTGTGTTAGTCTTTTGTGTTAGGGTTTATTATCCCCGCGTGGATTTTTTGGCTGATTATATTTCAGAGTAAAGTATGTTATTTTACTCAGTTATGTGTCCTGCGCCTGATTCCGTCCTCACCTCTGCACAACTGACACTTGACAGCAGTTTTGCAATAGCAGATATACACATCAAGTGTGTTCTTGTTAGATATTGATACAACATGGTTACAACTACATTTTGAAGGAAAATCAGCATTTTTTGGACTGATTATCAACGGTTGTATTAGCATCCAAGGTTAGCGTTTAACACAATTTGAAATGCTTCCTAAAGCCTGAAAATGCACTAAATATACGACAACAATCTACTTGACCACGTTTTAGTCTAAGAGTTCTACCAGGGCATATTGCATGCATCAACTTTAGATGCATCACGAGCAAGTTAGTAATTCCATGACTAACATGGCAAACAAAAAAGATCATCATAACTTAATCAGCATTAGTGCAGGAGTCTTGCTCTGAGCTCAGCAACCCTTGGAGTCTCCTTAACCTTCCCAATGTCTAGGTTGTACACAGTTGTCTGTATGAAGGTGTACATGTTGCGCAGCATTGTATTGTAAGCAGTACCAAAAACAAAGTGAGTCTTGAAAAGCTCATCGAAGGCACCAAGAGCACTCGTTGACTTGCATGGCAAGGCTTGTTAATCCAGGATGATGAAGTAAGCATCATTAGTTCATCTTAACGTCTGCAGCACTGTCCAATAATAAGAATGCCAATAGAAACCTTTTGGAAGATCACAAGATGCTGTTCAGCTTGGGATGCAGACATCTTGCCTGGTCTTTTGCGGCCTTGTGATGGAGGAGGAATCAAATGGAGCAGGAGAAGGATGGGGGAAAGGTCATCGCCCCATCCTAATCAAAGAAGAGATCCTGATTAAAATGGTAAAGTCCATCATCAGTGACATTAACATTTCAGAGTTATTTGAAATATGAATGATAAATTATGATCACCTAACCGTCAGCCATCATGTCAGCTCCCTCATCAACTGCAGATTCTGCCATCTGGATCAGCTCCTGAAGTTCAGCTCCCCTGAGTGGCCTAGCTTAGGGTCTTGCTTAGCATGATGATCTTTTGCTTGAATGTAGTTGCCCACCTCTCCAAAAACTTGGCTGATGTTCCCTCTCCAAACAGCAGCACAAAACCCTGTTCAATCTGAAACAAATAAGATAAAGAACAAAACATTTGTTTCGTGCAAGTCAATTTCTTTCTCACAAAACATTCCACTTTAACCTTCAAAACAGAGTTTGAGTAAATCACCAGTATACACATTAATTTAACTACTTTAAAGGAAGTGTTGTTTTTGTTTAAATTTACTGGCCAACCTGAATTGGCATCTAGAGATTAAATGCAATTTATAGAACTTAAACTGTTCATTAACAAAAGTCTTACCAAGCACTTCATATCCAGAAAGTGTCGAAATTCAGTTAGTTTACATTTACTTGGTCGTGGGTCATCTTCCTGTACTCAAAGGTCAATTTCATCTTCTGTTTGACTGTTTCTTCATCAGAAACATAAGATAAATGGCCTCTCAGCACTGGTCTTCACTCAGGGTAAACAAAGTGGATGGACTGTACTCCTTCTCAGCAGTTGGCCCTCCAGAGTATAGTTGAGTGGGCAGTTTCTCAGATGAAGCCAAATTCCTCTGAACAGTTTTGATTCTATACGAGAGCTACCCTTCTCCACTATTAGGGTCGTAATAATGTTCCTTATTAAGATAATGAACATGGTTACTAATCTTATAAGAAAAAACAAATAACAAAGTCCCATTTGCTCAGATACCATACAAGACAAATTAAACGCAGATGCCTTTTATCAGTTGTAATTTATACTTACATATCCATTTGCGGTGTAGGGATCCTTCAGGTATGGGAACAAGGAGACGATGCCTTGTGCAAACGTTTCTCTCACACTGCGCGGTGGTGATGTCCTGACAAGAATATAATGTTATGTTTAGGCGGTAATCAGAATCTCCACAAGCAGCATTGGTCCCCAGTCAGCTAAATATCAGGAGTGATTTTTGAAGCAGTATCATGCCCATCGAGTTTGATGCAAGATAAATATTATACCAATAGCAGTGGATGGTCAGTAGTAGCCTAACCAATTATGTAACTGCGATACTGATACAGAAGTTGTTTTTAACATTCAGCAGATATGGGTGCAAGTAATGCTCAACAATTTTCATTTTGAATATTTCCTGTTAACTTACTTGTGTGTCTCTGTCATCGCCGAAACAAGAATGTTGATCATATTTTGGAGTATTCCTTGATGACAACCTCTCCACCAGTCTTTTTCTTCAGTATGCTCTCTATTAGCTGTAAAAAAAATAAATAAACAGCAGTGAAAAATCTATTTGATGTCAAGTGAATTGAAGAATGAATTACAAGTGTACATTTTTTTGCTTCATCATCTTTGACAATTTTGTGAGGTGCTTCCATCCTCGCTCAAAAGGATTGTATCTGACTCATGGTTTGAACCACCCATCACAGAACTGGCAGAGACAGGACTCATCAGGGAAGATTCTGAAAAACACAAAGATGGCAATACAAGCATGTCAAATATATGGTTATATTGAAAGTGATGCCACAAGTAACCAAGACATGAAAACCAACACATAACCTTTAGCATCATTGTTCAGTGTGAGCTTGAAAACACCAAGATCTGGCCGTTTCACCACCTCCTCAAACACATCCCCATCAACTTCAGTTCCAGGCCCATCATACAGCTTTGCCTCTGATAAACTAGTAAGTGGGATCTCAAATTTCAGGAAAGCTGTGATGACAAATATTAAAACAAAAACCTACAATTAGAATTACAATCGTAATGGTAAGAGTAATCAGGCTGACTTGTAAATGTATGAAAACAATACATTTACTTCCAATCACAAATTAAAAGTGTACCTCCAATTCAAAGGTTTTCAAGTATTTTTGTTCACCATTTGAATTTCACCCTGATCAGCATGACTAGGTCTGAAAGCAGTTAATTTTACAAGATAAGACCAAAACGGATGAAAAAGCATTACATTTGTATTTCAATCATGACACATTATAAGGGAGACTACAAACGTTTTCACCAATACTCCTTTACTTAGCAATGCTAATTTCAAGTATATTATTAAATATTGGATGATGACCACAACTTCTCTGATATTACTTGAAGCAGGTCCCAAACTACAGCAAACAGACTACTCAACTCACATTCACTGTCCCGAAATATGGACACGGCCTAATTAGTCTAGTAAAATACACGCATAATTCCAGCTAGTCAATATATTATGTTGTCATGTTCTAGGAACAGTCTTACAAGACTGCCAAAATTACTTAGACTAGCTAGCTGCCAAATGAATGGCCACAATATTTATCTAAAAGCATCACCCACAAGTCAAAAATTATGTTAAAATTTGGCTAAATAAACAACTCACCTTTATCAGATTAGTCCTCAATATATAGTAAGCAGCTGAAATAAGGAGAACAAATTGCTGAAATGAGACACGCACCCATGGAACCACCACGTGGAGCAGACTAACTGCACAGGACAGGGCGAGCTAGTTAGCTAGAATGCTAGCTATCTTGCAAATAAAAGTGAAACACAAGTAACTCTAACATTAGCTCCACACACACAATCAAAACTGTTAGACTTTTTATGTTACACTGCAGTCTGACAACCAAGCATCAAGTATTTAAATTAAAATAGCTAAATAATATCAGTGAAATAATTGTTTAAAACTCAACTTTACATGGAACAAATTAGGATTTGGATGATCCAACATTGGCATCAAGAAAAGGGGACATTTGAATGCAGAAACTGAATTTATGATGTTTACACTTACTGATGATGTTTACACTTACTGAGTAAAAGTCTACACTAATAGAGTAAAATGTTATACCTTAGCAATTAATACCAGTTATCAGCACTGACACTAGGGGTCATTTGGCACTGCCAGTTGCTAAAACAACTATATGGGTGTCGATCACTTTTGACACTGGGAATTTAACACTGGTGATTTTACTGTGTAAAAAGCCTATCCAACTGACAATCTCTAAGAAAAAAATATATATTATTGGAAACAAGACTTAAAAACAACTGATATTGTCACAAGATGGAGGGAGTGTTGGAACAAAATTAACAAAATTACAGTAACAAAGATGTACGCTTAATCCAGTATAAATTTATGTATATAATATATTAGACGAGACAAAATTCACATTCTACGGCACAACAATGACTCAATAATTTATGCCTTCTGGGAGTGCTATAAAGTCCAAAAGTTATGGGCAGAATTAGAAAGCTGGCTGTCAGAAGTTTTACAATGTGTGTTTACTTTTAATCCATCTATCTGCATTCAAGACATAACATATGGTGGTGCGGTGAGATACCCAATGAGTAGAACAATATTTGTTTTGTTACTTGTATTAAGCTGTTCTCTCATTTGTGTCTGGAAGTAGCTTGCAAGCTAGACAACCTTAGCCAGTTAGCTTTGGTGCTTGACTTCTGTTGATCAACCATTCTCCTCGGCCAGAGTGTCCAGTGTGCACTCTGAACGCTCCGAGAGTGAAACACTCTGAATTTCCGAATGGTAAACTGACAATGCTCTGAGTTTACGAATGCAGAGAGCACACTCTGGTACTCCAGATGAAATTTGGAGGGAGGAGTGGAGCGAGAGGAGAGTAGAGGAGAGGGAGAGGAGAGTGGAGGGAGGGAGGGGAACATGAAGGTTAACATAGAGAGGTAGAGAGGGAAAGGGAGAGCACACCCGAGAGGGGAGCTTACGTTTCCATGAAGTGCGTCTGCCCCAAGTCCCACCATTCACCCTTGTACCACACAGCCTGAGCCTAGTGACAGTGGCAGAGGTTTTGGAGTTGTTTTAAGTGGTAGGAGTCTGTTTGTTTGTTTTTTCAGATCTGGTGTTTAACACCAACCTGTTCACCACCACATCTATTTCACTGAATTGTTGTCAAAGTAAGCTACTATTTCTACATTTTGTGTCATGCCCATTCTGTACCAAGTCTTATAAAGAGAAATGTTTTACATTTTTAAATAGTCTCTAAATAGTTGCACTCTGAGGACACATTCAGAGAGAAATGATGGTGAATTCATTAACTTGGCTTACATGGTTGTCAGACTCTGATCTCCTTTTGAGGCTTATTGCCAAAATAATTTGCCTGACAACCTCGGTCACTGGCAGAACTTGACCCATGGAAGGCCCCTGAGTACAGGAAGTTATGCTCTACACGGGTCCCATAGTATTGAAGGATGTTGTTTCTAAAAAGGTCTCACCACTTTGCCCCTCAGTGTAGCCATGTCAATTTTGCTAGATTCAGATTATGACAGGAGGTATTACCTTGATTATGCCAAACAGATGCTGATACACTTTGTTGAGAAAAGAAAGTGTCTATGGTGATACATTTACAGTGTACAATGTACATTGTCTCACTCAATTGGCAGACGTTGCATTTCACAACTGGTCACTCAATGGCCTTAATTGCTTTTAGTTTGAGAACCATCTGCAGTGGCTTAAACGTGCCATCAAAAGCCCACATAATCCATTGGTACAAGTGACGAGGTGACTGTCTGAATCATGCCAAGTGAGGCTTACTGCCAAAAACATCCAACCATACATCAAGAATAACATGCAAGATGGTTGCTTCCTCCTGCAGGACAAATATGTATTCATCAAATAAAAAAGAGCCGATGGAAACCTTTTCTTTTGATGTCATTCACCATACTCAAACTAACATCTCAAATATCGGCAAATGTAAAATAAATGACTTCTTCCCGAAGACCTCATCAGCAAGGCTGTATGTCTGCACTATGATAGGTAATACATAGTGATCCCTCTGTTGCTCACTTTTGCCAAGTAAGATCAGATCTATTGTAATAGTTTGGAATGTCTATTTCCCCAGGTTCTAATCACAGAGGATGTGGGCCTGAACAGTGTGGATGGAAAATGAGAAGGAAGTAGGTGTTATTCAAGAGCATTGGATCAAAGACCAAACTGTGTGGTGGCCCCCAAATAAATATGACAAAGCAATATAGGATTGGTACACACCCTCTCTGAAATGAAAGTAATTTCAGCTTCTGAGGATAAAACTGACATCAGGTAAATAGAGGATACATTATACTTGAAAGTGCAATAAGTAAAAACTGCTGGTTGTTAAAAATCAAAACAGCAATGTGAAGACATCAAAATCACAGAAGCCAGTGAAGTGGAGGAGATCTCCAAGAGGAACCGAAAGAAAACTACATTCAAAGAATGTATAACTGGTATGTTTAAACACACATTTACATTTTGTGTCCATTCAATTTACTTGGCATGGTTTTTATTCTGTATATTGTTGTGTATTTAGAATTGCATGAGGAATGTAATCTCCCACCTCCAGCCACTACTGTCTCCAAGTTATGTAAGTATGGTAGCCTACAATGCTGATTACTAATCAACCCCTTGTCCCTGAACCCTAACCACTGAACAAACCACCTTTCCTTTTGATCGACTGGGGGGACCTTTTACCATATTACTTTATTGATCCTTTCAAATCTACAAGCGTAGCCTCAACCCAGATGGAATCACTCCATGTTTCACCATTGTTAGTGCAGTGAAACAAATGTGAAACTGAGCTGAAATCTGTCTGGATTTCCAGGCTAAGGGGTCCGGGCTTGGGAGAATTTTGGTTTAAGGTTTAAGTCTTCTTCCACTTCAATAAAACTTAAACACATGGCACATGTGTGTAGAAAAGGTCTGGATGATATTTTACACTATTTTCAGGCAAAAGTCTGAAAATAGGTCAGAAAACGATTCTGTGCTTCCAACTTTGTGGCAACAGTTTGAAGAAGGCCCTTTCCTGTTTCAGCATGACAATGCTCCCTTGCACAAAGCGAGGTCCATACAGAAATGGTTTGTCGAGATTGGTGTGGAAGAACTTGACTGGCCTGTACAGAACCCTGACCTCAACCCCATGAAACACCTTTGGGATGAATTGGCGCACCGACTACAAGCCATGTAAATCGCCCAACATCAGTGCCCGACCTCATTAATGTTCTTGTGGCTGAAAGTAAACAAGTCCCCACAGCAATGTTCCAACATCTAGTGGAAAGCCTTCCTAAAAGTGTGGAGTATGTTATAGCAGCAAATGGGGGACCAACTCCATATTAATGCCTATGATTTTGGAATGACGAGCAGGTGTCCACATACTTTTGGTCATGTAATGTAGATAAACGCTTCATTGCTAAGATACCAAACTATCCCTTTAAGAAGATTCACCTGTGGTTATACACTTGTGCCAATTAGTAATATTCCTTGATTTTCCATGATTGCATCAATTAATCTATTCAATTTCCTGACTTTCCCTGTCTGGAATTCAAAATGTAATTCTATGACAATACAGAAATTCTCTGACATTTGGCAATCCTGATTATATCCAAATAATAATGCCAACTTGATATAGCAAATAAAAGCCTATAATAACGGTTGTTCAATATTATAATATAATTATTACCTATCAATTGTCATGACTCTGCTATGAGGATCCGAAAGATCAGGTTACAGTGGATCAGCTCTACAGAGATTTCTCCCTCCTGCAGAGGTGGAGAGGGATGAAGGTGGGGGTTTTATGACACCTCACCCCCATTGTAATTTCTAAGGCAACAGACAATTTATTTCTGCTCTAGCGTGGGTGACTGGAATGTCTTTGTGTCTTATGAAGAGTTTACAGCCCAAAACTAGAACATCAAATAAATGGACTCTGGGACAATATGTTTCATCCTCCAAATGCTGGTAACGATAAGATGTGGAATGTGGAAGATGAATGTCTAATTTTGTGATGTCATTAAAAGTTAAGAATTAACATAGACTAGGATGACCACTCGCTGCAGCCAAGGTCTACGGACAGTCATAAACCCGAAATGCAACATGAGGTTGAAGAAGACAAAGAAACCTTTTAACAATCAATGCTATGGTTGAGTAGCTGTTCTAAAGCACTGTATCTAAGAAGGTGAATTTAAGCAGAACCATCTGGTTATTCTCTTCAAGTTATCGCTTGTCTACGCTGCTTTCATTCCCACGGATGGGATCATCCACACAGCTGATTAGCCGTCCTCAGAAGACCACTCCTCCAGAACTAGTACAAGTAAACAGACAACTAAGAGAATGGACATTGTCACATCTTGTGGACAATCAGAGACTTACACCTGAGAACGAAAGAACAGGCCATTCAAAAAGGGCCCAACAGAGATACCCAACAAAGACCTTCAACATGTAAATACATGCATTGCACTTCTTACCCATAAGAGCGGCAGTTCCGGGCCAGTTCGGGGTATTTGGGCTAAATGAAGCGTAGTTTACAAATGTATCCAAGTGTTGTTTCACTTTCTCTCTTGCTCTCTCGCTTTAAATCTCCATCTTTTGTAACACGTGTGTCACGTTCCTGACCTGTTTTCTGTTAGTTTGTGTATGTGTTAGCTGGTCAGGACGTGAGTTTGGGTGGGCAGTCTATGTTTTCTGTTTCTATGTTGGTTTAAGGGTGACCTGATATGGCTCTCAATTAGAGGCAGGTGGTTTTCATTTCCTCTGATTGAGAGCCATATTAAGGTAGGTGTTTTCACACTGTTTGTTTGTGGGTGGTTGTCTTCCGTGTCTGTATGTTATTTCGTACCACACGGGACTGTTTCGGTGTGTATGTAGTCTGTTCCTGTTCATGCGTTCTTCGTGTCTATGTAAGTTCTCATGTTTAGGTCAGTCTACGTCGTTTGTTATTTTGTATCATTTCAAGTGTAGTTCGTGTTCGTTTTTCGTCTTGTAAATAAATTCATTATGGATTCACAACCCGCTGCACCTTGGTTCAATCCCTGCTCCTCCTCTTCGGATGAAGAGGAGGAGGACAGCCGTTACAGAACCACCCACCAAATTACCAGAACCAAGCAGCGGGGAAAAGGGCAGCGAAAGCAACCGCAGAAATCCCAGGATTCATGGACATGGGAGGAGATCTTGAATGGAGAAGGACCCTGGGCACAGGCTGGGGAGTATCGCCGCCCCAAAGCTGAGCTGGAGGAAGCGAGTGCTGAGCGGCGGCGATATGAGGAGGCAGCACGGCAGCGGGACAGGTACGAGAGGCAACCCCAGAATTTTTTTTGGGGGGGGGCTAGAGAGGAGTGTGGCTAAGCCAGGTAGCAGACCTGAGCGCACTCCTCGTGCTTATTATAAGCAACGCGTCACTGGTCAGGCACCGTGTTATGCGGTTAAGCGCACGGTGTCGCCAGTGCGTGCCCATAGCCTGGTGCGCTATAGGGCAGCCCCCCGAAAGTGTCAAGTGAGTGTGGGCATCCAGCCGGGGCGTATTGTGCCTGCTCAGCGCGTCTGGTCTCCGGTACGCAGTTTCGGTCCAGGGTATCCTGCGCCGGCTCTGCGTGCTGTGTCTCCGGGGCGCTGGGAGGGTGCAGTGCGTCCTATGCCTACGCTCCGCTCGTACCGGGCAAATGTGGGAGTGGAGCCTAAGGGAGAAGTGCGCGTAGTAGGCACTAGATCTCCAGTGCTCATCCACAGCCCGGTTCAACCTGTGCCTGCACTCTGGAGGGTACGGGCTGGAGTAGTATGCCAGCCTGGGGGAGTGGTGCCAAGGCTGCGCACCAGAGCTCCAGTGCTCCCCCACAGCCCGGTCCTTCAGGTGCCTTTTAACATCAAGCCTCCTGTACGTCTCTCCAGCCTGGTGGGTCCTGTGGCAGCCCCACGCACCAGGCTGTCTCTCCGTCTCCTCCCTACAGGTGTGCCCGTCTGCCCAGCGGTGCCTGAACTGCCCGTCTGCCCAGCGGCGCTTGAACTGCCCGTCTGCCATGAGCCTGCAAAGCTGCCCGTCTGCCATGAGCCTGCAAAGCCGCCCGTCTGCCAAGAGCCTACAGAGCCGTCCGCCAGACAGGAGCCGCTAGAGCCGTCCGCCAGACAGGAGCCGCCAGAGCCGTCCGCCAGACAGGAGCCGCCAGAGCCTTCCGCCAGACCGGATCAGCCAGAGCCTTCCGCCAGACCGGATCAGCCAGAGCCTTCCGCCAGACCGGATCAGCCAGAGCCTTCCGCCAGACCGGATCAGCCTTCAGAGCCGTCCAGCCAGGACCAGCCTTCAGAGCCGTCCAGCCAGGACCAGCCTTCAGAGCCGTCCAGCCAGGACCAGCCTTCAGAGCCGTCAGCGAGCCATGACCAGCCAGAGCCGTCAGCGAGCCATGACCAGCCAGAGCCGTCATCCAGCCAGGATCCGCCAGAGCCAGCCAGCCAGGATCCGCCAGCCAGTCCGGTGTTGTCCCTCAGTCCGGAGCTGCCGTCCCTCAGTCCGGGGCGGCCCCTAAATCCAGCGGGACCCATGTCTAGGGTTCCCAGTCCAAGGTCGGTGGCGAGGGTCGCCACCTTGAGGAAGACACAGAAGCGGGGATTTATTATGGTGGGATTGGGACAGCGTCCGGAGCCGGAGCCACCACCGTGGTCAGATGCCCACCCAGACCCTCCCCTAGACTTTTGGTGGTGCGTTCGGAGTACGCACCTTGAGGGGGGGGTTATGTCACGTTCCTGACCTGTTTTCTGTTAGTTTGTGTATGTGTTAGCTGGTCAGGACGTGAGTTTGGGTGGGCAGTCTATGTTTTCTGTTTCTATGTTGGTTTAAGGGTGACCTGATATGGCTCTCAATTAGAGGCAGGTGGTTTTCATTTCCTCTGATTGAGAGCCATATTAAGGTAGGTGTTTTCACACTGTTTGTTTGTGGGTGGTTGTCTTCCGTGTCTGTATGTTATTTCGTACCACACGGGACTGTTTCGGTGTGTATGTAGTCTGTTCCTGTTCATGCGTTCTTCGTGTCTATGTAAGTTCTCATGTTTAGGTCAGTCTACGTCGTTTGTTATTTTGTATCATTTCAAGTGTAGTTCGTGTTCGTTTTTCGTCTTGTAAATAAATTCATTATGGATTCACAACCCGCTGCACCTTGGTTCAATCCCTGCTCCTCCTCTTCGGATGAAGAGGAGGAGGACAGCCGTTACAACGTGTCATATTGTGTTGGTCCGCTAGGGACCTGTTGTCATCGTGTTAAGTTTCTAATCAATAACCTTTACTGTGTATGTGTATCTTATGTTATCATTTAGCTTGTTAGTAAATAAATAATCAAATCAATTTGTGTGGTACGGCATAATCAGTGGGACCCGGGTTTGTGCAGATTTACCGATTATGCAACGTACAGAATGAGCCTGATATGAGGAAATGATTGATTATTGACTGTTATGATATCAAGATAGTCTGATATATTCTTGAGTTCATTTGAGAAATGGTAACTCATCAAAGAAACTTTTCCTGTGGTGCCACAAGTTACTAATTAGTTAATTGTTACATGATTCATTTAATCACGTAATAATTAAACATATTTGATAGTCATGTCATGACACCATCTTAAAAATATTCTTATTATAACCAGACTAGTAGAGTGATATGTTGAGTTCTGTGTGAATTCCTTAGCAGGAAATCAAAGTGTTTTGAGTGGGTGAGTGACTGGCTGAGCAAGGACCTTTATTAAAAGCTTGTAAGTGAGATTGCAAAGTTGCTCTGATGTGTGTCTGAGAGGGTGTCACATTAAATCTGTGTTATGAAAGAAGATATGTCTCATCAGTTCCTTGAGTAAATGTGGGTGTTTGAGGTATTTATTAGTTCCACCCTGTGTCACAGGAGGACTGGTATTTTATTAACTCCTTGCACTTCCTGCATGTCCGTGACAGAGTTTTTTTATCAATTTAAAATGTATGCCAAACAAAAACCATTGATTTCAAATTAAAATATCCCTTCGTTTTTTATATGACCAATTTCTCCAAAAACTCTGTTAAATATCTGCTTCGAATTAAGATTCAAAAATGTCTGCAGAAAGAAGGGGGTGTCAGCTATGACATGAAACCTTGAGTTTGAACAAACCAATTTTGGTTTTTGAACTACAGTAGGTGAAGTGGATTTACATCCGGTAACAGAATTACGGTAACAGAATTACATCATGGGTCCCTGAGCTGTACTATACAGAAATGCATAATTATAGATATGAATATCATTCTCTTCATGGTGATGTATCCTGAATAGGAACACAAAGGTAGAAATATACAATATCCTTCTTTTGCATGTTTGGGTATTATTCTACACGCTGGCTATTACTGTAATGAGCTCCACCCCCAAACAAGACTGCATTTGGTTGGTCCGGACAAGACCAAATCTGAAACAATCATAGACATCAATGTTTCAAAAGTAAGTTTTGGACAGCACAGTAAAGTACAGCACAGTAAAGTTCAGTACAGTAAAGTACATTATACTGTACTCTATTCAAGTGTGCTCTACTGTACTGTACTTTTCTTTACTGTACTGTACTTTTCTTTACTGTGGTCTACTGTACTGTGTGAAGTATAGACGTCGATGATTGGATCAGATTTGGTCTGGCCAGGGCGGACTGATCAAATGTCAACTAATTTTTCAACGTCAATGAACGTCCGGTGTCATTCGGGGCTCAGTGGGTGAGAATTATTTTAACAGTAAATGGAAAGAGTGTAGGTAGTAGGTGTCAATAAGAGCTAGATGACATCAACTGGAGAGAGAGAGAGAGAGAGAGAGAGCGAGCGGCAGAGTGAAGGAGAGTGTGTTGTTCTCAATTTGTATTAATGATTTGGGAAATGGGATGCAACCAGCAAAGTTACATCTATATGCAGATGATACAGTCATATATTGATGTGCTCCTTCTCTGGTTTCGGCTGTTTAAGAGCTCCAGACTGCTTTTCATTCACTGCAGGCCTCCCTTTATGGTTTCAAAATTCATTCATTTTACAGGAGCTCGAACTCCATCAGAGAAGGTTAGCATTGTCACATCTGGTGGCTTATCCATTGAAAAAGTGTCATTCTACAAATACCTAGGTATATGGTTGGATGACAAGTTGTCCTTTAACGTTCATATGGATAATATTGTGAGTAAGCTTAACCTCTCTGGGATATAGGGGGTGCTGTTTCGACTTAGGGAAAATTGGTCTCCAAATTAAACTGCCTAGTACTCAATTCTTGCTCGTACAATATGCATATTATTGTTATTATTGGATAGAAAACACTCTCTAATTTCTATAGCCATTTGAATTATGTCTCTGAGTGGAACAGAACTCATTCTACAGCACTTTTCCTGATATGGAGTGAGATTTCAGAAATCTTGGCCTCTGGTCCCAGGTCAGTTTTAATGTCCCTGTAAATGCAATGAGGATACAAACACTGCCCACGCCTTCCTCTAGATGTCAGTAAGTGGTGACAATTTGAATGGAGTCGATTGCGCAATCAGGGCCTGTATAAAAGGCCAAAGACCGGATGTACCATTCTTTTGCTCCCTGCGCCTGACGCACGATGGACGTCGGACCTGCTCTCTTTCCAAGCTGTTGTTTAGCCAGTAATATATCACCGGTCATGTTTTTACTCGTTATAGGTGTTAAAAACATCATAAGGTAGTTAATTTAAACCGTTTTATAACAATTTATATCCGTTTAGTGCGATCTTGAGGCATTGCTTTGTGATGCACTTTCAAGCGCCGGGCACGTTTCGGGGTCCCGGTCGAACGTTAGTGGGCATTTCGACAGACAAGAGGACATCTTTCGACCAAAAGAAGATTAGACCCAAGAAAGGATACATTGCCCAAGATTCTGATGGAAGATCACCTCATAGTAAGAAATATTTAAGATGATAAATCGTTGTTCTGTCGAAAAATGTTAAACGCATAAGCCGCCATTTTGTTTGGTATAGCTTCGTTTGGCGAACCCTGTATTGCACAGTAAGGATAATTTTAGAAATGTAATTCAGCGATTGCATTAAGAACTAATTTGTCTTTCGATAGCTGTCCAACTTATATTTTTTTTGTCAAGTTTATGAATAGTTATTCATGAGACAAGATCACTGTCAAATATGGAGCCCGACATTTTCAGGCTAGTTTTGCTAGTATTGTCATTGTATAACCACGTTTTTTTGTGGCTAAATATGCACATTTTCGAACAAACTCTATATGTATGTTGTAATATGATGTTACAGGAGTGTCATCGGAAGAATTCTGAGAAGGTTAGTGAAAAAATGTATATATTTTGGCGATGATTACGTTATCGCTCTCTTTGGCTTGAATCAATGCTCGGGTAACGTTTGCACATGTGGTATGCTAATATAACGATTTATTGTGTTTTCGCTGTAAAACACTTAGAACATCTGAAATATTGTCTGAATTCACAAGATCTGTGTCTTTCCATTGCTGTGAGCTGTTGTCACGACTTCGACCGAGGCAGGCTCTCCCTCCCGTTCGGGTGGCGTTCGGCGGTCGTCGTCACCGGCCTATTAGCTGCCACTGATCCTTTCTCCCCCTCCCTATGTGTTTATTGGGCGCACCTGTTTTGTATGAGGGGTAATTAGTTGGGCTTATTTAATCAGCCGGCATTCACGTTTCTTTGTGCGGGATTGTTTGCGTGTAAGTAGTGGTGTGCTACATGTTTCTGGACTGAGTTCTTTTACCCCGTGTCTGGGTTTGGTTATAGTGTACACCCATGTGTGTTAATAGGGTGGACTAGATGGTCCGTGTTCATTAAAGAACATTTTGGATTTGGCACCTGCTGTTTCCTGCGTGTTGACTCCACACTCTGACACCCAGGCCTTACAGCTGTGTATTTTTAAGAAATGTTTTATGATTAGTAATTAGGTAATACACGTTGCTCTCTGTATTTATTCTAGTCGAGTTGTGATGGTGGGTGCAATTGTAAACTATGATTTATACCTGAAATATGCACATTTTTCTAACAAAACCTATCCTATACAATAAATATGTTATCAGACTGTCATCTGATGAGGTTTTTTCTTGGTTAGTGGCTATCAACATCTTTATTTGGCCGAATTGGTGATAGCTACTGGTGGAGAGAAAAAATGGTGGACAAATTAAAATGGTGTCTTTTGCTAACGTGGTTAGCTAATAGATTTACATATTTTGTCTTCCCTGTAAAACATTTTAAAAATCTGAAATGGTGATACAAGATCTGTTTTCCTTTTCATTGTGACGCGAAGCTAATCAGTGAGGGGGCGTGGGGGTGCTTGTCAGTTGGGACGCTAGCTATCCCAGAGAAGTTAAATTGAAATTCGGTTTTTATTTTCGTAATAAGGCTTGCTTCCCGCTTATGGCTAGAAAGAAGCTTGTTCAGGCTACTTTTCAAACTGTAATTGATTATGGGGACATGTTGTATATACATGCAACCTCCTCCATCTTACAGAGTCTGGACTCTGTTTATCATGCATCCTTGCGCTTTATTACAAATGCCAAGTCAATCACCCACCATTGCGCTTTGTACCAAATTATAGGTTAGACCTCACTTTATGTGCGCAGAAAGCTACATTTGTATGTATTCATCTACAAAGCCCTTTTGGGTAAACTCCCTCTATAGCTCTGTAGTCTGGTCTCCTTCACCACCAGCAGTTACCATACCCGGTCTGCTAGGTAGTTGCTACTTAAAATCCCCAGGACATTCACAGTATTAGGCAAGACTGCCTTCTCTTCTTGTGCACCAAAGGCATGGAATAGTCTACAATCCATGCTTCATCTAGATTTGTTAGTACCAATGAATTAATTAAAAATATTGATGGGAGACTTTGTTACAGAGGAGTGTAAATGCTTTTTTTAGGCTGGATCATGTTGTTGTATTGTTGTGCGTTTTAATTCTGTAATGTATTGATGGTTGCTGCTGCATTAGTAAGGTCTCCCTTGAAAAAGAGACTTTGGGTCTCAATGGGCTTTTCCTGGTTAAATAAAGGTTAAATAATTAAAATAATGTTTTACAGTCTTGCTTTGACCACCAGACGCCAGAAAGAAAAAAAACAGTTATGATCTCAACATAACAGTAGGCCAGCGGAAGGGAGGACAGTAGCAGGTGACCCAACTGTGGTTTGTGACTACTATGATTTCCCATTGTAGCCAATTCAATTGCAGTAATTTCTTTGAAAAAATGTTGGTAATTCCTTTACATATTTTCCACTGTCCAATGCACCAACAACCACTGAAAACTAAGGAAAACATCAAGGCCAACTGTATACTTTCCAGTGCATATGTGGCACTATCTGTATATCCGTGTGTGCGCACATCACAATCAAATCAAATCAATTGTATTTGTCACATACGCCGAATACAACCTTACCGTGAAATGCTTACTTACACACTCTTTAACCAACAATGTAATTTTAAGAAAATAGAGTATAGAAATTATTTACTAAATATACTAAAATAAAAAATAAAATTAATTTACAAAGTAACACAACAAAATAACAATAATGAGGCTATTTAAAGACGTTACCGGTACCGAGTCAATTTGTGGGGGTACAGGTTAGTTGAGGTAATTTGTACATGTAGGTAGGGGTAAAGTGACTATGCATAGATAATAAACAGCGAGTAGCAGCAGCGTAAAAACAAAGGGTGGTGGGGGGGTGTCAATGCAAATAGTCCGGGTGGCCACGTGTGCGTTTGAATGCGAGTGTGGATATATGCATGTGTACACGCGTACAAGCACCCATGCGGCATCAGTCTCAGGCAAATAGGCAATGGATGTAACGGCGTTTCCCCTCAGTGTCATTCAAACTTACTTTTGTGTTGTTGTTTATTTTGACTTTGATTTTGACTTTTATCTTTGACCATTATTCTGTTCCCCGCCCAGCAACTCCACTACCACTTGTCTCCAGTTCCACATCCCAACATTCAGCTTCCCTCAGCCCATCCCAAGTGTCACGACTTCCGCCGAGGTCGGTCCCTCTCCTTGTTCGGGCGGCGTTCGGCGGTCGACGTCACCAGTCCTCTAGCCATCGCCGATCCACCTTTCATTTTCCATTTGTTTTGTCTTGTTTTCCCGCACACTTGGTTTGCATTCCCTCATTACTTTTCTTGCATATAACCCTCTGTTTCCCCCCATGTCTGTGTGTGGAATTGTTATGTGTAAATGTATGTGTACTCCAGGCTGGTTTGCGCCGGGTTATTGTTACCCGTGTGTGTTTAGTTTTCTGAGTCCCGTGTTTTGTTCGCTTCAATAAAGGGCTACGGAGCACTTTTCAGATTTGCTACCCATTTCTGCTCTCCTGCGCCTGACTTCCCTGCAGCCAGTTACGCACTCCATTACACCAATTATCTCTGCTGTTCACACTTTTCAGATTTATATATGCACCATATATCTTTCAAATATGTTTTGATGTTTAACATACAATTTGAATCTATCTTGTGGAATAGAATCCAAAGATAGCGAATTGAAGATAAATACTTTAACTGAGAGTTTCAGTATGTTAGTAATTGACTGACGAGTTCTCTCCAGATCTCCCAACAACGCTATTTCTAGGGTAAATTTTAGATTAATTTTATGCTTTGTCAGCCATTCCTGAACCTGAGACCAAAAACAGGCTAACTGAGGGCAATACCAGAACAAATGGTCTATTCATTCTGTATCCTCACAACAAAATATGCTATGCTGCAATAATTGTATGCTCCAAATAATCAACCTTTTGTTGGTGGCAAGAATTCTGTACAATAATTTTAGCTGAAAAGCACGAAGTATTGAATCTTGCGTTGTTTTATATATCAACTCATACACTCTGTGCCATGGAATCGGTACATCAAACATCTCTTCCCAGCTATTTTGTAATCTGTAAGACACAGTTGTCAACATCATTGGTCCTCAAATTAAACTGGTGTACTTTCCTATTTATGCTATTTTTGGTCCTCCACCAGGTTTGATCCTTTAAAGTATATTGGGCAGACAGACCAGTTCTCTACCTCCTTCCGCTGCTTCGTACCTCCTCCATTTTTGGGATAATGCTATAATCAGTTAGTTGTAATCTTGGATTGAGCAGACCTTCCCATAACTCTATGAAACTGTACCATTCTAATTTACTGTCACGATCGTGTGGAGGATTGACGGACCAAAACGCAGCATTAGGAAAATAAGCCATCTTCCTTTTTATTATGAAGAAGAGAACCGAAAACAAAACACTATTACAAAACTAACAAAACGACCGTGAAGCTATGAACGTAGTGCACATACAGGCTCCAAACGTATAACATAGACAATTACCCACATCAAACGAAAGCCTATGGCTACCCTAAATATGGCTCCCAATCAGAGACAACAGAAATCAGCTGTCTCTAATTGGGAACCCATTCAGGCAACCATAGACTCTCCTAGACAACTACACCAACATAGACACAGCTAGACACATACACTCAACACAAACCCATACACTACACCCAACACCCCCTTTACCATATAACCACCCAAAACCGATAAAACACTAACATTCCCCATGTCACACCCTGACCTAACTAAAATAATAAAGAAAACAAAGAATACTAAGGCCAGGGCGTGACATTTACAATATAATTTAAAAACAAAATATTCTTTTCAAACAGATTTTCCATAAATACAGGTATTTTATCAACCAGCACATTTGAGTACAACTATAATATTTGTTGTAATATTTGTTCTATCTTATAAGGGGGATGACATTGAAATTGTAACCAGCTTGTTTGAAAAAGAAAGATACTTTGAGCAAGGTTTCATTTTCAATTAATCGAAAATGAAATATGGCAATCTGCACAAAGACAAAAAGGACATTTTTATACAATGGATGAGCTTTTCTTAGTCATCTACCTGAGAACCATTTTGGGTTCAAGTAAAACTTTTGTATAAAATAAGTTTTTAGAGAGAAGTTTAGTGCTTTTATATTTAATAATCTCAACCCACCCAGTTCATATTCATTATATAGATAGGCACGCTTTTTATTTTGTCTGGTTTAGCATCCCAGATAAAGAAAAATATTTTTTTCTCATATGATTTGAAAACAAATCATCAGAAGTAGGGGGTGCCATAAGTAAGTGAGTAAACTGAGATATGACTTAGGAGTTAATCAATGTAATTCCCCCATAAATAGACAGGTATTTACATCTCCATGTTTGCAGGATCTTGACTATTTTTACTAGTTTTCTATTTAAATTCATTGTGGAGAGCTCATTTATATATTTTGTGATATGAATACCAAGTATGTGCATGTTCCTTTTTGGCGAAGTCCAAGCCAAGGCTACTGGCTTTTTCACACACACGAATACATGCACACACCCGTGCACACACTGTTCGTTCCAGATGGTTGACGATCACTCAAGGGCAAACTTTTCCTCTCTTTGTTCTCCCCTACTCACTATGTCCTTACCTTTTCACTGCTCTCTTCAGCTATCTTGTCTCTAACAAATTCCAAGGCTGTAAGTGGCCCGTCACTCAGTAATTACACAGGCTCAACTTGACCTTTGGAGGAATAACTCTGGGTTATCTCCTCCACTTCTTGTTTTGGGCTTTTATTAATGGACTCAAGCTGAAAGCCTTTTCCTCCACTCCAAATGTCAACTGACATCATGAAACACTTAATGCAGCACTTTTATCCAGCCAAATGTCCTTGCAGGTGTACATACTTTGGTGAATATGTTATAGATGCTAGATGAGATATTAACTTCCCCTACAAATGAGTTGTCTGTTTTGGTGTGTAACCTTATGTTGCCGATGTGAAATTGGTAGCTAGTTAGCGGTACACTAGTTGCGTTCAATCGGTACCATCACACGATGTGAGACTTTCTTCATGACCCCATCAAATAGTTGCTTCCATTGCTCAGCAAGGGCCTTAGCTTTTGTGGCACAACTACATGGGTGTCACATGATGTGTTCCGAAGGTCCCTGGTTTGATCCCAGAATAGGGTAAGAAGAGGGATGGAGGAAACACTATTACACTTACATCTATTATTTTGTTGTCATCCTCAATGTGAATTTTGTTTGTATTTGGTGTAAGAATGGCTACTTCAGTTTTTTGTATTTCTCATTGCCCGACCTGCTTACGTGCTCATATTTGTGTGTGCCATCAGGACCACCAATATCTAGTCAGGTCATGTTGGGAAAATTCAGAGGGGGTGTCTTCACAAATCAGTCTGGATTTGGCCGTATCAGCTCAACAGATATTGATTGGCATTGATCAGGGTTGCAAAGAGAGGGTATATTACTGGGATATGTTTAAGTTTACCAGTAAACTACCAGAATGTATGTAACTTTCAAGGTTTTTTGGAACAATGACACCTTTTTGTACACTCAGAGTATAAAGAATAAGATTATTCAAAAATGTCAAATAGGATGACATATCTGTAAAACATTATCCTTAATATGAACCATCAACATAGTGAATACCGTTGGTGTTTATTATGAGGGTTTCAGCAAGAAATATCCTTTATATAGTATATATTTTAAAAAATTACACACTTTTATTTTAACGTGTCTTTGTTGTAAATGTGTCTCTATATGTCTTTGTTGTAAATGTTTTGCCCCCAAACTGATGGCAGTTGTGAAAAAAGTCAATAGTTGGGACTGTTGCCATTGTTGATTAGATTCTTTTTCTTTTATTAATTTGCCTGTTTTCTCTTGAACCATATAGTCTATCCACCAAAAACTCATTGACAATATGGACACGCATATGAAAATATTATTCAAGTATAAATTACTAAAGTTACCATAGACTGCCATAGATTACTTATTAATTTGTTTAATTACAGAACATTCCGGTACTAGCTTTGCAACCATAGCACTGATGCATGATGGAGAGGAAGTGGAAATGGTCCCTCTCTCTTTACTCAGCCTCAGGCAAACTCAAAAACACTTTTTTTTATTCTGTCTTTCTCATTGGGGCTTGAGTATCACATGCAAAACCTCTGGTCTCTCCTGGTGTATCATAAGACACATGATTGGTGAACGAAATCAATTGACCTTGAATCTTTAATGCTATAAAGATTTCATCTTAAATCTTTTGACCACTTAATTTACATTTACATTTAAGTCATTTAGCAGACGCTCTTATCCAGAGCGACTTACAAATTGGTGCATTCACCTTATGACATACAACTTCAACTTGTATCCATACATCTCCATGTGATGTGGCACATCCATGAGCTAGCTGCCTGTGTTGGAAGACACATTCCTTGTTTGTCGAGTCATCCCTGCTCCACGGTAGCAGGCACCACTGACAGATAAGGACGAGGCATCGCCTGCCTATTGAATAACGCTGCCATTGCTCGTGGCTAAGCACGCTTGTGATCATTCAAATTAAATTGATGGATCATGACGGAAGGTGGAAAAATGGATTTGGTCTGTCGGGAGATGGGGCCATCTGAAAAGTGATTTCCATAACAAATGTGACAGAATACTCGTACAATTATGATAATGATTGTAGCCTAATGAAATCTTTATATATCAAATGAGCTTTATATTGCTGTGCTGTGGGCCATGGATGGCTTCTGAGGAGCCTGGTTGAAAGTGGACGAATTAAGTCTAAATTAAATCTGAGAATAAGGGTTTAATTGGAGAAAAAAATTGATAAAAGATGGATTTTTGATGTAAGTGAAATAGAAATCTTACCAAAAATCCTCATCACGTAGATTCATAATATGTGTATATACTGTATTTTTCGAAAATGTAATCCATCCTACTTTGGATATAAATCAGTTCTTAAATCGGTATAATAAGAAAATGATTTTCCAGACATGTGAGTATTATACATAATACACTCACAGGCAAGCTTATTAGGTATACCCCTCTAGTACGTTGTCGGACCCCCCTTTTTCTCCAGAACAACCTGAATTCTTCAGGCATGGATTCTACAAGTCAGAAACATTCCACAGAGATGTTGGTCCATGCTGACATAATAGCATCATGCAGTTGCTGCAGATTGGACGGCGGCACACCACCACCTGCCTGTACAGTTGGCACCAGGCAGGATGGGACCAAGGACTCATGCTGCCTATGCCAAATCCTGACTCTGCCATCAGCATGATGCAACAGGAACCGGGATTCGTTGTACCAGGCAACGCTTTTCCAGTCCTCAATTGTCCAGTGTTGATGACACTGGAGCCGCTTCTTCTTGTTTTCTTCTTGTTTTTAGCTGATAGTTGTGGAACCCGGTGTGGTTGTCTGCTGCAAGAGCCTATCAGTGACAAGGATCGACGAGTTGCGCATTCTGAGATGCCGTTCTGCACACCACTGTTGTACTGCGCCATTACTTGTCTGTTTGTGGCACGCCTTTCAGCTTGCACAAAACTTGCCATTCTCCTTCGATCTCGCTCATCAATGAGCTGTTTTCACCCATACGACTGCCACTGACAGGATGTTTTTGGTTTGTTGCACCATTCTCAAGAGACTACAGAGTGTCGTGCGTGAAAAGCACAGGAGGGCTGCCGTTTCTGAGATACTGAATCCGTCGTGCCTGGCATCGATGATCATATCACCCTCAATGTCACTTAGGTCACTTGTTTTGCCCATTCTAACCTTCAATCGAACAGTAACTGAATGACTCAATGCCTGTCTACCTGCTTTATATAGCAAACCACAACTATGTGAATCTGTAGCGATACATTTTCTTGAATGGGGTGGTGTACCTAATAAACTGTCTGGTGAGTGTATATGTAGCCCATTAAATGCATTATTATGTGTTCAGTGAAAATGTATTGTTACATGGTGTGTGTGTCAACACATGCTGCAGAGAGAGAGAGAGAGAGAGAGAGAGAGAGAGAGAGAGAGAGAGAGAGAGAGAGAGAGAGAGAGAGAGAGAGAGAGAGAGAGAGAGAGAGAGAGAGAGAGAGAGAGAGAGAGAGAGAGAGAGAGAGAGAGAGAGAGAGAGAGAGAGAGAGAGAGAGAGAGAGAGAAGGAATATGGGGGCTTGAAGAATGACAGAACACATTCTTCCCCTGAGTGACAGGTCTCATAAAAAATGCTGTGTGATCTCCAGGGAAACCACAGCTTTGAGGTGTCTTGTAGAAAACTGAGTGCTGAAGAGAGAGAGCGGGAGAGAGAGGGAGGGGCAGAGGAAGATAGACTCTTTTTGTGATTTGGCGCATGGCTTCTACTTTCTTTGTGATAAATATGGCCTTATCTGTGTATCTAATCGACCAATCTTTTTTATTTTTCTGTTTAACCTGTATTTAGCTAGGCAAATCAGTTAAGAACAAATTCATATTTACAATGACGGCCTACTATACCATAATTACTCTCATTATTTTGGTCTTTACAATTTAATCATCATTACACAGTAAGTAACTGATGACATGTTACACACTTTTTATTGTTTTATATTAATTCAAAGTATAGATGCTATGTAACTGAACAAAAATATAAACACAACATGTGAAATAAAAGATCACAGAAATGTTCCATACACACAAAATCATTATTTCTCTCAAAATGTGTGCACACATTTGTTTACATTCCAGTTAGTGAGCATTTTGCCTTTGCCAAGGTAATCCATCCACCTGACAGGTGTGACATATCAAGAATCTGATTAAACACAGGTGCACATTGTGCTGGACAATAAAAGGCCACTCTAAAATGTGTCGTTTTGTCACACAACACAATGCCACAGATATCTCAAGTTTTGAGGGAGCGTGCAATTGGCATGCTCACTGCAGGAATGTCCAACAGAGCTGTTGCCAGATAATTGAATGTCAATTTCTCTACCATAAAGCTGCCTCCAACGTTGTTTTAGAGAATTTGGCAGTACAGCCAACCGGCCTCACAAACGCAGACCATGTCTAACCATGCCAGCCCAGGACCTCCACATTCGGCTTCTTCAGCTGCGGGATTGTCTAAGGAGCGGGGGGTGCTGATGAGGAGTATTTCTGTCTGTAATCCTCACTTTGGTGGGGAAAAACAAATTCTGATTGGATGGGCCTGGCTCCCCAGTGGTTGGGCCTATGGCTGCCCAGTCATGTGAAATCCATAGATTAGGGCCTAATAAATGTATTTCAATTGACTGATTTTCTTCTATGAACTGTAACTCAGTAAAATATTTGAAATTGTTGCATGTTGCATTTTATTTTTGTTCAGTATAGTTACACAAGTATGTGGAAAGATACATCAACAAAGATGTGGTATTTAGTGTGAAGTGTGGCCTCCACCACCAAAGTATTTCTTCCCACAGACTGGCACATCATGCACATGGCACATTTGGTACATGGGAGCACTTAGCTCCATGCTTAGAATACAAAATAATCAAATTTTTCCTGAGACTGTATTCCCTGCTCATTACGCTATCATCAAAAGTAAGTGGAGCATATTTCAGCGAGATCAGCTTTAAGCGTCACCTGATGAGATTTTGAATGGCTTTGAAATTATACCTCTCAGTGGGGTGCCTTAGAACACACGATATCTTCCCGTTAAAAATTCAAGAGAACTAGGAGTAGCGACAAGGCTGCTATTGACAGGGCCGACGTTGGATTTAACAAATGTCAGGGCTGTCAGGATTCAATCCCCGCCCCGCTTCACCACCATATTATGTGAAAAATCTAAGATTCAGTGCAAAAATAATACATGTTATTTTATTGCCTGCATTTGATCCTAAAAAAAATACGCCTCTTGCTTCTTTTGGGAGAGAAAAAGGTGAAAATGCATCGGAAAGTATGACCCTTGACTTTTTCCACGTTTTGTTAGGTTACAGCCATATTACAGCCATATTCTATATTTTTTTATTCCCCTCATCAATCTACACACAATACCCCATAATAACAAGGCAAAAACTGTTTAACAAAAGGAAAGCATTTAAATATCACATTTACATAAGTATTCAGACCCTTTACTCAGTACTTTGTTGAAGCACCTTTGGCAGCGATTACAGCCTTGAGTCTTCTTGGGTATGGTGCTACAAGGTTGACACACCTGTATTTGGAGAGTTTCTCCTATTCTTCTCTGCAGATCACCTCAAGCTCTGACAGGTTGGATGGGGAGCGTGGCTGAACAGCTATTTTTAGGTCTCTCCAGAGATGTTCGATCGGGTTCAAGTCCGAGCTCTGGCTGGGCCACTCAAGGACATTCAGAGACTTGTCCCGAAGAAACTCCTGCATTGTCTTGGCTGTGTGTTTAGCGTCATTGTCCTGTTAGAAGGTGAACCTTTGCCCCAGTCTCAGTTCCGGAGCGCTCTGGAGCAGGTTTTCATCAAGGATCTCTCTGTACCTTGCTCCGTTCATCTTTGTCTCGATCCTGACTAGTCTCCCAGTCCCTGCTGCTGAAAAACATCCCCAACACACGATGCTGCCACCACCATGCTTCCCCATAGGGATGGTGCCAGGTTTCTTCCAGACGTGACGCTTGGCATTCAGGCTTGGTTTCACCAGACCAGAGAATCTTGTTTCTCATGGTCTGAGAGTCTTTAGGTGCCTTTTGGCAAACTCAAAACGGGCGGTCATGTGCCTTTTACTAAGGACTGGCTTCTGTCTGACCGCTCTACTGTAAATGCCTGATTGGTGGAGTGCTGCAGAGATGTTTGTCCTTCTGGAAGTTTCTCCCATCTCCACAGAGGAACTCTAGAGCTCTGTCAGAATGACCATAGGGTTTTTGGCCACCTCCCTGACCAAGGCTCTTCTCTCCCGATTGCTCATTTTGGGCGGGCAGGAAGAGTCTTGGTGGTTCCAAACTTCTTCCATTTAATCCAATCAAGTTGTAAAAACATCTCAAGGATGATCAATGGAAACAGGATGCACCTGAGCTCAATTTCGAGTCTCAATGCAAAGGGTTGAATACTTGTGTAAATAAGGTATTTCAGTTATATTTTATACATTTGCAAAGAAATCTAGCAACCTGTTTTCACTTTGTCATTATGGGTTCTTGTGCGTAGATTGTTGAGGATTTTATTTTATTTGATCCATTTTAGAATAAGGCTGTAACTTTAAACAAAATGTGGAAAAAGTCTAGGGGTCTGAAGGCTTTCCTAAGGCACTGTACCTGTCCTTGCAAAAAAGAAGATAAACAATAAAGAATGGTGGCCCTTTCCACACCATGAACATGGTTTTGTCTATTGATTTGTGTTTTTCCACTGTGTGTCACTTCTCTGTGTAACCCTGTTTGGTCACTAGCAGTGTTTTTGTATCTTGGTCACCTAGAGGGTTGGAAAGGCAACTTAGTGTTCCTTATATAGCCTCTACTGTTTGTCTTTGATCGTAAGAATTGTTCTTTATTATTTATCTTTAATGAGCCATGGTTTTAGCTTTCTCTGAGGGAGGGGCTGAATCCATCTGCATTTGTTCTGACAGGGCTGTCACAAAGACCTACCACTAATCTGTCCTTTATTAGATTATCACGTAATTATCCATAATCAAATTGTTCACTGAGCTCATGCAAAGCAATGATGAACCTGTCCACTGATTCCCCACTTTTCTGGATGTGTTTAATAATTTGAGCTCTTTAAAAATCACATTCCATTTTGGCAGAAAGTGGCTGTTTAGCGCTGCTGTGACAGTGTCATATATCATTAGCTTGTTAGCTGACAGATTTCTGGAGCGTACTATAGCCTTGGCCTCTGCTTCCATTGAAAATAGCAGTGTGTTCACTTGCCTGTCTTGCGGCTGCTTTTCCAAGCCAGATGCCTGTCTGAAACATTGGAAGCAGGTAAACCACTGTGAGTCAAGTTGAATTCAGATGGGGTAGATATTTGGAATAATGCTTGTTATGCCATCTCGTTCATGTGAGCTTGCGCTTGTTCTGCATTCTGATTATCATCTTGCTGTGGTTCCAACGTGGTCTTTAGCTAGCTTCTGTAACTTGTTAGCAATCACTGTTCTAAATGTAGCTAGCTAGTTTGTTTGCTTTCTGGCAAGTTAGCTGAGGACATTAACAATGAAAATGCCGGTAAAACTTGTTCTCACGTCTACTCTTTCATTCGAAACCATGACATAATAAAACTGACTACTTCTTCTGATTCTCTGAGATGCGAGCAGGGTGGTTGTTAACCACATGTTAACTTAGGAAGTGAGGGGACGCGGACACGAAACAAGAGTGAGTTTATCTCGCTTCAACACAGTATTTATCAACTCGGTCATCTTGCGCCCCCTTACGGAGGGGGACATGTAATTACTCCCACAAAATATACACTGAAGTTGCTTACCAAGACTACATTGAATGGCCTATTTACTGTTTTGACTTAAATCGGCTTCAAAATCTACAGCAAGACTTGAAAATGGATGTCTAACAATGATCAACAACCAACTTGACTGAGCTTGAAGAATTTAAAAAATAATAATGTGCTGAATCAATCTTTAGAATGTTGTTAACATACATCTTGAATAACGTTCCAACCGGAGAATTAGATTGACTTCAGAAGAGCGGTGGAACGGAGGTCCTCCTCATGTGAACGCGCATGTGAAAGCGCATGTGAAAGCATGGTCAGCTCGTGGCAGACCTGACTAATTCCTGTATCCTTCGGCCCCCCTTCACATTACAGTCATCAGACAAAGTTCTATTGACTGTTGACATCTAGTGGAAGCCGTAGGAAGTGAAAACTCATCAACATCTCGCTGTAATTTCAATGAGAGCTTAGTTGAAAATCTGCCACCTCAGAAAAAATTCAAACAGGAAGTGGAACTTCTCAGGTTTTTGCCTGCCATGTGAGTTCTGTTATACTCACAGACATAATTCAAACAGTTTTAGAAACGTCAGAGTGTTTTCTATCCAATACGAATAATAATATGCATATATTAGCATCTGGGACTGAGGAGCAGGCAGTTTACTATGTGCACCTTTCATCCAAGCTACTCAATACTGCCCCTGCAGCCATAAGAAGTTAACCATACTATTGTCCCCGGTCACCTTGCCTTGTTTATAAGCAGCATCTCCCTTTCAGTTTTCCTACACGGCTGCCATCAATCCCCGGTTTTTGATTTGGGTAAGATTTGAAAGACACCATTGGTATCACATCATCTATGCATTTTTTTATGAATTCGGTGACTGAGTCGACGTATTCATTGATGTTAGCCCCAGAGGCGACTCTGAACATATTCCAGTTTACGTGGTTAAAACAGTCTTGGAGCATTGATTCTGATTGGTCAGACCAGTGTTGTACAGACCTAACAACCAGAACTTCTCTCAAGTCTTTGTTTGTAGGTGGGGAGGAGCAAAATGGAGTCGTGGTTCCTATTTGCCGAAAGGAGGACGGGAGAGGGCCTTATACCCGTGTCGAAAAGGTGTATAGCAGTGGTCAAGAGTGTAATTTCCATGAGTTGGAGAGTCAATATGTTGAAGGTAATTTAGGAGCACGGTCTTCAAATTAAGCTGCTTCTGGGTATGCGGTCTCCAGTTTGTTCAGGGTTCAATGAAGAAACTTGAGATCATTTTTAGTGTCGGCTTGGGGTGGGATGCACACAGCCGTGGCGATAATCCCTGAGAACTCTCTCAGAAGGTAAAAATATTTGATGACCAATTATTCCAAGTCGGGATAGCAGGGCTCGCAAGATCCTGGGGTCCATCTTCAGTTTCTCAGTGATCATTTCCCTGACTTTGCCCTCAGACTCCGTCCAGGTCTCATGTGGAGATTCAATGTTGTTCCGCCTTGATTGTCCCTCGAGAAAATCTAATTTCTCCGTCATTGTTATCTTGGATTCACATACAGAACTGATGTCTCAAAAACTTACAGATTGCTGTCAATTTGCTTTTCTCCTGTATAAACTAATCGAGTTGACCCTGGGAGATCTTGGGGCGGTAGGTAGCCTAGTGGTTAGAGAGTCGGGCCAGTAACCTGAAAGGTTACTAGATCAAATCCCGAGCTGACAAATCTGTCGTTCTGCCCCTGAACAACCCACTGTTCCTAGGCCGTCATTGTAAACAAGATTGTGTTCTTAACTGACTTGCCTAGTTAAATAAATGTTAAATAAAAAAAAAATTAAATATGCAAACTGTTCTTCAGATCCTGAACCTCTCTGGTCAGATCGACCATTATTTTATTAATTGACTACACCAGTATTTGGACACTTTAAGCTATTTTCTAGTTGTTGTAACAACTGCTTGTATAACTCTTTGTGTTAATTTAAAAGATCCTACACCGTTGATAGAGAGACATCACTGTCCTCAATGGTACTCCCACCGGCATTGGTCTTTGTCATGGTAGGCTATTCCTGCCAGCACAGCTCGCAGGGCCCATGGAAATGTCAACAAACAGCAGGGATTTAAACAGCCACAAGCCTGGGACAATCTGTGATCCCAGCCACAAGTGCTAACTGCATCGCGTGCTGTGTTCAAACCGTCAAGGAAACCTGGGTAGCTTGACAGCTAGTAGCTAGGCTAGCTGCTTCACCAAGCAGCAGCTCTTCAGACTTTAGGGTTTGGCAGTATCCCGGGACAGATAGTAGCGGTCCTGACAACTGAGGCTAACCACATCACAGAATCCAAATTAAACAGATAGGCTGTTTCAGGTAGGTTCTTTCAGAAACTTTCAGAAACCACAAACCAAGCTTTCTTTCATTCTTTGATCAGCATGCGTAGCACTCCAACTGTCTACCGGTGTGCTAGCAAGCTACCTATCCCGCCTCCCTTCGCCGTCATTAACAGAACTGCAGGAAACAGTGCCTGACAACCGTTGTCCAATCTAGCTAGCTACCGTTGTTGCTAGGGTTGAATGGCGGGAATCCGGTTACCGATTTACTGCCCAAAAGCACTCCCTTTTTCCGGGATAAATAACTGCGAGAAACCAGTGCATTTTAAATAAATTATTTATATGAACAGCATGGTGTGAAACGGAACTGTTAAATTATATTCAATGTCTAAAGCACCAGCTATCCTGGAAGGAAACATGTTTCTCAGTGTGTGAGTACAGAACAATTATCCAGATCTTAGGGATAATGTGCACAAGAATCAGGTGGCGCTTCCAGGTAGCCGCTCGAGAGTAACAATGTTTGAAATGTTTGTTATTGTTTTTTTGGGGTTGCACTGCATACTTTTCCTTGCTCTTTTAACGGATTAAGTATGGATTGTACAAACGTTGTGGAATACTCATCACACTTTCCACTGCATATCCGAGACAAACTTCGGTGCTTTGGTATAATCCGCGCAATAAGCTGGGTGAGAGGGACTACAGCTGGTAAGGGCAGATGGAGGAAAATACTGACAGTAGAAGGTAACAGACTTAAAATACATCAAAAACACAATCGCTCAAGTGAATGCAGAGTTCTAACTGAATTATGTGATGTCGCATATACCCCAGAAAAAAATGCCCCAGAAACGTTGAATGTGCTTGTTAGTAATTCAAGATCATTGATAAACAAAGTGGATGAATTTGACCTGCTTGTTCAATCAGTAAATGTAGACATAGGATGTGTCACTGAAACGGGCCCACAAAATCCCCCCAGATATTTTCATACAAGAATATCAGCTGTTCATAAATTACAGATCCAGAGGGGAGGAGAGGAGGGGGCGTGGCCATTTATGTGAATCACAGTGTGTCACGGCCGTTGAATGAAGACGACCAAGGTGCAGCGTGGTAGGCGTACATATTACTTTATTTATATGAAGCCGACAAAAACAATAAACAATCCCCCAAAAAACATGACGCTAAAGGCGATAGTGCCAACAAACAAAGACACCTTCCCACAAAGACAGGTGGGAAAAAGGGCTACCTAAGTATGGTTCTCAATCAGAGACAATGATAGACAGCTGTCCCTGATTGAGAACCCTACCCGGCCAAAACATAGAAATACAAATCATAGAATACCCACGCCAAATCACACCCTGACCAAACCAAATAGAGGCATAAAAAGGCTCTCTAAGGTCAGGGCATGACAGTATGCAGGCAAAGAGAAGAACTGACCTAGAGAAAGAGGAATTTGAGTGAATGTGGCTTCAGCTCCGTCTTAAACGACTCCCCGGCTCAGTTTCAACTCTGGTAGTGGGTGTACTCTACCATCTACCATGGGAAAATGAGAAAACACTTCAGCAGAACACTGTGGATTATCTCATAAACACTGTCAATGTGATCAGGATGTCCTCTCCCTAAATGGGTCTTATCCTGTGTGGAGACTTTAATCACCTGCCTATCAAGATGCTGACAAACTCCCATCCAGACATGAAACAAGTGGTCAAAGACCAGACCAGAGGGGAGGCCATCCTAGATCTGACCATTACAAATATGAAGAATCACAACACCACCCCCACTGTACTTGGTCCTCTCGGATCCAGTGATCACAAATGTCTCCTGTTCTCCCCAAACACAACATCAGGAGGGAGAAGTGAGGTGCAGCGGAAAAAGTGTCTGGTAACCCAGAACAGAAAGGAGGCCTTGGCACGATGTATGGCCAGTACTGACTGGTCTGCCATATATGAGGTGGAGAGCATCAATGCAAAGATGGAGAAGTTCGACTTCTGCATTCAAACTGCACTTGATGTATGCATGCCAATAAGAAATAAGTAACAAGGACACTGGACAAGTCCTGGATGACTGAACGAATAAGAGGCTGCCATCAGGAAAAGACAGAAGATTTTCAACAGATGAGAAAAAACAATGAAATCGAGAAAATACAGAAACACAGTGCAAATGCTTATCAAGGAAGCAAAAACAAACTACTTCAAAACTGAAATCCGGGACCTACAGAAGAAAACCCTAAGGAATGGTGGGACTTCATTAACAAAGGACTGGGACGAAAGAAAACATCAGGAGGGAGAATACAGGTCGAGGGAATTGAAGACATTGTTTTTAATTTATTTTAAATTGTACAAGCACCACACCTCTTGCCATCTTCCCTCTGCCCATGCCTACAAGGCAGGTTAACTTCTACTTCATCACAATCCCGGATCCGGGAGCACCCCCATCAGTAAAAAAGCTGACTGGCATAGCCTAGCATAGCGTCACAAGTAAATACTAGCATCTAAATATCATTAAATCACAAGTCCAAGACACCAGATGAAAGATACACATCTTGTGAATCCAGCCATCATTTCTGATTTTTTTAATTTTTTACAGGGAAGACACAATATGTATTTCTATTAGCTAACCACCATAGCAAAAGACACAACTTTTTTTTCCCACCATTTTTTTCCTGCATAGGTAGCTATCACAAATTCGACCAAATAAAGATATAAATAGTCACTAACCAAGAAACAACTTCATCAGATGACAGTCTGATAACATATTTATTGTATAGCATATGTTTTGTTAGAAAAATGTGCATATTACAGGTATAAATCATACTTTTACATTGCAGCCACCATCACAACTCTCACCAAAGCAACTAGAATAACTACAGAGACCAACGTGAATTACCTAAATACTCATCATAAAACATTTATGAAAAATACACAGCGTACAGCCAATGAAAGACAAAGATCATGTGAATCCAGCCAAAATTTCAGATTTTTTAAGTGTTTTACAGCGAAAACTCAATATAGCATTATATTAGCTTACTACAATAGCCAACCACACAGCAGCATTGATTCAAGCCAGCAATAGCGATAACGAATAAACCAGCAAAAGATATACATTTTTCACTAACCTTCTCAAACTTCTTCAGATGACAGTCCTATAACATCATATTACACAATACATATAGAGTTTGTTCGAAAATGTGCATATTTAGTGGCACAAATCGTGGTTATACAATGAGAATAGTAGCCAAGCTGCCAACAAAATGTCGGGAGAAATCTTGGGAGAGGCACCTAATCTAATCATTAACTAATCATAAACTTGACTAAAAAATACAGGTTGGACAGCAAATGAAAGATACATTAGTTCTTAATGCAACCGCTGTGTTAGATTTGTAAAATTAACGTTACTACGACATACAGCGTGCGTTAAACCGAGACCGCACCGAAATTAATGGCGGAATAGGAGTTTTACATTTTTCAACAGAACAACGAATTAACATCATAAATAGTTCTTACTTTTTGATGAGCTTTCATCAGAATCTTGGGCAAGTTGTCCTTTGTCCAAAAGAATCGTTGCTCGGTTGTAGATTGTCGCCTTCAACTTTGGAATTAGCAGTAAACATTAGCCATGTGGGCCAGACGTGCCCAACTCACTATAACGCAGCACAAAGAAATATCCGAAAATCGCAATATACTGATATAAACTGATATAACTTGGTTTAAAATAACAACATTATGATGTCTTTAACACCTATATCGAATAAAATGTGAGCCGGATATATCTAAGGCCTATAACGGGAGCTTTCCAGAACGCCATCCTGAGGTCTGTCTTGCGTCATGGCGAATGTTGAAAAGAGTGCACCCCACGTTCCCAGACCCTTTATATGGCCTCAGATCTGCCAAGCAACTCCATTCCAATTCTCACTATTTGCTGACATCTAAGGGAAGGCGTATGCAGTGCATCTCGACCAATAGAAGACATGCAAATTAATAAACTGACCCCAGAACAGCCTGCCTGATTTCAGATTTCTCACTTCCTCACAGGAAGTTTGCTCCAACTTGAGTTCTGTTTTACTCACAGATATAATTCAAACGGTTTTAGAAACTAGAGAGTGTTTTCTATCCATAGTAATAATAATATGCATATTGTACGAGCAAGAATTGAGTACGAGGCAGTTTAATTTGGGAACTAAATTTTTACAAAGTGAAAACAGCACCCCCTATTGAGAAAAGGTACAGCATTGACCAGATAAAGAAAGCTCTGACCAGACTCAATCCACGTAAAGCATGTGGGCCAGATGGCATTCGAGCCTGGCTAAAAAAAAGAGCATGCAGAAGATCTAGCCCCTGTCATCACACACATTGTTAACACCTTCTACTAGCAGGGGACTGTCCCTGCTGCCTGGAAGATGTGTGTCCCATACCTAAAGTGTCAAACCCATGTGCAATGAGTGGAGGCCCATCTCTCTAACTTCATGCCTTTGAAAAATCCAGGAGAGTTTCTTCATAAAAAAACTCATGCCAACAGTTCTATCTGAGTGCACGCATCAGTATACACTCCTACCGCCCTTGTGAAAGCCACACACTCCTGGCTGACAGCTACAGACGCCACCAAAACCAACAATGCTGAGAGTGTTATTTGCTGATATGTCCAAAGCCTTTGATCGAGTAGATCATGCAAAGCTCCTGCAACATCTGTCTGACATTGAACTGTGTCCAAGGTTACTAGCCTGGCTCCACAGCTACACCACCGGAAGAAGGCAGAGGGTGATGGCAAATGGCACATTTATCCCTTGGTCAGAGGTCACCTCTGGTGTGCCACCCGAAAAGTTGTTTTCAGTGACACTCTGGACACTGGGTATGCAGACGATGTAGGGCTGTCCCGAGCCATACCATTAACCAGCATCAAAGAGGACACTTCCATGGGCTTGGAGGCAAAGCAGCTGGAAGAGTGGACCACATCCAACAACATGCTCCTGAATAGGAAAAAGTCAGTGGACATTCAGAAATGTTTTTCTAGAGACCATACACAACCTGAAACACTCATCCTAGGATGACAGGAAGTACCAGTGGTAACAACAACTAAGTGTCTTGGTTTCATATAACCTCAATGGTGACACACATGTCGAGCAGTCAGTGAGGGAGGCCTCAAAACACTTTTACTTTTTGACTGTTCTTGACAGAAATGGCCTACCCACTGAAGATCTAGTCACAGTCTATACTACACTGGTCTGGAATATGGTGAAGTGTTGTTAGTTGGATGCAGTAAAAAGCAGCAGGCCCAACTAGACAGGGTGCAGAGGAGGGCCTTGAGGATCATCTCCAGAGGTGTAGCAGTCCAACCAAAGCTCCCATCACTGCAGTGCAGAAGCACACTCATGACCATCCACTGAATGACCTGCTCCCTCCAAAAGAGGTAACTGCACCACCAAGCTCCTGAGAAGCAGCCACAACCTGTCCTGTATAACTGCCCATACCAACCGCCTGCGAAACGTCACTCTACCCAATGCTATCAGACTGCATAATAACTCTAGCTCTTAAATGGCTTTCCCAAAAATGCCCTTTTTTTAAATCACACTTTTAATATTTCAATTTCCATCAAGTGTTCTGTATTATATTTATGTCACGTGTTATGTATTTTTAAATGAGTGTTTTACAATTATAAGTAATTCTGCATTTCTTCAGTTTTATCTGTGAGCAGACTAAATAAACTCAAACTAAATCTGGCTTCTCTACGGCCTCTGCATGATGAATCATCAACGCTCAGGGTGTGGCCAGACAGCCCATCTTAGTATGAAAGAACAGTGAACGCGCGATGCGGTAGGCTATAGCAATTATTTATTCTGACCAATAACCAATGTTCCCTCCAAAAAAATTCAGTACTGAGCAAATTTCAGGTCTGCTGAGCGCATGAACGTTGTGAAAATTCAGAGAGTTGTGAATAGTGAAGCTGTACCCGCTTTAAGTTACAGTTTTAACAGTAGGCTACTGTGGCTATTTGATCATAATGTAGGCCTACCAGTAGCCTACCATCAAAAACAATGGAGAAAATGCATCCCTTAACATGCTTACATGGAAATAGCTGTTCTATCATTCAGCCTACAGTAACAGCCAATGTGTGGTGTTGGCCTACATTCAATGAGACTTGAAAAAAAACACGCAGGGCTTGAAATTAACCTGTTTATCCACTTGTCCTTCAGACAAGGAGGTGACAAAAATGTTGTTGCGTTGTTTGATGCAAGAAACCACTTTACAAAATAAAATGCATTATTATTCCCATAACACTACTACAGAGAATTAGACAAATTATGCTACCTCTGCCTATTGGCTACTTAGCTTATCCGTGCCTGTCTCAAAGTACAACATTGCCCCTTTAAGACAAAAAAAATCTCTTTACCTGACTTGCAAATGTACACCTTTTGTGCTCTTGAAGGAAGCAATCACTCCTCTATTGCTGACTACAAAGTATCTATAACTGGGTTAATAACTACCTAACTAGCTAAGTATTTTAGCAATATGTGCACACGTGGCTAAATGCAGCTCTCGCTTTGATCTCGAAACAAGCGCATCTACTCTTGACCGCTCATGCTGTAAACACAGTCCAGTTGAAAGTAAATGGCACAGATCAATATATGGCAAAGGCCTATTTGCATGTAAGCCTACTGCAGCTCTGATTGGTTATGCCGCACAGGTCTGTGTAGAGCATGTCAATGCAAAAGAATCCTACTCCGATGTGTTCTGCCTACAACAAAATCTCTTGCATAGTTTGTTTTGTTTTGCTCTCTTGCATTCAAAGTGGCTAATATTGGGTTGATTTGATCACAATTGCCAAAGGTAAAGGGAAACGTTGATAGTGTTAACTAACAGGGAAACTAGAAAGTTGCGTGAAGTTCAATCTCGTGCTTCTCTCTGTGGGCTGATACTGTATTTCTTCTGTGCAGCAGTCCTGAGGAGCTGCAGGGCAGTCTCTGGGCTACTGCACGCCTGCGCACACATGCACCTTAGAGGGAACGTTGCCCATAACCATTCAATCTTTGTGAAGACAAGTAAAAGCCTTCTGCATCTAATTCTAGTCGTATATTATACATTATAATGATGAAGATAAGAACAAGAATACGTATTTAATTTAACTGTTGAAAGCGTGGAAGGAATGAAGCAACAATAGAGAAAGAGGAGGTGTTGTAACTTTAATGGGTTACAGAGTTAATGTTTAAGTTAATTCATCGAGCTCTATCTAAAGATATTTGTAATTGTATTCGAATTTGTGTGTTGGAGATTGAGAGAACCACATACATATTTTGTACTGGTTCGTATTAAATTAGGCTTTTGACTGCAAGTTCCAGAATGCCTTGCGACAGGAAGTAGAAAGAGAACGCGCTAGTTAAGTGCAATTGACAAGTGATTATCTTGACCTTTTCGCTAGCAACTCATTATTCATTGTTCTGTAGAATCTAAAGTTTGTAAATGTAACGTGAACAAGTATTATTACTAAAAGAAGCTTTCATATCAAACCAGACATCCCGAGTCATTACTTTGAAGATAGTTAATCTAAAAGGAGGTAGGCTAAAGACGTTAGGAGAAATGTTATGGAAGGTATATATGCGTAAGCCTACTAATTATACAAATAGGCCCTATTATGTTCTCACCTGCTTTATCATGGTTTGAACGATTCCAGTCCATATAATAAAATATAATACAATACAGTACAGTAATGCAGTTCACGCTCAAAAAATACATAAATATTCAGATTGTTTACTTGGGAACTTTGTTGAAGCACCTTTGACAATTACAGCCTCAAGTCTTTTTGGGTATGGCAATACAAGCTTCGCACACCTGTATTTGAGAGTTTCTCCCATTCTTCTCTGCATATCCTCTCATGCTCTGTCGGGTTGGATGGGGAGCGTCGTTGCACAGTTATTATCAGGTCTCTCAAGAGATTTCCGATCGGGTTCAAGGACATTCAGAGACTTGTCCCGAAGCGTTGTCTTGGCTGTGTGTTAGGGTCGTTGTCCTGTTGGAAGACTTCGCCCCCAGTCTGAGGTCCTGAGCGCTCTGAAGCAGGTTTTCATCAAGGATCTCTCTGTACTTTTCTCCATTCACCTTTCCCTCGATCCTGACTAGTCTCCTAGTCCTGCTGCTGAATAACATCCCCATCGCATGATGCTGCCATTTGCATGCTTCACCGTACTGACTGTGCCAGGTTTCCTCCAGATGTGATGCTTGGCATTCAGGCCAAAGAGTTCAGTCTTGGTTTCATCAGACAAGATAATCTTGTTTCTTTTGATCAAAGAGTCCTTTAGGTGACTTTTGGCAAACTCCAAATGGGCAGTCATGTGCCTTTTACTGAAGAGTGGCTTCCGCCTGGCCACTCTACCATAAAGGCCTGACTGGTTGTCCTTCTGGAAGGTAATCCCATCTCCACAGAGAAACTGTGGAGCTCTGTCAGAGTGACCATTGGGTTCTTGGTCACCTCCTTGACCAAGGCCCCTCCGGCCCAATTGCTAATTTTGTCTGGGCGGCCAGCTCTAGGAAGAGTCTTGGTGGCTCCAAACTTCTTCGATTTAAAAAATGATGGAAACCACTGTGTTCTTGGGGAAATGTGTTAGTACCCTTCCCCAGATCTATGCCTTAACAGAATCCTGTCTACGGACAATTCCTTCAACCTCATGGCTTGGTTTTTTGTCTGACATGCACTGTCAACTGTGGGTCCTTATATAAACAAGTGTGTGCCTTTCCCAATCATGCCAATCAATTTAATTTACCACAGGTTGACTCCAATCAAGATGTAGAAACATCTCAAGGATGATCAATGGAAACAGGATGCACCTGAATTCAATTTGAGTCATAGCAAAGGGTCTGAATACTTATGTAAATAAAGTATTTCTGTTTCTGTATTTTAATACATTTGCTAAAATTACTAAAAACCTGTTTTTACTTTGTCATTATGGGGTATTATTTGTAGATTGATGAGGAAAAACATGTATTTAATCAATATTAGAATAAGGCTGTAACGTAACAAAATGTGTAAAAAGTAAAGGTGTCTGAATACTTTCCGAATGCATGGTAGATGGATACATCTATGGGTTTTATGTTTTTCCCATCACTCGTAATGTGCAGTAACCTACATCATATGTGTGTTGGATAATAGCACAATCGTTCGTTTTATGGGGGGCTTGGCCTCATTAAATGCCTTTAATATAGGGCTCATAAAATGTACAGTTGAAGTCGGAAGTTTACATACACTTAGGTCGGAGTGATTGAAACTCGTTTTTTAACCACTCCACAAATGTCTTGTTAATCTGGACTACCCATCCCGGATCCGGGATCATTGTCATCAGAAACGCTGACTAGCATAGCCTAGCCTAGCGCCACAGGGAATATCAAATAATATAATTTCATGAAATCACAAGTCCAATACAGCAAATGAAAGATAAACATCTTGTGAATCCAGCCAACATGTCCGATTTTTAAAATGTTTTACAGCGAAAACACAACATATATTTATGTTAGCTCACCACCATATCCCAAAAAACACAGCCATTTTTTCACAGCAAAGATAGCTTTCACAAAACCCACAAATAGAGATAACATTAATCACTAACCTTTGAACAACTTCATCAGATGACAGTCATATGACATCATGTTATACAATACATTTATGTGTTGTTCGATTATGTGCATATTTATAGCCACAAATCGTGGTTTTACATTGGCGCCATGTTCAGAAATGGCTCCAAAATAGCCAGAATAATTACAGAGAGCAACGTGAAATACAGAAATACTCATCATAAAACTTTGATGAAAAATACATGTTGTACATATAGTTAAAAATAAACATCTTGTGAATCCAGCCAACATGTCCGATTTTTTAAATGTTTTACAATGAAAACACAACATATATTTATGTTAGCTCACCACAATATCCAAAAACACACTGCCATTTTTTCACAGCAAAGATAGCTTTCAGAAAACCCACAAATAGAGATAAAATTAATCAGTAACCTTTGAACAACTTCATCATATGACATCATGTTATACAATAAATGTATATTTTGTTCGATTATGTGCATATTTATAGCCACAAATCGTGGTTTTACATTGGCGCCAGGTTCAGAAATGGCTCCAAAATAGCGAAAGTAATGACAGATAGCCACGTGAAATACAGAAATACTCATCATAAACTTTGATGAAAGATACATGTTTAACATATAATTAAAGATACACTGGTTCTTAATGCAACCACTGTGTTAGATTTAAAAAATAACTTTAGTAAAAAGCACAGCATGCAATAATCTGAGACAGCGCTCAGCCATTCTCCGCCATGTTGGAGTCAACAGAAATACGAAATTACATCATAAATATTCCCTTACCTTTGATGATCTTTCATCAGAATGCAGTGCCAGGAATCCTAGTTCCACAATAATTCGTTTTTTTGTTTTATAATGTCCATTACTTCTGTCTAATTAGCAACTTTGGCTAGCATGTGTAGTTCACGTGTCCATAGAACTTTACGCTAATGAACGAAAACTTCAAAAAGTGATATTATAAATCTAATAAACTGGTCAAACTCAGTTGAGAATCAATCTTCAGGATGTTTTTCTCATATATATCCAATAACATCCCAGACGGAGCATTTCTTCATATCTATATAACCGATAGCAAGGAAGGACATCACATGCGTAGTGTGCGTGGCCAAGAACTGGCAATATGCCTGACCAGTCACTCCAATGGCTCTCATCCGGTCCCACATCAAGCTATACGCTTCATTCCACGTTCTACTGCCTGTTGACATCTAGTAGAAGGCATATGAAGTGCATACAGATCCATAAATATAGGAGAATTGAATAGGCGATGCCTTTCACAGCGACTCATTCCAGAATTTTCACTTCCTGTTTGGAAGTTTGCCTGCCATATGAGTTCTGTTTTACTCACAGATATAATTCAAACAGTTTTAGAAACTTCAGAGTGTTTTCTAATATGCATATCATATGATCTAGGACAGAGTACGAGGCCATTTAATTTGGGCACCAATTCATCCAAAAGTGAAAATGTCACCCCCTATCCCTAAGAAGTTTTAACAAACTATAGTTTTGGCAAGTCGGTTAGGACATCTACTTTGTGCATGACACAAGTAATTTTTCCAACAATTGTTTACAGACAGATTATTTCACTTATAATTCATTGTCTCGCAAATCCAATGGGTCAGAAGTTTACATACACTAAGTTGACTGTGCCTTTAAACATCTTGGAAAATTCCAGAAAATTATGTCATGGCTTTAGAAGCTTCTGACAGGCTAATTGACATATTTTCAGTGAATTGGAGGTGTACCTGTGGATGTATTTCAAGGCCTACCTTCAAACTCAGTGCCTCTTTGATTGACATCATGGGAAAATCAAAAGAAATCAGCCAAGACCTCAGAAAAAAATTGTGGACCTCCACAAGACTGGTTCATCCTTGGGAGCAATTTCCTAACGCCTGAAGGTGCCACGTTCATCGGTACAAACAATAGTACGCAAATATAAACACCATGAGATCACGCAGCCGTCATACCGTTCAGGAAGGAGACAAACGTACTTTGGTGCAAAAAGTTCAAATCAATCCCAGAGCAACAGCAAAGGACCTTGTGAAGATGCTGGAGGAAACAGGTACAAAAGTATCTATATCCACAGTAAAACAAGTCCTATATTGACATAACCTGAAAGGCCCCTCAGCAAGGAAGAAGCCACTGCTCCTAAAACGCCATAAAAAAGCCTGACTATGGTTTGCAACTGCACATGGGGACAAATATTGTACTTTTTGGAGAAAAGTCCTCTGGTCTGATGAAACAAAAATAGAACTGATTGGCCATAATGACCATCATTATGTTTGGAGGAAAAATGGGGAGGCTTGCAAGCTGAAGAACACCATCCCAACCGTGAAGCACGGGGGTGGCAGCATCACGTTGTGGGGGTGCTTTGCTGTAGGAGGGTCTGGTGCACTTCACAAAATAGATAACATCATGAGGCAAGAAAATGATGTGGTAATATTGAAGCAACATCTCAAGACATCAGTCAGGAAGTTTAAGGTTGGTTGCAAATGGGTCTTCCAAATGGACAATGACCCCAAGCATACTTCCAAAGTTGTGGCAAAATGGCTTAAGGACAACAAAGTCAAGGTATTGGAGTGGCCATCACAAAGCCCTGACCTTAAGCCCATAGAAGATTTGTGGGCAGAACTGAAAAAGGGTGTGCGAGCAAGAAGGCCTACAAACCTGATTCAGTTACACCAGCTCTGTCAGGAGGAATGGGACAAAATTCACTCAACTTATTGTGGGAAGCTTGTGGAAGGCTACCCGAAACGTTTGACCCAAGTTAAACAATTTAAAGGCAATGCTACCAAATACTAATTGAGTCTATGTACACTTATGACCCACTGGGAATGTGATGAAAGAAATAAAAGCTGAAATAAATCATTATCTCTACTATTATTCTGACATTTCACATTCTTAAAATAAAGTGATGATCCTAACTGACCTAAGACAGGGCATTTTTACAAGGATTAAATGTCAGGAATTGTGAAAAACTGAGTTTAAATGTATTTGGCTAAGGTGTATGTAAACTTCCGACTTCAACTATACACTCAATTAGTATTTGGTAGCATTCTAATAAGCATGCACACGTTAGGAAAATGACTATATAAACAGTTAACTTCTTGAGGGCAGGGGGCAGCTTTTTCACTTTCGGGAAAAATAGCATACCAAAATTCAACTGCTTGCTACTCATCCCCAGAATGTAAGATATGCATATTATTAGTAGATTTGGATAGAAAACACTCTGACGTCTCTAAAACTGTTTGAGAATGTCTGTGAGAATAACAGAACTTATGTAGCAGGCAAAACCCTGAGGACAAACCATTCAGAATTTGTATTTTTTTGATGTCACTGTCCTTTCAATGAATTCTTTTAGAGACACCAGATTTTAAAGGACTTGCTTGCAGTTCCTACTACTTCCACTGGATGTCACCAGTCCTTGGACATCGGTTGAGGTTATTCCTTTGTGTACTGAAGAAGTAGGGCTTCCGTAAATGAGGGTCATATGAAGTAAATGTTTGGAGAGTCACGTTATGAAAAAAGTTGCGTCAGTTTGGTTTCGTTTTGTTTTGAACACAGATCATCCCGTCTTCAAATTGATCGATTATTAACGTTTAAAAATACCTAACGTTGTATGACAAAAGTAGTTTGAAATGTTTTGGTAAATTTACATGTAACTTTTTATATATTTTGTACTGACTTGGCGAAAGTTGGAAGCTGTGTTTTTCTGGATGAAACGGTCCAAATAAATTGACATTTTGGATATATATCGACAGAATTAATCAAACAAAAGGACCATTTGTGATGTTTATGGGACATATTGGAGTGCCAACAAAAGAATTTCGTCAAAGGTAAGGCATGATTTATATTTTATTTCTGCGTTTTGTGTCGTGCTTGCAGTGTTGAAATATGCTACTCTGTTTGTTTACTGATGTGCTGTCATCAGATAATAGCATCTTATGCTTTCGCCGAAAAGATTTTTTGAAATCTGACATGTTGGCTGGATTCACAACGAGTGTAGCTTTAATTTGGTATCTTACATGTGTGATTTAATGAAAGTTTGATTTTTATATCATGTTATTTGAATATGGCTCGCTGTATTTTCCCTGGCTATTGGCCGGTGGGACGTTTGCGTCCCACCTGCCCCAGAGAAGTTAAATCCCCGTGGATTGATAAGAAATTGAAAAATTGTATAGTTAAGAGGGATGAGGCAAAAGGAATGGCAAAATATATGTCTGATTTCACAACCGATTGGCAAACGTACTGCAAATTGAGAAATAATGTGACTAAACAGAATAAAAAGAAGAAGAAACTATACTAAGAAATAAAGATAAATGACAAAGCTTGAGAGTAAAAAAGCTTTGGAACACTTTATTAAATTACATTTTGCCTCAAAGTGGAGAGATTGACTTCATCACTACTTGTTTTTTGTAAGAAGTGTTCACATGCTGAATGCACCAAGGTGTCTGTTTAAAACTTGTTAGGGATAGCCCTCCCCATTTTCTCAATTTCCGCCTGAAAACATACCCTAATCTAACTGCTTGTAGCTCAGGCCTAGAAGGAAGGATATGCATATTCTTGGTATCATTTGAAAGGAAACACTCTGAAGTTTGTGTAAATGTGAATTGAATGTAGGAGAATATAACACAATAGATCTGGTAGAAGAAAATACAAGGAAATCAACAGATGTTTTTTTGTTCTTTTACTGTTTTTGCATCTTTAAAACTTCTTGTCAATAGGGGGTGCTGTTTTCACTTTGGAAAAAATCGTGCCCAATTTAAACGGCCTAGTACTCTATTCTAGATCATACAATATGCATATTATTATTACTATTGGATAGAAAATACTCTCAAGTTTCTAAAACTGTTTGAATTATATCTGTGAGTAAAACAGAACTCATTTTGCAGCAAACTTCCATACAGGAAGTGAAAAATCTGAAAACGAGGCTCTGTTTCAGGGCCTGCCTATTCAATTGCCTTATATTTATCGATATGCATGCACTTCATACGCCTTCCACTAGATGTCAACAGGCAGTGGAAGGTAGAATGGGGTGTCTAGCTTGATCTGAGGTTGAACAAGAGCTTTTGGAGTGACAGGTCAGCCATTTTGTCAGTTTTCCAAGGCGCACGAAGGAGCTCCACATTGTCTTCTGAAAATTGGTCGGTATACACGGCGAATATCTCCGGCTCTTACTTTATTTGATACATTTGATAATAACATCATAAAGTAGGTTTTTTCAACCGAGTTTTATCAGTTTATTCAACGTTTATTGGGACTTTTGGAGTTTTCAGTTCTTTGCGTCAAGAGAGGATGGGAATGTTATTAACCTTGGCTTGCATTGTGGCGCGAATTCGACAGAAGAAATGGACATTCTAAAACCAAACAACGATTTATTCTGGACCAAGGACTCTTTGTACAACATTCTGATGGAAGCTCAGCAAAAGTAAGAAAAAATGTATGATGATATTTCATATTTCTGTGTAAAATATTGACTCCTATTCTCCGCCGTGTTGGTGAGTGCTGACTCACAATAACGTAAGCTGTATGTTATGGTAAAGTTATTTTTAAAAATATAACACAGCGGTTGCATTAAGAACCAGTGTATCTTTCATTTGCCATACCACAAGTATTTTTATGTAAAGTTTATAATGAGTTCTTTGGTCAGATTAGGTGAGTGTCCAAAATATCTCCGGACATTCTGGGAAAATGTTGCTACATATTCACAATGTATAACCACGATTGCAGCGCTAAAAATGCACATTTTCGAACAAAACATAAGTGTATTGTATAACATGATGTTATAAGACTGTCATCTGATGAAGTTGTCCAAAGGTTAGTGATTAATTTTATATCTTTTGTAGCTTTAACCTGTTGGGGATGGGGGCGCTGTTTAGACTATTTATGCTAATGTGGCTAATTTTTTAAACGGCTTCCCACAAAATCCTTGATCGTACAATATGCATATTATTATTATTATTGGATAGAAAACAGTCTATAGTTTCTATAGGAGTTGAAATTTTGTCTCTAAGTGGAACAGAGCCCATTCTACAGCAATTTCCCTGACATGGAGTCAGATTTGAGAAACGTTGGCCACTTTTCTGAAGTCATTTAAAAGGGCTCTGTCGTTGCTATGACTATACGGACACTTCTTACGTCTTCCCCTGGATGCCTTTACGTGATGACGATTCCAACGGGCTCGATTGCTCGTTCACAGGCCCTACAAATGAAAAAAACCTTTAGCTAGCAAGTCTTTTCTTGCTGCGTAACGCGCGTGGAAGACACCGACCCTCTCCTGTTCCAAGCGTTAGTTTAGCCTGTTATATTTCTCCGGTCATCTTTTCACTCGTTATAGGAGTTACAAACATCACAAAGTAGTTAATTTAAAGCGTTTTATAGCAATTTATATCCGTTTAGTGCGATTTTGGGACATTTATTTTTGCAACGATGTGAAAAGTTGGAAACGCTTTTCAGTTCATCCCGAACGTAGTTGACATTTCCACATGGCAAGAGGACAGCTTTCCACCAAAAGACGATTGCTCCCAAGAAAGGATCCTTTGCCCAAGATACTGATGGAAGAACAGCTCAAGGTAGGACATTTTTATTATGATAAATCGTGTTTCTGTCGAAACATTTTAGTGGCTTAGGACGCCATGTTTTTTGACGTAGCTTCGCTTGGCGCAAACTGTATTGAAAAGTAAGGATAAATTAAAAAATGTAATAACGCAATTGTATTAAGAATTAAATTGTCTATCAATCCCTGTCCACCCTATATTTTTTAGTCACGTTTATGAGTATTTATGTATAAGAGTAGATCACTGTCTAAGTGGCGCAAGGACGTTTTCTTTACCAGCTTGTCTACATTTCACATTGTCTAACCATGATTTTGGTGGCTAAATATAAACATTTTCGATCAAACTGTATATGCATGTTGTAATGTGATGTTACAGGAGTGTCATCGGAAGAATTCTGAGAAGGTTAGTGAAAAAATTAATATCTTTTGGCGATGTTGACTTTTATCGCTCACTTTGGCTAGAATCAATGCTGGGCTGCTAATTGCTATGTGCTAAGCTAATATAACGATTTATTGTGTTTTCGCTGTAAGACACTTAGAAAATCTGAAATATTGTCTGTATTCACAGGATCTGTGTCTTTCGATTCGTGTATGCTGTGTATTTTTACGAAATGTTTGATGATTAGTAGTTAGGTAAACACGTTGCTCATTGTAATTATTCTAGTCCATTTGTGATGGTGGGTGCAATTGTAAACTATGCCATATACCTGAAATATGCACTTTTTTCTAACAAAACCTATCCCATACCATAAATATGTTATCAGACTGTCATCTAATGAGTTTTTTTGTTGGTTAGGGGCTATAAATATCTTAGTTTAGCCGAATTGGTGATGGCTACTGGTGTTGGTGGACAAATAAAAGATGGTGGAATATGCTAATGTGTTTTTAGGTAATAGATGTACATCTTTACATATTGTGTCTTCCCTGTAAAACATTTTAAAAATCGGAAATGTTGACTGGATTCATAAGATCTGTGTCTTTCATTAGCTGTATTGGACTTTAATGTGTGAAAGTTAAATATTTTAAAAAAATATTTTTTTTGAATTTCGCGGCACTGGTTTTTCAGTGGGGGGGGGGGGGGGGGGTGCCGCTAGCGCCACGCTGATCCTAGACAGGTTAATTTGGTATCTTACATGTGTGATTTAATGAAAGTTTGATTTTTATATCATGTTATTTGAATATGGCTCGCAGTATTTTCCCTGGCTATTGGCCGGTGGGACGTTTGCGTCCCACCTGCCCCAGAGAAGTTAAATCCCTGTGGATTGATAAGAAATTGAAAAATTTTATGTTAAGAGGGATGAGGCAAAAGGAATGGCAAAATATATGTCTGATTGCACAACCGATTGGCAAACGTACTGCAAATTGAGAAATAATGTGACTAAACAGAATAAAAAGAAGAAGAAACTATACTAAGAAATAAAGATAAATGACAAAGCTTGAGAGTAAAAAAGCTTTGGAGCACCTTAAATTACATTTTACCTCAAAGTGGAGAGATTGACTTCATCACTACTTGTTTTTTGTAAGAAGTGTTCACATGCTGAATGCACCAAGGTGTCTGTTTAAAATCAACAAGAAAAGCCAAACATTCAGTTATGATACTGGGGATCATTTCAAATCAGAACATAAGTAGGCAACAGTATTTGACCAAAGTTTCAGATAGATACCTTCAGGAATGAGTGAGGTACATGCCATTGAGCATGAAGTCACCCAGGTGTCCCTCACAAGTTTCCCAAATGTACCCAAGTGGCCGAATTGGTACATTGATACAAATAACTATATACAAAATACAAAACTATTATTCTAACATACCCCAAAACATATATATTTGAAAAATTCAAGAAAGAAAGAAATGAATATTTCAACAACAAAAAAAATAACAAGGGTAACTATTTACACTTCAATGTTCAATCATGTGAAGACTCTCAGTCCTCTGCACAATGTTGCGCTCCTGATGCCATATCCCATAGCAGTCTCTCTCTGGTGTGAAACAGAGGGTCACAGCACAGGTGTTGCAGGTGACAGGGGACTTCTTATGGCACAGGGCACAACGAAGCCGCCCTACTGAGCCCCTTTTTCCCTGAGGCACATTCCTGTTTGCAATGATGAATTTCAGCATGTGCGTACCACTGGTTGGAGCAGAAGGGACAGAGGTAGAGGGGACAGAAGGTGCTACAGTGTTCTTGCTGTAGCTAGCAAGCTCCTGGATGAGCAGCTCCCTGAAGGCTAGCTGTGAGATGGGGGGCTGTCCACAGCTCTTAGCCATTTCCTTTTGGAGGATGAAGGAATTCACCACAGCAATGTCAATGAAATGGTAAAACAAAGTCTAGTACCATTTCATGGTTTTGTGAAGAACATTATAGTAGCCTATCAGCACATCTGATAGGTCTACACCTCCCATGCTCTTGTTGTAACCCTTCACAGCAGCTGGAATGGGGACATTTTTGGTGGTCCAAGCGCCTGTAGGACCTTTCAAACGTCTAACAACGTGATCCCCACTGAAGGAGTTGTGGATAGTGGAGCACATGACCACCTCTCTGGTGTCCATCCACTTCACAAAGAGCAGGCCATCTTCACGGATCCATCTCATGGTACCCTGCTCAGCTCGCTTAGGCATGTCGTTCACCCTGGTTTTTGGAAAGCCCACTCTGTTGGTCCGAATGGTGCCACAGGCCCACATCTCCAGCTTCCTCAGGTCTGTGAACAGGGTAGGGCTTGTGTAGAAGTTGTCTACAAATAGTTTGTAGCCCTTCCCTAGCAGCTGGAAATCTAATAACTGCATAACGGAGTCATAGCTAAGTCCCTTACCGCTCGCACAACTGTTCTTCTCCTCATAGACAAAAAAATTGCATGTGTATGCACACGCAGAATTGGCCAAAACAAACCGTTTGTAACCCCATTTAGTCGGTTTGTTACGCATGTACTGTTTTAGGCCAATTCTGGCCTTTGAGGCTACCATCCTCTCATCTATGGAAAGATTCTGGGCGGGCTGAAAATAAGTCTTGCAGGTCTCAATGATATCGTGGTAGAGAGGTTTAATCTTGCAGAGCTTATCAAACCTTGCCGTGCCTCGTTTTGTCTCGTTGTCCTTATCAACTTCTGGGTCACTGATGTGAAGCGCCCGTGAAATTGTCAGAAACCTTTTGCAAGACATGACCGTGGAGGGGAAAGGCAGTTGATAGAGGGGTGCAGTTTTCCAGTATTCTTTCAGGGTTTTAAGCTTTACAAGACCCATGTAGATGACCATAGAAAGGTAGCAAAACAGATCTCACATGGAAATGGCCTTCCATGTCTCTGTCTTGCCTTCCTGCTTCTTAGCGCCGTACTTATTCGTGTTCATCACCAGGGTATCAACAACTGCCGAGGTGAAAAACAACTGGAAAAGTTGCATGGGGCTGTACTTGGATGTTAGGTCCAATTGAGGGCCTACTGGCCTTTTTGGTCGGAAAATTGGAGGTGGTGGGGTCACATCCTCCTCCAGAACAGAGTGCCAACGGCCCTCCTCCGCTCTGGCAGGTTCCACGCTGGACGCTCTGGACGGTTCCACGCTGCCCTTCCTCCGCTTCTTTGCCGCCGGCTTCACACCCCTTGATGGCCGGGCGGGGGTAGGTGTGGTTCCCGGAAACAGCAGGGGTCCAGCTGGATGGACCAGCTTCAGTGGGGGATTTGCACCGTGGCTCCCAATCAGAATCGCTGGGACTGTGAAAAAAAGACACAGACACACAGACACAGATTATATATAGAGTAAGTGACTATGGTGAGGTGTTGTCCATTCCATTTTTAGATATAAAATACATGTACAAAAATATTTAATAATTATACAGACACACAGACACAGATTATATATAGAGTAAGTGACTATGGTGAGGTGTTGTCCATTCCATTTTTAGATATAAAATACATGTAAAAAAATATGTAAAAATTATACAGACACACAGACACAGACACAGACACAGACATACACCCACAATGTAGAGCAATATGTACTTTCTACATTTCAATATACTTATGTGTTCTTTATATTTCATGTCCTAGTCATATTTTTACATAAGGCAAATAAAATACAAATATCTCAAACAACTCAAATGAATAATATTTGATATTATTAACTTCTTAATTAATAGGGGGCGCTATTTTCACTTTGGGAAAAAATCGTGCCCAAATTAAACGGCCTCGTACTCTGTTCTAGATCATACAATATGCATATTATTATTACTATTGGATAGAAAACACTCTGAAGTTTCTAAAACTGTTTGAATTATATCTGTGAGTAGAACAGAACTCATTTGTCAGCAAACTTCCAAACAGGAAGTGAAAATTCTGAAAATGGGGCTCTGTGTCAGGGCCTGCCTATTCAACTGGCTTATATTTATGGATCTGTATGCACTTCATACGCCTTCCACTAGATGTCAACAGGCAGTAGAAGGTTGAATGGGGTGTCTAGCTTGATGTGAGACCGAATGAGAGCTTTTGGAGTGACAGGTCCGCTCTTTTGTCAGTATTCAACTGCGCACCAGGGAACCTCACATTGTCTTCTGAAAAGCGTTAGGTATACACGACGAAATGCTCCTGCTCTGATTTTATTGGATACATATGAGAAAAACATCATAAAGTAGGATTTTCAACCGAGTTTGACCAGTTTATTCGACGTTTATTGGGACTTTTGGATTTTTTCGTTCCAGGCGCAAAGAATTCTTGGACATGTGCCCTCCACATGGCTAGCCAAAGTTGCTAATTCGACAGAAGAAATGGACATTCTAAAACAAAACAACGATTTATTCTGGAACTAGGCCTCCTTGCACAACATTCTGATGGAAGATCATCAAAAGTAAGAGAATATTTATGATGTTATTTCGTATTTTTGTGGTTTGTGTTGGCTCCAACAAGGCGGAGAATTGGTGAGCACTGTCTCACAATATTGCATGCTGTATGTTGTACTAAAGTTATTTTTTTAAATCTAACACAGCGGTTGCATTAAGAACCAGTGTATCTTTCATTTGCTGTACAACATGTATTTTTTAGTAAAGTTTATGATGAGTTCTTTGGTTAGATTACGTGACTGTCCAAAATATCTCCGGACAATTTGGTGCATCAGGCTACGTATTCACAATGTAAAACCAGGATTTGTACCTCTAAATATGCACATTTTCAAACAAAACATAAGACTGTCACTGATGAAGTTGTTCAAGGTTAGTGATTAATTCTATCTCTATTTGTGGGTCTTGTGAAAGCTACCTTTGCGGTGAATAAATGGCATTGTGTGTTTGGCTATTGTGGTGAGCTAATATAAATATATATTGTGTTTTCGCTGTAAAACACTTAAAGAATCGGAAATATTGGCTGGATTCACAAGATGTTTATCTTTCATTTGCTGTACAACAGGTATTTTTCATAAATGTTTTATGATGAGTATTTATTTATTTCACGTTGCTCTCTGTAATTATTCTGGCTGTTTTGGTGCTATTTGTGATGGTGGCTGCAATGTAAAACTACGATTTATACCTCAAATATGCACATTTTCGAACAAAACATAAATGTATTGTATAACATGATGTTATAAGACTGTCATCTGATGAAGTTGTTCAAAGGTTAGTGATTAATTTTATCTCTATTTGTGGGTTTTGTGAAAGCTACCTTTGCGGTGGAAACATGGTGAAAACATGGCATTGTGTGTTTGGCTATTGTGGTGAGCTAATATAAATATATATTGTGTTTTCGCTGTAAAACATTTTAAAAATCGGAAATGATGGCTGGATTCACAAGATGTTTATCTTTCATTTGCTGTATTGGACTTGTGATTTCATGAAATTATATTATATGATATCCCTGTCGCATTAGGCTAGGCTATCCTAGTCAGCTTTTTTGATGAGGAGGATCCCGGATCCGGGAGAGAGAAGCGAATTAAGGTCCGTCAATTGAGTCGTGAATGTCAATCACAGATTCAACCACAAAGACCAGGGAGGTTTTCCAATGCCTCACAAAGAAGGGCACCTATTGGTAGACGGGTAAAAAAAAGCAGACATTGAATATCCCTTTGATCATAGTGAAGTTATTAATTAAGCTTTGGATGGTGCATCAATACACTCAATCACTACAAAGATACAGGCGTCCTTCCTAACTCAGTTGCCAGAGAGTAAGGAAACTGCTCAGGGATTTCACCATGAGGCCAATTGTGATTTTAAAATAGTTACAGAGTTGAATGAATGTGATAGGAGAAACTGAGGATAGATCAACATCATTGTAGTTACTACACAATACTAACCTAAATGACAGAGTGAAAAGAAGGAAGCCTGTACAGAATACAAATATTCCAAAACATGCATCCTGTTTGCAACAAGGCACTTAAGTAATACTCTCCCCCCCCCAAAAAAAATTGGGGGCAAATCACTGAGTACCACTCTTCATATTTTCAAGCATGGTGGTGGCTGCATCATGTTATGGGTGTGCTTGTCATCGTCAAGGACTTTTTTAAAGGAAACGGAATAGTGCTAGGAACAGAATACAGCTATAGGCACAGGAAAAATCCTAGAGGAAAACCTGTTACAGTCTGCTTTCCAACAGAAACTGTGAGACGAATTCACCTTTCAGCAGGACAATAACAGAAAACACAAGGCCAAATCTACACTGGAGTTGCTTACCAAGATGACACTGAATGATCCTGAGTGGCCTAGTTACACGTTTTACTTCAATCTACTTGAAAATGTATGGCAAGACTTGAAAATGGCCATCTAGCAATGATCAACAATCAACTTGACAGAGCTTAAATCATTTTTTAAAGAATAATGTCCAAATAGTGTACAATCCAGGTGTGCAAATCTCTTAGAGATGTAAATTGTGAATACTTATGTAAATTAGATATTTCTGTATTTCATTTGCAATAAATTTGAAAACATTTCTAAAAACATGTTTTTACTTTGTCATTATGGGCTATTGTGAGTAGATTGGTGAGAAATAAAACATCTATTAAAGTAATTTGGAATTCAGGGTATAATACAACAACATGTCAAGGGGTATGAATACTTTCTGAATGCACTGTACCTGGCACACTCATTTACTAATTCATAAAGTGTGTTTTTATACCATTAATCAAATACTGCAGATATGTAATATTACCAAATAGCCCTTATGGCTTTGATGAATATCACCAATATTGCGAATAACAGATAATTAAGTGGGAGAAATTCAGGGGGAAAAATGGAATGTAGTCCGTTGTTCATTTTTAAAATCTTGATTCCAAATAAGGAATTATTGCACAGTGGAACTTTGAAATAAGATAAGGGAGACAGAACTGTCACAATCTGTCTTGTGACCATCTACATATAATTATTAGAATGTGACTACCCATTCAAGTCAATGTTGTCACGCCCTGGCCTTAGTTATTTTTGTTTTCTTTATTATTTTAGTTAGGTCAGGGTGTGACATGGGGGATGTATGTGTTTGTATTGTCTATGGGTTTTGTATGTTTATGGGGCAGTGTATAGTCTAGGTGTATGTATGTCTATGGTTGCCTGGATTGGTTCTCAATTAGAGACAGCTGTCTATCGTTGTCTCTGATTGGGAACCATATTTAGGCAGCCATTCATTAGGTAGTTCGTGGGTGATTGTCTATGTCTATACATTAGTTGCTTATGTCTGTACTTTCGTTTTATAGCTTCACGTTCGTTTGTTGTTTTGTATAGTTTGTCAGTGTTTTTCGTTTCGTCTTCGTTATAATTAAAAGAAGATGTATTGTTATCACGCTGCGCCTTGGTCCTCCTCTCTTCCACCATACGACGATTGTGACAAATGTGCCATGATGGGTGGACCAGCAGCCAGAAAGTAAAACAGGAAATGATAAGTCTGTGCTTGTGACCATTATTCCTTTAACATACAGCAATGGATATTTCATACGGAGATTAGAGACTCTTTGTCACGGCTGTCTTCCTCTTAAGAGGTGTAGCAAGGATCAGAACAATACGCAGCATGGTAGGTGTCCATGTTTTAATATAGAAAACTGAACATGAACACAAATACAAAAACCAATAAACGTGAACAAACCGAAACAGTCCCGTGAGGCACAAACACTGACACAGGAAACAATCACCCACAAAATACCCAAAGAACATGGCTGCCTAAATATGGTTCCCAATCAGAGACAACAATAAACACCTGCCTCTAATTGAGAACCAATCTAGGCAACCATAGACTTACATAAACACCTATAATGAACACAACCCCATACCTCTACAAAAAAAACCTAGACAGTACAAACACATACATCCCCCATGTCACACCTTGACCTAACTAAAATAATAAAGAAAACAAAGATAACTAAGGCCAGGGCGTGACACTCTTTCTAAAGTCCCAAACACTTATACCAATTACCATACACTCTTAGAATTAGTGGTGACTCGAGGAACCCTGGAGATCCTCAAGGAAACCCTGCAGTTCCTGAAGAAACCACTGCTAGCCAATGGTTCATATTTCCATCTTTGGTTAGTTGAGTGGATCTTGGAGGATCCTTTAATGGTTCAAGGTAGCAAAGGGTTCCTGGAGGAACCCTGGAGTGGAGGTGTGGTTTTGTAGGGAGCCACACCTCCACACATTATGGCTTTAATGCTAGAACCACCAAGATGGTCAATCTGACCGTTTTCAATAGATCGTTTTTTGGGCCACCCGTTAGAGTAAATCAAATTCCTTTTAATCTGTTCTGTGGTATTGCCATCACATGTTAAAGTTGAACATGGACAGTTTTGTAGCTTCAATGAGGCTTACAGAGGTGTATGAGTTCCTCAACAACCTCTATGTAATCAGCAATGCTAATATTATTAATATTATATTAGGTTATGTAATATGCATATATATTCAAAGAACATTTTAATTTGCAGTGCACAACTTAACATGATGAACAGGAATGACATTTACGCTAACGGGTGACCAAAAATTACTATCTGAAAGCCACACCTCCAATAAACCACTTCCACAATACATTATTAAGAAGGTTCAAAATTAAACCCCTCCCGTCACGAAATGTTTCTGGTTTGAACCTTTACAGAGGGGTTCCTCGAGGAACCTTTTTTAACTGGAAAGGTTCCGCCGGTGTGGCAACCCAAATGACACATGTACTTCAAAGAGTGTAGTGTTCAATGACTCCATGTATTCCTCTCATTGATCTCTAAGAGGCTGCAGACCTCAGGCTGAAAACCAATGACCCATAGGTCCTTCTCCACAATCTATTCCCTGACCGATGTGTCGAGTAGGATGTGTGAGTTATTTTCAATCACAGCATTTGGATAGATCAAAATATAACAGATATTTCCTAGGTTGTATCATAATGTCTCTATTTACAACACACACACACACACACACACACTCTCTCCTGTCACTGTACTCTACATCTTTATTTTTTCATTGCAGACAGTGGGGCTTAAATAAAGGTCAAGTATAAAATCTTGATCTGCTCTTCTCTGGCAAAGTGTAGCAGGTACTTTGTCAATGGATATTTAAGTGGTCGCATTCCCACCTCTGATGGAGATGGATTGGCGGAGCCTCCCTGCTAGCATCGATCGATGGAGGGGGAGATGCAGACTTGGCTAGGACAACCGGCCTGGGAGGAAATGAGCGACGGCATTTGCCTTTCTACTGCCTCAACACAATTAAAAGGAATGAAAAGTCCATGGGCTGTTGTTAGATCGGGTTACAGCTGGCTAATGAGCCTATATATAAAACTCATCGCTCGTGCTCCCTTGCTGTCTAGCCTCCAGGAGAGATAGGGAGCCGCGGGGAGCCCGCCGGGTTGCTCCCGGTATGGCTAGTGACAAGAACTCGCAGTAACAACAGCATGGCGGCAAAGAAGATTTACACGAACATGGCACCCCAAAGCAGCACGGCCCCGATGTTTACCAGGATCAAATGTAGGAAACCACATCAAAGATAGCCGACCTGAATTTGACTCATCTAGGTACTTAACGAGGCACATCATGTGTGTGCATTTTCTAACATCTATGATTGTTGCTCCTCAAGCCTATAGTAAGGGTTGCTTCTCTGGACCCAGATTAAGCATAGGCTTACTCCGGGACTAAAAGAGCCAATGGAGATTCTTCATTGAAATAGTTCTTTAGTCCTGGACAAGGTTTATTTGGGGGTCTGGGAAAATGGCCCTATAGGCCTGATTTCTTCAAAACAAGGTTATAGATAGCCTTCTAGAGTATTGGGTTGGTTGGTACCACAGGCTTGTCTGTTAGGTTGTATTTTATCGTCATCAATAAAAAGCACCTCTCCACCATTGTTTGATAAAGTGGGCCATTTTTACCAGTCAATGTCAGGGGCTGGCCAGCTATTCAGCCAGTCATAGCTGTGCAGAGTCTGTCAACTAAAGCTGTGTCAGGTAGATTGCCTCCAAAGTCACAACCACAGAGTTCCAGTTCAGGAAATACTACCACAGGAATCTGCAGCAAGAGGCATTTCAGCGGAAAATGGTTTCCCGCGCTGTGCCATAAATATGGCACGGATTGAGTCTGGCCTCGTAACTCAGTGCAGTTGTTGGCCCTTTTCATATATGGTCCTACTGGGGTAGATACAGGGGCTAAATGACAGTGAGACCCAGAAGCACTCCCACCTGTGCTTTACGACTCTCGCTAAGACCTCGGAGCTCCATGCTTGGAGAAGTATATGAGAAAATGGATGCCAAGCCCCACTTGATTAATCTCACTCTGATCAACAGCAACGTACAAAAAGGAGGGAGAAAGTAGCTGTGCTAGCAAGTGCCTGGGCGGCACTGACCCATGACTAGGGTTACAAAGCTACCGGTAATTTACCAAGTTACCAGAATCGTCAGGGATTTTGGTAATTAACAGGTAATCTATGGTAATTTTGGTAATTTATAATTGAATAACTTTAAAAAATATATATTCATATATAGTATACCTTTTTTTATAGCTGTGTCCATTTTGTCCATGTGTTTCTAGTGGAAAGACCATACAGTTCAAGAGAAAATAGGCAAATTAATTAAGAAAGCATCTAATCAACAATGGCATTATTTTCAATTAACTCTGCAACTCCTCCAACTATTGACTTTTATCCCAACTGACACCAGTTTGGCATCAAAATATTTACAGGAGACATATTGACATGAGAATAAATAAGAACGTAAAATAAAAATAAAGGATATTTCATGCTGAAACCCTCATATATCAAACATCAATGGTATTCAAGTTTATGGTTTATATTTATATTTAAAAATCACTCCGAGGGCCAGAGATAATTACAGACACCTGTGATAATCTGAAGCACCCCAAAATGCCACTTTTTCTAAAAAATAAAAACTGGAAAATTCTGGTAGTTTACTGGTTAACTTCAAAAAGATTCCAGTAATATACCAAACCCTACCCTTGACATTAGGCACACACACACACAGAGAAATAATCCCTACTCATAGCTGAGCAGTTGACCTGGCCAAGATAAAGCAAATCAGTGTGACACAGACAACAACACAGAGTTACACATAGAGTAAACAATAAACAAGCCAATAACACAATAAACAAGTCAATGACACAGTAGAAGAAAGAAAGTCTATATACAGCGTGTGCAAAAAGCATGAGGAGGTAGGCAATAAATAGGCCATAGGAGAGAATAATTACAATTTAGCAGATTAACACTGGGGTGATAAATGAGCAGATGATGATGGGCAAGTAGAGATACTGGTGTCCAAAAGAGCAGAAAAGTAAATAAAACAAAAACAGTATGGGGATGAGGTAGGTAGAATGGTGTCGTCTGTGTAGAGGTGGATCAGGGAATCGCCCGCAGCAAGAGCAACATCATTGATATATACAGAGAAAAGAGTCGGCCCGAGAATTGAACCCTGTGGTACACCCATAGAGACTGCCAGAGGTCCGGACAACATGCCCTCCGATTTGACACACTGAACTCTGTCTGCAAAGTAGTTGGTGAACCAGGCGAGGCAGTCAATAGAAAAACCAAGGCTGTTGAGTCTGCCGATAAGAATACGGTGATTGACAGAGTCGAAATCCTTGGCCAGGTCGATGAAGACGGCTGCACAGTACTGCCTTTTATCGATGGCGGTTATGATATCGTTTAGTACCTTGAGCGTGGCTGAGGTGCACCCGTGACCGGCTCGGAAGCCGGATTGCACAGCGTAGAAGGTACGGTGGGATTCGAAATGGTAAGTGATCTGTTAATTAACTTGGCTTTCGTAGACTTTAGATAGTCAGGGCAGGATGGATATAGGTCTGTAACAGTTTGGGTCTAGGGTGTCACCCCCTTTGAAGAGGGGGATGACCGCGGCAGCTTTCCAATCTTTAGGGCTCTCGGACGATACGAAAGAGAGATTGAACAGGCTGGTAATAGGGGTTGCAAAATGGCGGCGGATAGTTTTAGAAAGAGAGGGTCCAGATTGTCTAGCCCAGCTGATTTGTACGGGTCCAGGTTTTGCAGCTTTTTCAGAACATCTGCTGTCTGGATTTGGGTGAAGGAGAAGCTGGGGAGGCTTGGGCGAGTAGCTGCAGGGGAGGCGGAGATGTTGGCCGGGGTTGGAGTAGCCAGGAGGAAGGCATGGCCAGCCGTTGAGAAATAATTATTGAAATTTTCGATTATCATGGATTATCAGTGGTGACCGTGTTACCTAGCCTCTGTGCAGTGGGCAGCTGGGAGGAGGTGCTCTTGTTCTCCATGGACTTTACAGTGTCCCAAAACCTTTTGGAGTTAGAGCTACAGGATGTGAATTTCTGCTTGAAAAAGCTAGCCTTTGCTTTCCTGACTGACTGCTTGTATTGGTTCCTGACTTCCCTGACTTCCCTATATATATTATTTATTCATTTTTCTTCAAGATAACACTACAAACAGCCTACCCGACCGCTCGGAGCCATCCACATGGTCCTAAAGCATACCGTTGCCTCATTTTGTATCACATCCAATGATAAAACTGCGGGGGACAAAAATGCCATTTCAGAATGTGGGGGGACATGTCCCCTCTGTCACCAGTGAAAGTTGCGCACCTGGGCAAAAGTTGAATGATAATTTTCATTAAGGTCCATGTCTGTGGGTAATATTTTGGTTTGATCGCCACGAATGAGGAGGTAGCTAAGTGTGGTTATCACTGCATTATACAGTATGTTATGACTCCTATGCGGTTAATTTGGCCAACAGAATTGAGGGCATGAAATTAAATTTTGTACTATCAGGGAACAATCTCCTCAAACTAAGACAATTTGACATTTTCTTAACTTCATACTACAACGCATATTAAGGTACTGTAAGAAACAATTGGAATGGTAATGACATCTCTATGGACCTTGGGGGTCAAAGGTCACACATGTATGCATTTTGGGGTATATCGAGCCTGAATGGACAGTATAGCAGTGGTGGGCCGTCAGGGCCAGCAAGGCCTTCTCTGCTGGCCTAAACATCATCACAATATAATTTTAAAATATATATATTTTCCCACAAATATGTATTCAATTATTCCCCAGAGTAAGAGTTATACTCTTCATTTCATAGCTTTCCTCTTGGTTGCACTGCTTCCAGCCCAAGGTTGAGATTTGGAGGGCTGGTCTTTATGTTAGATCTTTTATCCAATCATATTTAGCCATCATGTGTTGCCAGGGTTCTAAAATCTGCCCTCAGGCCTTCAGAATCAACAGTGCGGGCGCTTGTATCTTAAAGTGAATGGAAATTAAAATTTTGTGTCAACCAATCAGCTTTAGAGTTGGCTATTGTACGCCTGCTGGCTGGCTCCAGTGTTACACAGGAGCCAGCTAGCAGGCGTAGTGCGTGCACGTCTTTTAATTGGATTACCAATATTGAGAGGAAGGTCCTATGGGCAGGTCTATGCAGAACCTCAAAACTAGGAAACTGAATTTGATAAACGAATTAATTTGCGTACTACTAAGCTGTTTTTTCAACCCACAATGGCGGAAGGAGGAGAAGATATCGATTTGGTCGAGGATATAATTATAACACCATTCTCAAGACGAACTTTTCAAGAAAATAGAGGTCGCCCGACGCCGACGCTACAAAGCCGGTTCGTTCGCCACTTTCAAAGTTGCAACTACGAGCGCTATCAATGGCTCACAGGCTCCGAGAAGCACTGCAAACTGTACTGCTGGGAATGCCTATTATTTGCATGTGATCGATATGGTGTTTGGAGCCACACTGGCTTTGCAAACTTGAGTTGTCTAACCAAGGCAGCAACGAGACACCAAAGTACGGCTGGGCACTTACAAGCAATGGTGCTTTTGAAAACTTTTGGGGACACACGAGTGGATCTACAGCTCAACGAGCAAGCGCAGGGCAACGGAGCTGCACAATGAAAAGGTGAAGAAAAATAGGGAAATATTGAAAAGACTCATTGATTGTGTCATGTTTTTGGGGAAACACTGTTTACCCAAAAATGACAATTTTTGTCAATTTCAAGGTGAAGCAACGCCTGGTTATACTGCGTTTCTGTCTAAATGTTTAGTGTCTAGAGCCATGGCATCATAATGATGGTAAGAAGAGGTGGATTAATTCGGGTGGGACTGTGTAGGACCTCACTGAAGGCCCAGGCCCCAGGCCCACGGCACGCCACTGCAGTATAGTGATGTGCTCTATTATCACATGGTACCCTGGATGACAACTACTCCATTTCACAGAGACCAACCATTGGGAAGGTTCTTCTCAGCTATATAGAGTCATCATAGACTCAGTCCATGGAGCCTATTTTCAATAGTATTTTTCTATTGCTTTGGTACTATATTCACAAATATGTGGTGAATTTTCAAAACACTTAGTACAAACTCCAAACTGGTAACACTTGTAACGCAGACAGTGTTACATTCAAAAGCTTTCATTGTGCATTCATTCCATTTGTAGACATCTTTCACCACACAACCATTGATCCAAAATATAAGTTTACTGTGAAATATAATGAGTACATTAGTTTAATCATCAAAACACAACAATGCTTGTCAATTTAGTTATTTTAACAACCAGTTAAGAACTAGTGTATCTATCATTTCCTATACATGTATTTTTTAGTAACGTTTATGTATAGTTATTTGGTCAGAATAGTTTGAGTGTCAGAAAAATATCCGCACATTCTGGGAGAAAGATGCTACTTTAGCACAATGTATAACCACTCATTTCAGCTCTAAATATGCACATTTTCAAACAAAACATAAGTGTATGTATAACCTGATGTTATTGGACTGTCATCTGATGAAGCTTATCAAGGTTAGTCAAAAATAATATATCTTTTGCTGGTTTATTCGCTATCGCTAACGTGCCTATTGCTATCGCTAACGTGCCTTGATGAAATAATGCGGTAGTGTGGTAGGCTATTGTAGTAAGCTAATATAATGCTATATTGTGTTTTTGCTGTAAAACACTTAAAAAATCGGAAATATTGGCTGGATTCACAAGATGTTTGTCTTTAATTTGCTATACACCATCGATTTTTCAGAAATGTTTTATGATGAGTATTTAGGTATTTGACGTTGGTGTCTGTAATTACTCTGGCTGCTTCGGTCCTATTTGTGACGGTAGCTGTGGTGGTAGCTGCAATGTAAAACTGATTTATACCTGAAATATGCACATTTTTCGAACAAAACATAGATTTATTGTATAACATGTTATAAGACTGTCATCTGATGAAGTTGTTTCTTGGTTAGTTTGGTTGGTTCTTGGTTAGTTAGGTTGGCTTTGTGCATGCTACCTGTGCTGTGAAAAATGTCTGTCCTTTTTTGTATTTGGTGGTGAGCTAACATAAATATATGTGGTGTTTTCGCTGTAAAACATTTTAAAAATCGGACATGTTGGCTGGATTCACAAGATGTTTATCTTTCATATGCTGTATTGGACTTGTTAATGTGTGAAAGTTAAATATTTCAAAAATATATATTTTGAATTTCGCACCCTGCACTTGAAGTGGCTGTTGTCATATTGTGCCCGGCTTCGGGCTTGCAGCCCAAAGAAGTTAACATCCTTATCATTTATCGCCCTCCAGGTTCCCTTGGAGAGTTCATCAATGAGCTTGACGCCTTGATAAGTTCCTTTCCTGAGGATGGCTCACCTCTCACAGTTCTGGGTGACTTTAACCTCCCCACGTCTACCTTTGACTCATTCCTCTCTGCCTCCTTCTATCCACTCCTCTTCTCTTTTGACCTCACCCTCTCACCTTCCCCCCTACTCACAAGGCAGGCAATACGCTTGACCTCATCTTTACTAGATGCTGTTCTTCCACTAATCTCATTGCAACTCCCCTCCAAGTCTCCGACCACTACCTTGTATCCTTTTCCCTCTCGCTCTCATCCAACACTTCCCACTCTGCCCCTACTCGCATGGTACCGCGCCGTCCCAACCTTCGCTCTCTCTCCCCCGCTACTCTCTCCTCTTCCATCCTATCATCTCTTCCCTCTGCTCAAACCTTCTCCAACCTATCTCCTGATTCTGCCTCCTCAACCCTCCTCTCCTCCCTTTCTGCATCCTTTGACTCTCTATGTCCCCTATCCTCCAGGCCGGCTCGGTCCTCCCCTCCAGCTCCGTGGCTCGAGGACTCATTGCAAGCTCACAGAACAGGGCTCCGGGCAGCCGAGCGGAAATGGAGGAGAACTCGCCTCCCTGCGGACCTGGCATCCTTTCACTCCCTCCTCTCTACATTTTCCTCTTCTGTCTCTGCTGCTAAAACCACTTTCTACCACTCTAAATTCCAAGCATCTGCCTCTGACCCTAGGAAGCTCTTTACCACCTTCTCCTCCCTCCTGAATCCCCCCCCCCCCCTCCTCCCTATCTGCGGATGACTTCGTCAACCAGTTTGAAAAGAAAGTCGACGACATCCGTTCCTCGTTTGCTAAGTCAAACGACACCGCTGGTTCTGCTCACACTGCCCTACCCTGTGCTTTGACCTCTTTCTCCCCTCTCTCCCCAGATGAAATTTCGCGTCTTGTGACGGCCGGCCGCCCAACAACCTGCCCGCTTGACCCTATCCCCTCCTCTCTTCTCCAGACCATTTCCGGAGACCTTCTCCCTTACCTCACCTCGCTCATCCACTCATCCTTGACCGCTGGCTACGTCCCTTCCGTCTTCAAGAGAGAGAGAGTTGCACCTCTTCTGAAAAAAACCTACACTCGATCCCTCCGATGTCAACAACTACAGACCAGTATCCCTTCTTTCTTTTCTCTCCAAAACTCTTGAACGTGCCGTCCTTGGCCAGCTCTCCTGCTATCTCTCTCAGAATGACCTTCTTGATCCAAATCAGTCAGGTTTCAAGACTAGTCATTCAACTGAGACTGCTCTTCTCTGTGTCACGGAGGCGCTCCGCACTGCTAAAGCTAACTCTCTCTCCTCTGCTCTCATCCTTCTAGACCTATCGGCTGCCTTTGATACTGTGAACCATCAGATCCTCCTCTCCACCCTCTCCGAGTTGGGCATCTCCGGCGCGGCCCACGCTTGGATTGCGTCCTACCTGACAGGTCGCTCCTACCAGGTGGCGTGGCGAGAATCTGTCTCCGCACCACGTGCTCTCACCACTGGTGTCCCCCAGGGCTCTGTTCTAGGTGTCCCCCAGGGCTCTGTTCTCCTATTCTCGCTATACACCAAGTCACTTGGCTCTGTCATATCCTCACATGGTCTCTTCTATCATTGCTATGCAGACGACACACAATTAATCTTCTCCTTTCCCCCTTCTGATGACCAGGTGGCGAATCGCATCTCTGCATGTCTGGCAGACATATCAGTGTGGATGACGGATCACCACCTCAAGCTGAACCTCGGCAAGACGGAGCTGCTCTTCCTCCCGGGGAAGGACTGCCCGTTCCATGATCTCGCCATCACGGTTGACAACTCCATTGTGTCCTCCTCCCAGAGCGCTAAGAACCTTGGCGTGATCCTGGACAACACCCTGTCATTCTCAACTAACATCAAGGCGGTGGCCCGTTCCTGTAGGTTCATGCTCTACAACATCCGCAGAGTACGACCCTGCCTCACACAGGAAGCGGCGCAGGTCCTAATCCAGGCACTTGTCATCTCCCGTCTGGATTACTGCAACTCGCTGTTGGCTGGGCTCCCTGCCTGTGCCATTAAACCCCTACAACTCATCCAGAACGCCGCAGCCCGTCTGGTGTTCAACCTTCCCAAGTTCTCTCACGTCACCCCGCTCCTCCGCTCTCTCCACTGGCTTCCAGTTGAAGCTCGCATCCGCTACAAGACCATGGTGCTTGCCTACGGAGCTGTGAGGGGAACGGCACCTCAGTACCTCCAGGCTCTGATCAGGCCCTACACCCAAACAAGGTCACTGCGTTCATCCACCTCTGGCCTGCTCGCCTCCCTACCTCTGAGGAAGTACAGTTCCCGCTCAGCCCAGTCAAAACTGTTCGCTGCTCTGGCCCCCCAATGGTGGAACAAACTCCCTCACGACGCCAGGACAGCGGAGTCAATCACCACCTTCCGGAGACACCTGAAACCCCACCTCTTTAAGGAATACCTAGGATAGGATAAAGTAATCCTTCTGACCCCCCCCCCCCTTAAAAGATTTAGATGCACTGTTTGTAAAGTGGCTGTTCCACTGGATGTCATAAGGTGAACGCACCAATTTGTAAGTCGCTCTGGATAAGAGCGTCTGCTAAATGACTTAAATGTAAAATGTAAATGTACATTTAGCTAACAGATAGTTAATCCAAAGATTCTTACCTTTGCCTCGATTCGGCAGTCTCGTCCAGATTATCATGGCATTTGTAGTTCTTTATGATAGCCACATCAGCATTTATTTGTTGCGCGGTAAATACATACATATATATAAATAAATAAAATAAAAAATATATAAAATATGTAAAGTGTTCATCCCATGTTTCATGAGCTCAAATAAAAGATCCCAGAAATGTTCCATACGCACAAAAAGCTTGCTCTCAAATTTTGTACACAAATTAGTTTACATCCCTGTTATTGAGCATTTCCCCAAAGATAATCAACCACCTAACTGACCCCAAACTTTTGAACAGTAGTGTACTATTGTTATATCACTACTTATTTATTTATATATCACTACTTATTTACATAAGTATTAAGACCCTTTATTCAGTACTTTGTTGAAACACCTTTGGCAGCGATTACAGCCTAGTGCCTTCTTCGGTATGACACTACAAGCTTGGCACACCTGTTTATCCCATTCTTCTCTGCATATCCTCTCAAGCTCTGTCAAGTTGGACGGGGAGCGTCGCTGCACAGCTATTTTCAGGTCTCTCCAGAGATGTTCGATCTGGTTCAAGTCCGGGCTCTGGCTGGGCCACTCAAGGACATTCCACAGACTTGTCCAGAAACCACTCCTGCATTGTCGTGGCTGTGTGCTTAGGGTCGTTGTCCTGTTGGAAGGTGAACCTTCACCCCAGTCGGAGGTCCTAAGTGCTCTGGAGCAGGTTTTCATCAAGGATCGCTCTGTACTTTGCTCCGTTCATCTTTAGGTGCCTTTTGGCAAACTCCAAGCAAGCTGTCATGTGCATTTTACTGAGGAGTGGCTTCCATCTGGCCACCACCATAAAGGCCTGATTGGTGAAGTGCTGCAGGATGCTCGTCCTTCTGGAAGGTTCTCCCATCTCCACAGAGGAACTCTGGAGCTTTGTCAGAGTTACAATCGTGTTCTTGGTCACCTCCCTGACCAAGGCCCTTCTCCCCCGATTGCTCAGTTTGGCCGGGCGGGGAAGAGTCTCGGTGGTTCCAAACTTACTCCATTTAAGAATGAAGGAGGCAACTATGTTCTTGTGGACTTTCAATGCTGCAGACATTTTTTGGTAGCCTTCCCCAGATCTGTTTCCCTACAGAATCCTGTCTCAAAGATCTATGGGCAATTCCTTCAACCTCATGGCTTGGTTTTTGCTCTGACATTCACTGTCAACTGTCAACCTTATATAGACAGGTGTGTGCCTTCCCAAATCATGTACAATCAATTTAATTTACCACAGGTGGACAATCCAGTTGCAGAAACATCTTAAGGATGATCAATGGAAACAGGAGCTCGATTTCAAGTCTCACAGCAAAAGTTCTGAATACTTATTAAAAATAAGGTATCTGTTGTTGTTTAATACATTTGAAAAATTTCTAAAAACCTGCTTTCACTTTGTTATTATGGGGTAGTATGTAGATCAAATTTAATCAATTTCAGAATAAGGCCGTAACGTAACAACATTTGTAAAAAGTCAAGGGGTCTGAATACTTTCCGAATGCGCTGTATATTCATATTCACTCCATTGTAGGTCCCCCAGGGATGTTCCTACACAAAATAAAGACGTCAAAGTCCATTCTAATAAACATTTCATATATCTAATTTGTTTGATAACATCACAGATTTTACCAGGGGTCTGAACCCGTTTCCATTTTAAGGGACCCTGACCCCACGTTTGGGTAGAACTGGCAGTGGTCTAGTTTATCAGGATATTTACTCCCCCTAAGACCACGTTACCTGATTCTTCTAAAATAACTTTGCCGTCAAGCAATATAGACACAATGATCAATGTAACTACACTCTGCCCTATTTTTACTTTACATTTGAGCTATACTGAACAAAAATATGAAAGGCAACATGAAACAATTTTAAAAATCTTACTTATTTACGGTTCAAATAATAAAATCATTAAGTTGAAATAATTTCATCAGGCCCTAATCTATGGATTTCACATGACTGGGCAGGGGTGCAGACATGGGTGGGCCTGGGAGGGCATGTGTGTTTTCCCCCCACAAAAGGGCATTATTATAGACAGAAACACTCCTTAGCACCCCAACTCCCTTCATACGATCCCCCAGGTGAAGAAGCCGGGTGTGGAGGTCCTGGGCTGGCGTGGTTACACGTGGTCTGTGGTTGTGAGGCCATGGCAGCTCCTTCCAGTCAGCCCTGGGGGCGCTACGGCGTGTGCTGGAGAGGCTGGCTGCCGCAGGCCTGAAGCTCCACCCCGAGAAGTGCCACTTCATGAGGAGAGAGGTGTCCTTATTGTACCACCGAGTGGGGAAGGAGGGTACCAGCACCATGGAGGACAAGGTGGGGGCTATCCAAGACTGGCCCACCCCCACTGACCAGCATCAGATGAAGAGCTTCCTGGGCCTGGCCTCGTACTACAGGAGGTTTGTATGGTGCTTCTCAAGCGTTGCTACTCCCCTGAACCACCTGCTGCCGAAGGACAAGGCCTTCACTTGGACAGCGGAGTGCGAGAAGGCCTTCGACACCCTCAAAGGTGATCGAGGCCCCTGTGCCATCACCTTGCCCTTAATTCCTGGACACAGACGCGAGCAATGCGGGCATGGGTGGGGTGCTGGCCCAGTTGGGGCCAGAGGGGGAGGGAGTGGTGGCGTACTTCAGAAAAACATTTGACAAACATGAGCGCCGCTACTGTTTCACCCGGCGGGAGCTCCTTCCTTTTGTGGCTTCCATCAAACACTTCAAGTACTACCTGGGTGGCCTGCCCTTTACTGTAAGGACTGACCACTCTGCTCTCCAGTGGCTCATGTCTTTCAGAGAGCCAGACGGGCAGGTGGCACGTTGGTTGGAGGAGCTTCAGCCGCACGACTTCACAGTGGTACACAGGGCAGGGGCACGCCACTCCAACTCCATGTCCCGTCAGCCCTGTACTGTAGACGGGTGCCACCACTGTGAGCGGAAAGAGGGCCATGAGAGAGAGCTGTGTGCAGAGGAGGGGATCTGTGCCAGAGTGTGTCGGGCGAGCGGGCCGGTCTGCTGTGAGCTGAAGACTGTTGACGTGGCGGAATGGGGGCAGCAGCAGGGACGGGACACAGACCTACAGCCGGTGCTACAGTGGGTAGAGGCGCAGCTGAGGCCACCGTGGGAAGGGTTGGCAGCGCTCTCACTCGCGACCAAAGGGTTATGGTCAAAGTTTGAGAGACAGCGGCTGGCTGATGGCATACTACAGCGGGCATGGATGGAATCAGCTATGGAAGAGGAGAGGTGGCAGGTGGTGGTCCCAAAAGCATTGCAGGAGGCTGTGCTCCAGAGCACTCATGGGGAGGTGGGGACTGGACACTTTGGGGTCACAAAAAAAAAGCAACCCACACAGACAGCTTTGTGTTATGGTATTAGTTGGTTGTGTTGTACTTACCAGTACCCAGTGGTCGTGGGGTCCAACATGCCAATCAACCTGCTATCTAACAATCACGGGAATGCCTGGAATGTTCTGATGCCGGGCATCCTGGTGGTTGGTGGAGTAGCGTGGGGGGTGGAGCAATGCAAGTTAAGACCAAACTGTAAATTCGTAAACTCAAGCCTCTGTCTGGACAATTGTTCCTTTATGATGTAGCCAGGTCATTACACTAGCTAATGCTACTACTCTTGTTATAGAAATTCAATAACGGTAGGCAAATGGCATATTGTTTCTAAACCAAGTTAATTATAACCATGCTGACTTGGAGTCACATTAGGTCTGTTACATCCATGTGGATTCTAGCTCGCTAGCGAACATTAGTGCCACCACCAGTCATGCCTTCTGTTTGGTTGCTTATTGACAGCATTTGAATAATAGTCACTCAGATAATGTCATAATTATCTTATCAAACATTGTGTTTATAACTACAATAACAAACACACATTACAAGAAAAACAACCATGAGCGTTTTCAAGATGCCTTGTCAAGATGCTAAAGCTAGCTAAAACAAATCAATCATCGATCTTAAAACTTCTCTAGGGTAGGTGAGACGCTAACGTCCCACCAGGCCAACATCCGGTGAAAATGCAGAGAGCTAACATTTTAAATACACCATTCGTTGTATTAAACATTCTTGTAAATACATGTATCTTACATCATTTAAAAGATGAATGTCTTATTAATCCAGCCGCTTTGTCAGATTTCAAAAAGGTTTACTGCAAAAGCAAACATGCGATTTTCTGAGGACGGCGCCCCACACACACAAGTATTACTAGCATTTTCCATCCAAGCATTAGCGTCACGAAAGTCAGAAATAACAATAAAATAAATCGCTTACCATTGAAGATCGTCCTCTGGTGGCAATGCCAAGTGACCTAACTACACAGTGAATGTTCGTTTTGTTTGATAAAATCTATTTTTATAGCCTAACACGAAACATTTGTAAACCGGTTGCGTCGTGATTTCCGTCTCATTCAACTATGGACGAAGCGTTCATGGTAATTACACACACTAAACAAATGTTTATCCAGTCATGGTTTCATTGCAATCCTCTTGTTGTTACTAACACAACCATACATGATAGCTCTTTTCCCGGGACGTAATTGACCGAAACAAACCGATTTGAAGACACCAATCAATGACCTCATTGCGCAACAATGGTAGGACCGGTCTATCGTTGATTGACTGTATTTTGGCCCAATGACCACTGATCATCTTGAAATCTAACTTGGAAGATAGCCGATGAGCTGAAGTAAACGGCAATATGTAATGGTTATACGTTTGAAGACCAGCCTTTGTCGTAAACTCTGGCGTAAAAGAGGTTCATTCGCCATTGCAAATCCTACTTGACGGAGCCACGAGTGTTACGCATAGCAGTACATATTCAATAGCATTTTCAACAAGTTTATATATTTAAATTATGGCGAATAAATCAGGAAAAGCTAAAACAAAGTCTATGTATACAGATTTAACCCTAATTATAGAGGAAATTGATAGAGACAGCCCCCATATCACAGCTAGCCTTCAGGGAGCTGCTCATCCAGGAGCTTGCTAGCTACAGCAAGTCCACTGCAGCACCTTCTGCTCCGTCAACCAGTGGTGTTCACCTGCCCAGATTCATTTCTGCAGGCATGAATGTGCCTCAGGGCAAAAAGGGCACAGTGGGGAGGCGACGTTGTGCCTTTTGTCACAGGAAATGCCCCATCACCTGCACCACCTGTTCAGTAAGCCTCTGCTTTACAGCAGAATGAGACTGCTAGGGGCCATGGCACCAGGACTGAGGGCTGAGGGTCTTCACAATATTTATCTATCTATTTATTTATTTATAAAATATACAATATTGTAAATAGAAAATGTGTAAATAGTTACCCTTGTTATTTGTTTGTTGTTTTTTCATATATATTTATTTTTGGGGGGTGTGTTAGAATAGCATTTATGTATTTTGTATATAGTTATTTCCTTCAAAATGTATCACTGTACCAATTCGGCCACTTGGGTACATTTGTGTGGCACACCTGGTTGACTTCATGCTCAATGTCATGTAGCTCGCTCATTTTTGAAGTTATCTGTCTAAAACTTCGCTCAGCTATTGTTATCATCTTATGTTCTTCATTCAAATCATCCACAGCATCCTATCTGTATGTTTGGCTGTTCTTGGTCATTTGAAAGATGATGCAGCAACAATAAAAAACAGAAAACGTATGTTTATTTCCTTGTATTTTCTTCTACCAGATCTATTGTGTTATATTCTCCTACATTCAATTCACATGTCCACAAAATTCAGAGTGTTTCCTTTCAAATGATACCAAGAATATGCATATCCTTGGTTCTGGGCCTGAGCTACAGGCAGTTAGATTAGGGTATGTCTTTAGGCGGAAATTGAGAAGAAGGGGGGGGGGGTACCCCAAAGAAGTTTTAAGGCAGATGCATGACAACATTCATAATAACAAAAAATGCGATCATCAATTTATGTGTAGATTTTAGACTGCTTAGCATGTTTGGTGAAGTTGAAAGCTAAACATGACAGTACATTCAGGTTTTTGCTGCCTCTCTTCTTCTTGCTTTCTGTTCTTCTGGCAATGTTCAACAGGTGCAAAGAATCCCCCCGCACGAGAACGCGTGAATGATTTCCATTCAGCGTGTTCATGTGACAGAAGCTCAACTTCACAGCATTAATCTAAAATGTTAATAACTTAGTCTGTGAATGATGGGATAAAACCTGCCGCTGAGATAATTACTTGAGTAATTCAATTGATGTTTTGTTCATAAAGTTGATGACTAAAGTGTCTTATTTGGAATTAAAAAACGTGACTTCTCTTTCGGGCGGTCTATAAGAATTGTCTTTCTAGGCCTGTAAACTGCAGTACCGAAAAGGCCCTCTTGATCGTCGTGGGAAGCCGGCCCCCTTGGAAACCCATTGGCTGTTTGTGCGTCGCTGCTCAGTGAACGGGTTGCTTTTTTTTTGGGGTACGGAGCTGAGAGGAGATGCACACGGCACTCGAGTGAGGTAACTATATAAAAAAAAACATTTGTTTTCTTTCACTCCCACAACATGGAACCGGGCAGAATTTGCTACAACATGCAGATGTAGCTGTTGGCTAGCTACATTCATTTATCTGTTAAATTAAATAACGTAGCAGAAGTCTTAAACGCCCAGCTTTGTTTAAATGGCTAACGTTAGCTAGCACATTTCCTGTGCGTTGTCTGCTAGCTAACCTTAGTTAGCTATTTGGAATTTTGCCTATTGTGGTACTTTGACGTCTTAAAACTAAAATGGCTAGCTTGCAAGCTAGCTAACGTTGTCAGCTAGGTGCATTCATTTACCCAGTGCCACTACGGTATGAGTAGCAGCATATTGTGAAAGTAGCTAGCTACGCCTTGTAAAAATATTTAACAGCAAGCTAACTTGGGCACGCTGTGTTGCATGCAGCCATTGCAGGGACCAGACTACGCGTGGTGCACCATCGCTAACGTTAGCTAGCTATTTTACCGGCCTAACTGGTTCCGCTTGGGAGATTAACGCTACCTAACGCAACTAGTTGGTTAACTAACCACCACAAACTACGTTTCAAACTTCCACTGACCTATGATGGGAAGCCGAGAAACCAAAACGGCAACTAACGGTGCTAGTAACGTTAACTAGCAACCTACGTTGGTGGCTTGTCCAACGTTATGCAGTCCATGTGTACGGCTGTGCATGTCTGAACGATAACATTTCCGTTAAATTAAATGTCGAATAATTTGTTGGTAACGTTAAGTCAGTCCTTGTTAAAGTAGCTAAGCTAGTGTGTCATAAGCTTGTTGTGGTTCAGTATTAGCAATGCGCTCTAGTTCTATTTGGCTGGCAGCCTAATTTATTAAATGTAGCACATTTGTTGAGAAATTATAATAGTATCTACGAACTATACCTGCAGGTATGTATTGGGCCTGGTAGACAGGCACAGAATCAATACTACCGTAACCGACTCAATGTTTGCCTTGCTTCTAGACCACTGCAGTGGCTTACAACCTTTTTTGAACCGTGGCACAATGATGGGATAAATTGTGGCACACATACTTTTCCGAATTTAGTTAGTGGCAATGACCTCCTCCTCCGTACTGCAGATCTGTTTTCAATAAACCATTTGTCATAGAGTAGGGTTTAAACTATTTTCGTTTCCTTACTCATGATGGTTAATTTGTGTGTACCCGTTTAACTGTCCCGCTGAAGGTGCACATTTCCGATTAAGAAAAATATGTAGCGCAGGTAAAATATGTATTTTGAACGGGAAGGTCTAGAGATGGGCATTGTAAAAGTCCTACCCGAGATACAAGACTAACTTTTTTTTTTTTCTATAGCAGCGGCTGTGCTACTGCTAAGCCTAAGCACAGGCAAGTTTGATAACGGTATTCAGACTAAAATTATACAAGTTACTTTGCTCATGATGACCACTCCTCAAATGTAACAACTGCTCCAGTGCACTGAACTTGAAACAATACAGATGTACATTTAATTTTACTAGGCAAGTCAGTTAAGAACAAATTCTTATTTTCAATGATGGCCTAGGAACAGTGGGTTAACTGCCTTTTTCAGGGGCAGAACACTTTTTTACCTTGTCAGCTCAGGGATTCGATCTTGCAACCTTTCGGTTACTAGTCCAACGCTCTAACCACTAGGCTACCTTTTGCCTCATCTGCATGATCATCTGTTATTCAATGTATTATCTGATTGATTTTCTTTCTTGCTGTGCTTGTGGTCAAGTCGAAATCCCACGTTCATTCTACAGGTCACTTTTTTTAGCGAGTGTTCCAAAGTTGAACCATTGGGCTAGACACAGGTCTAGTGGCTATTTAAGTCTGTTACAAGGTCACACTCCAATACCCCACATTTAACTTAAGATGTTCCCAGAAATGTTAAAGGTTCAATGCAGCTGTTTTTATCTCCATATCAAATCATTTCTGGGTAACAATTAATTATCTTACTGTGCTTGTTTTCAATTAAAATGGTCATAAAGACAAAGCTTCTTAGCAATGAGAACAATTTTGCTAGGGTTGTTGGAGTGGTTTACATGGGATGGGCCAAGAGGTTTGGAACTCTCTAATTGGTCTAGTAACTTATTTACAGCATGGCAACGTCACCATGGAAGACCAAATCTGGCAGAAATTTCAGGCAGTCTTTTCAATCAGCTCTTACATTCAAATGGCTTTATCATCACCATTTTCACAATTTTCCCCCCAACCGCGTAGTGTGGAAATATACGCTGAGTGTACAAAACATTAGGAACACCTGCTCTTTCCATGACATCAACTGACCAGGTAAAAGCTATGATCCCTTATTGGCGTCACCTGTTAAATCCACTTCAATCATTTTAGATGAAGGGTAGGAGACGGGATAAAAGATTTAAGCCTTGAGACAATTGAGACATGGATTGTGTATGTGTGACATTCCGAGGGTGAATGGGCACGACAAAATATTTCAGTGCCTTTGAACGGGGTATGGTAGTAGGTGCCAGGCACACCGGTTTGCGTCAGGAACCGCAACACTGCTTGGCTTTTCACGTTCAAAAGTTTCCCACGTGTATCAAGAATTGTCCATCACCCATAGGACATCCAGCAAATTTGGCACAACTGTGGGAAGCATTGGAGTCAACATGTGCCAGCATCCTTGTGGAAGGATTTTGACACCTTGTAGAGTCCATGCACTGATGAAATTGAGGCTGTTCTGAGGGCAAAAGGGGTTGTAACTAAATACTAGGAAGGTATTCCCATTTGTTTTGTGCACTCGGTGTATATATAACAAAGTTAAATTGCATTTTTGACTGCACTAAGCCTTTAAAAGCAAAGCCATACGTGCATTACCATTATCTACATAAGGAGGCAATCTAATCCAAAGGTATAAGGCTACCAGACAGATGTAGTTGCATTTCCATGAAAGCTGTTATGTCGAACTTTCAGTTGTTTGTAGGAATATGTCTTATTAAGTCTTAAACCCTGGAAGCCGATGAGCCTACCGTACCCTCCCAAGAACTATGCATTATGGAAATTTCCAGTAGTTTTGCAAACCGGAGCCATCTCTGTGTGGTTATTTGTGAATGTGAACATATTTGTTTTGCTATTAGATGCTACTGACTAATGCATTTCATACAAATGGCATCCAGAATGTTCTGTTAACACACCGCACATTATTTTTGTGTGGATTTGGAAATCCCACAAGCTTAGGCCTATAATGACAAGGTGAGGGTATTGGCAAAATTTTCACCATGCCTAGGCCTATGTTTTCGTTTTTAACACTAACTTTTACCTAGCCCTATATAACATGAATATATATTATATTATGGCTTTCATAACTTGCATTTTGTGCCGTGTCTGTATTGTACTTCTTACGGCTGAATGCAAATTTCCTTCAAGTGGCAAATACGCATGTACACTGACCGGCCTGGTAACTAGATGCAGTAGAATTAATGGCAGAAGTGATGTAGGGTTCAGTTTTACAGAGTAGCCTTATTCAGAATTACTGTAACACTGCAAATCAGGTGCTGCTGGACAAAGTCTTGTAAAATGTACAAGCAGCAGCTCTAATGTTAATCATTGCTTATAACAGAACTTCCTTCCTCTTTTAGTATGTCTGAGGGATTGTATAGGAGGTCAACTTTGAAAATGAGTCTTTGCCCGAAACTGTGAACAGGACATGAGTTAGCAGTCCAAGCTTCCTCTAGCCACATATTTTCCGTGAAGATTCGCAGTATGCCTAATGACCTACCCGGCTTTCCAGGTGCCAGTATAAAATCCCTGGACTGGGCCTTACACATGAGCCTGACTCTTTGCCCATAAGATAGTTTTGTACACAAATCCTAAAATGCACTCTGTTTCCTCCATATATATCACCTCAAAATGTTCAGACTGCTGTGGAAATTGTCCTGAGAGGCTGTTGAAAATCCCCCCAGATTAGCAGCCCCCCCCCCCCCCGCGCGCGCGCGCGCTTTAATTCTTACTTGTTCTCGTGTTCAGTTAGGCATTTCTCAACCTTTTTTAAATTCCCTGTTTAGGTGGTCGATCAGGCTCCCACATCTCCTATGACCCTATGGTGATGTCTCATGGTTAGGGCTGTGACAGTCTTGGAATTTGAGGTTATGGTGATTGGCCAAGCCAATATACACGGTCACTGACACCCATTCAGTGGGGGTCACATTTTGGTTTGTACACTTGTTTACATGGATATGTTTCCTTAGTAAAAACCTATTTCAAACAAGCCATTACACTGCGTTATTATCATGACATTTCATTATTATTCAGGTTATTACTTAAAAATATTAAGAAAAATTAAGAAATGTCAGGTTGGAGAGGATCTGTTGCATTTTAGTATTGACACACAATATTAAGAGTCAAAATAAAGATATGCCTACCTTGTCTGTTGGCTTTTCTGTATCTTTTTTATATACAGTATTTGATACACTGCCGATTTTTGCAGGTTTTCCTACTTACAAAGCATGTAGAGGTCTAATTTTTATCATGGGTACTTCAACTGTGAGAGACGAAATCTAAAACAAAAATCCAGAAAATCACATGATTTTTAAGTAATTAATTTGCATTTTATTGCATGCCTTAAGTATTTGATACATCAGAAAAGCAGAACTTAATATTTGGTACAGAAACATTTGTTTGCAATTACAGATATATGTTTCCTGTAGTTCTTGACCAGGTTTGCACACACTGCAGCAGGGATTTTGGCCCACTCCTCCATACAGACCTTCTCCAGATTTCGGGGCTGTCGCTGGGCAATACGGACTTTCAGCTCCCTCCAAAGATGTTCTATTGGGTTCAGGTCTGGAGACTGGCTTGGCCATTCCAGGACCTTGAGATGCTTCTTACAGAGACACTCTTTAGTTGCCCTGGCTGTGTGTTTTGGGTCATTGTCAGTCTCTTACATTTACATTTTTTTTAAAGTCATTTTAGCAGACGCTCTTATCCAGAGCAACTTACAAATTGGTGCATTCACCTTATGATGATATCCAGTGGAACAACCACTTTACAATATTCACTTTACACTTTACAATATCCACATATCCCTACCGGCCAAACCCTCCCGGACCCGGACGACGCTAAGCCAATTGTGCGTCGCCCCATGGACCCCCCGGTCGCGGCCGGCTGCGGCAGAGCCTGGGCGTGAACCCAGAGACTCTGGTGGCGCAGCTAGTACTGCGCTGCAGTGCTCTAGACCACTGCGCCACCCGGGAGGCCCGCCGGCCACACCACCCCTACACCCTCTTACTGAGGGAAGGAGGTTGTTGGCCAAGATCTCGCAATACATGGCCCCATCCATCCTCCTCTCAATACGGTGCAGTCGTCCTGTCCCCTTTGCAGAAAAGCATCCCCAAGGAATGATGTTTCCACCTCCATGGTTCACGGTTGGGATGGTGTTCTTGGGGTTGTACTCATCCTTCTTCCTCCAAACACGGCGATTGGAGTTTAGACCAAAAAGCTCTATTTGTCTCATCAGACCACATGACCTTCTCCCATTCCTCCTCTGGATCATCCAGATGGTCATTGGCAAACTTCAGACGGGCCTGGACATGCGCTGGCTTGAGCAGGGGGACCTTGCGTGCGCTGCAGGATTTTAATCCATGGCGACGTAGTGTGTTGCTAATGGTTTTCTTTGAGACTGTGGTCCCACGTCTCTTCAGGTCATTGACCAGGTCCTGCCGTGTAGTTCTGGGCTGATCCTCACCTTCCTCATGATCATTGATGCCCCACGAGGTGAGATCTTGCATGGAGCCCCAGACCGAGGGTGATTGACCGTCATCTTGAACTTCTTCCATTTTCTAATAATTGCGCCAACAGTTGTTACCTTCTCACCAAGCTGCTTGCCTATTGTCCTGTAGCCCATCCCAGCCTTGTGCAGGTCTACAATTTTATCCCTGATGTCCTTACACAGCTCTCTGGTCTTGGCCATGGTGGAGAGGTTGGAGTCTGTGTGTGTGTGGACATGTGTCTTTTATACAGGTAATGAGTTCAAACAGGTGCAATTAATACAGGTAATGAGTGGAGAACAGGAGGGCTTCTTAAAGAAAAATGAACAGGTCTGTGAGAGCCGGAATTCTTACTGGTTGGTAGGTTATCAAATACTTATGTCATGCAATAAAATGCAAATTAATTACTTAAAAATCATACAATGTGATTTTCTGGATTTTTGTTTTAGATCCCGTCTCTCACAGTTGAAGTGTACCTATGATAAAAAATTACAGACCTCTACATGCTTTGTAAGTAGGAAACACTGCTGAATTTGCAGGTTATCAAATACTTGTTCTCCCCACTGTATATACAGAACCTATTTTCTGCATATACGGTACAAGTCAAAAGTTTGGACACTTACTCATTCAAGGTTTTGTTTTATTTTTTATTATTTTTTATGCAGACTCTTGGTATTCTCTCAACCAACTTCAAATGGAATGCTTTTCCAACAGCCTTGAAGGAGTTCCCACATATAATGGCACTTTTTGGCTGCTTTTCCTTCATTCTTGTGTTCCAACTTATCCCAACCCATCTCAGTTGGGTTGAGGTCAGGTGATTGTAGAGGCCAGATCATCTGACGCAGCACTCCACTCTCCTTCTTGGTGAAATAGCCCTTACACAGCCTGGAGGTGTTTTGGGTCATTGTCCTGTTGAAAAATAAATTATAGTCCCACCAAGCGCAAACCAGATGGGATGGCGTATCGCTGAAGCATGCTGTGGTAGACATGCTGGTTAAGTGTGCCTTGAATTCTATAGACACAAAGACACAGTGGTTGGAAGCTCAATCTGGACTCCACAGACCAAAGGACATATTTCCACTTGACCCAAGCAAGTCTCTTACTGGTGTCATTTAGTTGTGGTTTCTTTGCAGCAATTCGACTACGAAGGCCTGACTCATGCAGTCTCCTCTGAACAACAGAGGTAACTCTGGGTCTTCCTTTCCTGTGGTGGTCCTCAACTTCAGTTTCATCATAGCGCTTGATGTTTTTTGCGACTGTAATTGAAGAAACTTGGTTCCTAATTTTCTGCATTGACTGACCTTCATTTCTTTAAAGTAATGATGAACTGTCGTTTCTCTTTGCTTATGTTAACTGTTCTTGCCATAATATGGACTTATGTGGTCTTTTATATGGTCTTTTACCAAATAGGGTGATCTTCTGTATACCACCCCTACCTTGTCACAATATATAACTGGCTCCAATGCATTAACATGGAAAGAATTCCCACAAATTAACTTTTAACAAGACACACCTGGTTAATTGAAATGCATTCCAGGTGAAGATTCTTTACTTCCAACTTTGTGGTAAAAGGCCCTTTCCTGTATCAGAATGATGATGCCCCTTTGCACAAAGTGAGGTCCCTGTGGAAGAACTTAACTGGCCTGAACAGAGCCCTGACCTCAACTCCATCGAACACCTTTGGGAAGAATTCAGTGCCTGACTTCCCTAATGCTCATGTGGTTGAATAGAAGCAAGTCCCCGACTGCAATATTCCAACATCATCTTGAAAGCCTTCCCAGAAGAGTGGAGGTTGTTATAGTGGCAAAGGGGGGGACCAACTCCATTCCCCCCCCCCCCCCCCCCCCCTTGATGTTAATTGAGCATATGTCCACATACTTTTAGTCATGTGTATTTTCTTCAAAGACAGGACACCTTAATGAGATAAATAATGTAGCTTAAATCATGACCAGGACCGTTTGATTCTTATTAAAGTGATTGTGTCCAGACATGCTACTTTAGGAAACTTTCTTAATGGACAATAATGAGAGAATCGGCGAACTCAAACAAGCACACCCTCGTAAAAGCACCCATAAATCAAAGCCAACAGCGTATGTCAGATGAGCAAACATTCCTCCATTCATTAAAAACATTCCTCCATTCATTTAATAATTTATTTTTATTATGCTTTTCTTTTAAAGTAGATTGTTTAAAGGGGACGAGTATGAAGAATAACTTGACAATCCTTCAAATAGAAACAAATAGCCTATGGACAAGTTGTGTGTGTGTGTGCTATTTATCAGCGACAATGATTATCGAGGGGGAGAGTGTTGGAAAGATTTTTCAAAAACTGGAACTAATATTATATTTTTGAAAGGATAACATTTGTTAAAAGTCTTTGCTCTCTGAGGTGAAGGAAAAATGACGGAGAAGCCCGGCTGGGCACTTTCCTAGATTTGACATTAGCAAGAAGCAGGGCAGGTACTTCTATGCGTTCACTCTCCGTCAACAGTAACAGGACAGAGAAACCAGACACATGCTCATTGCTCACATGGAGCACATAAATGATGGGAGCCTATGAAATAAACCAATACTTTTTTTCTCTAGTGTAGCCGGTTTTGAACTCTGTAAACAACGTTTCCAGTCTGAGAATGAAATGGTGAACTACTGTAATTAGTACATGCATGAAATTAATGTAACCAAATGACTGTAATAAACGGAAATTGCCTGTTTTACAAACTGTAGGCTACTATGCATGAAAGTGCATTGCTGGCCGTGCACTATAACCTAGGCTACTATTCTACTTCGTATCGCCTAGGGCATCATATCGGCCAGGACCGGGCAGGATCATTGCTGATTAGTCGATATGTTAAGAATTATACCATGCCAGGTTGGAGAGGAATGGCGCCTTGTCCATTTGACCCAACATTAGCGCATTCTAGCTAAAGCATCAAAGGAAAGTTGGAAAGAGGAAATGTTGAAAGTTTAATAGACGAACTTAGCCAAACAATTGCTTATCATTAGTCAACACTCCCATTAGGTAAAGTTTATCTACATGAAAATAAAGTTAATAAAACATTTTAAAAATCCCCAAATTAATGTTGGCCTATTTTTAAAAGGTTTTGACAAACGGTTCATCCAACCACGGTTATTCAATAACCGTCACAGGCCTCATCATATCGTTTGGTTCTCTCTCTTTGTCCATTTTCTTTCTCTCTCTCCCAATGATATGTCAGCATGTTGCCTCACGAATGTGATGCCCATTTGTGCCCCCAACGAGAGGCTCTCTTGCGTAACACACCAGACTCTGGCTTCTTGCTCAGTCTGTATACGCACGAATCATCTGGACCCCCACCCCTTCCAGAAAATGTCCGGTTCAGTGGCTCATTAACTCTGATCCCATCTCCAAGACATACACAAGCATGCACACTATGTCCCCTCCCTTTGTATACCATGTCCCACACACAAACGAGTTAGCCTACGTTATAGAATAACTATCTTCAAAGTAATGACTCGTGACGTCGGGTTTGATATGAAAGCTTCTTTTAGTTTGAATACTTGATCACGTTACATTTAACAACTTTACATTCTACAGAGCAATGCCAGCAAGCTGCTAGCGCAAAGGAGCCAAACTAATCACCTGTTAATTGCACTTAACTAGCGCGTTCACTCTCTACTTCCTGTCGCACGGCATTCTGGAACTTGCAGTCAAAAGCGTAATTCAATACTAACCAATGCAATTACATCCGTAAATAACTGTAAAGAAATATCTTTAGATACAGCTCAATACATTAACTCTGTAACACATTAAAGTTACAACATACGTCAACTGATTTAAAGACTTTAAAACAGCCAACCAGTTCCAATAGTAACCCAGAAGAGCATTGGGTGTGAGCGGATTCTTTCTTTTGTCCCTCTAGGTCTTGAGATAAAGGTAAGCTGTACCTTTTTGAGCCCTCCCCAAGTGCTTTTCTAGTTTCAGTCGTCCCTGTTTTGGCATTGTTTGCTAATAAGTGTTTACCTGGTTGCAGGCGTAGCCTCGGTCCGTCCCTCTCACCCTGCGGTTAACTCGTTCCCAGCCTGTAGTCAGCATCACACATACGTTCAGTTTTAAAGATCTCATGCTGATCTGCACCTGCTTACGGTGGGACTCACGCTAGGAGACTGAGTCCATCCACCCCTTCTTTAGCTCAGTGGATATAGCCTACAAAGCCCAGGTTTTGGGGAAGTTTAATGGTTCAGAGGCTGTAGACCTGACCTTGCCACTGCTAATACAAGGTGGATTTCTGAAGACTTTTTGTGATTTAGGTGACGACTTCAGGAGAAGCAGTGGCCAAATTTCGGCCTCTTGAATCTATTTGATTTATGGTGATGCTATTTTCACGGTTCAGATGGAAACAGTTTGGTTACACCATTCACAAAGTTCAGGAATAATCCTGGTCCATATAATTTGTTTGTCTTCTTGCTTGGTTTTGAAGGCTGTTAAAGTAACCAAGGGTCATTGCCGTGTTTCTAACTGAATGGATGGATTGGTTGTGAATGGACGTGCAATACTGTGCACTATCGTGAGTGACACTAGCTATCCATGTGACCAAATGTAGTTAAGTGAACACGCCAATGTTGAACAAATTTATGTTGCTTCTCCAGTGTACAGTGCATTCGTAAAGTATTCAGACCCCTTGACTTTTTTCACATTTTCTTACGTTACAGCCTTATTCCAAAATGGATGAAATACACTGCTCAAAAAAATAAAGGGAACACTTAAACAACACAATGTAACTCCAAGTCAATCACACTTCTGTGAAATCAAACTGTCCACTTAGGAAGCAACACTTACAATACATTTCACATGCTGTTGTGCAAATGGAATTGACAAAATGTGGAAATTATAGGCAATTAGCAAGACACTGCCAAAAAAGGAGTGATTCTGCAGGTGGTGACCACAGACCACTTCTCAGTTTCTATGCTTCCTGGCTGATGTTTTGGTCACTTTTGAATGCTGGCGGTGCTCTCACTCTAGTGGTAGCATGAGACGGAGTCTACAACCCACACAAGTGGCTCAGGTAGTGCAGTTCATCCAGGATGGCACATCAATGCGAGCTGTGGCAAAAAGGTTTGCTGTGTCTGTCAGCGTAGTGTCCAGAGCATGGAGGCGCTACCAGGAGACAGGCCAGTACATCAGGAGACGTGGAGGAGGCCGTAGGAGGGCAACAACCCAGCAGCAGGACCGCTACCTCCGCCTTTGTGCAAGGAGGTGCACTGCCAGCGCCCTGCAAAATGACCTCCAGCAGGCTACGTGATGCTTGGCATTCTGGCCAAAGACTTCAATCTTGGTTTCATCAGACCAGAGAATCTTGTTTCTTATGGTCCGAGTCCTTTAAGTGCCTTTTGGCAAACACCAAGCGGGCTGTCATGTGCCTTTTACTGAGGCTTCCATTTGGCCCCTCTACCATGAAGGCCTGATTGGAGTGCTGCGGGATGGTTGTCTTTCTGGAAGTTCCTTCCATCTTCACATAGGAATTATGGAGGTCTGTCAGTGACCATCAGGTTCTTGGTCACCTCCCTGACCAAGGCCCTTCTCCCCCGATTTCTCAGTTTGGCCAGGCAGATAGCTCTAGGAAGAGTGTTGGTGGTTCCAAACTTATTCCAATTTAAGAATTGATTGAGGCCGCTGTGTTCCTGGGGACCTTCAATGCTGCAGAAATGTTTTGATACCCTTCCCAAGATCTGTGCCTCGACACAATTCTGTCTGAGGTCTTCGTTCAATTCCTTTGACCTCATGGCTTGGTTTTTACTCTGACGTGCACTGTCAACTGTGGGACCTTATATAGACAGGTGTGACTTTCCATATCCTGTCCAATCAATTTAATTTACTACAGGTTGACTCCAAGTTGTAGAAACATCAAGGATGATCAGTGGAAACAGGATACACCTGATTTTGAGTCTGAGGGGTCTGACTAGCTACACTACCGTTCAAAAGTTTGGGGTCAATTAGAAATGTCCTTGTTTTTGAAACTCACTTTTTGTCCATTAAAATAACATCAACTTGGTCAGAAATGCAGTGTAGACATTGTTAATGTTGTAAATTACTATTGTAGCTGGAAAGGTCCTCTTGCTCAGTTGTGCACCAGGGCCTCCTACTCTTCTATTCTGGTTAGAGCTAGTTTGCGCTGTTCTGTGAAGGGAGTAGTACACAGCGTTGTACGAGCTCTTCAGTTTCTTGGCAATTTCTCACATGGAAAGTCTTCTTTTCTCTGAACAAGAATAGACTGACGCGTTTCAGAAGAAAGTACTTTGATTCTGGCCATTTTGAGCCTGTACTCAAACCCACAAACGCTGATGGTCCAGATTCTCAATTAGTCTAAAGGAGGCCAGTTTTATTGCTTCTTTAAATCAGGACAACAGTTTTCCGCTGTGCAAACATAATTGCAAAAGGGTTTTCTAATGATCAATTAGCCAATTCAAGTTTATTATTTTAAAAGGCTAACACAATGTGCCAGTGGAACACAGGAGTGATGGTTGCTGATAATGGGCCTCTGTACGCCTGTGTAGATATTCCTTAAAGAAATAAACTGTATCCAGCTACACTAGTCATTCACAACATTAACAATGTCTATCTACACTGTATTTTGATCTATTTTAATGGGGGAAATTTTTGCTTTTCTTTCAAAAACAAGGACATTTCTATATGACCCCATTTGAATGCTAGTGTATGTGATTTTAAGGTTTTTAATACATTTGCAAAACATTTCTAAATCTGTTTTCGCTTTGTCATTATTGGGTATTGAATGTAGATTAATGAAGATTTTTTTTTTTCTTCGTTTAAACCATTTTAGAATGATGCTGTAAATTAACTGTGTAAAAATTCAAGGGGTCTGAATGCTTTCTGGCGTCACTGTACCATATCCTCACTGTGCCCACACAGATCATCTGGTGTCCATGTGGTATCAGACACCTGCCCATCGCTCTCTCTCTGCCCGAGCTCTGTCTTTTCTAGATAACTGCAACCTTTTACATAGGCGAACGTAGTTATTTGAACAATAAGAAATTGTTTGAATAGTATAAGTATGAATAGTACCAGTTTAGTTGCCCTTTCTGCTCTAAAGTCTGACTCACAAACCAGTCAAATATACAGCAGAAAAGTTGCCTAGTTAAAACGCCAAACATTTCTTAGTCTCTACTTTCAATAGGAGTTTATTTTCTATTATTGTGGTCGGTTTTCAATTCAGTTTGACATGACATGTAATCTGCCAAAGTGGACATTTTGTGACATGTAAACTGTGAATCTACATCTTATGAAGGCGGAGATGTATTCTTAGTAGTGAGAGCTCACCAGGTGCAGGATTCAGTGACACGGCACTACCCATGTCCTGACTTCACCCCCCCCCCCCCCCCCCCCACAGTACTGTCTGCAGAAATGCAACAACAGACCTGGACATGTTCGGTACACACACACCCATGGTGAAGGTGGTCAAGCGCTTCAATTTCCTCCGTGTCCACATCGCTAAGGAATTATCATGGTCCACACCAACAGTCGTGAAGAAGGTACAACAAAGCCCTTTCCCCCTCAGGAGTCTGAAAAGAGTCGGCATGGGCCCTTGGGTCCTCAAAGTTCTTCAGCTGCACCATTTGAGAGCATATTGACTGGCTGCATCACAGCTTGGTATGGCAACTGCTTGGATCCGACCGCAAGGGTAGTGCGTACAGCCCATTCCATTACTGGGTCCGAGCTCCCTGAAGTTCAGGACCTCTACCAGGCGGTGTCAGAGGAAGGCCCTAAAAATGTTCAGACTCCAGCCACTTAATTCATAGACTGTTATCTCCGATAACGCACGGGCACGGCAAGCGGTACCGATGCAGCTAGTCTGGAATCAACCGGACCCTGAACAACTTCTACCCTCAAACCGTAAGACTGCTAAATAGTTAGTCCGGTAGCTATTAGTTAAATAGGTAACCATCTTCATTGACAATTTTTGCCCCAACTCTTTAGACTCACACACAAATGCTGCTGCTACTACTGTTTATTATCTATCCTGTTGCCTAGTAAATTTATCCCTACCTATATGTACAGATCTACCTCGTACTGGTAGATCATAGGTACACTTCAACTGTGAGAGACGGAATCTAAAACAAAAATCCAGAAAATCACATTGGATGATTTTTTTAAGTAATTAATTAGCATTTTATTGCATGACATAAGTATTTGATCACCTGTTTTTCTTTAAGAAGCCCTCCTGTTCTCCACTCATTACCTGTATAAATTGTAGACCTAAACCAGGCTGGGATGGGCTACAGGACAATAGGCAAGCAGCTTGGTGAAAAGGCAACAGCTGTTGGCGCAATTATTAGAAAATGGAAGAAGTTTAAGATGACGGTCAATCACCCTCGGTCTGGGGCTCCACCTCGTGGGGCATCAATGATCGTGAGGGATCAGCCCAGAACTACACGGCAGGACCTGGTCAATGACCTGTAGAGAGCTGGGACCACAGTCTCAAAGAAAACCATTAGTAACACTACGCCGTCATGGATTAAAATCCTGCAGCGCACGCAAGGTTCCCCTGCTCAAGCCAGCGCATGTCCAGGCCTGTCTGAAGTTTGCCAATGACCATCTGGATGATCCAGAGGAGGAATGGGAGATGGTCCTGTGGTCTGATGAGACAAAAATAGAGCTTTTTGGTCTAAACTCCACTCGCCGTGTTTGGAGGAAGAAGGATGAGTACAACCCCAAGAACCCTATCCCAACCGTGAAGCATGGAGGTGGAAACATTCTTTGGGGATGCTTTTCTGCAAAGGGGACAGGACGACTGCACCGTATTGAGGGGAGGATGAATGGGGCCATGTATTGCGAGATCTTGGCCAACAACCTCCTTCCCTCAGTAAGAGCATTGAAGATGGGTCGTGGCTGGGTCTTCCAGCATGACAACGACCCAAAACACACAGCCAGGGCAACTAAGGAGTGGCTCCGTAAGAAGCATCTCAAGGTCCTGGAGTGGCCTTGCCAGTCTCCAGATCTGAACCCAATAGAACATCTTTGGAGGGAGCTGAAAGTGCGTATTGCCCAGCGACAGCCCCGAAATCTGGAGACGGTCTGTATGGAGGAGTGGGCCAAAATCCCTGCTGCAGTGTGTGCAAACCTGGTCAAGAACTACAGGAAACATATGATCTCTGTAATTGCAAACAAAGGTTTCTGTACCAAATATTAAGTTCTGCTTTTCTGATGTATCAAATACTTAAGGCATGCAATAAAATGCAAATTAATTACTTAAAAATCATGTGATTTTCTGGATTTTTGTTTTAGATTCCGTCTCTCACAGTTGAAGTGTACCTATGATTAAAAAGTACAGACCTCTATATGCTTTGTATGTAGGAAACACTGACGATGTTCCAGGTTATCAAATACTTGTTCTCCCCACTGTAGCTAAGTTATCGTTGTGTATTTGTTCCGCATGTTATTTTTCTAGTTCTTTTGGCTTTCTTCTGCATTGGTGGGAAGGGCCTGTAAGTAAGCAGTTCACTGTTAGTCTACACCCTGTGTTTTTATTATTTTTACGAAGCATGTGACAATTAAATTCGTCACACACACACACACACACGCGCGCACTCAGAGACAGAGATGAGGAAGCTGTAGCCGTGTGAGAGTCATGTGACGCGGCTTAAGGGCTCTCGTCTCCTCTCCCACCGCCTCGTGTTTAAAGATGAGCGATAGAGAAAAAGCCTCGACTGTCTGCACGCCAGGAATGCACCGCTGCTTCTGCCAGGCCCCCAGATAAATTTTCACTAGACTGCTAGTTCTTGGACCATGTTGTATAAGCCTAGGTCGTGTATAAGTCAAAGCCTGTGAGGCTTAGGTGTTTGCATAACCATCAGATAAACTGTGCAAGTTCTTTGAATGTGGAGGCCTGTGAATTTGTACAGAAAGTATTCAGACCCCATGAATTTTCCCACATTTTGTTATGTTTCAACCTTATTCTTAAATTGATTAAATTGTTTTTGTCCCTTCATCAATCTACAGACAATACTGCTTAATGACAAAGAACTTTTTTTTGGGGGCATTTTTGTTACTTTTTACATTTACATAAGTTGAGACCCTTTACTCAGTACTTTGAAGCATCTCCACTCTTCTTGGGTATGATACTACAAGCTTGGCACGCCTGTATTTGGGGAGTTTCTCCCAATCCCTGCATTTCAGTTGTCATTGTTCACATTTTTGAGAATATGGGCTATTGGTCACGCTTCTCTCCTCAGCTCAACAGTTGGTGTTTCTGAAGAACTGGAAAAGGCCCTATCACATCAGGATTGGGGGCCAAGGTGGAGCAGTATTACTACAGTAAGTTTAACCTTTCCAAACAGTCATATATTTTGTTTCATTGGGTTAACTAGGAAATGTGCTTGCTATCAAAGATGGGTTATGCTTAGTGTTATTCAATTTGACTTTGACTTTGAAACCTGTACTGGATGGAAGCGGACAGTTTCTCCCCCCCCCCCCCCCCCGCAACTATTAAAGCCAGTCCTCAGCCCTTCTCCTTCGGTAAAGTCCACCTGTGTTTACAAACCTTTGCTGTTAAAATCCAACAGCTACTTTTGGTCTAAAATAATAATTGAATGATGCTAATCCGCTGTCTGTCACAACAGACTAGGTGTAGCCGAGTCAAAAATACCTAATTGTTGTGTAAATTATGGTTGAAATTGTATAACTTAAAAGAATAACATCATGTGAATTCACGAGCTGGGTTGTAGTGCGTTCGGTTACATCACTCGCTGACCTTTTTTTCATTGGCCGTCTGAAAAAAAAAACACACTGGTTGTGGTGTGTAACACGCAAGCCTGACTAAATCCTGAAAATACACTAAGCCTGAGGGATCTCTGGAGTTGTGTGTGTCAAAGGTGTATGAGCTTTATACTAAACAGAGAATTGGTCTTTTCATTCACAGTTGAATTGAAGAAGGCGCCCTTGGATATGGTGAGTTAATGATCCGCTCTCCCCAGCTATAAGTTCAAATACAGTATTCTTTGGCTACTGTAACCAAAAGCTTTACCTATGTGTTTAGACCACACACACAGCGGTGTATACTACAAAGCAGGATCAATGAGTTAGCTGGCAAACTTTGATAAACAAGAAATAACTATTGATTTTCTTGTTAAGGCAATACTTGTGTGTTTTGGTTGTTGTGTCATTTAGGTCCTGCCCATTTCAAGCTTTCAATAAAAATAAAACGTTTTCAGAATATTTAGGAAAGTTGGCTAGTATACCCCTTCCTAAAATATTTTTGTTTGAGATGTTTTTGTTTATCTCATAAACAAGAATGTTTAATTTAGAATAACTATAGGTACTTTTTAGTTGCTTGACTTCAGGGGTCCCCGAAAAGCAAGGATATAATGAACAAACTGAAACTAAAAGCTGCATGGCCAAAACATCTCACATTTTATGAAACAACAGTTTGACAGATTTTAAAATATTAAGTCATTTCATATTTTGAGTGTCAATTAGAGTAAACTGTTTGCGCAATCTTCCTTCGAGGGCCCAGTGGTATCGAAAGATTTGTCTTATGTATGTCTCAATAAACCTTTAAGGAGCATTAGAGGTGCGGATATTACTTATTTTATATAGGTCATACGTTTCTTTTCAAAGCACATTCTTTAACAATTTTTTTCAACATTTTATTTATTTCCCCTTTATTTAACCAGGTAGGACAGTTGAGAACAAGTTCTCATTTACAACTACGACCTGGCCAAGACAGTTACACATGGAATAAACAAATGTACAGTCAATAACACAATAGAAAAGTTTATGCACAGTGTGTGCAAATGAGGTAAGATTGGGGAGGTAAGGCAATAAATAAGCCATAGTGGCAAAATAATTACAATTTAGCAATTGAACACTGGAGTGATAGATGTGCAGAAGATGAATGTGCAAGTAGAGATACTGGGGTGCAAAGGAGCAAAAAATTATAATAATATAGAGCTGAGGTAGTTGGGTTGGCTATTTACAGATGGGCTATGTACAGGTGCAATGATCTGTAAGCTGCTCTGACAGCGGATGCTTAAAGTTAGTGAGGGAGATATGAGTCTCCAGCTTCAATGACTTTTGCACTTCGTTCCAGTCATTGGCAGCAGAGAACTGGAAGGAAAGGTGGCCAAAAGAGGAATTGGCTTTGGAGGGACCCGTGAAATATACCTGCTGGAGCGCGTGCTATGGGGGTGGGTGCTGCTTTGGTGACCAGTGAGCTGAGAGCAGAGCTATACCTAGCAAAGACTTATAGATGACCTGGAGCCAGTGGATTTGGCAACGAATATGAAGCGAGGGCCTGCCAACGAGCGCATACAGGTCGCAGTGGTGGGTAGTATATTGGACTTTGGTGATAAAACGCAAATTATTGTAGTTCACAAATATTGCAAACCTTGTGAAAGCACTCAACAACGAATGTATTCAGTAGACACACACCATGCTGTGTTTGTTAGAGGTGTGTTCTTAAGGTTAGTCTTCCCCTATCTCCACGTGGGTTCATAGGTCAGCCCAGACTCATGTTTATAAACAGTGTCTTGTCGGAAGCAGCCGCGAAGTAGCCTTGTAACACACATTGCCGTTTGCAACCGAAAAGCTGCACCGCTGTCACACACTCTGCCTTAACTTGATTTCACGCATCGCTTCGGCAAGCAAGGCACTCTGTGGTAAGTAGCCTACTCTGCTTTCCTTGGATTTTTTGACTGGGAAAGGTTAGTGTCACATTGATTTGACTGTACATAATGTTTAGTAGTTCATTCCCACTTTAATTGTTACATGGTTATATAGTGTGCAACAGGCTGCATTTGGCAATAATTGTGTGGCACATGTGTATGAAGTCACTCATAAATGTTTTATATTTGTAAGTATCATGTATTAGATGCATATTATCGAGCAGCCCTTTGGTACCACTTAACGAATGGATCCTAGTATTTGCACCTCCTTATCCTAAGTCTGGGATAAGGAAGTTAGTCATTGATTAGCTCTGGTATTGGCAGGATTATCGACTATGCTTGGGTAGAAGACTAGGGATCTGTACCAGGTTATCAGAATTGACTGAGATACGCATGGTGATCTGACATCAATACTAACACAAATATATGTTGGCCTAAACGGTAGTATTGATATAAAGTAGCCTGACGTAGTGACGCATGGATACCAGAAAGTCTTTCTTGGTGTAGAATGTTTACAAATTAATTGTATGATGCAGGGACAGATCATAGCAAAAATAACATGGTCTGTTTATTCTCAGTTACTGATATATAAAAATGATGCAACGGTCCATCAATTTAAGTAACATAATTTAAAAAAATCCCAATCAAATTCTGTCAGTTTAAGCTACAGATATCAGTTTCTTTTGCAATCCCTGCGTCTCAATCCAACGCATCCGCTTATGTCGCCCTTCTGCATCGGCTGTCAAAAGTGGTAGAACTACAGGGCTGTTTGTCGGACCAGGAAACCCCCCGAAAATTGACCTTCTCACAAACGTCTGTAGCAGTTTTGCCTACTAACTAATTTAACCACTCTATAGAAAGGGGAGACTCTTATGAACAGGATGTTCTCTGTTTTGCTCTGACCCCCCCCCCCCCCCCACAAGACCCCTTATCTCTGATTTGGCCATTTTATGAATGCTATTCACATTTTCCATGGGAGATAGTGTATTAATGGCCATATTCAATAATTTATCAAAATGTTTATTTTTTGGGGATACTTAAAGGGGTCCTAAAATTCCAAATCAAATTGCTAAATGATCCACAGTATGACCTTAAACAATTCCATATGTCAGTTTATACTTTTAAGACTTACTCTTGGAGATTATAAATGCTAAATTATTAAGTCAATAACTGGTAGCTAGTAAATGCCAATATTAGAAGTTATATTATATTAGTCACATGCAATAAAATAATCCTGCTTTGTAAAGAGTACTCCAGGCTCCAATTTACAGCTAAACCTACTCTTGTCTCTGCGCAATCTTTAAATATACTCTGACTCTACAGATCTATAGAGCATGGATTGATAAGTCTGTCTCTAGCCTTCATGTCAGTCCCTGTCCTTACAGGTGCGATCTGGCAATATGTTCAATGGTAATTGATTCTTGAAGAATATCATTTTATAGATGCCTCATGAGATTAGCAAAACTGTCTTATTCTACCATAACTCAAAATATAAGGTTGTATTACTCCAGGGTTTACAAACGACAAAGTTTGAAACATATTTTGTTTACCATCTTGTGGATGCAAGGACTGACAGATCAAGACATCTACCCCAGCCCCATCACTTAGCTGTATACCAAAACAAGTGGCGGGGCTGCCATTAACTTCTTCTGGCTGCAAGCCAGAGGCCGGCCACAATATGACAACAGCCACTTCAAGTGCAGGGCGCGAAATTCAAAATATATTTTTTTGAAATATTTAACTTTCACACATTAACAAGTCCAATACAGCAAATGAAAAGGTACACATCTTGTGAATCCAGCCAACATGTACGATTTTTTTTTAAATGTTTTACAGCGAAAACAGCACGTATATTTATGTTAGCTCACCACCAAATACAAAAAAGGACAGACATTTTTCACAGCACAGGTAGCATGCACAAAGCCAACCTAACTAACCAACAAACAACTTCATCAGATGACAGTCTTATAACATGTTATTCAATAAATCTGTTTTGTTCGAAAAATGTGCATATTTCAGGTATAAATCATAGTTTACATTGCAGCTACAATCAGAAATTGCACTGAAAACTGCCAGAATAATTACAGACACCAACGTCAAATACCTAAATACTCATCATAAAACATTTCTGAAAAATAGATGGTGTACAGCAAATGAAAGACAAACATCTTATGAATCCAGCCAATATGTCCGATAAAAAAAAAAAAGTGTTTTACAGCGAAAACACAATATAGCATTATATTAGCTTACCACAATAGCCAGAAACACAAGCCATTTCCCAGTAGCAAAAGTTAGCGATCGTAACAAAACAGCAAAAGATATATAATTTGACTAACCTTGATAAGCTTCATCAGATGACAGTCCTATAAAATCAGGTTATACATACACTTATGTTTTGTTCGAATGTGCATATTTAGAGCTGAAATCAGTGGTTATACATTGTGCTAACTTAGTAGCATCTTTTTCCCACAACGTCCGGATATTTTTCTGGCACTCACATATTCTGACCAAATAGCTATTCATAAACATAACTAAAAAATACATGTTGTATAGGAAATGATAGCTACACTAGTTCTTAATGCAATCGCCGTGTTAGAATTCTAAAAATAACTTCATTACGACATCCAGCTTAGTTATAGCGAGAGTACCCAAAAGCTGGGCGCAAACGACTAGCACAACATGTTCAACAGATATATGAAATAGCATCATAAAATGGGTCCTACTTTTGCTGATCTTTCATCAGAATGTTGTACAAGGGGTCCTTTGTCGGGAACAATCGTTTGGATTTAGAACGGCCTTTTTCCCTCTCGATTTAGCAAGCACACTTGCCAAGTGGCACGAATCTCTCCATGTCAACAAACGGAAGAGAACGGAACACGGCAAAACTCCCGAAAAATGTTCAATAATCTGATAAAACTATATTGAAAAAACATACTTTACGATGATATTGTCACATGTATCAAATAAAATCAAAGCCGGAGATATTAGTCGTCCATAACGGCAGCTTATCAGAAGGCAAATCCAGGTCCCTGCTCGCGCTCTCCAGAATGCAGGAAACTGGTGACACGTCATGCCAAGAGCTATGATTCTAGTCCAGATCAAGTTACACACTCCATTTCTTCTCTCACTCCTTGACGACATCTAGTGGAAGACGTATGAAGTGCATCGAAACTTTTAAATATCAAGGACTTCAATAGGCAGCCCCTAGAAGAGAGCATCGATTTCAGATTTTCCACTTCCTGTTAGGAAGTTTGCTGCAAAAGGAGTTCTGTTTTACTCACAGATATAATTCAAACGGTTTTAGAAACTAGAGGGTGTTTTCTATCCAATAGTAATAATAATAATATGCAGGGCCTCCCGGGTGGCGCAGTGGTCTAGGGCACTGCATCGCAGTGCTAACTGCGCCACCAGAGTCTCTGGGTTCGCGCCCAGGCTCTGTCGCAGCCGGCCGCGACCGGGAGGTCCGTGGGGCGACGCACAATTGGCATAACGTCGTCCGGGGTAGGGAGGGTTTGGCCGGTAGGGATATCCTTGTCTCATCGCGCTCCAGCGACTCCTGTGGCGGGCCGGGCGCAGTGCGCGCCAACCAAGGGGGCCAGGTACACGGTGTTTCCTCCGACACATTGGTGCGGCTGGCTTCCGGGTTGGAGGCGCGCTGTGTTAAGAAGCAGTACGGCTGGTTGGGTTGTGCTTCGGAGGACGCATGGCTTTCAACCTTCGTCTCTCCCGAGCCCGTACGGGAGTTGTAGCGATGAGACAAGGTAGTAATTACTAGCGATTGGATACCACGAAAATTGGGGAGAAAAATGGGATAAAATAAAAAAAATAAAAAAATATGCATATTGTACGAGCAAGAATTATGTACGAGGCCGTTTGAAATGGGCACCTTTTATCCGGCTACTCAATACTGCCCCTGCAGCCCAAACAGGTTAAACATATCCCAGACTGTAGCTTTAAAGGCATACAAACCTCAAATCAAACTCTCATCCGATTTCATTCATATTGGGATTGTCGTAAAGTCAGGATGTGTCCATGTCCCCCCCCAAAAAAATTCCTTAGCATTCTTAATTCTCAGAGTGGAAAGTACCTTCCTGTAATGTGACCAGAAACGAGATGCACACTTTGAATCTGTAGATAAGTAGCCTAGTAATAACCAATGCTAAATAAATTAAATGTATTAGGTACAGGTAACTTGCTGCTGATCTTGTCATGCAGGAGCCCTTGACCCAAAAAATGTTAGACACAAGCTAGTTGAGTGACTTTCAGTGACTGACATAACGAGAGAAACTGCTGATGCACAACCAAATTGAAATATGTTCCCTTGTGTATGCCTTATGTAACTTCTCGCTCTTTAACAGTACGTTTTTGGGGGGGGAAATTGATCCGCTGGCCTGTAAAAGGCCGCCAATTGCCCATCCCTGATCTAGAGGATCCTGTATGCCAATCATGGCTGTGTATATAAATCTGTTTGACACGATCAGACTGAGCATTTCAATGACAAAAGGCTCAGGGAAATAAATGATCAAAAACCTATTTGGAGTTATTTTCATGCAATAAACACACACTGATTTTATTAGACAGTGATTTAAACATACAATTATAAAGACTGCATGTGGGCTTAAAATAAAGGTTGAAGTTGCACTACACATCGCTCTGCCATTTCCTGGTTGCTAAAATTCTAATATTTCAGTTCATGTGACAAAATAAGTATAGTGTAGAGAATCATTGTACCATCTAAACCACTGTGAAATATATTTTCCAGTAACAAAAGTATTGTGTTTTCAGCTGTTTGAAGCTGGTGTACAAAACCAAAAGCGACTCAACTTCAACGGTAAGCTTAGAAATGGCGCACATAGAACAAATCTACAGCTTCTTACACTTGCTTTCAGTGTGTGACAGATCTTCTACTTACTTTTCTATGATCATTTTCTCTGGTCTTCCAAAAAGTTACACATTGCCACTTTTAAATAAATAAAATAATATTGAGTCAAGGATGCAGAGCAGTGTACATAGTTTGCTTAGATCACCTTTCAAACAATTACATCGTTGACTAATTTTAATTTCGTGGTGCTTTGTTGGACAATTGTTGGATTCGTTCCATTCCCTCTAGGACTCAAGACTGCTAAAGATTGTATAGCTACTTTTTTTGTTGAACTTCTCATTCAAAGATCATGGGCATTAATATGGAGTTGGTCCCCCCTTTGCTGCTATAAAAGACTGCTCTTCTGGGAAGGTTTTCCACTAGATGTTGGCACATTGCTGTGGGGACTTGTTTCCATTCAGCCATGAGCATTAGTGAGGTCGGCCACTGATGTTGGGCGATTAGGCCTGGCTCGCTGTTGGCATTCCAATTCATCCCAAAGCTGTTAGATGGAGTTGAGGTCAGGGCTTTGTGCAGGCCAGTCAAGTTCTTACACACTGATCTCAACAAACCATTTCTGTATGGACCTTGCTTTGTGCATGGGAGCATTGTTATGCTGAAACGGGAAAGGGCCTTCCCCAAACTGTTGCCACAAAGTTGGAAGCACAGAATTGTCTAGAATGTCATTGTATGCTGTAGCGTTAAGATTTCCCTTCACAGGAACTAAGGGGCCTAGCCCAAACCATGAAATACAGCCCCAGACCATTATTCCTCCTCCACCAAATTTTACATTGGCACTATTTATTTGGGCAGGTAGCGTTCTCCTGGCATCCGACAAACCCAGATTCATCCGACGGACTGTCAGATGGTGAAGCGTGATTCATCACTGCAGAGAACACGTTTCCACTGCTCCAGAATCCAATGGCGGCAAGCTTTACACCACTACACCATGGTGATCTTAGGCTCCCAACGAACAGTTCTTGTGCTGACGTTGCTTCCAGAGGCTACTCACTTCAACACTCGGCGGTCCCGTTCTCTGAGCTTGTCGCCTACCACTTCGCGGCGAAGCCGTTGTTGATCCTAGGTGTTTCCACTTCACAATACGGCCATTACAGTTGACTGGGGCAGCTCTAGAATGACCTATTGGAAAGGTGTCATCCTATGAAGGTGCCAGGTTGAAATGCACTGCGTTCTTCAGTAAAGGCATTCTATTTCCAATGTTTGGAAATTGCATGGCTGTGTGCTTGAGTTTATACAACTGTCAGCAACGGGTTTGGCTGAAATGGCCAAATCCATTAATTTGAAGTGGTGTCCACATACTTTTGCGTATATAATACCAGTCAAAGGTTTGGACACACCTATTCATTCTAGGGTTTTTCTTTATTTTTACTATTTTCTTCATTGTAGAATAATATTTTAAGATATCAAAACTATAAAATAACATGTGGAATGATGCAGTAACCAAAAAAGTCAAGATATATATTTTATGTTTGAGATTCTTCAAAGTAGCCACCCTTTGCCTTGACAGCTTTGCACATTCTTGGCATTCTCTCAACCAGCTTCATGAGGTAGTCACCTGGAATGCATTTCAATTAACAGGTTTGCCTTAATTTGTGGAATTTCTTTCCTTAGTGCATTGGGGCCAATCAGTTGTGTTGTGACAAGATAGTGGTGGTATACATAAGATAACCCTATTTGGTAAAAGACCAAGTCTGTATTGCGGCAAGAACGACTCAAATAAGCAAAGAGAAACAACAGTCCATTACTTCAAGACATGCAGGTCAGTCATTCCGGAAAATTTCAAGAGCTTTGGAAGTTTTCTTTTTTTCTTTTTTTTTAAGTGCATTGGCAAAAACCAACAAGCGCTATGATGAAACTGGCTCTCATGAGGACTGCCATTGGAAAGGCAGACCCAGAGTTACCTCTGCTGCAGAGGATAAGTTCATTAGTTACCAGCCTCAAATTGCAGCCCAAATAAATACTTCAGAGTTCAAGTAACAGACATCTCAACATCAACTGTTCAGTGCAGACTGCATGAATCAAGCCTTCATGGTCGAATTTCTGCAAAGAAACGACTACTAAAGGATGTCAAGAAACAAGACCAATGGACATTAGACCAGTGGAAATCTGTCCTTTGGGCTGATGAGTCCTAATTTAAAATGTTTGGTTCCGTCCGCCGTGTCTTTGTGAGACGCAGGGTAGGTGAACGGATGATCTCTGCATGTGTAGTTCCCACCATGAAACATGTAGGAGAAGTGTGATGTTCTGGTGGTGCTTTGCTGGTGACTGGTGATTTATTTTTGAATTCAGGGCACACTTAACTAGCATGGCTACCACAGAATTCTGCATCGATACGCCATCCCATCTGGTTTGTGCTTAGTGGGACTATAATTTGCTTTTCAACAGGACATTGACCCAACACACCTCCAGACTATGTAAGGACTATTTGCCCAAGAAAGATTTAATGGAGTGCTGCATCAGATGACCTGGCCTCCACAATCACCCGATCTCAACCCAATTGAGATGGTTTGGGATGAGTTGGACCGCAGAGTGAAGGAAAAGCAGCCAACAAGTGCTTAGCATATCTGGGAACTCCTTCAAGACTGTTGGAAAAGCATTCAAGGTGAAGCAGGATGAGAAAATCCCAAGAGTGTGTAAAGCTGTCGTCAAGGTAAAGGGTGGCTACTTTTAAACAAATCAAAACATATATTTTAGGTTCTTCAAACCTTTTTTTGTTGGTTTCGCATGATTCCAAATGTGTTATTTCATAGTTTTGATGTCTTCACTTATTCTACAGTGTAGAAAATAGTAAAAAATAAAGAACCTTGAATGAGTAGGTGTCCAAACTTTTGACTGGTACTTTAAAAAGTGTAATTAGACGAATTCTTTATAAGTGACATAGGACACAGCCCACTACCAAAGTTTTGAAAATGTAATAAAAATAAGTGTTTTGGTAGTGTTGTACTTTAAATCTGTGTCTTCAATACAGTTGCTGGTCTACGGGTTTCAATGCTCTCTGTAGTTTGGCTTCTTCAGTTATTGTCTATGACGTCTGGGGTCTGTCCCCAGCATGGTCTGTCTCTAGCATCAAAGCAAGGGTTCCCTTGCTAACAATCCCCATTGCCTTACCCTCTTTCTAACTCTGGTCTTTGCAGTTAGTTATTCCTATTCAACTCCCTAGCATCCCCCTCACCCCCAGGCCTCTCTGGAGATCTTATGGAGATCATTTGACTGGAATGCTATGTCTGCCTCTGGCGGAAAAACATGAAGGAAAAAACACATTTCTCACACTTTCTCCGGCTAGCTCTTTGGGGAGCTTATTGTGCTCAGGCTGCAATTAGATAAAAGCCCATTTGTCCAGTCTTTATTTTAAATCAGAATGGTTATGGGATCAGTTGGATAGCTACTTCATTAATTTCTAGGCTTATAACAAAGTTTCTTACAGGTGTGTGTGTGTGTGTTCTTTTTACCCTTTTTAGGGGTGTCATAGCGGGGAGACGATGCGGGTCCACGCTCACACCAAGTTCTGCTTCCTATGTGTGCTCACCTTCCTGTTCCACCAGTGCAGCCACTGCCACGGCGACAGCCAGCACCATCACCACGGCCATCACCAAGGCGACCATAGCGGCGCTGGTCAACATGATGGTCACGAACACGCCCACAGTGACCTGCAGATCTCCCAGGCTCCTTACGTTGGCGGAGGAGGGTCTGGCGGGGAAATAGATGCGCAGAACAGGGGGAGTCCCGCCGAGGTGCTAGAGCTGGAGCAGCGCTTCTACATCCACCAACTGTTCCGGCGTTACGGCCAGCGCGGCCAGCTGGACTTCCGTGGATTCCAGAGCCTGCTGCTCAGCCTGGGTCTGGGGGAGGTGAAGGTGGTGGGCTTGGCGCATGAGGAGCTGGGCCACGATCATGTTGCCCACCTGGACCTGCTGGAGGTCCAAGAGGGGCTCCACTCACACTCGCCCACCCACGAAGAGCCAGGGCATGGCCATGGGCATAGACACCAGCATACACGGGAGAGGCCCCACGCACACTACCACCCACATACAGATCCAGGGCCAACTCACTCCTCCTGCAACCAGCTGGCGACCGGTGACGGTCCCACTGTAGATGGTCCATTGGAGGATCACGACCACAAACATGACCATGACCACGGCCCAGTAAAAGACAGTGACCACATTCATGATCATAAACAAAATCATGACCACGAACAAGACAAAAAGCACAAACGCAAAGAGAGCCAACAGCTCAACCATGAAGACCACAGCAACAAGACTCAGCCTCATCATCATGAACACTATCATGATCATGACCTCAAACCCCACACACACCCCCATCACTCACAAAACAACACAGACAGTCCTCAAGCACATCAAGAGCAGCCATCCACAGCCCCAGCACAGGCCCGCCAGGAGCAGCAACCAGGGGCCGAGGCTTCAGAGATCTCCATTGCCAAGCCCTCTGCCCCACTTACCCTACCTCCAGAATCCAAGCCCAAGAGGCCAAGGAAACCCAAAGGCCAGTGGACCCGAAACCAAGACCACCATAACCACAGTCAGGAACATGACCACGTGCATGGTCACAGTCTTAGTTCTGCGCCTAGGGGGAAGAGGGCGGCAGGTGAGCCCCACTTGAGCCCCACGTTACCGGTGCCAGCCCTGCCCAGGCATCAAGAGGACGTTGTTCACCAGCATGAGGAGGTGGGGCTTGTTTATTTGATGTATGATGAATACACCAATTGATAATATATATTAAATGGATTTGCATAAACTGAGTAGTAAAGAATGTGTAATGACATGGTACTGTTTGATGAACCTTTTCTCCCCTGTCCACCATCTCTTCCTCCCTCCTTCCTCAATCTCCAGTGTCTGAATCTGACCCAGCTCCTCAACTACTATGGCCTGAGTCCAGACTCCCGCATCTCGCCCAGCCAGTTCACCTACCTGTGCCCGGCCCTGCTCTACCAGATTGACAGCCGCGTCTGCATCCGCCACTATCACCAGGTGGACGTGGGGCAGGCCGCTCTGGAGCCAGCCAACTCCGGTAAGGCCCTGTGATTTCACTCGGTGACAGTAATGCATTTATGTAGCCCTCATAAGGATCTTACGTCATCCACTAACAAGGTGCCCATTGTGACAATTGCGGTACTCGTGTCCAAAAGCCTACATAATGTTATTGGATTGTTCTGTGGACGTAAGTCTTTGAATCTATGTTTTGAATGGTGCAACTCACACATGGGTGGCAGTATTAGGGCCTATTTGCACAATAGATGTGTCAGTCACACCCTGCACACTTAGCTTCTGTTGCACGCAAACAAAATGAGCACTGCAAACTACAGTATTTTTTTTCCAGCAAATACACCCTGCTTCTTAGGTAGCACATAGTGAGCTTGAAGGCTCTTCTGTGTCGAGTGAGAACACGTACTCAGAAACATGCCAATAGCTTTGTGACAGTCTCATGATATGGCGTGTGCAATAGACTTTGGCAAAACAGTTATTTGCCATCAGCATTTCCCAAGGCTCTGCAGAACTTTGCCAAAACATAAGGGCTGCACAAAGGTTGATCTTAGGTTTTTGCCCTTTTATTGGCGTGGTGAATTGATACTACTTGGACCTGGATAAGCCTAAGTGTTTTTCTGTTTTGACATGCGTTTGATGCAATGGCTCTCTCAGCACTGCAATTTAGCTTTTAGCTGCCAAGTACTACTACTAAAGTGTTCTTACCCATGACAATACATCTAAATGGAAAAGGCCTTGAACAACAACATTTAGCAAAACTGCCAAGCAGGGAATACTTCCTGTCGATCCTCTCATTTGAAAGGGTTATTCAATGTCTGCTTTTTTATTTTTTTCCCGTCTACCAATTGGTGCCCTTCTTTGCAAGACATGGGAAAACCTCCCTGGTCTTTGTGGTTGAATCTGTGTTCACTGCTCTGAGGGACCTTACAGATATATGCGTGGGGTACAGAGATGGGGTATAGTCATTCAAAAATCATGTTGAACACTATTATTGCCCACAATGAGCCCATGAAATGTATTATGTGACTTGTTAAGGACATTTTACACCTGAACTTATTTAGGCTTGCTGTAACAAAAGGGTTGAATGCTTATTGACTCAAGACATTTCAGCTTTTTATTAATTTGTAAACATTTTGAAAAACAATTTCACTTTGACATTATGGGGTATTTAAAATCAGGCTGTAACACAACAATGTGTAACAAGTCAAGGGGTTTAAATACTTTCTGAAGGTACTGTAAATCTTTCATTAGCACACAAACTCCAGAGTCCCGATGCAACATTTGTGCTGTGGGGCTGAAAACCACTATAAAAATGGTGAAGATCATTAAGATGGCACTGAAAAAGAAAAGACGGATGACTCCTCATTGGTGAAGGACTGGAGTCTCTCCCATGGTGCAGCGAGAGATACCAGTAGGGCATCCCGCCCTTGGAGAGAGCCTACCTCTCGTTTATCCCCCGTAAACTTCCACTTGTGTGCTCAGAAAATGTCCTGCAAGTTCTCTTTTTCTTTTCTCACACTGCCAATTAGGACAGTCTTAAGAGGCACTGAGGACAGTCGTTCTTTCTGGGCACGGCTCGAAGGATAATCATAATTGGAGTGAAGACCAGTTCTCGTCTCTTTTCCCTCCTTCCCCATATTTCCACCCGGCTGTTCCTGATAGGTGTAATTAGAGGGGGGGGGGGGTGGAGTATGAGTTATTCGAGTGAAGGACCCGCCAGTGGTGATCTGTCTGATTTACAGTTGCCTCAGGATTATAGGGGGTTTTGCCTGATGTGACAAATAAGATATTACTCAACGGTAGCAACTGCCTCTGTGGCAAGAGGATACATTTCAAAACAATAGACATGTTGCAAGAGTATGAAGTTGACAATCAGGATGTGAACAAAGTTGTTGAAGTATTGTCATGTGCGATAAGGGTCAGTTACTTGGCACTGAACCTACGCTAGTTGAAATACTAAGGTGGGCACAAATGTCATTAATAATTGTTTATTCACAAATTAATCAGCTGACGTACAAATTACAACAAATCTAACGTATGGACTCAGGCTGCATCCCAATACTCATCACACTATCTCATATGTCAAATTAATATGCATTGTATATTTCGTATGTCAAATTAGTATGCCTGTACATTTCGTATGGTCATTTACATAGTAGGCTCTATTTTCGGCTTGCGCTAAGGAGGCGCAAGTGCCAAACACACTTTAGTTTGCAAGTTCGCCATGTAAATAGCCTACGCCAGGTTCGGCTATTTACCTGTCTAATACCCTCTCGCTTACGTTGATGTGGGAGGGGTGTTAATATTTGAAGTGTGTCTACAAAAGTGACCATTTCATGTAGCGCTAATGGGACACTTTTAATCATCCCACACTTAAACACAAAGAGCGTATTCAAAGCCCTCACTTTGTCACTCAAACATATTCCAGTGTCTGCCTGCAAGCTGAACATCTTTGTGTTTAGGCTAACTGTCCCTCCCCCCTTTGGAGCACGGCTACAGTACAGACGTACAAGCATGATTCAGAAGATAAGGAGATATTTTTAATTAGCTAGAGAAGAATAGGTAAACTATTTCAATGCTAGTTAAGGATACAATAGGCATAGTTATCACGTTTCACGTTGGATTTATTAACTACAAAAAATAAGACGTTTTTAAATTTGGTGCTGCTCAGCACACAAGCTTGCTAGCTTAAGGATATTCAAAGTTCCTCCATATAAGCCTCTTCTAGGTATAATTCTGTAGAACTACAGTGGTTCTTACTTTAAAAGTTAGGAGCTTATGCTGCGAACGTCAGTGGTAGATGGTGGCATTCTGTCATTGCACCACACTATCGCAAGGGGGAGTTAGAAGGCTGATCTATCGGTAGTCTAAACTGTGGCAATTAATGGAGGCGTATTCAGTCTGAGAATCTCTCTCTGACACTAGAGTCTTGTATCAGGCAACAACAAACTGTCTGTGGTCCTGGAGTTGAGAGGCCTTGGGAAAATACACTGGGGTAATTTCACTTTGTGGACTGACGATTTTTGAAAAATAGGCACGGTGGGCTTTTGGCTTCTCTCCCTCTAAAAACAGGGGGGGGGGGGAGTAAGGAACTCTTCTGTCGACCCGGCATTAAAGACCAAAATTGCTTCAAGACAATTTGTGCAGTTACGGCTCAAGTCCTCAACTGGCAGCTTCATTAAAATAGTACCCACAAAACACCAGCCTCAACGTCAACAGTGAAGAGGCAACTCCGGGATGCTCGCCTTCTAGGCAGAGTTGCAAAGAAAAAACATCTCAGACTGGCCAATAAGAAGAACATATTAAGATGGGCAAAAGAACAGACACTGGACAGAGGAACTCTGCCTAGAAGACCAGCATCCCGGAGTTGCCTCTTCGCTGTTGACGTTGAGACTGGTGTTTTGTGGGTACTATTTTAATGAAGCTGCCAGTTGAGGACTTGTGAGGTGTCTATTTCTCAAACTAGATACTAATGTACTTGTCCTCTTGCTCAGTTGTTCACCGGGGCCTCCCACTCTTTCTATTCTGGTTAGAGCCCATTTGCACTGTTTTGTGAAGGGAGTAGTACACAGCGTTGTACGAGCTCTTCAGTTTCTTGGCAATTTCTCGTATGGAATAGCCTTCATTTCTCTGAACAAGAATAGACTGACTAGTTTCAGAAGAAAGGACTTTGTTTCTGGCCATTTTGAGCCTGTAATTAAATTCACAATTGCTGATGCTCCAGATACTCAACTAGTCTGAAGAAGGCCAGTTTTATTGCTTCTTTAATTAGCACAACAGTTTTCAGCTGTGCTAACATAATTGCAAAAGGGTTTTCTAATGATCAATTAGCCTTTTTAAAATGATAAACTTGGATTAGCTAACACAGGAGTGATGGTTGCTGATAATGGGCCTCCGTATGCCTATTTAGATATTCCATAAAAATCTGCCATTTCTATCTACAATAGTAATTTACAACATTAACAATGTCTTCACTATTTCTGATCAATTTGATATTTTAATGGACATAAATTGCTTGTCTTTCAAAAACAAGAATTTCTAAGTGACCCCAAACTTTTGAAGGGTAGTGTAGTTCTCTTTTTAAAATATATTTTCCTTTATTTCCCACATCATTCCACCCCTCCCCTAATTGGAGGAAACTAATAAACAATAACACCTAGGCTTCTACTTCCAGCTGATACATACTACAGTCGAAGTCGGAAGTTTACATACACTTAGGTTGGAGTCATTCAAACTCGTTTTTCAACCACTCCACAAATTTTTTGTAAACAAACTATAGTTTTGGCAAGTCAGTTAGGACATTACTTTGTGCATGACACAAGTAATTTTTCCACCAATTGTTTACAGTGAATTATAAGTGAAATAATCTCTGTATCACAATTCTAGTGGGTCAGAAGTTTACATACACTAAGTTGACTGTGCCTTTTAAACAGCTTGGATTTTTTTTTTTATTGTCATGGCTTTAGAAGCTTCTGTTTGGCTAATTGACATCATTTGAGTCAATTGGAGGTGCATCTGTGGATGTCTTTCAAGGCCTACCTTCAAACTCAGTGCCACTGTGCTTGACATCATGGGAAAATCAAAAGAAATGATTGACCTCAGTGAAAGATTTGTAGACCTCCATGTCTGCTTCATCCTTGGGAGCAATTTCCAAATGCCTGAAGGTATCACGTTCATCTGTACAAGCAATAGTATGCAAGTATAAACACCATGGGACCGCACAGCTGTCATACCGCTCAGGAAGGAGACCCGTTCTGTTTCTTAGAGATGAACGTACTTTGTTGCGAAAAGTGCAAATCAATCCCAAAACAGCAAAGGACCTTGTGAAGATGCTAGAGGAAACGGGTACAACAGTATCTATATCCAAAGTAAAACGAGTCCTATATCGACAACCTGACAGGCCGCTCAGCAAGGAAGAAGCCACTGCTCCAAAACCGGCCTAACATAGCCGGACTATGGTTTGCAACTGCATATGGGGACAAAGTAGAACGGTCTGGCCCTAATGACCATCGTTATGTTTGAAGGAAAAAGGGGGAGTCTTGCAAGCTGAACACCATCCCAACCGTGAAGCTGAGGGGTAGCAGCATCATGTTGTGGGGGTGCTTTGCTGCAGGAGGAACTGGTGCACTTCACAAAATAGATGGCATCATGAGGAAAGAAAATGATGTGGATATATTGAGTCAACATCTGAAGACATTGTCCATTTGGAAGACTCTTCCTGACTAATGACCCCAAGCATACTTCTAAAGTTGTGGCAAAATGGCTTCAGGACAACAAAGTCAAGGAATTGGAGTGGCCATCACAAAGCCCTGACATCAATCCTATATAAAATTTGTGGGCAGAACTGAAAAGGTGTGCGGGAGCAAGGAGGCCTACAAACCTGACTCGGATACACCAGCTCTCTCAAGAGGAATAGGCCAAAATTCACCTAACTTATTGTGGAAAACTTATATGTGGAAAGCTACCCAAAACATTTGACCCAAGTTAAACAATTTAGAGGCATTGCTACCAAATTCTAATTGAGTGTATTTAAACTTCTGACCCACTGGGAATGTGTTGAAAAAAATAAAAAATACTTACAATAAAGTGGTGATCCTAACTGATCTAAGACAGGGAATTTTTACTAGGATTAAATGTCAGGAATTGTGAAACTGAGTTCAAATGTATTTGGCTAGGGTGTATGTAAACTTTCGACTTCAACTGTATGTACGTTTTACGAACACAATCTATTTTACAGTAGTTATTTTTTGTTTTTAGTACTAGCCTAACTCTTTCTGTCCATATTATAGGACTTATAGGAATTATTTCTCTCTACGATTTCTATGTCATATACCTTTGACTATTGGATTTTCTTATAGGCACTTTAGTATTGCCAGTAACCGTATGGCTTCGGTCCCTCTCAGCTCCTATCTGGGCTCGAACCAAGAACACATCGATAACAGCCACCCTCGAAGCAGCGTTACCCATGCAGAGCAAGGGGAACAACAACTCCAAGTCTCATTGCGAGTGACGTTTGAAAAGCTATTAGCGCGTACCCCGCCAACTAGCTAGCCATTTCACATCGGTTACAACATTCTAATCTCGGGAGTTGATAGGCTTGAAGTCATAAACAGCGCAATGCTTGAAGCACAGCGACGAGCTGCTGGCAAAACGCACAAAAGTGCTGTTTGAATGAATGCTTACGAGCCTGTCGAATCCGGAAACTATCATCTCAAACAAAACGTTTATTCTTTCAGTAAAATACGGAACCGTTCCTTATTTTATCTAACGGGTGGCATCCATAAGTCTAAATATTCCTGTTACATTGCACAACCTTCAATGTCATGTCATAATTACGCAAAATTCTGGCAAATTAGTTCTCAACGAGCCAGGCAGCCCAAACTGTTGAATATACCCTGACTCTGCGTGCAATGAACGCAAGTGAAGTGACACAATTTCACCTGGTTAATATTGCCTGCTAACCTGTTTCTTTTAGCTAAATATGCAGGTTTAAAAATATACTTCTGTGTATTGATTTTAAGAAAGGTATTGATGTTTATGGTTAGGTACACGTTGGAGCAACGGCGGTCCTGTTTCGCGAATGCGCACCGCATCGATTATATGCTACGCGGGACACTCTAGATAAACTAGTAATATCATCAACCATGTGTAGTTTTTTATGAGAAGTTTATTGCTAGCTAGCAACCTACCTTGGCTTCTTACTGCATTCGTGTAACAGGCAGGCTCCTCGTGGAGTACAATGTAAAGCAGGTGGTTAGAGCGTTGGACTAGTTAACTGTAAGGTTGCAAGATTGAATCCCCGAGCTGACAAGGTAAAAATCTGTTGTTCTGCCCCTGAACAAGGCAGTTCACCCACCGTTCTTAGGCCGTCATTGAAAATAAGAATGTGTTCTTAACTGACTTGCCTAGTTAAATAAAGGTGTAAAAAATAATTTTTAAACGGTGCCCAAATCGGTGTACAAAAATACCGATTTCCGATTGTTATGAAAACTTGAAATCGGCCCTAATTAATCGGCCATTCCGATTTAATCAGTCGAACTCTAGTCTGATTACTTTACGAATGCACTGTATAAAGCATTTCTTAACTTAGATCAAGTAGGCCTCATCTCATTTAGCAATTACATTTTATGTTGACCAAATTCAACACTCCCCACTTTCAGATTTTGGACAGGAGTCAGCTCTTGCTTCACTTCTTCCTCTCTGACACTATTTAATTTAAAAGACCAAGCAACTGGTGTGAATGCAGAATATGAAGCTGCTACACAACAAATCCTGATGCAGAATCTTCTAATAATAATAATAATGGTTGGCAAAATCTCACTAAAGTGAAAACTGGGTTTCACCAACAGATTTATATAAAACATATGCATTATTGACACATTGTCACCATTACCAAGTTAACCCCCGCAACATTAGCTTGCTTAGCCATATACCTAAAATCTCATTGGTTGAAGTTGTTTCAACTTCAGAAGCACTAAAATGCATTCATGTCATCTTCACCAACTGGGAGCTACGATATTTCAAGGACTGAGTGCGACAGTTTACCTGGCTCAAAGGTTAGCCACCTTTTGTGGCATATTCTCTTCATGGGCCTCAACACCTGAAGGGTGTGTCTCAAAGCAGGATAGAGGAGTTGGCGACCAACTTTGGTAAACATTTTCAATTTAACTCGGGATAACCTGAGGGGTGTAGCCCGTAACTGCAGCATGTTATAGGATGTTTGCTGCAACAAGGGTGTGTGTGGACAATGTTCCAGTCCTAAGCCCCCCTGCAGAGGGGAGGGTAGAGGCTGTTTTTTTAATGCCCTTTGGAATGTCAGTGGCGCTAAGCTCACACCATTGAAGCTCACCTGATGGCCATTAAAAGGGATTAAGCCAGAGAGAGGACACTAACCTTGACTCACATAAACAAGAGGTTTTCATACAAATCCCAATGTAACATCCCTAGCCACTTTAATAGAGCCATGTCAATCATTCAGTTGGTTCCCTATGAATCCACACGTTATTTACCGGTTTCCCTACTTCTGGAGTTTAATTCAGTAGACATAACATTTACATGTTTTGGACCGTTTAAGGGCCCAATGCAGCTGTATATCTATTTATATCTATATCAAAGAATTTCTTGGCAACAATTACAGTGCATTTAATTAATGTTCCTCAATCTACACACAATACCCCATAAAGACGAAGCAAAAACAGGTTTTTATACGTTTTTGCACATTTGAAAAATATAAATACTTTATTTACATAAGTGAATACTCAAGAGACTCAAAATTGACCTCAGATGCATCCTGTTTCCAGTGATCATCCTTGATGTTTCTACAACTTGATTGGAGTCCACGTGTGGTAAATTCAATGATTGGACATGATTTTGAAAAGCGCACACCTTTCCTATATAAGTTCCCACAGTTGACAGTGCATGTCAAAGCAAAAACCAAGCCATGGGGTCGACGGAATTGTCCGTAGAGCTCCGAGACTTGTGTCGAAACAGATCTGGGGAAGGGTACCAAAACATCTATTCAGCATTGATGGTCCCCAAGAATAGTGTCCTCCATCATTCTTAAATGGTGAAGTTTGGAACAATTAAGACTCCTCCTAGAGCTGGCCGCCCGGCCAAACTGAGCAATTGGGGTAGAAGGACCTTGATCATGGAGGTGACCAAGAACCCGATGGTCACTCTGACGGAGCTCCAGAGTTCATCTGTGGAAATTGGAGAACCTTCCAGAAGGACAACCATCTCTGCAGCACTACACCAATCAGGCCTTTTTTATGGTAGTGGCCAGACAGAAGCTACTCTTCAGTGAAAGGCACATGACAGCCCGCTTGGAGTTTGCCAAAAAGCACCTAAAGTACTATCAGACCATGAGAAACAAGATTCTCTGGTCTAATGAAACCAAGATTGAAGTCTTTGGCCAGAATGCCAAGCGTCACGTCTGGAGGAAACCTGGCACCATCCCTATGGTGAAGCATGGTGGTAGCAGCATCACGCTGTGGGGATGTTTTTCAGCGGCAGTGACCGGGAGACTAGTCAGGATCGAGCCGAAGATGAACAGAGCAAAGTACAGAGATCCTTGAAAAACTGCTCCAGAGCGCTGATGTGTTATTAGCAGAGGTTTGGATCCCTCTTTTCTTATTGGTCTATCAACCAACTTACCGCATCATTCTCACCATGCAAACCTGCTGATTTAGGTCATGTGTAGATTGTATTTTCAACCAGCAACTATGAGAAAATAATACTGATGACTGCACTGGGCCTTATTAAGTTGAATTTTCCCAATAGGAAGGCTCATGGGCAATCAAAAATCATCTCCCTGTTAGGAGATCATGAACATGACAATATCTGTCTGAAAACTAATCGCCTTGATTCCTCAATACCTCATTCCACTCTCAAAGCTCATTGGAGGAGGAGTTGACAGCTAATACAATTTTATGACGCTGTCCCTGTTTTTGTTATCCTAAAGCCGAGCTTAACAGGCATGCTCCCAAAACTAACATCTAATAGCTGTGTAATTAGAACTTTGTCGTGCCCTGTCTCTGTCATTAGCACCCCCCCCCCCTCCTGTGAGGAACGCCTGCCTCCTGTTTCCAAAAGGACTTGCAGCATTTGGAGATTTGTAATGATCTTTAATCCTCCATTTGGGCAAAGCGACAGCAACCGCTTGATTTACTATTCAGACAACTACAGAATGATCAGGGATCACTTTTTTCATTAACCGCCTGAGTCTAGGCAGATGAAAAGATGCTTGACTATTCATTCGTTATTTGTATAAATTTGGACTATCGTTGTTTGATCGATTTGATTTTAGCGTTAAGACTGCTCACTCCTCCTAGGTTATTTTTTGTTAATGTATAATATTTGCTCACGCTACTTTGGAATACACCTCTGAAACGACTAGGGGTGAACAGGTCCATGAACACTTGGTTTAACCTATCCAGTCGAGACCAGTGACCACCCCGAGAGAAGGAAAAAAGTATTCAGTATTCAAACCTTTCCAAAGGCTGTACTTATTTGATCCCGTGAGAGCGTTTGATCCCTGTGAAGCGTAAGGAGTCACATGTCGCATGCAGGCCCACTAAAAGTAACATGATTACCCTGCCCTATGAAAACAACGGTATACATTTTTCTTTTGGGGCTTCAAGGTGTTTCTCCCACTCCTTAACTTGCAGTTGGAGTGTAGTTATTGTCAACAGAATTTTGTGGTTATTTAGGGTTACATGTGTAATAACCTGAACAAACCAACCATTATTTGTCAGGCCACCTCAAACAGGCTACGCAATCTTAACAACATATTCATCAAACACCAATTACTTTTGACTTGGCAAGAAAGGACTGTCGAAGTCCACCCTTGACATCAATTGTCTGGATGATGAGCCTGCATTTTCAGTCTTCGACACCTGCCAGATCTGAATGCTGGCGGCAGAAGCTAGTATCAGTCTAGCGACTGCGGCACACGTTTGTGACATTGAATTTCACACTACATTAAACATCTAAATTGTTCTTTAGTTTCTCAGTTTTCTAGAGCCCTGGCCCCAACTATGACTGTCAAACTGATCCTGTCATGACCATATACTTTTATGACCTTTTGATACATTATGTTTCTGTTTTAATTCTGGGCCTGTGTTTTGAATAAATGTTCAAGGAGCAAGGGCAAAATTAACTCATAATGACATCTACCAACGTAGCTCTCTGTAGCTATCGCTTTCAACAGCGATGGAAGTGATTGTTACAAAATCTCACTCAAGAAAGTAAGCCTATGAATGCCAACAGCTTGTGGACGGTAGACATTTTTCTCTGCAGGGGGACATGTTTCTGACTATGGTGTCACCCCCCCTTCACAATATTTTTGGCGGTCGATGCATAATGCTCCTTCCCTTACGAATTGTGGTATGACTCTTTCTTCACTCTCGCCATCTTTCTCTCTCACCCCCACCCCCTTTCTCTGTTTGTGTGTGTAGTGTGGGTCTGGATGTGGGGCTTTGTCTCCATCACCATTATCAGCCTGCTGTCCCTACTGGGTGTAATACTGGTGCCCATCCTCAACCAGGGCTGCTTCAAGTTCCTGCTCACCTTCCTGGTTGCCCTGGCTGTGGGTACGCTCAGCGGAGACGCCCTGCTCCACCTGCTGCCACATGTGAGTACTTTCCGGCTCCACTGACCCTGTGACACCTTAGTTTCTCAGATAGCCACCATGGCATCCAATCTACACACATCCACCAACAAGTTCAGAGACTTGTTTGGGTTGGTGCATTTTTTGCTTTGTCATTAAGGGCTATTGTGTATGGATTGATGAGAAGAAAAAAATATGTTTTATCCATAAGGCTGTAATGTGGAAAAAGGCACTGTAAGCACCTTACTGTAATACACTGCTCAAAAAAATAAAGGGAACACTTAAACAACACAATATAACTCCAAGTCAATCACACTTCTGTGAAATCAAACTGTCCACTTAGGAAGCAACACTGATTGACAATAAATTTCACATGCTGTTGTGCAAATGGAATAGACAAAAGGTGGAAATTATAGGCAATTAGCAAGACACCCCCAGTAAAGGAGTGGTTCTGCAGGTGGTGACCACAGACCACTTCTCAGTTCCTATGCTTCCTGGCTGATGTTTTGGTCACTTTTGAATGCTGGCGGTGCTTTCACTAATGGTAGCATGAGACGGAGTCTACAACCCACACAAGTGGCTCAGGTAGTGCAGCTCATCCAGGATGGCACATCAATGCGAGCTGTGGCAAGAAGGTTTGCTGTGTCTGTCAGCGTAGTGTCCAGAGCATGGAGGTGCTACCAGGAGACAGGCCAGTACATCAGGAGACGTGGAGGAGGCCGTAGGAGGGCAACAACCCAGCAGCAGGACTGCTACCTCTGTCTCATGCTTTCCAGCACAACATTCAATCAATTAATGGCATTCATTAATGCACCATGCAATCAATTGTCAGTTCCTCCACACATATGCCAGACAGTTGGTGGTCGGAGCACGTCTCTGGAGTCGCTGAGCCGGAGGAACTTATATTAATCCTGCTTTAGGACTCATTACGGCCGGCACTAGCAGATCAAACGAACGACTAAAATGAACAAGTCACTCATGAAAAACAAATCATGACTCTTGAGTCAGTAAAAATAGTAGTTCAAACATAATGAGTTGTTTGCGAACTGCACATCACTAGTGTGCCTGTGAGAATCTGACTAGTAGAGGCCAACGGCATCTCTTTGCCTGCAGTGGAAGCAAACTCAAATATTTAAAAACAAAACTTGTGGACAAAACAATGTAAATTTCCAAGAAACACAAGTCTCACTTTACTAGTTAGACCAACTCCTGCCTGTGTGCATTGCTTCTAAAAGCAAATATTTCAGTGCATACAGCCCCCCCCCAGACAGGCAGTGTTGCTGCGCGATGTGGGGTACAACGTTCGTATTAGATTGTGCATTAACATGTATGAAACAGAATGGCAGAAATACTTAAAATAAATGCTGCAGTATCAGTTTTCTATTAATCACAACTCGCATGTGCCCATACTTGACTTGTGACTGTTTTTATAAAATGCCCGCACAGTAGAGCCCTGAGTAACTACCTGCCAAAACCTACCTGCATCTGGTGTGTGGCGGGTGTTTAATTTTAGGCCTTGATCCATATGCAATTCGAACACAGAGTAGGCCAACTTCTCTGTCCTGTACCACCCACACATCCACCTCGCATGCCATCTGTTCCCGTGTAGCCATGGCACCCAATCCACACTCACTAACCACATTCTGGCCCAACGTTAGAGCATTCAGATAAAAGTCGATTGCGTAGAGCAGACATGATTTTGTTTTCTTGCAGAATAAGAAATAAGGTTGACTTCATGACGTTTTCAGCTGCAAAGTTCTAAACATTGTAAACCCCTGCCATCGCCAGAGCAGCTCATTCGCTATAAGATCCTGTTCCCTTACCACTGGTGCCCTCAGTGGAGTGCCAATATAGTGCCATACACACAGTGCCAACTCCCCTCACAGCCCTCAGCCTGACAGCTCCTTGTGAAGTATCACACACATGACTTATTCAGATGTTTTATTTATTTATCTGCGTAATATCAGACTGCTCTAGTTGAATTAGCCTTTTGCATTATCCCAGACAATCGTTCTCCACAAAACCTGCATTCAGATCTCCCTGCAAACTATTCCATCCAGACTTCCTCCCCTCTGAGTTTCATGCCAGTCATCAATTCATCATCCATCACCCCTAGTAGCGATTAAATAATTGTCTTGACATTTCATACTGTTAACAAGTTCAGGAATCCTGGCCATGAAATTAAAGAATGTTGGCAAAAGTTACTAGCTAAGCATTTGCTAAAGTTTCTATCTGTTATTTTCAAGAACACTGGTACTTAACAGTACGTTTGTTGCTAAATGGCACTATGCTTATCCTTGTAATGCCGATCATAACTATTTTATTAACATTATTATTCTCTTGGTCAAATATTACATTTCAAAATGTAAATTTAGTTTTTCCATTTAACTGTTACAATTGTATAAGTCCCTCAAACCTCAAAGTATGAGAAATCATGTCTGTTAATGTCTCATTGCCTTGTCACATCTAAAGATGTACTGAATTTGTGTTTTAAGAGTTTTCAGCACTTTATGCTAAAATAGTTAAATTCATTGAATTTGTAAAGTACACCGTATCTAGTCTGGGTACCAGCCTTTTTAGCCAACATTCCACGTTCAGCAATCTCAATGTTCAATATGCAGCTAGATGTCCGGTGGGGTTCCTAATTGGTTTTTGGAAATTACATTAATATTTTCCATGACAACATGTGCTGCTTCGAAATTAGAATTATACAAAGTCAAAAACAACAATTTAGCTGTTAGCTAGGCAAGTTGTTGCATTTTAAAATCAAAGCCACAATGTTTTGTGGTTTGAATTGCGGTATATCTTTAGTTTGAGAATGATCAAATCAAGCTTTATTTATACATCCAGCGCATTTCGTGTTCTCAATTTGCCTACCTGGTTAAATAAAGGTGAAATAAAAAATACAAAAATAATTTCAGACATGGAATGCAACACAATGTGCTTCACATGATTAAAAAAACAATGAAAAATAAGAGCTTAAATATTTACTATACAAAAACATGTGATAAGAAAACACTAAAGAAGGAGCAAAACTCAATGAGTAAAGCGCCCTAAAGCAACGCTAAAAAGATGCGTTTTAAAGTCTCTTTTAAATATGTCCAGTTTCGGCACCTATCTGGTTCTCTGGCAGAATATTCCAGAGATTAGGGGCATAATAACTAAAGGCTGCTTCTCCATGCCTCTTGTTCCTAGGATTTGGGACAGTTAACAGACAGCCAGAGGACATGAAGGACCTACTGGGTACATCAATTAAATGGGTGGACAATCAAGTACAATCATGGATTGATTTAAAAACAATAGAAGAATCTTAATGTATTATAATTTATTAGAAAAATTCAGCAGAGGCCTTAACTAGTGTAACGTGTCGTCCGTCTGGCCTTGGTCATTACCCGTGCTACATTATTCTATGTTTTGCAGTTGACTAATGTCTTTTTTGGGGTAGACAAGACAGGAGAGCATTACAGTACTCGTCCGTCTGGCCTTGGTCATTACCCGTGCTACATTATTCTATGTTTTGCAGTTGACTAATGTCTTTTTTGGGGTAGACAAGACAGGAGAGCATTACAGTACTCAAGCCTGTTTGTACTAAATGCATGGATGATTCTCTGTCAGTCTGAGAGAGAAACGGCCACACCGTGCCAATGTTCCTCATGAGGTAAAAAAGCTGTTTTAGTTACATTCCTAATGTGTGATTCGAAATGTAGGTCCGAAACTAAAATAACACGTAGGTTTTTAAACCTGGTGTTATCTTTATTTCCTGTGAATTAAAGTGTGCTTTGGCTCATACAGTAAGTACCTTTTTTTTTTTTCAGTTGCGGTATGTTCACCAAGGGTGACAAACTCTATGCTGGTTCAATAGGTCCTAAAACAATTTACTTCTCCAGTATGTCCAGAAGGACATCATGGTAAAAATGTTGTTTTAATTATTGTGATAGGCTCATGTTTTTACCGCTACGCCGTACCCCACTTTCTTTTGCCGTGACACCGTAGCGGACTGCCTTATTTTAACCCCTGGTTATTGCACATGTGTACTTCACGGCGTAGACATGTGCCAATAGGATTGTGCTAGCTTGTGCTTGGCTCTGCCCACCTCGATTGTTCTGCCCACTGATTCATTTTTTTTCCATTGGAAACGACAGGATGGGGTCTCTTGGGTTAGTTATAAAAGTCTTTGCTTACGTGATCTGTGGAGAAAATAAATGTTTATTTAGTTCCAACATAACCCTCATAGCTGTACTCCAATCACAAAAGTTATCGAATCAGGATCAAATCCTCTGATCTCCTCGGTCATTAATGATAGAATGTTCATATTTGAAGATTGAAGAAAGGCCAGTCTCTTTGACAAATGACAGGAGAGGCAAGGAGTGGAATGTTGGCTAAAAAGATTTGTACTCTGGCTACACTATACCGCAATTTCCTATTACCAGTGGAAACAAGACTGTAAAATAGTGCAACCAATATTTCGTTTTCCCCCATCTCACAGGCTCAAGGGGAGCACGACCACAGCCACGGTGAGTCGGGCAACGAGAGCGACACTAAAGAGGTGGACATGCTCACTGCCTTTGACGGGGTCTGGAAGGGCCTGACAGCGCTGGCTGGAATCTACTTCCTCTTCATCATTGAGCACTGCCTCAGCATGTTCAAACACTACAAAGACGCAGGGGTAAGGAGGAGTCATGCACCCATACCTGATTGAACGCTATGGAAATAATTTCATAACTAGGTGTTTACCAGAGGTGGGACCAAGTCATTGTTTTACAAGTAAGTCTTAGCACTCAAGTCCCAAGTCAAGGCAGTCAAGTTTCCAGTCCTAAACAAGTCATCATGTGCTCTTCACCAAATGTAATATTTTTAACAAGAGTAATAGTTAGTATATTACAATTACACATCATGAATGCTTTTTAAAATATATATTTATTACTTTCCAAAGAAACTTTATTTCCATGGAAGTACATGGGTAGCCATGAGAACCCCCCCCCCGCCCCCCCCCAATCGGGCGATGTAGGCTTGTGCACAATCACCCAACCTTAACACACACACACACACCCTCTCTGTGTGTGGTTACAGTAGGCTAACGTATGTCAATGGTTTCAGGAACAGCAGTAACATCAGGCAGGATTTAGGCTTCCAACTGCCTGGCCAGTTGTAGCACAGTCTTGGGTGCAATGATCACATTCCCTCACTGACTGACAGTGTGGAGGCTCATTATTTTAACGTTACGTTAGCCTACATGCTACACTAGCAAAGTTTTATATATAGCTGTCGGCTATATTAGCCATGACTTCCGTTCTTTGTGCAGCTTCAAATGTCGAACAAAGTTGGAAGTTGTTGCGCCTCCGTCTGTAATTTTCTTACCGCATGTTTTGCAAGTTGCAATCCTTTTTTTGATGACTACAGTGTAGTCTTTATATCCGAAAATAATAATTTTGGGTATCATCTTTCCAAGGGTTCCATCTGAATTCACCCACTGAAGTTCCTCTGCACTGCCACGCGCAACTTTTTCTCAGCTGGCACAATTTCATTGGCTGCTGTCCGATTCAAACTGTAATCCGTTAAATGAAGAGTTTATGCGCTCCACACTTTTTTTTTTTTTTTAAGCGTCATTTTTATTATTTGGGCTTGGGGAGGGTATCAAGTCAGTTCAAGTCAAAAGGCTCATGTCATTGGTGTCAAAGTCGAGTTGCAAGTCACCATATTTGTGACTCGAGTGCACACCTCTGGTGTTTACTATTGTTAACTGGTATTCAGAATACCTGGGAAGTAAGACCTACCTTATGAATATTAGTGTGACGTGAAAGAGTAGATTGTAGGAAATACAGTGCCTTAAAGTATTCACACCCCCCCCCTTGACATTTTGTTGTTAGTCTGAATTTAAAATGAATTAGATTTTGTATCACTGATCGACACATAATAACCCATAATGTCAAAGTGGAATTATGTTTTTGGAAATGTTTACAAATTAATAAAATAGAAACGCTGAAATGTGCACAAGTTGCATGGATTCACTGTTTAACATAATTTTTCAATGACTACCCTGTCTATGTACCTTATACAGTTGACGTTGGAAGTTTACATGCACTTAGGTTGGAGTCATTAACTTGTTTTTCAACCACTCCACAGCTTTCTTGTTAACAAACTATAGTTTTGGCAAGTCGGTTAAGACATCTACTTTGTGCATGACAAGTCATTTTTCCAACAATTGTTTAGACAGATTATTTAAATTATAATTCACTGTATCACAATTCCAGTGGGTCAGAACTTTACATACACTAAGTTGACTGTGCCTTTTAAACAGCGTGGAAAATTCCAGAAAATGATGTCATGGCTTTAGAAGGTTCTGATAGACTAATTGACATAATTTGAGTCAATTGGAGGTATACCTGTGGATGTATTTCAAGGCCTACCTTCAAACTCAGTGCCTCTGTGCTTGATGTCATGGGAAAATCAAAAGAAATAAGCCATGACCTCAGGAAAACAAATTGTAGACCTCCATGTCTGGTTCATCCTTGGGAGCAATTTCCAAATGCCTGAAGGTACCACGTTCATCTGTACAAGCAATAGTACGCAAGTATAAACACCATGGGACCACGCAGCCATCATACCGCTTAGGAAGGAGACGCGTTCTGTCTCCTAGAGATGAACGTACTTTGGTGCGAAAAGTGCAAATCATTCCCAGAACAACAGCAAATGACCTCGTGAAGATGCTAGAGGAAACCGGTACAAAAGTATCTATATCCACAGTAAAATGAGTCCTATATCGACATAACCTGAAAGGCCGCTCAGCAAGGAAGAAGCCACTGCTCCAAAATCTCCATTAAAAAAAAAAACAGACTGGTTTGCAACTACATATGGTGACAAAGATCGTACTTTTTTGAGAAATGTCCTCTGATGAAACAAAAATAGAACTGTTTGGCCATAATGACCATTATGTTTGGAGGAAGATGGGGGGGGGGGGGGCTTGCAAGCCAAAGAACACCATCCCAACCGTGAAGCACGGGATTCGCAGCATCATGTTGTGGGGGTGCTTTGCTGTAGGAGGGACTGGTGCAATTCACAAAATAGATTGCATCATGAGGCAGGAACATTATTTGGATATATTGAAGCAACATCTCAAGACAACAGTTGGGAAGTTAAATCTTGGTCGCAAATGCTTCTTCCAAATGGACAATGACCCCAAGCATACTTCTAAAGTTGTGGCAAAATGGCCTAAGGACAGCAAAGTCAAGGTATTGGAGTGGCCATCACAAAACCCTGACCAGAACAGCTTCAATGCGCCTTGGCATAGAAGTGTCTGAAACTTCATTGGAGGGATGGACACCGTTCTTTCGCGAGAAAATCCTTGAGTCGCCTCTTCACTGTTGACATTGAGACTGGTGTTTTGCCGGTACTATTTAATGAAGCTGCCAGTTGAGGACTTGTGAGGCGTCTGTTTCTCAAGCTAGACACTAATGTACTTGTCCTCTTGCTCAGTTGTGCACCAGGGCCTCCCACTCTCTATTCTGGTGGGTCTAATCCTGGACGCTGATTGGTTAAAACCGCATTCCAGGCTGTCTATTCCACAAGTTACCACTGACTGCAGAACAAAAAAACTGAATGACTGGGTCACGTCTCTGGCAACCGATAGAACGAACAACCAGCTGGCTTGGGTAGCAACCCTAGATTTGTGTCGGGACTATATCGTGTGGAAGGATGAAATAGTATGAATAAATTCATGAAAAATTACGTTTTTAATGAAAATATGGCAATTATTTTAGTATGTTTTGTAACCCAGTTTCTCAGGAATTATCACTTAAGTGTGGGTGAATTGCTATACTTGAGCTAGCAAACAAGTCTGTCTTTCTATTAATGGGTCTATTCTTTCTTCCTTCAGGGCACCTTCTGTCGCAGGAAGAAGAGGGGCGAGGAGGCCAAGATTGGCAGGAAGCTGTCAGATCACAAGCTGAATCGACGCTCGGACGCGGAGTGGCTTCACCTCAAGCCTCTCACAGAGGGTGAGAGGGTGTCCTGTCCTAAAGTGAACTCTAACTAACAAAAGAGTAGGATTGTTACCACACTTAAAATGGAAGATTTGTGTGAGACGTGTGTAGCTTGGAATTTTGTGTGTAGGAGGATGATAATACTATGCATGACAAAAGTACAAGGGGGGTGTGTGTTTTTTTTATATGCATTGCTGTATTGCCAGCTTTGCTTGTGTTTTGTAGGACATGCCATATACAGTATATCCTGAACTTGGCATTTAGTAACAGCTTTCTACTCCTTTTCCCCCCTCAAGGTCTGGACAGCACGACCATCTCCTGCGACAACGGCCACAATGACACCCAGCTTACAGAGCTGCAGCCACCTGACTCGCCCAGCAACAAGACGCCACTGGCCCCTGCAGACTCACTTACCAAGGAGAACGGCCGTCGGCCCAAGAAACACGGGCACAACCACGGCGGGCATTCTCACGGCGGTGGGCATGGGCACTCACACGGCGGGAATTGCCACTCGGACCAGGAGATGAAAGACGCGGGCATCGCCAGCATCGCCTGGATGGTCATCATGGGTGATGGCATGCACAACTTCAGCGACGGCCTGGCCATAGGTGAGCAGTAAGCCACCACTTAAGTAATTGACAACAAAATATTTTACTCTCTGGCTAGGTAAAGGTTGAATTAATAAAGATTAGACTGTATTATACTGTTCTGTAACATAATTAAGTCTGTGTCAATGTTCTTGCTGTTGAATGTTGTTTCTTTGACAGGTGCTGCCTTCAGTGCAAATATTACCGGTGGCATCAGTACATCTGTTGCCGTGTTCTGCCATGAATTGCCTCACGAACTGGGTAAGTACACCATTCCCGGTCCGAGAAGGGCTTCAGAGCCATCACTTGTCACAAACAAAATCCATTATTTTGCCAATACTCATTTCACAATTGACTCAAAAGCTTGGATAATTTTCCCATCCCCAAGGACAATGTGTTGGGCAATGGAGAGACTGCACAGTGCCTACTATCTGTTAAACAGACACTAGCCCTGATCCAGTCAATTGTAGCCTAAATAAAGGAAATCTATTTATATTAATTTAATGTTTTATTGAACCTAATTGGCCCATTAAATAAGACTAATTGACACATCAAATAAGCCTATTTTTTAAAACATATTTTATTTAAGCTTTTTTTTAAGCAGTAAGTCCCATTGATACCAAGGTCTCTTTGCAAGGGAGCCCTTCATGACAAGACCAGCAGCAATTACTCATTACACGTTCAATCAAGGCAGGAGCATATGAAACAGAAAGACTATATATTTTTACACAGTTAACACCTCTGTTACAGTGTAGACCTTGTGATTGAACTTTTTATGCAATTGATTGAATTGCAGCCACACACATGCCTCAAGGCATTGACATTCATGACACTCCACACCATTCACAGAAACTCTGCTATTTATTGAGGTAGAGATGACTGACAGATTCAACTCCACTAGTCATCAAGATTCGTTGTGGCTCAAAGGTGTGATGGATGAGGAACCCCCACTGACAATAAAACATTGATTCAACCTCTAAAGGTACTTTGGCCTCTGTGCCATGGCTTGTGCTGTGCCCATGCAGCAGGGCTTTTTTTTGTTTATTTGTGTGTTAGTAGCAAGCAGAGGGAATAGGCTGATCGACAGTGTCTCTGCACACTAATGATGCCTGCTGCCGTAGACATGACGTCTGAGTGTGCGTCTCTAGTCTGAGTGATGAATAGACCAGACTAGAGCAGAAATAAACACTATTCATTTGTCTACATGCTCCCCCTCATATTGCTGTTAACTAATAGTGTCTTGCTGTTTCGGTTGGCTGACTCTTTCAAATATTACTTGATGAACCACAATGTGTTTAAGGTGAATAGAATAAATGAATAGATAATGTTGCCATTCTGTTAGCAATGCAACTCCACTCAATGGTTAACAATTGTTGAAGTCAAGAATTGTGTAGTATACTGTAGAAACTTGTATCATAACTGTTGACGATTAAGAGAAGAAGCATCTAGAGTTGTAGGAGAGAAGAATGTGCCTATTTGAAAGCTATGGGAAACAAAGTGTAAGAAGTAGCTCTCGTGCTAGAAAGGTTAGAGACCCCTGGTCTGGGCATCTAAGGGTAAAATAGTCTAGCATTGTATGCTTCTTTTTTAAGGTGTATTGCAGCAGATTTTTATAGGTTCTACTATAACATGAGTAGGCCTAAGATGCATTGTATTCAATGATTTTCCATTCTTCATTGACTGGCCCTAAGGGGCCAACCCTAAGGGAGCATCTGCTTGCCACCCCCCCACTCCACCCCACGCTATCAACACTCGGACCAGTCATCTCCTAATAAATGACGCCAGCGCATTTGAAAAGTGAGCCTTTCCTCTCCCGTCGCTCCAAAGACAAATGCCTCTTCCAGGCTCTTTAACACCCCGCTGAGAAGTTAATTGGCAGTGATGGGTGTGTTAATTGCACACAGCAACACGGTCAAGATGGGCGGCTTTGAGTGCGTGACGACGGATCCTTCCAACTGTCAAATCAAATCACATTTTATTTGTCACGTGCGCAAAATACAACCGGTGTAGACCTTAGTGAAATGCTTACTTACAAGCCCTTAACTAACAATACTTTAAGAAGTTAAGAAAAAAATAGAAAATAAGTCACAAATAATTGAACAGCAGCAGTAAAATAACAATAGTGAGGCTATATACAGAGGGCCGGTACAGCGACAATGTGTGTGGGCACCCGTTAGTCGAAGTAATTGAGGTAATATGTACATGTAGGTAGAGTTATTAAAGTGACTATGCATAGATAATAAACAGAGTAGCAGCAGCATAAAAGAGCGGTCTGAGTTGCCCTTTGATTAGCTGTTCAGGAGTCTTGTGGCTTGGGGGTAGACGCTGTTAAGATGCCTCTTGGACCTGGACTTGGCACTCCAGAACCGCTTGCCGTGCGGTAGCAGAGAGAAGAGTCTATGACTAGGGTGGCTGGAGTCTTTGACCATTTTTAGGGCCATCCTCTGACACCGCCTTATGTAGCGGTCCTAGATGGCAGGACGCTTGGCCCCAGTGACGTACTGTGCCGTGCGCACTACCATCTGTAGTGCAACCAGTCCGGATGTTCTCAATGGTGCAGCTGTGGAACCTTTTTGAGGATCTTCAGACCCATGCAAATCTTTTCAGTCTCCTGAGGGGGAATAGGCTTTGTCGTGCTCTCTTCACAACTGTCTTAGTGTGTTTTGGACCATGATAGTTTGTTGATATGGACACCAAAGAACTTGAAGCTCTAAACCTGCTCCACTACAGCGCTGTTGATGAGAATGGGTGCATGATCGGTCATCCTTTTCCTGTAGTCCACAATCATCTCTTTTGTCTTGTCTTGATCACGTGGAGGGAGGTTGTTGTCCTGGCACCACACAGCCTATAGGGAGGTCAGAGACCTTGCCGTCTCATCATTGTCGGTGATCATGCCTAGCACTGTTGGGTCATCGGCAAACTTAATGATGGTGTTGGAGTCGTGCCTGACCGTGCAGTCATGAGTGAACAGGGAGTACAAGAGGGGACTGAGCACGCACCACTGAGGGCCCCCGTGTAGTGGATGTATTGTTACCTATCCTTACCACCTGGGGGTGGCCATCTGGAAGTCCAGGATCCAGTTGCATTTACATTTACATTTAAGTCATTTAGCAGACGCTCTTATCCAGAGCGACTTACAAATTGGTGCATTCACCTTATGACATCCAGTGGAACAGCCACTTTACAATAGTGCATCTAGATCATTTTAAGGGGGGGGGGGGGGGGGGGGGCAGAAGGATTGCTTTATCCTAGGTATTCCTTGAAGAGGTGGGGTTTCAGGTGTCTCCGGAAGGTGGTGATTGACTCCGCTGTCCTGGCGTCGTGAGGGAGTTTGTTCCACCATTGGGGTGCCAGAGCAGCGAACAGTTTTGACTGGGCTGAGCGGGAACTGTACTTCCTCAGTGGTAGGGAGGCGAGCAGGCCAGAGGTGGATGAACGCAGTGCCCTTGTTTGGGTGTAGGGCCTGATCAGAGCCTGAAGGTACTGAGGTGCCGTTCCCCTCACAGCTCCGTAGGCAAGCACCATGGTCTTGTAGCGGATGCGAGCTTCAACTGGAAGCCAGTGGAGAGAGCGGAGGAGCGGGGTGACGTGAGAGAACTTGGGAAGGTTGAACACCAGACGGGCTGCGGCGTTCTGGATGAGTTGTAGGGGTTTAATGGCACAGGCAGGGAGCCCAGCCAACAGCGAGTTGCAGTAATCCAGACGGGAGATGACAAGTGCCTGGATTAGGACCTGCGCCGCTTCCTGTGTGAGGCAGGGTCGTACTCTGCGGATGTTGTAGAGCATGAACCTACAGGAACGGGCCACCGCCTTGATGTTGGTGGAGAACGACAGGGTGTTGTCCAGGATCACGCCAAGGTTCTTAGCGCTCTGGGAGGAGGACACAATGGAGTTGTCAACCGTGATGGCGAGATCATGGAACGGACAGTCCTTCCCCGGGAGGAAGAGCAGCTCCGTCTTGCCGAGGTTCAGCTTGAGGTGGTGATCCGTCATCCACACTGATATGTCTGCCAGAGATGCGATTCGCCACCTGGTCATCAGAAGGGGGAAAGGAGAAGATTAATTGTGTGTCGTCTGCATAGCAATGATAGGAGAGACCATGTGAGGTTATGACAGAGCCAAGTGACTTGGTGTATAGCGAGAATAGGAGAGGGCCTAGAACAGAGCCCTGGGGGACACCAGTGGTGAGAGCGCGTGGTGAGGAGACAGATTCTCGCCACGCCACCTGGTAGGAGCGACCTGTCAGGTAGGACGCAATCCAAGCGTGGGCCGCGCCGGAGATGCCCAACTCGGAGAGGGTGGAGAGGAGGATCTGATGGTTCACAGTATCTATTTTTACTTAAAGTCCCGGAGAAAGTAGTGCAACTCAGTTTCATTCACACCTCCGTGCTAACATTCTTTGAGGCTCTCCAGTCTGGCTTTGGGACCATGCACAGTACTGAGACAGCCCTGGTGAAGTTTGTAAATGACTTGCTCATATCTGAAGATACAGGATTCCCCACCATCTTGATTGTTCTGCACCTCTGCTGCTTTTGACACAGTAAATCACACCATTCTACTGAAGTGCCCCCGAGAGCACACTGCCATCTATGGGACTGCCCTTAACTGGTTCTCATCCTACCTCCAACCGCAAGCTGTTTTATTCTACCATAAACTGCTGTCTCCCACAAGGGTCTGTGTTAGTACCTATCCTCTTCCTACTTTACATGCTCCCACTTGGCCAGATCTTCAGACAGCAATTCCACTGCTATGCAGACGACACACAGGTGTACATTAAAACCAAGCCTGACACATCTGCTCTGTCAACATTGTCCAACTGGATGCAGAACAACTCAAGTGGCAAATTAAATTCATAAACTACAGCTCATCCAAAAGTGCCACAGGGATTCTGAAACAAACAAAAAAAGTCGGCCCACAACAGCCCTATACTTACTAATCTCCATTGGCTACCTGTTCCTCAAAGATTTGACTAAAAGGATCATCCTTGTCGACAAAGCCCTGAATGGCATCGGACCCGCCTACCTGTCAGACCTACTCTCTCCCTATTAACCCCCACACACCCTATGACAAGCCACGTTCAAGCTATATATACAGTGCCTTCATAAAGTATTCGTACCCCTTATTCACATTTTGTTGTTACACCCTGAATTCAAAATGGATTGAATAAAAAAAAAATAACGCACCCATCTACACACAGTGCCCCATAAATGACAAAGGCACCCCAATGGTGGAACAAACTCCCTCACGATGCCAGGACAGCGGAGTCAATCACCACCTTCCGGAGACACCTGAAACCCCACCTCTTCAAGGAATACCTAGGATAAAGCAATCCTTCTGCCCCCCCCCCCCCCCCCCCCCCCCCTTAAAAGATCTAGATGCACTATTGGAAAGTGGCTGTTCCACTGGATGTCATAAGGTGAATGCACCAATTTGTAAGTCGCTCTGGATAAGAGCGTCTGCTAAATGACTTAAATGTAAATGTAAATGTAAAGTGGAAACATGTTTTTATAAATTGTAACTAATTTCTTTGAAAATTAAATCCAGAAATATCTCCATTGACATAAGTATACGCACCTTGTCAATACATGTTAGAAGCACCTTTGGCAGTGATTACAGCTGTAAGTCTCGAAGATCTTTGTACACCAGGATTGTACAATATTTGCACATTATTCTTTTTAAAATTCTTCACGCTCTGTCAAGTTGGTAATTGATCATTGCTAGACAGCCATTTTCAAGTCCTGCCATAGATTTAAGACGATTTAAGTCAAAACTGTAACTAGGCCACTCAGGAACATTCAATGTCATCTTAGCAAGCAACCCCAGTATATATTTGGCCTTGTGTTTTAGGTTATTGTCTGTCTGAAAGGTGAAAAAGGTTGGAAAGCAGACTGAACCAAGTTATCTTCTAGGATTTTACCAGTGCTTAGCTCTGTTCTGTTTATTTTTATCCGGGGTAAAAAATGCCACAGTCCTTGCCAGTGACAAGCATACCCATAGCATGATGCAGCCACCACCATGCTTGAAAATATGAAAAGTAGTACTCAGTGATCTGTTGTGTTGTATTTGCCTCGAACATAACGCTTTGTATTGAGGGCATTAAGTAAAAAAAATTGCCAAATGTTGTACAGGTGTAATAAGCAGGTGTGCCTTATTACCCGGTCCTCCTTGTGCTTTTCTGGCTCCAGGTGACTTTGCGGTGCTTCTGAAGGCTGGCATGTCGGTGAAACAGGCCATTGTGTATAACCTACTCTCTGCCCTCATGGCCTACGTGGGCATGATGATCGGCACAGCCGTGGGCCAGTACACACACAACGTCACCAGCTGGATCTTCGCCGTCACTGCTGGCATGTTCCTCTATGTGGCTCTGGTAGACATGGTGAGTTGTACAGTGAAACAATCACAACCATTTCACAAAACCTGTTTTAACATGGGCAGTGCAATTGAAGGCTTTCACCATTAAAGTAGTCGACTGGGTGGGACCTCATGGTTTAAATACAGAATTCCATAATGGTTAGCAGGAAGGACCAGCCAATTCATTAATGTCCTGAGCAAATTGCAGCACTCCAGGTGGCATGAAATGACCAAACCTTGGCTTTATGCCCGTTCAGACTAAACAAATCCCAGCACAGTAGATGGTGGTAAGCACCTTTTTCAGTTTGTTTACGGACCACCAATAAACTTGTAGAAGAAGAAATTGACAAATACTGTAAAATGGTGACAGCCCTTGATGGTTGTCTAAAATCAAAATGGCATCACGGGCATAAAAGGTTTGGTAACACCTGACCTAATGTCGAAGTCCAGTACAGTGGAATGACCTCTATCTAGTGTCTACCGTTAATACAGTGTAGTCCCCTCTTAATTCTCCTGTATGGTGTCTGACTACATTGTGACCTTTTGCTCCCTCTCTAGTTACCAGAGATGCTCCACGGCGACAGCGAGGAACACAAGCGCTGTCAGCTGGGCCACTTTGTCCTGCAGAACCTTGGCCTGCTCACCGGTTTCTCCATCATGCTGCTCATTGCCATCTTCGAAGACCAGATAGTTTTTGACTTTGGCTTCTAGCGGTGGAGGGTGGGGTCAGTTGGTACGAGGGAAGGCGAATGTGGGGTTGTGTGTCGGTGCTTGTGCTTTTTGGCCTTTAAAAAGTGCTTTGTTTGTTCTGTGGTGGTCCAGTGTCCTGCATGCATAGTGATCGAGCTCTCATTCATGCTCCCTGTGCCTCTCCATTCCGTAGATCAAAGCAGTGGCTTATACATATCCCCCCATTCTGTTCCCTTTCTCTGTCCCATTGAGTTATTCCTTTCAGCTCCTCGGTTCTATCCTATGCTCCTTCCCATGTAGCTTAGATGCTGTACTGAAGGTACACCTCAAGGTTACTCTCACCAACAAACACCTCTTTAGTTGATATTGATAAGGCCACCTTCCTTTCGGAGACTAGCTTATGCAAGTAACACTTTGATTACTCTCCCCATTCCTCTGAAAACCATTATAGCAAATCAAAAGGAATGTCACATTCCAATTGGTCTAAATACATTTGTTGACACGATAAGTTCACATATCGGCGGCTCGCCTCAGTATCAGCAGGTGTGCTCCACTACCTTTGAGTTCCTCTCCTCAAGATGGATAAAGTATCCACCTCCTAACCTGGAGAATTCTCCAGACTGCTTCCCACCGGTGCAGGGCGCTCCCCTACAGAGAGGAAGTTGTCATGGCCCAGCAGCCCTTTGCTCATCCATCATAACCCTGTGCAGTGTGTCGTCTTATGACGTTCCCACTCCCTTTATCTGTTATCAACCCTGTGGCTTGTCCCATTTTACTTGCTTAGTGCACCTGTGGTGCCTTCCCATTGCCCCCATCCATCATAAACTTGTGAAATCTGTCCCGCTGTGTATCAACATTTACTGTCTAAAGCTGTGCCAAGTCCATTGTGGTGGCTTTGCCAATGAACACACTGTAATAGAGTAGCTAGGAGCTAGCTAGTCCATAGACTCGGAAGTGTTAAAGGAAAGTGGTGCTAAAGCCCAAATTTGTCCACGGGCATTGCATGAGTCAACAGGTCTGTATTGAAGGTCTTCGCCCTGTTGCTCTGCAAAACTATTGAGAACCACAGCTTAGCTATGCATTTTGCCAAAAATGTGAACGCTACTACCCCAACCTTAAAAGAGCGATTGCGTGTCTAATTATAATGTCTGTGTTCATTTGCAGCAGTCTCCATATTTATATATATTTTTGTCTTGTTTCTATGGCTGATTTGAGAAGCATTGGGGGTATTGAAGGTACCCATAATGCTACATAGTGCTACGAAAGAAAAACGACTTTAGGTACTCACTCGGATGTAGGCTCCAGTCAGTTTCATTTCATTATGCGTGTTCAAGACCGATGTTAAATGTAGCCTCAGCGACGCACAAAGTAAACAGAATAATATGTCAATTTCCACAACAACTAAGAGTGTTAAAGCACAGGCCTCAAGTTCTCCACTGTTTTGGTCCTGTAGCTACCACGTTATAGCGGTGTAAAGTGCACCCGAGCACATGCTCAGATACTCTGTGTGACTATTGGAGAGCAGTCTTGCATCTCGCTCATCTCAATATCTGCGGTACTGATTCATAGCGCTGAGTCTACCTCTAAAATGATGTGGGAGAAAAAAGTTGGATTACCTCGATATATATTAAAGAACCAAGAAATATTGCCCAACTGCATTTGTAGGACTGATGGTCTGTAAACAAAAATCTGACATTTTACAAAATGAAACTTTGCATGCCCTAAGTCCTATGTGAATTTAAGAATAGTATTTTCCTTCTGTGTCGAAGAAACCTGTTGCTTTGCGTTTACACCATTGAGGGCACTAGCTTGTTTTTGTAGCCAAATACATGACCCATGCATTGTGTTGTGGTATTTTCTTATTTTTAAATGGGTTACTGTAAGTCTTGATTACCCCCATCGCAATCGGGCAAAGTCAGAAGTCAATTAGATTGAGAGCGAATTAAGTATATTTAACTTCGTGCTTATTACATGGGGGTTACACTATTTACCTTACCAAAAGACCCAAGTTGAGACTGTTTTCAGCATCATAAATCTAAAGAGTGTCACAGTTATTGTTAAACCCTGAGATGTTTGGATACTGTGTTGTGTATCATTCCTCCCAAATCGGTTTATAAGAAAGTACTTGTATCAAATAATACATTTTCCTGTGTCATTTTGAAATTGGTCTCTGACAATCTGGAAAAGAACAAGCATGTCAATGGCCTTTTTATCACTGCTAAAAATATGCTTTATGTCTATATATTTGAATATGTTCAAATTAGCACACTTTGCACTTGTGTAATTGATATTCGACTTGTAATCAAACCGTATAACTATAAGGTTATCAGATGTTCCTTTGATTCGTTTTTTTTTTTTTTAACAATCATTAGTTGTATATTTTTGGTTAAATGGGTGTATGTGATAAGACACCACGCCGACTGTGCCAAAGTGGCCCATTTGGGTTTTCTTTACCATAATTCTGTGCTTGCCGTCGCCTCCTGACATTCCATTGGCTGTCTGCTGCTCGAGTGCTAAGCTAGCCAGCCTGGCTGCTTCACCTGCTGGATCACATTGAAATGTGCAACCTCCATTTATCCTGTCACTGTGTGACATCCATCGTCTTGTCTTATTGGCTGTGAATCATCGTCAATCACATTAAACTAATGTACTTGATTGGATCGAATCATGCATGAGGCATGAGTTAAATGGAACAGGAAAATGTTTTGGATGTAATTGTTTCTCTGCTTTTGTATAGAAAAATGAAAAAGACTAGTCAAATGTTTTGTTAGTTTATTTTTTAAATAAACAGATCAACTGTAGCGATGAGGAATTCTTTAGGGCCTGCTGAGCCTATTGGTAGAGCTTTCGTGTTTTAGAACAATGTTCATTAATTTTTCATAGTCAGTTTTTCAACATGAGAAAAGAAAAATATGTACTTCATCGGCTGAATAGGTGCCTGCTATAATGTTGCTATATTCTTTTAACAATCAATTTCTCATGCAATAGAGCTGGTTACAAGTGTCTAGCCACCATTTAGATTACCATAATCTCTTTACTGGACTAGGAGCAGCAAATACAAAATAATAATATGAAGGTCCATGGTTGTTTGGTTTTTAATTTGATACATTGTTTACAAACCTGGATATCTAAATGTAGTCATTGCATTTATCATCCTCGCTGATTGTCTGTGCATTCTGTCTGGAAATGAAAATAAAGTTTGCAAAGAGCCCCTTTTGTGTGACCTTTTTTTGCAATGGTAATTTTGTCTTAAAGCCATAATCAGCAATTTTTCTGGCATTTCTAAAAATGAAATTGCTCGATTTAGATTAATATAAATATCTTCCTGAGACTAGTACAACTGTCTTAAAAAAAAAAAAAGAACTTACAATGTCATTGTTGCTCAGTAGAAATTTCCGTTTCATGTTCTAAGGGCAAGGGCATACCTCTTGACCTGGTTCAGTTCATTAAACGTTTTGCTATGTTGTGTGGTCGTTTGTACTGAATAGTGAGATACCTCAAACAAGTGTACATTGTTCTTCCAACAGTCTTCAAGGTAGGTTTGCTCCTGTTGATGGCATTATGAATCAACACTAGTTCAGGAGAGAGGACCTGAATGCAGAACACTACCTGCATCAAACGGATGCTATGAAACCCTTAACAAGGAGTTGCAATCAGTTTTGGAATGGGTGGCCAGTAATTAGCTGGTCCTGAACATCTCTAAAACTAAGGCCATTGTATTTGACACAAATCATTCCCTAAGCGCTACACCTCAGCGCGATCTGGTAATGAATGTTGTGGCTGTCGATCAAGTTGAGGAGACTAAACTTGGTGTGACCTTAGATTGTAAACTCATGTTCAACACCTAAAGATTCAAAGTTGTAAAACATGTCCATAATAAAGAGATGCTCTGCTTATTTGACACCACACTGCAAAAAGCAAGTCATGCAGGGTATTTTGCCTTATCTTGAATTTATGTCCAGTCATGTGCTCAAGTGTTGTAAAGAAAGACCTAGTTAAGCTGCAGCTGGCCCAGAACAGAGCAGCACGTCTTGCTCTTCATTGTAATCAGAGGGCTAATATAAATGCTATGTAGGCCAGTCTTTCTTGGCTAAGTTGAGGAGAGATTGACTGCATCACTTCTTTTTATAAGAAACAATGTGTTGAAAATTCCAAATTGTTTGCATAGTCAACTTACACACAGCTCTGACCCCACCAGACATGCCACCAGGGGTCTTTTCACAGTCCCCAAATCCAGAACAAATTCAAGAGAGCCATTATTTCATGGAACTCCCTTCCATCTCATATTGCTCAAATGAACAGCAGACCTGGTTTCAAAACATTTATATAGCCACACCTCACGGCACAACGTCTCTACCCTATTTGACCTAGATATTTTGTGTGTATGTATTGATATGTAGGCTGTTTGTGCTGATTTTAACTGTATCTAGTTCTGTTCTTGCCTATTAATTAATGTATTATGTCATGTTTTGTATGTCCCCCAGGAAGAGAAGCTGCTGCTTTCGCAACAGCTAATGGAATCCTAATACAATACCTAAAATACCAAATGCACAAAAAGCTTATTTCTCTAATTTTGTGCACAAATTTGTTTACATCCCTGGTAGTGAGCGTTTTTCCTTTGCCAAGATATTCCATCCACCTGACAGGTGTGGCATATCAAGAAACTGATTATGAAACAGCATGATCATTACACAGTTTACAATTGGCTCATTCATCCCCCTCCTCTCCCATGTAACTATTCCCCAGGTCGTTGCTGCAAATGAGAACGTGTTCTCAGTCAACTTACCTGGTAAAATAACGGTAAAATAAAAATAAAATAAATAAAACACAGTTGCACCTTGTGCTGGGGACAATAAAAAGCCACTCTAAAATGTGCAGTTTTGTCACACAATGCAACTGATGTCTCAAGTTGAGGGAGCATGCAAATGGCAACTGAACTTATTCATGCTTGCCATAACAAAGGGATTGAATACTTATTGGGCTTTTCATTTTTTATTAATTTGTAACCATTTCAAAAAACATATTTCCTCTTTGACAGTATGATGTATTGTGTGTAGTCCAGAAGAAAGCAAAATGTTTTATCCATTTTATTTTCTGGTTGTAAAACGCTTCGTCGCTACCTGTGTCCACATTAGGTACCTCTAGCCCCGTGCTTGGCCTTTTTGTGCTACTTCTCGTCCTCTGCTTGGCTCACCCTTGTCGGATGACTACCACTCCTTCGTTATGGATCTGGCCGTTCGTTTTGTTGGCACTACAATCTATGACTGCTATTGCCATTTTCGTCTGTCACTGCCTCCAGGCTCCTGCAGTGGAATTTCAGCACGTACTGGGGGTGCTCTCGACAGACTGCGACCTCTGTGGTTGTCCAACCCACCCTGCCAGCATCCTTCCTCCAGCCGTTGTCCCCCTGTGCTCCAACAACCTGGTTACTACATTTGCCTTCTACAACCATTTGACACTTGGGCGGTGACTAACCACCTCTCTCTGCCAGTGACGCCCTCTCTCTTCACCTCCAGTCCCGCTGGTCCTGTGAAAGCCGCCCCCGCAGCATCTCGCATTCCATCCCTACCATCAATGAAGTCCCACATCCCATCCAGCTCAGCCAGTTACATGCCAACTGCTCCTGCCACGGTTTGGCCCCTGGTGTTACCAGCTGAGACACTCGTCTATATCCGTGAACCAACTGCCTCTGTTCAGGTCATCAACTGCCGGCCATAGCCCTGCCTCACGAAAGTCCGCTCTAACAGCCCACCTCAATGCTCATCTCTCAAAACCTGCATTAACTCAAGCACAGTCTTCCAGACCCTGCCTCATTTCACCGACACAAGCTACCACATGCACCAAATCCTACCTTTTCAGCCAAAAGAGGATTGGCTCCCCAGCTGGCCTGGTTCCTAAAGGTTTTCTTCCTTTCCACCGTCGCTTCTGCTTTCTCTCCTGGGGTCTAAGTTTGGGTCACTCCGTGGGCATCTCATCCACACGCCTGTATTACCTCAACTATATTGCCAACCATTCAGCACTTGCAGTCCAGAACGACTCATTTCTTCTCCAACGTCCGACTAACTTGGAGTTCTCTTTTCGGGGATTGCCATCACCAGAGCAGCCTAACTACCATGGCCTAACGATGATGTCTACCTGAGACTCCAAGCCAAACTGTACAGAGTCCACCCCTACCCCGGATCCTTCATCTGCAGCCCTTGGCTTCATCCGGTCCATTCTCATTCCCCTCCTGAATCCTAATTTTCACATCCATTCAATTTCCTCAGTAAATATTCTAAACCCATTTCAATGTAAGGTCCTTAAACACCAAAATCACAACATTCTTCAACTGGGTGCGGCTGGTAGCCTAGCGGATAAAAGCTTTATGCCAGTAACTGAAAGGTCACTGGTTCGAATCCCTGAGCCGAGTAGGTGAAACATCTCTGCCCTGGAGCAAGGCACTTAACCCTAATTGCTTCTGTAAGTCGCTCTGGATAAAAGCGTTTGCTAAATGACAAATGTTTACTGGTAGTTCAGAACACCACAGTTTACATTGAATTAAACTTTGCAAACAGTTGTGTTGTGCTGAATTACCTCAAAGGCTGGATGAAAGCTCTGAGGGCAGAGCTTACAGGTAGTCAAATTAAAACAGGCTAGCTGGGAGGTAGGTTGGAGGGTGGTGGAGGGAGTAAAAACCGGTTGCAACAAGGTCGCCAGTTAGAATCCAAATCCAAACATTTGTTTTCCACCATTACCCAACATACATAGGCCGGGATTCAATCGATCCACCTTGATTCAATAATTTCAGTGTCAACCCATGATAACCGGCAGCATTTGTTTAGGCTATGCCAGACGTGTACCTGTGTTGGATCTGTCAAATCGCTGAGTGGCTGCCCTTGTGGTCATTGTCACAAAACCACACCCATCCTTAAATCCCACCCATGTCAGAGAGTTCAGAATGAGAGTGTAGGCAATATAGAAATAATGCCACTCAAATTAAAAGTCATTAAACAAAATAAGGATTTCTATCAGTTTATCAAGGTATAGATTAATTACATAACACATACCAGTGTTTGAACTTGAAACACGACTGCATGGGATTTCTACAAATGCTACTTGCATGCCATACATGGCAGTGGCCGCAAAGGGTATAACACCGGGAGCCGCTTGTAAATTTGACAGCTACAACCCGGGTAATAGCAGGTTAACGATAATCTTTTTGAATCCTGCCCCAATCAGTAGGTAGAGGTTACAGTGACCGGTGAGAGTGAAAAGAAGAAAAGGCCCACATCAAATTATGTTAAAACACTAGAGACCGGTGTGTTCCAGGAATAGAGTGGCTTTTTGTATCTCTTTGATATTTTAAAGGAGAAATTGTGCACCAATATTGTATTTTAAAGGCCTGTTATGAAAAAGTAACTACCCTTTAATATAGACCACATAAAAAATTCTATAAAATCAGACTTGTTATATGAATAAAGACTTGCAAGTGTCAACAATAAGCATTTTTTCAACTTCTATGTAGATTTTAACCCACTTAACCCCAACATTTCCCAAAGTTTCACCATTATTGTAAAGGGCTGGATTCAATCCCAATCGCGGAAGACCCATGTAAAAATATAAAGGTAATTTCCGATTGAGCCGTCATATGCAGCGTGTACCGTGAATGCAGTCTCCGTAAACGCGGGAACATAGCCTTTAAATTTAAATAATGCGCTGTAGTGCAGGTCTTCAGCTCTACAGATTGAATTGAGCCCAAACTTTCTTTGTTCCAGTGACAAAGAACTACATTAAATCCGTAGCGCCGAAGATCAGCGTTGTAGTGTGATTGAAATTTAAAGGCAATGTTCCAGTATTAGCGGAGACTGCATTCACAGAAAAACGCTGCATATGCCAGCTCAATCGGAAATTACCTTTAAATTTCAATCATGCAATCTAACGCTTCAGCAATACATTGAATCGAGCCCGAAGTCATTTCTGAACATGATTTATTTCACATCATTAGTGATTCATTTACGTTTGTCCCTCATTTTAATGTCAACACTGTTACGGGAACTGAACTCTCGTTTTAATATGGTGAAACTATTCCTTTTTTTAAATGTTTTTTTAATATATATATTGTATAATAATCCAATCCTAGTGTAAAAGCAGGTGGCTGGTTCTACTCTTTTAGGCCATTTTCTGGTGTTTTGTGGTGAAAAATGGAGCGGGTCGAGCAAAACCGATTATGTTTTTTGTTTGTTTATCTGCGTTGTTTGTAAAAAATAAAATAAAAATTACTCTTTTTTGTACATAATGTTGCTGCTACCATCTCTTATGACCGAAAATAACTTCTAGACATTAGGACTGTGGTTACTCACCACGGACTAGCAGAATCCTTTTTCTTCTTTCACGATTCTGACGAGGCGGAGGATATACGGCTCCCTCGGGAACAGGCCCCAACCCCAGGGATCTGCGAGAAGAGGATGCGGAGAAAGAGAGGCCGGAGAGCAGGCTGCCTTCTGAGAAGTCGGAGTCCGATTGAATAAACCCCCACTTCCCTCAATTCTGCTAGCAAACATGCAGTCCTTGGACAATAAAATGGACGAGTTTCTGGCAAGATTAAACTACCAACGGGTCATTAAAAACTAACATCTTATGCTTCACGGAGTCGTGGCTGAACGACGACAATATCAACATACAGCTGGCTGGTTATACGATGTACTGGCAGGATAGAACAGCGGCGTCTGGTAAGACAAGGGGCAGCGGTCTATGTATTTTTGTAAACAACAGCTGGTGCACGATATCTAAGGAAGTTTCGAGCTTTTGCTAGCCTGAGGTAGAGTTTCTCATGATAAGCTGCAGACCACACTACGTACCGAGAGAGTTTTCATCTATATTCTTTGTAGCTATTTACATACCACTACAGTCAGAGGCTGGCAGTAAGATAGCATTGAATGAGCTGTGTTCCGCCATAAGCAAACAAGAAAATGCTCACCCAGAGGCGGCGTTCCTTAATAGCCGGGGTCTTTAATGCAGGGAAATTTCTATCAGCAAGTTAAATGTGCAACCAGAGGGAAAAGAACTCTGGACCACCTATACTCCACACACAGCGATGCAAACAAAGCTCTCCCTCGCCCTCCATTTTGCAAATCTGACCATAATTCCATCCTCCTGATCCCTGTTACAAGCAAAAATTCTAGCAGGAAGCACTAGTGACCAGATCAACAAAAAAGTGGTCAGATAAAGCAAGACTGTTTTTATTGCACAGACTGGAATATGTTCCGGGATTCCTTCAATGGCATTGAGGAGTACACCACATTTGTCATTGGCTCCATCAATAAGTGCATCGATGACGTCGTTGAGCATCTGCACTGAGCTAAAGGCTAGAGCTGCCGCTTTCAAGGAGCGGGACTCTAACCCGGAAGCTTATAAGAAATCCCGCGATGCCCTCCGATGAACCATGAAACAGGCAAAGCGTCAATACAGTACTAAGATCGAGTCGTTCTACACCTGCTCTGACGCTCGTCAGATGTGGCAGGGCTTGCAAACCATTACAGACCACAAAGGGAAGCCCAGCCGAGAGCTGCCCAGTGACACGAGCCCACCGTACGAGCTAAACTACTTCTATGCTCGCTTCGAGGCAAATAACACTGAAACATGCATAAGAGCACCAGTTGTACCGGAAGACTGTGTGATCACGCTCTCCGCAGCTGATGTGAGTAAGACCTTTAGGCAGGTCAACATTCATAAGGCCGCAGGGCCAGACAGGACGTGTACTGCGAGCATGCGCTGACCAACTAGCAAGTGTCTTCACTGACATTTTCAACCTCTCCCTGTCTGAGTCTGTAATACCAACATGTTTTAAGCAGACCACCATAGTGCCTGTGCCCAAGAACACTACGGTAACCTACCTAAATGACTACCGACCCGTAGCACTCACGTCTGTAGCCATGAAGTGCTTTGAAAGGCTGGTTATGGCTCACATCAACACCATTATCCCAGAAACCCTAGACCCACTCCAATATCCATACCGCCCCAACAGATCCACAGATGATGTAGTCACTATTGCGCTCCACACCGCCCTTTCCCACCTGGACAAAAGGAACACCTATGTGAAAATCCTAGTCATTGACCACAGCTCAGCAATGCCATAGTGCCCTCAAAGCTCATCATTAAGCTAAGGACCCTGGGACTAAACACCTCCCTCTGCAACTGGATCCTGGACTTCTTGACGGGCCGCCCCCCAGGTGGTAAGGTTAGGTAACAACACATCAGCCACACTGATCCTCAAAATGGGGGACCCTCAGGGGTGCATGCTCAGCCGCCCCCTGTACTCCCTGTTCACTCATGACTGCATGGCCAGGCATGACTCCAACACCGTCATTAAATTTGCTGATGACACAACAGTGATCACCGACAACCGCCTGATCACCGACAAGAATGAGACAGCCTGTAGGGAGGAGGTCAGAGACCTGGCCGTGTGGTGCCAGAACAAGAACCTCTCCCTCAACATGATCAAGACAAAGGAGATGATTGTGGAAAAAGAGGACCGAGCACGCCCCCATTCTCATCGACGGGGCTGCAGTGGAGCAGGTTGAGAGCTTCAAGTTCCATGGTGTCTACATTAGCAACAAACTAACATGGTCCAGGCATGGCCCAAACCTATTCCCCCTCAGGAGACTGAAAAGATTTGGCATGGGTCCTCAGATCCTCAGAAAGTTCTACAGCTGCACCATCGAGAGCATCCTGACTGGTTGCATCACTGCCTGGTATGGCAACTGCTCAGCCTCCGACCGCAAGGCAACATAGAGGGTCGTGCAAACGACACAGTACATCACTGGGGCCAAGCTTCCTGCCTACCAGGACCGCTATACCCGGCGGTGTCAGAGGAAGGCCCTAAAAATTGTCGAAGACTCCAGCCACCCTAGTCATAGACTGTTCTCTCTGCTACCACACGGCAAGCGGTACCGGAGCGCCAAGTCTAGGTCCAAGAGGCTTCTCGACAGCTTCTATCCCCTAGCCATAGACTCCTGAACATGTAGTCAAATGGCTACCCAGACTATTTGCATTGCACCCCCCCTCTCCACATCACTGCCACTCTCTGTTGTCATCTATGCATAGTCACTTTAATTAACTCTACCTACATGTACATACTACCTCAACTAACCGGTGTCCCCACACATTGACCCTGTAACGGCACCCCCCATGTACATATTGTTATTTTTCACTGCTGCTCTTTAATTACTTGTTACTTTTATCTCTTATTCTTATCTGTATTTTTTTTGAAACTACACTGTTGGTTAGGGGCTCGTAAGTAAGCATTTCACTGTAAGGTGAAATACCTGTTGTATTCGGTGCATGTGACTAATAACATTTGATTTGATTTGATAACACATCAACCCTGTTACCCATAGATAGATAGGCAAAAAAATGTGGGAAGCTTGCCTTTTATTGCCACTCTCTGTTCCATTCCTCCTGTCACAATGGGAGTTATGGTTGATTTAAGATGACAACTTCAATGCTGTTACTTTAATTGGCTCTTAAAGGGCGACTGCACTTCCTGATTTGGCATTGTTTCACATTTGGTTCATTAAGAGATGCTAACTGCCATGACTGAATTCAAACGTGAGTTGGTTTTGGGGTGTGGTTTGATGTGGGTGTCTTGTGTGTGTGTTTGCAGTTGGGAAGAGTTAGATACATTTGCTAAATAATTTATCCATCCTCAGCCAGCTGGTGTGCGACCGTGGCAAAGTTGGTTTGACTTTGGATTGCCTCTCTCCGGAGCTACAGAGGGGAGAATGGATGGAGGACAAGAATGGAGAGAGGAGGGGGGTACAGGCAGAGAGGGGGGATTGTTAACACAAGGAGTAGACATGAGGACAATGATGAGAAGAATATAAAAGGTGGGATTTCGGTTTTAGTAAAGAGGGAAAAAAATGGAGGTGGGGAAGGAAGTTGGGACAATAGCAGAGGATGAAACAGTTAGTTTATTGTACTTGATGTCATTTTACTGTCCAAATGTTGAGTCACCAGTAGGAAATTTGGGGACATAAAATGTGATACAATAGCAGTGAGAGAGCAAGTCCCCAGGGCCCATTAGCAGGTCTGGTAAAACAAAAGGGATAAACTGGGACACTGAACTTCTCACAAAGCGAGTTTGTCGAGTTCCAAAAAATAAACCCTCATTCAATTCAATAGCGGGAGCTGCCGGTTAGATTTGCATTTCAAAGCTGACTGTGTTGTGTTTTCCCCCACAAATAATAAACCCATTTTTAATTAAGTTCCGCTCTTGTCAAGAACTGATTTTGTTAATAAGATTGCCCTGAAATGTCTGAATATTAAAAACAGAAAGCTTGTGCATTATTCAACAGCCTGCAGCCTGCAAAACAACTGAGAACTTACAAAGCAATCAGTTATACTGTGTGTGGGAGCTTCTTGCGTGAATCTGCCACTAGCAATCTATTTTAATCTCTTACTTAATACACTATTCATACACCATATCAAGTTGTAATTAAGAAGCCCCCTAGAAAACTAAGGGAGGATGAGAGCGAACAAACTTAGTTATTGCACACGCCGAGTTTGGGCGTAATTTGGTGCAGCTGCATGAGAGCCTGAGATAGAACTTTGAACACAAAGCTGGGAACAATCTCCTGGGTTGAACCGCGCAGCATCATTTATTCTGCTGTTTGTTGTTGTTTGTACTCTCCTCGGCACCTATAGGGTATTGTAGTCTCATAAAAAGAGCTGCCTCGTAGGAGTTAAGACACAGAATATAGATAGAATGTGCTCTGTTTTTCTGCAGTCAGATCCACTGATACATGGGAAGATATTATCCGTCGCTCTTTCTGCCCGGTGGAATTAGTGGGAAAAGGAACCATGATTCTTTATCCCCTCAAACCACTGTGAGTCTTATGTCAGTATGCTAAATATACACAAGTATGTTGACACCCCTTCAAATGAGTGGATTCGGCTATTTCAGCCACAGCCGTTGCTGACAGGTGTATAAAATCGAGCACACAGCCATGCAATCTCCATAGGAAAACATTGGCAGTAGAATGGCATTATTGAAGAGCTCAGTGACATTCAATGTGGCACCGTCATAGGATACCACCTTTCCAGTTTGTCAAGTTTCTGCCCTGTTAGAGCTGCCTCCAACTGTAAGTGCTAAAATTTTGAAGTGGAAACATCCAGGAGCAACAGCGGCTCAGCCACGAAGTGGTAGGCCACACAAGCACACAGAATGGGACCGGCAGGTAACAATTGTCTGTCCTCGGTTGCAACACTCACTACCGAGTTCCAAACTGCATCTGGAAGCAACGTCAGCAAAATAACTTTCGTCAGGAGCTTCATAAAATGGGTTTCCATGGCCAAGCAGCCGCACACAAGCCTAAGATGACCATGTGCAATGCCAAGCGTCAACAGGAGTGTAAAGCTCGCGACCATTGAACTCTGGAGCAGTGGAAACGCGTCCTTTGGAATGATGAATAGCGCTTCACCATCTGGCAGTCCGACGGACGAATCTGGGTTTGGTGGATGCCAAGAGAACGCTACCTATCCAAATGCATAGTGCCAACTGTAAAGTTTGGTGGAGGAGGAATAATGGTCTAGGGTTGTTTTTCCATGGTTCGGGCTAGGCCCCTTAGTTCCAGTGAAGTGAAATCTTAACGCTACAGCAGACAATGACATTATAGACGATTATGTGCTTCCAACTTTGTGGCAACAGTTTGGGGAAGGCCCTTTCCTGTTTCAGCATGACAATGACCCTGTGCACAAAGCGAGGTCCATAGAGAAAGGGTTTGTTGAGATCGGTGTGGAAGAACTTGACTGCCTTGCACAGAGCCCTGACCTCAACCCCTTGGGGAACACCTTGGGGATGAATTGGAACGCTGACTGCCAGCTAGGCCTAATCACCCAACATCAGTGGTCGACCTCACTAATGCTCTTGTGGCTGAATGGAAGCAAGTCCCTGCACCAATGTTCCAACATCTAGTAGAAAGCCTTCCCAAAAGAGTGGAGGCTGTTATTGCAGCAAAGGGTAATCCATCTCCATATTAATGCCCATGGTTTTAGAATGAGATGTTTAAAGTGTAGGTGTCCATATACTTCTGTCATGTATATTATTTTTTAACTAGGCAAGTCAGTTAAGAGCAAATTCTTATTTACAATGACGGCCTACCCCGGCCAAACCTAGACGACGCTGGGCCAAGTGTGCTCCGTCCTATGGGACTCCCAATCACGGCTGGTTGTGATACAGCCTGGAATTGAACCGGGGTGTCTACAGTGACGCCACAAGCACTGACTTGCAGTGCCTTAGACCGCTGCCCCACTCGGGACCCCACAAGGGAAGAAAGAGACATTGTTCGGACTTGCAATGGGAACTCAGCTGACACCGAATCATTTGCAGCAAACATCAGGATGATAAGACTTAGGCCAGGATTCAAACACACTAATACTTTATAAAACAGATATTTACTGATAAGGTCCCTTTTTAAATTAACTACAACTTATAAAGGCTTCATATAGCATACATAAATTCTTCATAAGCACTATACACTTATTTCAAACTGTATAAATGGATGTATATGTCACGACTTCCACCGAAGTCGGTTCCTCTCCTTGTTAGCCATTGCTGATCTACTTTTCATTTTCCATTTGTTTTGTCTTGTTTTCCTACACACCTGGTTCTCATTTCCCTCATTTAGTGTTGTGTATCTAACCCTCTGTTCCCCCCATGTCTTTGTGTGCAATTGTTTGTTGTAAGTGCTTGTGCACATGGTTACTGGTGCACATCGGGTTTTGTACCCATGTTGTTATTTTCTTTATGCCATTGGATTTGAAAGTAAACTCCCCCGGCTATTACCTAGTTCTGCTCTTCTGCGTCTGACTTCACTGCCACCAGTTACGCACCCCTTACAGTATAAAGTGTGACATTCCCCAAAAAGCTGTGCATTATAGTGTGAAAGATTGTGTTCTTGCCTGGAGCAGGGCAGGTGTAACTTCCATATGAGGCCTATAGCATGTTTTATGCTAAGCTAAACCAGTAGCACCAGCCGGTTATTTCACATTTTGCACCCTCCCATCAAGTTTTTAGACAACATACCTAAAGTAAACTGTGTGAAACTCGTGATCCAACTGCCATACCTGGCCTAGAGTGTGTTCTTGCCTGGAGAAACTGTCATGACACTCTAGAACTGTACCTGTCATGTACTGGGCACATGTGAATATAACATTAGTGTATATATAGACAGCTTTCTAAAGACAATATTAGTGTATATAAAGAATATTACTTTATTTATTCACTACTGTCTTTATTCACACGAATGTTCTTTATTGGTTACTTGCCTAATGATGGAACATTAACTGTAGATGGGAATCCAATTTTTTACAAACTGGTGTTGGGTAGGTTTAGCCTATTAGTAATAACATTATGTCATAAAATAATGTTATTTCACCCTTTATAAAGCACATCTATTTTGGGAATTGACATAGTGATTTATGCACCATACATAAGGAACTGTTATATCAAACTTTATATACCATTTTTAATACAGTATAACATAAGCTAGATGATTTGTGAAGCATTTATGTCAAACTTTATGTATGCTAGTTAAAACCTGAACACAGGACGGTGTACACCAGTCAAACAGTTTTTTTATATATATACAGTACCAGTCAAAAGTTTGAACATACCTACTAATTCAAGGGTTTTTCTAGATTCTAGAAATAGATTGTAGAATTATAGTGAAGACATCAAAACTATGAAATAACACATATGGAGTTATGTAGTAGCCAAAAAAGTGTTAAATAAATATTTTATATTTGAGATTCTTCAAAGTAGCCACCCTTTGCCTTGATGACAGCTTTGCACACTCTTGGAATTCTCTCAACCAGCTTCACCTGGAATGTTTTGGAAACAGTCTTGAAGGAGTTCCCACATATGCTGAGCACTTGTTGGCCGCTTTTCCTTCACTCTGTGGTCCAACTCATCCCAAGCCATCTCAATTGGGTTAAGGTCGGGTGATTGTGGAGGCCAGGTCATCTGATGCAGCACTCCATCACTCTCTTTCTTGGTCAAATAGCCCTTACATAGTCTGGAGGTGTGTTGGTTCATTGTCCTGTTGAAAAACAAATGATAGTCCCACCAAGCGCAAACCAGAATGCTGTGGTAGCCGTGCTAGTTAAGTGTGCCTTAAATTCTAAGTAAATCACTGACAGTGTCACCAGCAAAGCACCCCCACACCATCACACCTCCATGCTTCACGGTGGGAACCTGTGTTCAAGATACCATTAATAATCTGGATTTTGGCTAGGGAATAGTTCAGTTTCAATGAATGGAGGATTGTGTCAGAAAAGCAGAATTCCTGATTACTCATTAGAAATCTCATCCTTCATCTTTTTCCACTTCACCCCTTTACTTCTTCCTGCCCTCTCTCACCCACTCTTCCCTCCCTCCCCCCTCTGTCTGTCTCACCATCTTTTGGGGGCTGGCGGTACTCTTTTTCATGCAGCACCTCAATGTCGAAGCCCAGCAGGTCGATGGGATAGTGTGTTTTCTGGAGCAGTTCTGCTGGCCACCCGTCAGGAAGCCCTGGGTGAAAAAGAAGCCTGACATCCAGAAGACCACCAGTATCCCATCATCGTACCAGTCCTACAGAGTGCCAGACAGAGCTCAGCACAAAGGGTTAATGCAGAGAGAATTGGTGTGTGTGTGCAAAAGACGAAAGGCTGCAATATTAGGGCAATTAACACCTACATGTGAGAAGCCTGGTTTCTAATGGACTTTCTTAGCAGCTGGACCTTCAGGCAAAGCTGGGCAGAGATATGTTGGTGAAACTTTTTTGATTGATTGTATTACTATTTATTGATTGGATTTTGTAAAAGAGACCTGGGTCTCAATAGGACTTCCTGTTGAAATAAAGGTTGAATAAATACATGCAATTAATGTTTTAACTGTTGTGGGTGGCACTGTACAGTCATGGCCAAAAGTTTTGAGAATGACACAAATATACATTTTCACAAAGTCTGCTGCCTCAGTTTGTATGATGACAATTTGCATATACTCCAGAATGTTATGAAGAGTGATCAGATGAATTGCAATTAATTGCAAAGTCCCTCTTTGCCATGCAAATTAACTTAATCCCCCCAAAAACATTTCCACTGCATTTCAGCCCTGCCACAAAAGGACCAGCTGACATCATGTCAGTGATTATCTCGTTAACACAGGTGTGAGTGTTGACGAGGACAAGGCTGGAGATCACTCTGTCATGCTGATTGAGTTCGAATAACAGACTGGGAGCATCAAAATGAGGGTGGTGCTTGGAATCATTGTTCTTCCTCTTGTCAAACATGGTTACCTGCAAGGAAACAGGTGCAGTCAGCATTGCTGTGCACAAAAAGGGCTTCACAGGCAAGGATATTGCTGACAGTAAGATTGCACCTAAATCTACCATTTATTGGATCATCAAGAACTTCAAGGAGAGCGGTTCAATTGTTGTGAAGAAGGCGTCAGGGCGCCCAAGAAAGTCCAGCAAGCGCCAGGACCGTCTCCTAAAGTTGATTCAGCTGCGGGAACAGAGCTTGCTCAGGAATGGCAGCAGGCAGGTGTGACTGCATTCTGCATGCACAGTGAGGCGAAGACTTTTGGAGGATGGCCTGGTGTCAAGAAGGGCAGCAAAGAAGCCACTTCTCGCCAGGATAAACATCAGGGACAGACTGATATTCTGCAAAGGATACAGGGATTCGACTGCTGAGGACTGGGGTAAAGAAATTTTCTTTGATGAATCCCCTTTCCGATTGTTTGGGGCATCCGGAAAAAAGCTTGTCCGGAGAAGACAAGGTGAGCGCTACCATCAGTCCTGTGTCATGCCAACAGTAAAGCATCATAAGACCATTCATGTGTGGGGTTGCTTCTCAGTCAAGGGAGTGGGCTCACTCACAATTTTGCCTAAGAACATAGTCATGAATAAAGAATGGTACCAACCGATCCTCCGAGAGCAACTTCTCCCAACCATCCAGGAACAGTTTGGTGACGAACAATGCCTTTTCCAGCATGATGGCGAACCTTGCCATAAGGCAAAAGTGATAACTAAGTGGCTCGGGGAACAGAACATCGATATTTTGGGTCCATGGCCAGGAAACTCCCCAGACCTTAATCCCATTGAGAATTTGTGGTCAATCCTCAAGAGGCGGGTGAACAAACAAAAACACACAAATTCTGACAACCTCCAAGCATTGATTATGCAAGAATGGGCTGCCATCAGTCAGGATGTGGCCCAGAAGTTAATTGACAGCATGCCAGGGTGGATTGCAGAGGTCTTGAAAAAGAAGGGTCAACACTGGAAATATTGACTCTTTATATCAACTTCATGTAATTGTCAATAAAAGCCTTTGACACTTATGAAATGCGTGTAATTATACTTCAGTATTCCGTAGTAACATCTGACAAAAATATCTAAAGACACTGAAGCAGCAAACTTTGTGAAAATTAATATTTATGTAATTCTCAAACAACTTTTGGCCACAACTGTATGTGTGAAACCGCATAATCGTGGCTGAGGGGTTTGGGTTCGGTCCCTCAAGGGGGAAAGACCAAAAAGACCATAGCGTGCCGGTGCCTGATACAAAAAAGGTTGAGAACACTGCTGTATGGGAGCTGTTTTATGTGTTTTTTTGGTCCATTTACTGCTCTGTATACAGTATGTATTTGACTGAACTGAATGTTTAAGACTACGTTTTATTCCTGGTTGCCCTGTGCACATACAGGCACCGCACTCACGTGTGCAAGACATCTGACCAGCCACAAGGATATTTCCCATGATCTCTCATTGTTTTGTCTGTGTGTGTGTGCGTGTGGTCAGTGACTTGGAATTAAGTTGATCCTGTGGAGTAATGAACACCAACTGCCTTTATCCACACATGACCGAGCAGCACCATGAAGGGAATTCCCCCCAGTAGTACTCATAAGTGCCAATTTAGAAGATTTGCTCTTTTACCACAGATTAAGCATTTTCCATATGGTGGCCTTTGTCTTTTCCGTTCCATTTTGAAGTACGGAATGAATCTGATTCCATCTATTGTCCTTTCACATGGAACTTGAGTATTTTCCATATGGTGGCCTTTGTCTTTTCCGTTCCATTTTGAAGTACGGAATCAATCTGATTCCATCTATTGTCCTTTCACATGGACCTTGAGTGAGATGGTACAGGAATGTACACCCACAGCAATACAGCCAAAAGCAGAAGCAACCCAAGGTTGCTCTTAAAACTACTTAGGGATAGGAAGTCTTAGGTATTCTGACTTTGCATTTGTGCACAGAACTCAAACTTCAGTGCAAATCTTGCACATTACAATGCTGCACGGTTTATGTTTTATATTTTCTTTTAAAATGTTTCTAAGAAAGCAGCAATTAAAGTTGAACCCAAACAAGGGGTTAAAAAAAACTAATTGTAAATCGCCAGCTGTAACATTTGGAACTCACAAAGAATAATTTGCCATCCTGTCTGTTTAAAAAAGTGAGTAATTTTGCTTATTGCCCGGGTTGTAGTTTCCGTGTCAAACAGTGGAGGCTGCTGAGGGGAGAACGGCTCATAATAATTGCCGTAAAGGTACAAATGGAATTTCATCAAACACCTGAAACCCATGTGTTTAGTGTATTTGATACAATTCCACTGATTCCCCTCCAGTCATTACCACAAGCCCGTTCTCCCCAATTAAGATGCCACCCACCTCCTGTGGTGTCAAATGGGTGTTTGGGGGGGTTCATTGGGCTTGAGGTTTATTTGGAATTGGGCATGAATATGTGAACTATGAAGCATGCTGTGTACCAGATAACTTTATATGGGCCAAAGTAGTTAGCTAGCCAATTAGCTAAAGCCAGGAAGTGGAGTCCAAATAGGACTTGTCAACAAGCATTACTTCCTGTTTATTTGGGAGTAGGGTGAAGTTGCTCCTAGACGCTGATCTTGGGTAGGTTTTTCATTTTCCACACTAAGATGAGTTGAGGGATGGGGAAGCTGATCTTATATCTGTACCTAGGGGAATCTATGCCCGGAGCATGTTCCTGTAGAAACTTGAGCCTATCTAGGAAATCATTGACGTAGCTGCTCAGGGGTTTGAGGCTGTGGTAGGACTTCTTATTCCACATGCCAGGGGCACTGCCTTTCAGAATGCTGTTCACCACCTCCTCCAGCTCAGCAAACATCACTACCAGGCCCTGACACACACACAGACACACACACATAGACACACACAGAAAGATAGACAGGCGCACGCACCACGCATGCACAAAACAAACAAGACAGACACATGCACACACACAATTAAGACAAGAGTTATGGAAAAACATTGCATCTATAGTGTGCCAGCCTATAAAATGAATAAATCATAATACCCTCACATATACACACAGAGAAGAACTCATTCATTAGGCTCATTCATATGCAGGTATGCTGAACAGTAAACACTATAGCCCATCTCAGAACTTGGAATAGAGTCAGACTGTGGAGTGTAGCTGCCATGAAGAGATCCAGGCTTGTCCCTTTGGAACATCCCTCCAGAGACATATGACAGACAAATAATGGGTATTCTTATCATAGATGGGTCCATATGATAAGGGCTATGCAAGAGGCTCCACTCTACTTGAATCACTGCCATCTCCTGATAACCCTACTCGTCATCCAGTTCCTTTTTGAAGCCCACAGGACTAGAGCTTCATCTGAAGAGTCAACTCAGACAGGGACTTAGTTCAAAAAACCCTACTTAACAGATTAGAAGGCTTTAGTATGGGAGCTCTACAGTGGGAGTACCCTAGGGAGGCTCCCTAGAGCTAGTGTCTGTCTCTGAATGGATTACTAGGCCCCACTTAGACACGGAGGGAGCACTACTGACGCCCACCACCCCTCTCGAGTACCACATCAGTGCTGAGGCTTTCACACGAAGTAGGATCTAGGCAGGGATTAGTCCGGCATTTGAATAGAAGAGTGAAGAACACTGAGAGGCGTTGGATGAATGCAGAGCTCCGAAAGTACTTTATGGGACGCATAGGCTGCATTGTTTACATCTTTCTTGTTTACATTTGTGCTGGTGGCCCATGCTTTCAGGGTATACTTAATGGAGTGCGAGTGTGGTTTAATCTAGTCAATAGAGAATTTCCCACTTGAACTCTCTACTGTAAGTCGCTCTGGATAAGAGCGCCTGCCAAATGACTAAAAATGTCAAATGTAAATGTAACTCCTTTAGTTGACAAGAATCTTAACGCTTTTGAGCCTAGCTCTGCTTTTCAGTGGGGTAGAACAGTGGCTAGCCTTTCGCATTAAAAATTAACTTTTCATCATGTCCATTTGAACCAGTTCACTTAAAACAAGCCATATTCATAGATTGCTTATCTTCTTATGGCTGCAGGGGCAGTATTGAGTAACTTGGATGAAAGGTGCCCATTTCAAACGGCCTCGTACTCAATTCTTGCTCGTACAATATGCATATTGTTATTACTATTGGATAGAAAACACTCTCAAGTTTCTAAAACCGTTTGAATTATATCTGTGAGTAAAACAGAACTCCCTTTACAGCAAACTTCCTGTCAGAAAGTGAAAAATCTCAAATCAAGGCTCTGTTCCAGGGCCTACCTAATCTTTTGCTTGAAATCTATTAGTATACATGCACTTCATACGCCTTCCACTAGATGTCAATAGGCTGTGAGAGGTGAAATGGGGTCTCTAGCCTCTTTCTATGGTCAAAAGAGAGCGCTTGGAATGACAGGACCCCAATTTCCTTTGTTCAGGAAGACGCGGAAAGGACTTCCGGATTGGCTTCTGAAAAGCTGTTGTTATAGACGGCTAATAGCTCCGGCTTTGATTTTATTTGATAAATGTGACAATATCACCGTAAAGTATGTTTTTTCAATATAGTTTAATCAGATTATTGACATTTTTTCGGGATTTTTGGCATGTTCCGTTCTCTGAGTTTGTTGACGATGGAGAGCTTCGTGCCACTTGGCAAGTTTTGCTTGCTAAATCGAGAGGGAAAAAGGCCGTTCTAAAACCAAACAACGGTTGTTCTGGACGAAGGACCCCTTGTACAACATTCTGATGGAAGATCATCAAAAGTTGGACCCATTTATGATGTTATTTCATATATCTGTCGAACATGTGTACTATTAGTTTGCGCCCAGATTTTGGGCGCTCTCTCGCCATAACGTAAGCTGCATGTCGTAATGAAGTTATTTTTAGAATTCTAACACGGCGATTGCATTAAGAACTAAGCTATCTTTAATTTGCTGTCCAACATGTATTTTTTAGTAAAGTCTATGAATAGTTATTTGATTAGAATAGGTGAGTGTCAGAAATATATCCGGACATTCTGGGAAAAAGATGCTAAGTTTTCCCAATGTATAACCACAATTTGTGCCGCTAAATTTGCACATTTTCGAACAAACCATATGTATTGTGTAATATGATGTTTTAGGACTGTCATCTGATGAAGTTTGAGAAGGTTAGTGAAAAAATTAATACATTTTGCTGGTTTATTCGCTATCGCTAACGTGCCTAACGAATCAATGCTGTTGTGTGGTTGGCTATTGTAGTAAGCTAATATAATGCTATATTGTGTTTTCGCTGTAAAACACTTAAAGAATCGGAAATATTGGCTGGATTCACAAGATGTTTGTCTTTAATTTGCTGTACACCATGTATTTTTCATAAATGTTTTATGATGAGTATTTAGGTATTTCAATTTGGTCTCTGTAATTGTTCTAGCTGCTTCGGTGCTATTTCCGATTGTAGCTGCAATGTAAAACTATGATTTATACCTCAAATATGCACATTTTTCGAACAAATCATAGATTTATTGTATAACTTGTGATAAGACTGTCATCTGATGAAGTTGTTTCTTGGTTAGTTTGGTTGGTTCTTGGTTAGTTAGGTTGGTTTTGTGCAAGCTACCTGTGCTGTGAAAAATGTCTGTGCTTTTTTGTATTTGGTGGTGAGCTAACATAAATATACGTGGTGTTTTCGCTGTAAAACATTTAAAAAATCGGACATGTTGGCTGGATTCACAAGATGTGTATCTTTCCTTTGCTGTATTGGACTTGTTAATGTGTGAAAGTTAAATATTTCAAAAAAATATCTTTTGGATTTCGCGCCCTGCACTTGGACGGGCTGTTGTCATAAGTGTACCGACACATGGCTGCAGCCATAAAAGGATATCCCTGACTCTGTCACATCACGGTATTGTTCTGAACATTTTAAAGATGTCTCAGCCATAGTGACTTCCAAAAGTAGTGGTCGAAAGTCATTCTAATGACATTATGATTGTTTAGTCTGAATTACACTATAGTGGCTTGAAAATACGATGACATTGCTAAAGTAGACCAAAGAAAATTCAGCAATACACTTAAAATAAGAATAAAGACTTTCTATCGCTGGATTCAAACATGCAACCTTTGGCACCAGAGGCAGATGCTTACAGTTAGAGTTAAGTTTTGGCACTAGAGGCACAAGAGACAGATGCTTACGCCCATCCGACATCCCCTTCCACAACCCCTTAGCAAAACCGAAACCTACTTGATGGTAATAGCTCTCACTGTTGCAACTAGTGGCTGGTTTGCACATCTTCTCCCGACATCTTAAGACATGGATGGACGTCAAATACTGACTTGTATCATGGGTGACCTGGCTGAAAAATTTTAGGAAACAACTTTAACATTATAATGTTGTAAACATTTTTTATTTATTTTACCTATATTTTACTAGGCAAGTAAGTTAAGAACACATTCTTATTTACAATGACCGCCTTCCAAAAGACAGAAGGCATCCTGCAGGGACGGGGGCTGTGATAAAAAAATATATATTTCAACAACAAAACACACATCACGACAGAGAAAGCTTGTTGGACACTAAGAAAGCTTTGTTGTAGAGTCTTTAACACAAAATCCAGGGAGGGGCCAGCTGAGTATAATTCTGTATCATCTGCATGTATATGGATGAAAGAACTTCCTACTTCTTGAGCTATGTTTTTGATGTAAATTGAGAAGAGTGTGGGACCTAGGATCGAGCCTTGGAGTACTCCCCTGGTGACAGGCAGTGGCTGAGACAGCAGAGGTTCTGATTTTATACACTGCACTCTTTGAGAGAGGTAGTTAAGAAACCAGCCCAAAGGCCCCCCAGAGACCCCAATATTCCTTAAAACACTATTAGCTAGACAATTGCTATTAGCTAGACAAGTTCATCAAAAATACCTGCTACGAATGTTAATGCTACTAACATGAACTAAAATCATGTGCTCCCCCTCACTCTTAGCTAGCTAGCAAACATTATCTAAAGGCCCTTTCTTACCAAGTCTGTTTTTTTCATCCAAATAATTTGAAAGCAAGAAAATGACTGCAGCAGCAGTGTTTGTGACGTTATGTCAATATTTCGGGAAAAGTGGGAAAAAATGCATCAGACTTGGTGTGAATGGGTTTGTGCGTCAAAATCAATTTTTTTCAGAATTCGTAAGAAAAGTCAACTAGTGCGGCTTGGTTGGGTTGTGTTTCGGAGGACGCATGGCTCTCGACCTTCGTCTCTCCCGAGCCCGTACGGGAGTTGTAGCGATGAGACAAGACAGTAACTACTAACAATTGGATACCACAAAATTGGGTTAAAAATATATAATTAGAAACTCACCTCATCTGTTGCGCTACCAATGTGTCAGGTTGCTGAGGATGTCCACTATCACATCGTACACCATGTCATCTGAAAACTTGGCGTCAACACCTGAGGAGCGAGACTGACAAGACACAGAGAAGTTAGGGTGTGCAAATTTGGACAACAAATCACATTTTGTGCTACTTAGTGTTCAAGCTGAAAACATTGTTAGGTATTACATTTACTTTACCACCTCTTCCAAGGTCCTATCATGTAAATGCAACTATAACCTTAAAAAACACAAGATTCTTCTGACTACCCACTTGAAACTCTCTACTACTTATGCCTGTACTTACCTCTATTTGCAGGTACTGTATCTATCTGCCTGTACTTAGTGTTGTTTCTCCCTTGAGTCACATGTCACTGACGTTCAAGGCCTGAGCTCTACTGACTTTTAATTCTCCCTGCAAATATGCAGGCACGCACACACTCACGCACAGACAAAAGAGGACAAGTTACCAGTGTCATCCTGAACTTTGAAATCCCTCTCGCGCGTAATTGCGGCGTGCCAGGAAGACAAATAAAAAAACAATTTCCCAGACTTTTCAAAATCATTCATTCTAAAGAACGGTTACTTCCCCGCTTGCCATATTTACCCACTGGTGGCTCTGTCATGACCCAGCGGTAATGGATAATCATTGAATGATATTTGAGTTTACAGTAGTAATGACAAATAGTTGCTTCGTTCCATTTGGAGCTTCATCCTGTTTATCGGCAATTCAGGATAATGGTCCCGTATTAGCTGCTAATAAAGATCACACTTGACTGCAACTATTATTCATCTTAGTGAAGACGAAGTATATCCTAATTGTACTAGCAACATCTAAGTAGCGATGCCTCCGCTGGGACAATTTGTCTTGTTCTTTTTTTCTCAACAGTTGACTTCTGTATCTGTCTTTAAATGTGTTGATTTAAATGTGCATTTAAAATGTGTGTCTGTGAGTATCTGATGTGTGTATGTGCGTGTGTGTCTACTTGTGCCCATTCTTAAGTTCAGAAATCCCTTATGGGAGCAGTTAGCCTTAAACTTTTGGCTGTCAAACTTTTAGCAAAGCTACCAGTGGATTCAACTCTGTGGAGAGAAAAAACAACAACTCTTCTCGCTGTAGATTCTAAAAGTCTCTCCACTTCTGTCACACCATTTTGTTTGATCTTCACTCCTTTAGAGTTCTACGCGAGAGGTTGTGATATATGTAAGCTACGTTTCTGCCAGCGAGTAACCTGAGCTGACTCAAAGAAGAGAGCTTTAATGGAGTATGAACTAGGATCACAGAGTTTCTCCAAAGCCAGTGATAGTCAAACCATGTTCTCGTGCTTCGTCAAAGGCAGACAACCCAGCACATTTACACTAAAGGGAGTTTGGGTTTTTGGTGGGAGATATCTCTGTACAAACAACTTCAATATTAATGGAGTTTTTCTCTCTTCTTAATTAATGTTGCATGGTACATTTTAATGGAAATTAATAAAATATTAAAGTCTGTCAAAGATACTGATAAAATAGGTTCGAAACCGAAGGGAAGAGGGTGTAGGACGAGGGTGTAGGACGTGTGTGTGCATGCATACATGCAATGCACCCCACGCACGCATGGACACACACACACACTTGGATGAGAATTAATTGCGTAAAAAGTTATGTGACATCTGGGATATGGGCCAAGAGGGGACACTTTGGTTTATGATTTACCACCAAACTCACTGCAAAAAAAGAAAGAAAAGGCTGTGCTAACTTTTTTCAATAGATCCCGAGCCAAAGAACACTGCTTTTGAGTGTCACTTGAGTGAGTTCACAGTTGAATGGATGTGGACCATAATGCTAGCATTTTTCTCTAAGTAGCTGTCATAAAACAGAGTGGGGTAAGTTGAGCCATTTTGTACATACAGCATCACTAGTATTATATAGTATTATTTCTAACAAAGATACCTACATATGTTTCAGGATGTCCCAGAGGATGCATCCCTGGGATTAATCAGAATTCATCTGAACAATACTGTAACGGCTTTCTTCCTGGGATGAAGGAGAGGACCAAAATGCAGCGCAGTTAGTGTTCAACATGTTTAATTAAACAATAAACGATGAACATTAACAAATAACAAAATAACAAACAAGAAAGCGGAGACAGTCCTATCTGGTGCAGAACACAAACACAGAGACAGGAAACAACCACCCACAATCCCCAACACAAAACAAGCCACCTATATATGATTCTCAATCAGGGACAACGATTGAGAGCTGTCTCTGATTGAGAACCATATTAGGCTGAACACAGAAACAGACGAACTAGACACACAACATAGAATTCCCACCCAGCTCACGTCCTGACCAACACTAAACAAGCAAAACACATAAGAACTCTGGTCAGGACGTTACAGTACCCCCCCCCCCCCCTGAGGTGCGGACTCCGAACGCACCCCTAAAACTCAAGGGGAGGGTCTGGGTGGGCATCTGTCCGCGGTGGCGGCTCCGGCGGTGGACGAGGACACCACTCCACCACTGTCTTTGTCCCCCTTCTTAGCGTCCTTTGAGTGGCGACCCTCGCCCACGACCTTGGCCTAAGAATCCTCCCCAAGGCCCCCACATGACTTAGGAGGTAGCTCAGGACAGAGAGGTAGCTCAGGACAGAGAGGTAGCTCAGGACAGAGAGGTAGCTCAGGACAGAGAGGTAGCTCCGGACTGAATGGCAGCTCCGGACTGAATGGCATCTCCGGACTGAATGGCATCTCCGGACTGGAGGGCAGCTCATGACTGGAGGGCAGCTCATGACTGGAGGGCAGCTCATGACTGGAGGGCAGCTCATGACTGGAGGGCAGCTCATGACTAGAGGGCAGCTCATGACTGGAAGGCGGCTCTGGCAGCTCCTGACTGGCTGGCGGCTCTGGCAGCTCCTGACTGGCTGGCGGCTCTGGCAGCTCCTGACTGGCTGGCGGCTCTGGCAGCTCCTGACTGGCTGGCGGCTCTGGCAGCTCCTGACTGGCTGGCGGCTCTGGCAGCTCCTGACTGGCTGGCGGCTCTGGCAGCTCCTGACTGGCTGGCGGCTCTGGCAGCTCCTGACTGGCTGGCGGCTCTGGCAGCTCCTGACTGGCTGGCGGCTCTGGCAGCTCCTGACTGGCTGGCGGCTCTGGCAGCTCCTGACTGGCTGGCGGCTCCTGACTGGCTGGCGGCTCTGGCAGCTCCTGACTGGCTGGCGGCTCTGGCAGCTCCTGACTGGCTGGCGGCTCTGGCAGCTCCTGACTGGCTGGCGGCTCTGGCAGCTCCTGACTGGCTGGCGGCTCTGGCAGCTCCTGACTGGCTGGCGGCTCTGGCAGCTCCTGACTGGCTGGCGGCTCTTGCAGCTCCTGACTGGCTGGCGGCTCTTGCAGCTCCTGACTGGCTGGCGGCTCTGGCAGCTCATGACTGGCTGGCGGCTCTGGCAGCTCCTGACTGGCTGGCGGCTCTGGCAGCTCCTGACTGACGGACGGCTCTGGCAGCTCCTGACTGACGGACGGCTCTGGCAGCTCCTGACTGACGGACGGCTCAGATGGCGCTGGGCAGACGGATGGCTCAGATGGCGCTGGGCAGACGGATGGCTCAGATGGCGCTGGGTAGACGGATGGCTCAGATGGCGCTGGGCAGACGGATGGCTCAGATGGCGCTGGGCAGACGGATGGCTCAGATGGCGCTGGGCAGACGGATGGCTCAGACTGTGCTGGGCAGACGGATGGCTCAGACTGTGCTGGGCAGACAAATGGCTCAGACTGTGCTGGGCAGGCAGGCAGCTCAGACGGCGCTGGGCAGACGAGCAGTGCAGGCAGCTCAGACGGAGCTGGGCAGACGAGCAGTGCAGGCGGCGTTGGGCAGACGGCTGATTCTGACCTGCTGAGGCGCCCAGTAGGCCTGGTGCGTGGTGCCGGAACTGGTGGTACCGGACTGGAGACACGCACCTCAAAGCTAGTGCGGGGAGCAGGAAAACAGGGCACACTGGACTCTCGATGCGTACTATAGGCCCGGTGCGTGGTACCGGCACTGGTGGTACCGGGCTGAGGGCACGCACCTCAGGGCGAGTGCGGAGAGAAGGAACAGTGCGTACAGGGCTCTGGAGACGCACAGGAGGCTTGGTGCGTGGTGCCGGAACTGGAGGTACTGGGCTGGAGACACGCACCACAGGGAGAGTGCGTGGAGGAGGAACAGGGCTCTGGAGACGCACTGGTGGTACTGGGCTGGGGCGGGAAGGTGGCGCCGGATATACCGGACCGTGCAGGCGTACTGGCTCCCTTGAGCACCGAGCCTGCCCAACCTTACCTGGTTGAATGGTCCCCGTAGCCCTGCCAGTGCGGCGAGGAGGAATAGCCCGCACTGGGCTATGCTGGCGAACCAGGGACACCATTTGTAAGGCTGGTGCCATGTACACCGGCCCGAGGAGACGTACTGGAGGCCAGATATGTTGAGCCGGCTTCATGGCACTTGGCTCAATGCTCACTCTAGCCCGGCTATTGCGGGGAGGTGGAATAACCCGCACCGGGCTAAGCACACGTACAGGAGACTCCGTGCGCTCTTCCGCACAACACGGTGTCTGCCCGTACTCTCGCTCTCCACGGTAAGCCTGGGAAGTTGGCGCAGGTCTCCTACCTGACTTCGCCACACTCTCCTTTAGCCCCCCCCCCCCCCCCCCAAGAAATTTTTGGGTGAGCCTCTCGGGCTTCCAGCCGCTCTGCCTTGCTAGCGCCTCATAATGCGCCTCTCCGCTTTTGATGCCTCCAGCTCCGCTTTGGGGCGGCAACACTCCTCTGGCTCTGCCCAGGGTCCTTCTCCGTCTAGAATCTCCTCCCATGTCCATTCCTCCTTGTACCACTGCTGCTGTCGCTGCTGCCCGTTGCCACGCTGCTTGGTCCGGGTTTGGTGGGTGGTTCTGTAACGGCTTTCTTCCTGGGATGAAGGAGAGGACCAAAATGCAGCGCAGTTAGTGTTCAACATGTTTAATTAAACAATAAACGATGAACATTAACAAATAACAAAATAACAAACGTGAAAGCCGAGACAGTCCTATCTGGTGCAGAACACAAACACAGAGACAGGAAACAACCACCCACAATACCCAACACAAAACAAGCCACCTATATATGATTCTCAATCAGGGACAACGATTGACAGCTGTCTCTGATTGAGAACCATATTAGGCTGAACACAGAAACAGACGAACTAGACACACAACATAGAATTCCCACCCAGCTCACGTCCTGACCAACACTACACAAGCAAAACACATAAGAACTCTGGTCAGGACGTTACAAATACAGTTTTCAAAAAACATAGATTTCCATCGTCCATTGCTCGTGTTTCTTGGCCCAAGCAAGTCTCTTCTTCTTATTGGTGTCCCTTAGTAGTTTTAGGTTGTTGCAGCCATCAACCATGTGAAGGCCTGATTCACGCAGTCTCCTCTGAACAGTTGATGTTGAGATGTGTCTGTTACTTGAACTCTGTGAAGCATTTATTTGGGCTGCAATCTGAGGTGGTATTAACTCTAATGAACTGATCCTCTGCAGCAGAGGTAACTCTGGGTCTTCCTTTCCTGTGGCGGTCCTCATGAGAGCCAGTTTCATCATAATGCTTGATGCTTTTTGCGACTGCACTTGAAGAAACTTTCAAAGTTCTTGAACTTTTCCGTATTGATTGACCTTCATGTCTTAAATTAATGATGGACTGTCATTTCCCTTTGCTTCTTTGAGCTGTTGTTGCCATAATATGGACTTGGTATTTTACCGAATAGGGCTATCTTCTGTATACCACCCATACCTTGTTACAACACAACTGATTGGCTCAAATGCATAAAGAAGGAAATAAATTCCACAAATTATCTTTTAACAAGGCACACCATGTTAATTGAAATGCATTCCAGGTGACTACCTCAAGAAGCTGGTTGAGAGAATACCAACAGTGTGCAATGCTGTCATCAAGGTAAAGGGTGGCTACTTTGAACAATCTCAATTATAAAATATATTTTGATTTGTTGAACACTTTTTGGTTACCACCTGATTCCATATGTGTTATTTCATAGTTGTGATGTCTTCACTATTATTCTACAATGTAGAAAATAGTAAAAATAAATAAAATCCCTTGTAGTAATTAAACATTTTGACTGGTACTGTATTTCCACTACCAAAAGCTTCAAACGCTTGGGGTCACTTCGAAATGTCCTTGTTTTCCATGAAAACATAAATGAAATGAGATAAAATGAGATGAAATGAGATGCAAAATGAATAGGAAATATAGTCAAGATTTTGGGAATGTCCCCCCAAGCAGACACATCGACGGCCCTGAAGGAACTTCATTTGACTCTATGTAAACTGGAAACCACATATCCTGAGGCTGCATTTATTGTAGCTGGGGATTTTAACAAGGCTAATCTGAAAACTAGGCTCCCTAAATTTTAGCAGCATATCGAATGCACGACCCGGGCTGCCAAAACCCTGGATCATTGTTATTCTAACTTCCGCGACGCATATAAAGCCCTCCCCCGCCCTCCTTTCAGAAAATCTGATCATGACTCCATTTTGTTGCTCCCAGCCTATAGACAGAAACTAAAACAGGATGTGCCCGTGCTCAGGTCCGTGCTCAGGACACTGGTCCGACCAATCGGATTCCACGCTTCAAGATTGCTTCGATCACGTGGACTGGCATATGTTCTGCATAGCGTCGGACAATAACATTGATGAAAACGCTGATTCGGTGAGCGAGTTTATTAGCAAGTGCATCGGTGATGTTGTACCCGCAACGTCTATTAACACATTCCCCAACCAGAAACCGTGGATTGATGGCAGCATTTGCGCAAAACTGGAAGCACGAACCACTGCTTTTATTCATGGCAAGGTGACCGGAAACATGACCGAATACAAACAGTGTAGCTACTCCCTCCGCAAGGCAATCAATCCCAGTCTGCTGTTCCCACATGCTTCAAGAGGGCCACCATTGTTCCTGTTCCCAAGAAAGCTAAGGTAACTGAGCTAAATGACTATCGCCCCGTAGCACTCACTTCCATCATCATGAAGTGCTTTGAGAGACTAGTCAAGGACCGTATCACCTCCATCCTACCTGACACCCTAGACCCACTCCAATATGCTTACCGCCCCAATAGGCCCACAGACGACGCAATCGCAATCACGCTGCACACTGCCCTAACCCATCTGGACAAGAGCAATACCTATGTAAGAATGCTGTTCATCATCGACTACAGCTCAGCATTTAACACCATAGTACCCTGGGTCTCGACCCCACTCTGTGCAACTGGGTCCTGGACTTCCAGACGGGCCGCCCCCCAAGTGGTGAGGGTAGGTAACAACATCTCCACCCTGCTGATCCTCAACACTGAGGCCCCGTAATAGTGCGTTCTCAGCCCTCTCCTGTACTCCCTGTTCACCCATGACTGCGTGGCCATGTATGCCTCTAACTCAGTCATCAAGTTTGCAGACGACACTACAGTGGTAGGCTTGATTACCAACAACAATGAGATGGCCTACAGGGAGGAGGTGAGGGCCCTCGGAGTGTGGTGTCAGGAAAAACCTCATACTCAATATCAACAAAACAAAACTTTCCACCTTCTCCACTACTGTCCAGTCGATGTGGATAGGGGGCTGTTCCCTCTGCTGTTTCCTGAAGTCCATGACCATCTCCTTTGTTTTGTTGATATTGAGGGAAGTTGACTTTGTTTATGGCACATAGCCTTTAGCTTCACAGTTTGTTTTGTAGTGTTTATTGTTTTGTTTGTTTTGTTTCACCATTCTGTCTGTGTGGGTGGACCATTTCAGTTTGTCCGTGATGTGTACGCCGAGGAACTTAAAACTTTCCACCTTCTCCACTACTGTCCCGTCGATGTGGATAGGGGGCTGCTCCCTCTGCTGTTTCCTGAAGTCCATGACCATCTCCTTTAAGTTCCTCGGCGTACACATCACGGACAAACTGAAATGGTCCACCCACACAGACAGAATGGTGAAACAAAACAAACAAAACATTGAACACTACAAAACAAACTGTGAAGCTAAAGGCTATGTGCCATAAACAAAGTCAACTTCCCACAAACACAGGTGGGAAAAAGGGATACCTAAGTATGGTTCTCAATCAGAGACAACGATAGACAGCTGTCCCTGATTGAGAACCCTACCCGGCCAAAACATAGAAATACAAATAATAGAACATAGAATACCCACCCCAACTCACACCCTGATCAAACCAAAATAGAGACATAAAAAGGATCTCTAAGGTTAGGGCGTGACAATATTAGCCCACACAGCTACAAGGATGAACTTTCATGCTAGGTTTAGGACCTCATATTGAAGGGAAAGGGGATACCTAGTCTGTTACACAACTGAATGCATTCAATCATCCACGTCATCGGCACCTGGGGAGCAGTTGTTGGAGGTTAACTGCCTTGCTCATGGGCAGAATGGCAGATTTTTCCACCTTTCTGTCTCAGGGATTCAAACCAGCGACCTTTCATATACTGGCTCAAGACTCTCTTCCGCTAGGCTACCTGCCGCCCAAAGCTTAGAGAGACCCCAACTGATGTATAGAACACTCTTTAAATGATCTACTTTGGTTTAGATACAAGCATTATGAAACCTCTAACACAATAAATGAATTTACTTGCTTTTTTACCTAACTTGCTTACCACTTTTTCCATGTGGTTTATTCCTTCACAGACTTAAATTAAATGATGACCTCTTCCTAAATATTTGGTCAAATTATACATTTTGTGTATGGTTTCCTAGAAACAAGGGGGCTCAACTAACCATTTTGGCACAACTTACCCCACTTTCCCCATTACTGTCACTTGAAAATGGCCGTCAGAGAGCATGGCACATAACACCGCCCTGAGAATCCCATATGAGGACATGGCAGATTATGACAACAATCATTATACTTCTGACAACTGGGATTCACTGTGCCAAAAAGTTGAAGGTGAGCTCACTTTGTACGTTGAGCAGGAGGGTGTAATGTATGTATTCCATATCTTTGCATGACTATGATAAACATGTGTGTGTGTTTCAGTAAATGCACTATAATTGCAGTGTACGGTGTGTATTTTTAAAGAGTGTGCCGGCCATACCTGTGTGAGCAGACTGTTATCAAAAAGCAGCTGGTGATGTCAGTGTTGGCGTTCATATCTCAGGAGACGGATTCAGAGGCAGAACCTTGGTGTAGTGTAGTTTATGTAACTGTTATACTGCATAAAACAGAGGGGGGCACATTTTAACGCAACACCACAAGACAGGAACATAGTAATTCATAATGCTCATTGAAAATCAGTCTATTCTTGAGATTGCTGACATTTATAATAATGACTATGTAAATGAAGTTTCATGAATAAAAGACAGCAGTGAGGAAAATGCCAAATAAAATGTTGCATATATTATACTTGTGCGCACAAATTAAATGGCACGATTGGCAGCGGCCCGCTGTGTCTCGTTACTGGAGTGCTATCTCTTAATGACTTTTTAAAGGTACCTCCAAAAGTGAACTTTGCTCGAACAAGTTAATGTACTGCTTAGTTAAATCATTCATTAACAAATGTCATCTATAAGGAGGGAAGACAAAAGACATCATGTCACAGGCTAGGATGAATACGTAATGTCTTCACATTATATTGAGTGGGAGCAATGTACATGTTTCATGCACAAATGGGCATTAATAGTAAATATGAACATGCCTGTGTGGATTAACCCCAAGCTAGCACATACTCTAATTTGAAGTATCATTTTTGTTAGCGGGCTCCTTCGACAAACTAGTGCACCTTCGAGAAAGAGATTTTTATCTCAATTGGGCTCACCTGGATAAATAAAGGATAAACTAAAAAAAGGAATTTCCTTAAAGGGACTTAAAAAAAAAATGAACATATGCGTAAATGGGGTGTTTCTATGTTTTGTAGTAAAAAAGATAGTGTTTCCAATGAACTCATCGGTGTGCGTCATGTGATTTTAACCAATCATGAGTAGGCACTAATTGAAGGCTCCCGAGGAGCGCAGCGGTCTAAGGCACTGCATCTCAGTGCTGGAGGCGTCACTACAGACCCTGGTTTGATCCCTGGCTGTATAACAACCGGCCATGATCAGGAGTCCCATAGGGCGGCTGTCACGCCCTGGCCTTAGTTATCTTTGTTTTCTTTATTATTTTAGTTAGGTCAGGGTGTGACATGGGGGATGTAGGTGTTTTTGTCATGTCTAGGGATTTTATATGTTATGGGGTTTTGTCTAGTCTAGGTGTTTGTATGTCTATGGCTGCCTAGATTGGTTCTCAATTAGAGGCAGCTGTTTATCATTGTCTCTGATTGGGAACCATATTTAGGCAGCCATATTCATTGGGTATGTCGTGGGTGATCATTACGTAAATTGCCTGTGTCTGCACTTGTCGTAGTATAGCTTCACGGTCGTTTGTTGTTTTTGTAAGTCTGTTAAAGTATTCTTCGTTACGTTAATAAATAGAAGAATGAATAGAAGAATGTATTTATATCACGCTGCGCCTTGGTCCTCCTCTCTTCAAAGTTACGACGATCGTGATAGCGGCACACAATTGGCCCAGCGTTGTCCGGGTTAGGGGAGGGTTTGGCCGGGGTAGACCGTCATTGTAAAATAAGAATTTGTTGTGAACTGACTGCCGAGTTAAATAAAAATATGTGTCTACTAATTGGTTGATGATGTCATTGGAAACAAACCATTTTCACATATGTTGTTGTTGGGGGGAAGTTGAACACTTTTGTAATTTCTCTTCAAGAAAATGTGGTGTTTAAAATCTAAACCGTTTTGGAGTTACAGCAATTGGAATAATGGGAGTAATAATAATTATGTGGGATCTTTAGAGTGTTCTTGCTTCCAGCCTGCACACTTATACATTTCAACCACATAAGACATTGTTCCTTACATCGCCCTATGTTGGTGAATAGTACAGGCTGCTGGGGTCAAACTTGTATTCAGGGACTTGAATCTTGGGGGTGTAGAAGATCGTCAGGATGGTGTGCAGTGTCCGCTGGTCCAGATCGTCCGTCACGCATCCACCGTAGTTACATTCACCTGTCATATAGTGGATGGCTTCAAACGGCACTTTCTATGTAGGGTGGGCTATATCTGACATGATGCCCTATTCCCCATATAGTGCACTACTTTTGACCAGGGCCCGCAAAGGGTAAAAATGTGTGCTCTACAGTGCATTCGGAAAGTATTCAGACCCCTTGACTTTTTCCACATTTGTTACGTTACAGCTGTATTCTAACATGGATTAAATTGTTCCCCCCCCCCATCAACCTACACACAATACCCCATAATGACGAAGCAAAAACACGTTTTTAGAAATGTTTGCAAATGTATTAAATATAAAAAACTGAAATATCAAATGACATACACTACCGGTCAAAGGTTTTAGAACACCTACAGATTAAAGGGATTTTCTTTATTTTGACTATTTTCTACATTGTAGAATAATTGTGAAGGCATCAAAAGTTTGGGGTCACTTAGAAATGTCCTTGTTTTTGAAAGAAAATCAAAAGAGAATTGTCCATTAAAATAACATCAAATTGATTGGGAATACAGTGAAGACATTGTTAATGTTGTAAATGACTATTGTAGCTGGAAAAGGCAGATTTTTTATGAAATATCTCCATAGGCGTACAGAGGCCCATTATCAGCAACCATCACTCCTGTGTTCCAATGGCACGTTGTGTTAGCTAATCCAAGTTTATCAGGCTAATTGAGCATTAGAAAACCCTTTTGCAATTATGTTAGAACAGCTGAAAACTGTTGTGCTGATTAAAGAAGCAATACAACTGGCCTCCTTTAGACTAGTTGAGTATCTGGAGTTTCAGCATTTGTGGGTTTGATTACAGGCTCAAAATGGCTAGAAACAAAGGACTTTCTTCTGAAACTTGTCAGTCTATTCTTGTTCAGAGAAATGAAGGCTATTCCATGCGAGAAATTGTCAAGAAACTGAAGATCTCGTTCAACTCTGTGTACTACTCCATTCACAGAACAGTGCAAGCTGGCTCTAACCAGTCTAGTTTGAGAAACAGACGCCTCACAAGTCCTCAACTGGAAGCTTCATCAAATAGTACCCGCAAAACACCAGTCTCAACTTCAACAGTGAAGAGGCGATTCCGGGATGCTGGCCTTCTAGGCAGAGTTGCAAAGAAAAAGCCATATCTCAGACTGGCCAATAAAATTAAAAGATTAAGATGGGCAAAAGAACACACACTGGACAGAGGAACTCTGCCTAGGCGGCCAGAATCCCGGAGTCGCCTCTTCACTGTTGACGTTGAGACTGGTGTTTTGTAGGTATTTTTTATTGAAGCTGCCAGTTGAGGACTTGTTGATGCAGTTACCAAAAAAGTGTTAAACACATTGTAGTGGAAATTCTGTACTGAGAGAGATTTGGTCATTTCTTCAAACAAACAATCATCTTTATTTAAAATCGATTAATTATTGCAATAATGAGGCTGGTCAACCCCCCCCCACCCTTGAGTGTTGAACCGAGTAACCTAACCTTTACACAAATGCATGGTACTATATATAGCTGACACTAACAATGCTCAGTCATGATTGGTTCAACTTGGCAGACAAAGGAGCATCATACGCCACTCTGGGTTCCTCCTGTCGTTATCTGCACGTGGGTTGTTGTCTTAACCCCACCCTGGCTTAGTTTCAAAGATGCAAGAATGATTTTGAGACAATGAGGGATTGTACTACTCCTAAGCTATCTCTAGTAAAACACATTTGTGTCTATGTAATGCAGTATTTAACCCATTTTTCAGCTCAAGCCATCTCCAGTGACCATACACCCAGATTAGCTGCAGGGAACTCGAGTGGAGACCATAAAAACACAGACACTAGTAGGGACAGAAATGTCTTACTATTAGTTACATATGAATTGTTAACCGTTAATAATATCAAATAAATCAGGTAAATACGTAATTTTTCTATCACAACATCAAAATATACTTTATATTTCAGATTCTTCAAATAGCCACCCTTTGCCTTGATGACAGCTTTGCACACTCTTGGCACACTCAATCCCTCGTCCTGTTGGAAGGTGAACCTTCGCCCTGGTCTGAGGTCCTGAGCGCTCTGGAGTAGATTTTTATCAAGGATTTCTCTGTACTTTGCTCTGTTCCTCTTTCCCTTGATCCTGATTTGTCTCCCAGTCCCTGCCGCTGAAAAACATCCCCACAGCATGATGCGCCACCACCATGCTACACCGTGGGGATGGTCCAAAGTTTCCTCCAGACGTGACGCTTGGCATTCAGGCCAAAGAGTTCAATCTTGGTTTCATCAAACCAGAGAATCTTGTTTCTCATGGTCTGACATTCCTTTAGGTGCCTTTTGGAAAACTCCAAGAGGGCTGTCATGTGCCTTTTACTGAGGAGTGGCTTCTGTCTGGCCACTCTACCATAAAGGCATGATTGGTGGAGTGCTGCAGTGATGGTGTTCCTTCTGGAAGGTTCACCCATCTCCACAGAGGTACTCTGGAGTTCTATCAGAATGACCATCGGGTTCTTGGTCACCTCCCTGACCAAGGCTTTTCCCCCGAATTCTCAGTTTGGCCAGGCAGGTCAGGTCTAGGAAGAGTCTCGGTGGTTCCAAACTTGTTCCATTTAAGAATGATGGAGGCCACTGTGTTCTTGTGGATCTTCAATGCTTCAGACATTTTTTGGTACCTTTCAACAGATCTGTGCTTTGACACAATCCTGTCTCGGAGATCTATGAGAATTCATGCATTGTTAACTGTGGGACCTTATACAGACAGGTGTGTGCCTTTCCAAATCATGTCCAAATCATGTCCAATGAAATCAATTTACCACAGGTGGACTCCAATCAAGTTGTAGAAACATCTCAAGGATGATCAATTGAAACAAGATACACATGAGCTCAACTTTGAGTCTCCCAAGTGGTGCAGTGGGATAAGGCACTGCATCTCAGTGCTAGAGGCGTCTCTACGGACTGTATCACAACTGGCCGGGATTGGGATTCCCATAGGGCGGCGCAGAATTGGCCCAGCATCGTCCGGGTTTGGCCGGTGTTTGCCGTCATTTGTTATTGACTGACTCTAGTTAGTTAAATAAAGTTTAAATATTTTTTTAGCAAAGGGTCTGAATACTTATGTAAATAAGGTTATTCTGTTTTATTTTCATACATTTGTAAAGATGTCGATAAAAAAGTTTTCGCTTTGTCATTACGGGGTATTGTGTGTAGTTTGCTTTGGATATGTTTTTATTTAATCCATTTAAGCATGTAACTTAAAAACATTTTTAAAAAGTCAATGGGTTTGAATACTTTCCGAAGGCACTCTTTGTTATGGTGTGGGGTGTATTTTCCTGGCATGTTTTAGTTCCACTTGTAGAATCTATGCCACAGCACATTGAAGCTATTCTGTCAGCTTGTTGTGGCGCAACACCCTATTAAGACATTTCATGTTGGTGTTTCCTTAATTTAAAAAAAACTTAATCCCCAGTTATTTGTTATGAACTGTTGACCCTCTGTGGCTAAATGATGCTCTTGGGCTGTATTTTGAACATTGAGAGTAGGCTCCTGTGGTTGGATAAAAAAGATAATAATACAAATAATCAAATATTTCTGCCTCTTGAGCCCCCTACGGGCTTGGGCCCAGCCCCTGACTCACACAATTGACCAGTGACATTTATTTATAATGCTGTTTATTTATTTTCATTCATCAGTTACCCAATCAAGACAGGGCCCCCCAGTTACCCACGTGTGCCCTCTACCTCCTCTCCTCCCCCATCTGATTATTAGCAGAGCGGCAGCAGGCAGTCTACACTCATAGCCTTCCTGTGGTTGGCGGTTGCAGTGAAAAAAATACAAAATATATAGTATATATACGGTATATTTTTCCTTAATATAAGGGCCTAGGCACTTTAGGGGTTCAGCCCCGATAAGCCCCTGCATTTTATTGGCCCTGGCCATTTAAAAAAAATTGCTGTCCCCAGTCCACCCGGCCTTGCTGCTGTTCCAGTTTCAACTGCTCTGCCTGCGGTTATGGAACCCCTACCTGTCCCAGACCTGCTGCCTTCAACTCTTAATGATCGGCTATGAAAAGCCAACTGACTTTTATTCCTGATTATTATTTGACCATACTTGTCATTTATGAACATTTTGAAAATCTTGGCTCTCTCTAATTCTCTCCTTCTCTCTTTCTTTCTCTCTCTCGGAGGACCTGAGCCCTAGGACCATACGTCAGGACTACCGGGCATGATGACTCAGGTAGTCCTGAGGCATGGTCCTAGGGCGCAGGTCCTCTGAGAGAGAGAAAGAAAGAGAGAAAGAGAATTAGAGAGAGCATACTTAAATTCACACAGGACGCCGGATAAGACAGGGGAAGTACTCCAGATATAACAAACTGACCCTAGCCCCCCGACACATAAACTAATGCAGCATAAATACTGGAGGCTGAGACAGGAGGGGTCAGGAGACACTGTGGCCCCATCTGATGATACCCTCGGACAGGGCCAAACAGGAAGGATATAACCCCACCCACTTTGCCAAAGCACAGCCCCCACACCACTAGAGGGATAACTTCAACCACCAACTTACCATCCTGAGACAAGGCCGAGTATAGCCCACAAAGATCTCCGCCACGGCACACGACAGGAAGATCACGTCAGTGACTCAACCCACTCATGTGACGCACCCCTCCTAGGGACGGCATGAAAGAGCACCAGTAAGCCAGTGACTCAGCCCCTGTAATAGGGTTAGAGGCAGAGAATCCCAGTGGAGAGAGGGGAACCGGCCAGGTAGAGACAGCAAGTGTGGTTCGTTGCTCCAGAGCATTTCCGTTCACCTTCACACTCCTGGGCCAGACTACACTCAATCATATGACCTACTGAAGAGATAAGTCTTCAGTAAAGACTTAAAGGTTGAGACCGAGTCTGCGTCTCTCACATGGGTAGGCAGACCGTTCCATAAAAATGGAGATCTATAGGAGAAAGCCCTGCCTCCAGCGGTTTGCTTAGAAATTCTAGGGACAATTAGGAGGCCTGAGTCTTGTGACCGTAGCATACGTGTAGGCATGTACGGCAGGACCAACTCAGAAAGATAGGTAGGAGCAAGCCCATGTAACGCTTTATAGGTTAACCTGTTTGGGCTGCAGGGGCAGTATTGAGTAGCCGGATTAAAGGTGCCCATTTCAAACGGCCTCGTACTCAATTCTTGCTCGTACAATATGCATATTATTATTACTATTGGATAGAAACCACTCTCAAGTTTCTAAAACCGTTTGAATTATATCTGTGAGTAAAACAGAACTCATTTTGCAGCAAACTTCCTGACAGGAATTGGAAAATCTGAAATCGATGCTCCCTTCTAGGAGCTGCCTATTAAAGTCCTTGATATTTATTAGTTTATATGCACTTCATACGTCTAACACTAGATGTCGACAAGGAGTGAGAGAAGAAATGGAGTGTGTAACTTGATCTGGGCTCGCATAATAGCTCTTGGCATGACGTGTCACCAGTTTCCTGTTTTCTGGAGAGCGTGCGAAGGGACCTGGATTTGCCTTCTGTACAGCTGTCGTTATAGATGACTAATATCTCCTGCTTTGATTTTATTTGATACATGTGACAATATCATCGTAAAGTATGTTTTTTCAATATAGTTTCATTAGATTATTGACATTTTTTCGGGACGTTAGGCGTGTTGCGTTGTGTGCCTTTGTTCAGGAAGGAGAGCTTAGCGCCACTTTGCTTGCTTTCCGTGCTAATTGACTGGAGAAGAGGACATTCTAAATCCAAACAACGATTGTTCCCGACAAAGTACCCCTTGTACAACATTCTGATGAAAGATTATCAAAAGTAGGACCCATTTTATGATGTTATTTCATATATCTGTCGTACATGTGAACTAGTCGTTTGCGGCCAGGTTTTGGGTACTCTCTCGCCATAACGTAAACTGCATATCGTAAGTTATTTTTTGAATTCTAACACGGCGATTGCATTAAGAACTAGTGTATCTATCATTTCCTATACAACATGTATTTTTTAATTATGTTTATGAATAGTAATTTGGTCAGAATATGTGTGTCAGAAAAAGTGTCAGAAAAATATCCGGACGTTGTGGAAAAAAGATGCTACGTTAGCAAAACGTTAGCACAATGTATAACCACTGATTTGTGCTCTAAATATGCACATTTTTGAACAAAACAAAAGTGTATGTATAACCTGATGTTATAGGACTGTCATCTGATGAAGCTTATCAAGGTTAGTCAAAAATTATATATCTTGCTGGTTTATTCGCTATCGCTAACGTGCCTATTGCTATCGCTAACGTGCCTTGATGAATGAATGCGGTAGTGTGGTAGGCTATTGTAGTAAGCTAATATAATGCTATATTGTGTTTTCGCTGTAAAACACTTAAAAAATCGGAAATATTGGCTGGATTCACAAGATGTTTGTCTTTAATTTGCTGTACACCATCTATTTTTCAGAAATGTTTTATGATGAGTATTTAGGTATTTGACGTTGGTGTCTGTAATTATTCTGGCAGCTTTCGGTGCAATTTCTGATTGTAGCTGCAATGTAAACTATGATTTATACCTGAAATATGCACATTTTTCGAACAAAACATAGATTTATTGAATAACATGTTATAAGACTGTCATCTGATGAAGTTGTTTGTTGGTTAGTTTGGTTGGTACTTGGTTAGTTAGGTTGGCTTTGTGTATGCTACCTGTGCTGTGAAAAATGTCTGTCCTTTTTTGTATTTGGTGGTGAGCTAACATAAATATACGTGCTGTTTTTGCTGTAAAACATTTTAAAATCGGACATGTTGGCTGGATTCACAAGATGTTTACCTTTCATTTGCTGTATTGGACTTGTTAATGTGTGAAAGTTAAATATTTCAAAAAAATATATTTTGAATTTTGCGCCCTGCACTTGGACGGGCTGTTGTCATATTGATCCCGACTTAGGGCTTGCAGCCAGAAGAAGTTAACAGTAAAACCTTGAAATCAGCCCTTGCCTTAACCTCTTTGGGCTGCAGGGGCAGTATTGAGTAGCCTGGATAAAAGGTGCCCATATCAAACGGCCTCGTACTCAATTCTTCCTCGTACAATATGCATATTATTATTACTACTGGATAGAAAATACTCTCTAGTTTCTAAAACCGTTTGAATTATATCTGTGGGTAAAACTTCCTAACAACAATAGTGGTCCTAAAACGGAACCTTGAGGAACACCGGAATGTACAGTTGATTTGTCAAGGACAAACCATTCACAGAGACAAACTGATATCTTTCCGACAGATAAGATCTAAACCAGGCCAGAACTTGTCCGTGTAGACCAATTTGGGTTTCCAGTCTCTCCAAAAGAATGTGGTGATCGATGGTGTCAAAGGCAGCACTAAGGTCTAGTAGCACGAGGACAGATGCAGAGCCTCGGTCTCACGCCATTAAAAGGTCATTTACAACCTTCACAAGTATAGTCTCAGTGCTATGATGGGGTCTAAAACCAGACTGAAGCATTTCGTATACATTGTTTGTCTTCAGGAAGGTAGTGAGTTGCTGCGCAGCAGCTTTTTCAATTTTTTTTGAGAGGAATGGAAGATTCAATATAGGCCGATAGTTTTACATTTTACATTTTCCGGGTCAAGGTTTGGCTTTTTCAAGAGAGGCTTTATTACTGCCACTTTAAGTGAGTTTGGTACACATCCGGTGGATAGAGAGCCGTTTATTATGTTCAACATAGGAGGGCCAAACACATGAAGCAGCTCTTTCAGTAGTTTAATTGAAATAGGATCCAGTATGCAGCTTGAAGGTTTAGAGGCCATGATTATTTTCATCATTGTGTCAAGAGATATAGTACTAAAACACTTAAGTGTATCTCCCAATCCCAGGCCCTCGCAGAGCTGTGCAGATCCAGGACAGCTAAGCCCTGGAGGAATACGCAGATTTAAAGAGTAGTCCGTAATTTGCTTTCGAATGATCATGATCTTTTCCTCAAAGAAGTCCATGAAAATTATTACTGCTGAAGTGAAAGCCATCCTCTCTTGGGGAATGCTGCTTTTTAGTTAACTTTGCGACAGTATCAAAAATAAATTTTGGATTGTTCTTATTTTCCTCAATTAAGTTGGAAAAGTAGGATGATCGAGCAGCAGTGAGGGCTCTTCGATACTGCACAGTACTGTCTTTCCAAGCTAGTCGGAAGACTTCCAGTTTGGTGTGGCGCCATTTCCGTTCCAATTTTCTGGAAGCTTGCTTCAGAGCTCGGGTATTTTTTGTATGCCAGCAGCATACCACCCTGCATACCACTACTGGCTTGCTTCTGAAGCTAAGCAGGGTTGGTCCTGGTCAGGCCCTGGATGGGAGACCAGATGCTGCTGGAAGTGGTGTTGGAGGGCCAGTAGGAGGCACTCTTTCCTCTGGTCTAAAAAATATCCCAATGCCCCAGGGCAGTGATTGGGGACACTGCCCTGTGTAGGGTGCCGTCTTTCGGATGGGACGTTAAACGGGTGTCCTGACTCTCTGAGGTCATTAAAGATCCCATGGCACTTATTGTAAGAGTAGGGGTGTTAACCCCGGTGTCCTGGCTAAATTCCCAATCTGGCCCTCAAACCATCATGGTCACCTAATAATCCCCACTTTACAATTGGCTCATTCATCCCTCTCCTCTCCCCTGTAACTATTCCCCAGGTCGTTGCTGCAAATGAGAACGTGTTCTCAGTCAACTTACCTGGTAAAATAACGGTAAATAAATAAATAAATAAAAATACCAGGGAGCTAGTTTCTTATGACAAATGTTTTTAGTTTTTAGGGGTGCAACTGCATCTAGGGTATTGCGCAAGGTTAAATTGAGTTCCTCAGGTGGTTAACTGATTTTTGTCCTCTGACGTCCTTGGGTAGGCAGAGGGAGTCTGGAAGGGCATCAAGGAATCTTTGTGTTGTCTGAGAATTTATAGCACAACTTTTGATGCTCCTTGGTTGGGATCTGAGCAGATTATTTGTTGCGATTGCAAACATAATAAAATGGTGGTCCGATAGTCCAGGATTATGAGGAAAAACATTAATATTTACAACATTTATTCCATGGGACAAAACTAGGTCCAGAGTATGACCGTGACTGTGAGTAGGTCCAGAGTCATGTTGGACAATACCCACTGAGTCGATGATGGCTCCGAAGGCCTTTTGGAGTGGGTCTGTGGACTTCTCCATATGAATATTAAAATCACCAAAAATTAGAATATGATCTGCTATGACTACAAGGTCCGATAGGAATTCAGGGAACTCAGAGAGGAACGCTGTATATGGCCCAGGAGGCCTGTAAACAGTAGCTATAAAAAGTGATTGAGTAGGCTGCATAGATTTCATGACTAGAAGCTCAAAAGACGAAAACGTCATTTTTTTTTTTTGTAAATTGAAATTTGCTATCGTAAATGTTAGCAACACCTCCGCCTTTGCGGGGGATATGGTCACTAGTGTAACCAGGAGGTGAGGCCTCATTTAACACAGTAAATTCATCAAGCGTAAGCCATGTTTCAGTCAGGCCAATCACATCAAGATTATGATCAGTGATTAGTTCATTGACTATAACTGCCTTTGAAGTGAGGGATCTAACATTAAGTAACCCTATTTTGAGATGTGAGGTATCACGATCTCTCTCAATAATGGCAGGAATGGAGGAGGTCTTTATCCTAATGAGGTTGCTAAGGCGAACACCGCCATGTTTAGTTTTGCCCAACCTAGGTCGAGGCACAGACACGGTCTCAATGGGGATAGCTGAGCTGACTACACTGACTATGCTAGTGGCAGACTCCACTAAGCTGGCAGGTTGGCTAACAGCCTGCTGCCTGGCCTGCACCCTATTTCATTGTGGAGCTAGAGGAGTTAGAGCCCTGTCTATGTTGGTAGATAAGATGAGAGCACCCCTCCAGCTAGGATGGAGTCCGTCACTCCTCAGCAGGTCAGGCTTGGTCCTGTTTGTGGGTGAGTCCCAGAAAGAGGGACAATTATCTACAAATTCTATCTTTTGGGAGGGGCAGAAAACAGTTTTCAACCAGCGATTGAGTTGTGAGACTCTGCTGTAGAGCTCGTCACTCCCCCTAACTGGGAGGGGGCCAGAGACAATTACTCGATGCCGACACATCTTTCTAGCTGATTTAAACGCTGAAGCTATGTTGCGCTTGGTGACCTCTGACTGTTTCATCCTAACATCGTTGGTGCCGACGTGGATAACAATATCTCTATACTCTCTACACTCGCCAGTTTTAGCTTTAGCCAGCACCATCTTCAGATTAGCCTTAACGTCGGTAGCCTTGCCCCCTGGTAAACAGTGTATGATCGCTGGGTGATTCGTTTTAAGTCTAATACTGCGGGTAATGGAGTCGCCAATGACTAGGGTTTTCAATTTGTCAGAGCTAATGGTGGGAGCCTTCGGCGTCTCAGACCCAGTAACGGGAGGAGTAGAGACAAGAGAAGACTCGGCCTCAGACTCCGACTCGCTACTTAATGGGGAAAACCGGTTGAAAGTTTCTGTCGGCTGAATGAGCGACACCAGTTGAGCATTCCTACAGCAATTCCCCCCAGAAGCCATGAGAAAGTTGTCCGGCTGCGGGGACTGTGCGGGGGGATTTATACTAACGTTACTATCTGTACTTACTGGTGGCACAGACGCTGTTTCATCCTTTCCTACACTGAAATTACCCTTGCCTTACGATTGCGTCTGAAGCTGGGCTTGCAGCACAGCTATCCTCGCCATAAGGCGATCGTTCTCCTGTATATTATGAGTACAGCGACTGCAATTAGAAGACATCATGTTAATGTTACTACTTAGCTTCGGCTGTTGAAAGTGCTGACGAACCATGTCCAGATAAAGCGTCCGAAATGTGAAAAAGTTGAATGAGGGAAAAAAGTTGTGATGGAAAAACTAAAAATATAAACGATAATAAAAAATAAAAAAAACGTAAAGTTTGTCAGCTAGCAAAGTAAGGTTGGCAACAAAACGCACAGCAACACGTCTGCAAATTCAAAAGGAAGTGACGACGTGACACTGTTTCTCTTTTTTCACCCTACCCCTGCTGGCAAAAAATAACTGGCAATCTGCCTGACCTGTCACTCCAAAGGCTCTCATCCGGTCCCACATGAAGCAATATGCTTCATTCCACGTTTTACTGCCTGTTGACATCTAGTGGAAGGCATATGAAGTGCATACAGATCCATAAATATAAGGCAATTGAATAGGCGATGCCTTTCACAGCGACCCATTCCAGAATTTTCACTTCCTGTTTGGAAGTTTGCCTGCCATATGAGTTCTGTTTTACTCACAGATATAATTAAAACAGTTTTAGAAACTTCAGAGTGTTTTCTATCCAATAGCAATAATAATATGCATATCATATGATCTAGGACAGAGTATGAGGCCGTTTAATTTGGGCATCAATTCATCCAAAAGTGAAAATGTCGCCCCCTATCCCTAAGAGGTTTTAAGGGCTTGTAAGTAAGCATTTCACGGAAAAGTCTACACTTGTTGTATTAGGTGCATGTGGAAAATAAAGTTTGGTTTGATTTGATTTGACAACTTTCTGTTGAGTGAGTGACAGAAAAAGAGAGAGATACATGTAGGTTAGGTTGACACTGACTGTGTTTTTCCACGAATTGAGTGCCTTTTATTTCACCTAATTTGTACATCCTGTCATAAAAAGCCTTCGTTCAACTTTATAACAAACATGAATTCCCATCTCAAGAGGATGTGCAACAGGGACGGGCAATTGAAAGCTAGCTGAACAAAACATTTGACCCTGTTTAAATATTTTTACCCTAATGGTTAACAGTTAGTTGGTTAGCCACCGAAATTAATTTGACCAGTCATGCTTATCGGCCTGGAATTAAATTGGTGCATATTTATATTCGTTAGTTCATCATGTACAGTGCCTCCAGAAAGTACCCCTTCACACCCATAACTTTTTCCACATTTTATTGTGTTGTAAAGCGGATTCAAATTGATTTAATTGTCCTTTTTGTTTAATGATATACACAAAATACACTGTAATGTCAAAGCGGAAGAAAAATTCTAACGTTTGTAAAAAAATTACATGAAAAATAAGGGCCCTCTGAGTGGCGCAGTGGTCTAAGGCACTGCATCACAGTGATATCCTGGTATATTCTCATATCCTGGTGTATCCTAAATATCCTGGTTTGAGTCCAGTCTCTGTCACAGCCGGCCGTGACCGGGAGACGCATGGGGCGGCGCACAATTGGTCGTCTGGGTTAGTGGAGGGTTTGGCCGGCAGTGATGTTCTTGTCCCATCATGCACTAGCGATTCCTGTGGCGAGCCGGGCTTAATGCATGTTGAAATGGCGGCTGGCTTCCGGGTTAAGCGGGCATTGTGTCAAGTAGCCGATCTTCGCCTCTCCCGCCTCGACCTTCGCCTCTCCCGAGTCCGTACTGGAGTTGCAGTGAGGGGACAAGACTGTACCTACCAATTGGGGAGGAAAAGGGGTAGCAGCAATTACAGCTCTGAGTCTTTCAAACTTGGATTTTTCAATATTTGCTATTTTTTTAAGTCGATTAAAGTCATAACTGTAGCTCGGCCACTCAGGAACATTCAATGTCGCGTTGGTAAGCAACTCTGGTGTATATTTGGCCTTGTGTTCTAGGTTATTGTCCTGCTGAAAGGTGAATTCGTCTTCCAATGTCTGTTGGAAAGTAGATTAACTTCTACTTGCACACAATCCCGGATCCGGGAGCACCCTCATCAGTAAAAAAGCTGACTAGCATAGCCTAGCATAGCGCCACAAGTAAATACTAGCATCTAAATATCATTAAATCACAAGTCCAAGACACCAGATGAAAGATACACATCTTGTGAATCCAGCCATCATTTCTGATTTTTAAAATGTTTTGCAGGGAAGACACAATATGTATTTCTATTAGCTAACCACGATAGCAAAAGACACAACTTTTTTTCCCCACCATTTTTTTTCTGCATAGGTAGCTATCACAAATTCGACCAATTAAAGATATAAATAGTCAATAACCAAGAAACAACTTCATCAGATGACAGTGTGATAACATATTTATTGTATAGCATATGTTTTGTTAGAAAAATGTGCATATTTCAGGTATAAATCATAGTTTTACATTGCAGCCACCATCACAACTCTCACCTAAGCAAATAGAATAACTACAGAGACCAACGTGAATTACCCAAATACTCATCATAAAAGATTTATGAAAAATACACAGCGTACAGCAAATGAAAGACACAGATCTTGTGAATCCATCCAATATTTCAGATTTTTTAAGTGTTTTACAGCGAAAACTCAATATAGCATTATATTAGCTTACTACAATAGCCAACCACACAACAGCATTGATTCAAGCCAACAATAGCGATAACGAATAGACCAGCAAAAGATATTAATTTTTTCACTAACCTCTCAAACTTCTTCAGATGACAGTCCTATAACATCATATTACACAATACATATAGAGTTTGTTCGAAAATGTGCATATTTAGCGGCACAAATCGTGGTTATACAATGAGAAAAGTAGCCAAGCTGCCAACAAAATGTCGGGAGAAATCTTGGGAGAGGCACCTAATCTAATCAGTAACTAATCATAAACTTGACTAAAAAATACAGGTTGGACAGCAAATGAAAGATACATTAGTTCTTAATGCAACCGCTGTGTTAGATTTTTAAAATTAACGTTACTACGACATACAGCGTGCGTTAAAGCGAGACCGCACCGAAATTAATGGCGGAATAGTAGTTTCACATTTTTCAACAGAACAACGAATTAACATCATAAATAGTTCTTACTTTTTGATGAGCTTCCATCAGAATCTTGGGCAAGTTGTCCTTTGTCCAGAAGAATTGTTGCTCGGTTGTAGATTGTTGCCTTCAACTTTGGAATTAGCAGTAAACATTAGCCATGTGGCGAAGACGTGCCCAACTCACTATAACGCAGCACAAAGAAATATCCGAAAATCGCAATATACTGATATAAACTGATATAACTCGGTTTAAAATAACTACATTATGATGTCTTTAACACCTATATCGAATAAAATCAGAGCCGGATATATCTAAGGCCTATAACGAGAGCTTTCCAGAATGCCATCCTGAGGTCTGTCTTGCGTCATGGCGAATGTTGAAAAGAGTGTACCCCACGTTCCAAAACCCTTTATATGGCCTCAGATCTGCCTAGCAACACCATTCCAATTCTCACCGCTTGCTGACATCTAGGGGAAGGCGTATGCAGTGCATGTCGACCAATAGAAGACATGCAAATTAATAAACTGACCCTAGAACAGACTGCCTGATTTCAGATTTCACACTTTCTGACAGGAAGTTTGCTCCAACTTGAGTTCTGTTTTACTCATAGATATAATTCAAACGGTTTTAGAAACTAGAGAGTGTTTTCTATCCAATAGTAATAATAATATGCATATTGTACGAGCAAGAATTGAGTACGAGGCAGTTTAATTTGGGAACTAAATTTTTACAAAGTGAAAACAGCACCCCCTATTGAGAAAAGTTTAAAAAAGGTTTTCCTCTAGGATTTTGCCTGTGCTTAGCTCCATTATGTTTATTTTTATCATAGAAAACTCCCTACTCCTTGTGGATGACAAGCGTACCCATAACATGATGTAGCCCCCACCATGCTTGAAAATATGAAAAGTGCTACTCAGTGACATAACGCTTTGTACTCAGAACATAATGTTAATTTTTGCAGTTTTACTTTAGTACTTTATTGCAAACAGGATGCATGTTTTATTCTGTACAGACTTCCTTCTTTTCACTCTGTCAATTAGGTTAGTATTGTGGAGTAACAACAATGCTGTTGATCCATCCTCCATTTTCTCATATCACAACCATTAAACACAACCATTAAACTGTTTAAAATCACCATTGGCCTCATGGTGAAATCACATCCAAAGTGTAATTAAGAAGTTAAGCACATGTTTAGACTTTAATTTATTTAGGCTTGCCATAGCAAAGAGGTTGAACACTTATTGACTGAAGACATTTCAGCTTTTCATTTTTAATTAAATTGTAAAAATAGAATATAATTCCACTTTGACATTTTGGGTTATTGTGGGTCATTTTTATTTCAGGCTGTAACATAGCAAAATATGGAAAAAGTCAAGGGGTGTGAATACTTTCTGAAGGCACTGTATCTTACTTATCTCAAGCTCACCGCATACAGAGGGAGGGTAGTTTGAGAGTAATATATATATATATAATATACAGTACATCATTGAATATCACCTGCTGGGCAGCAGATCGCTCAGCTCACAGCTCCTCAAGCAGATGCTGCTTGGTGTGAAACGTGTTCTTATAAGCCCAGGGAAACTTGAAGAAAAAAAAACTTGGAAACCTAGACGTTTTGCTTCATTTTAGGAGGAATGTCTTACCTTGCTTCAAAGTAACCTAGCCAAAACCCAACCATAGAAACGTTGAGGCAAATATTTTATAAGGACCCTTGAAACATTTCTCTTCTGTTCTATTGGTTTTCATGTCAAATTACTTTTATTGTCCAGATGCCAAACGCACAATCTGAATCAAATCAGCAACCCATCCTAGTTGTTGCATGTTTCGTTTCTAACAGAGATCTCTGTCACACGAAACAGCTTGCTTCTGGTAGGCTTTTTAGAAAAGTGTTTTTCAAGCTAATTGCGTTTTTACAAATGTTTGAAATATGATGTTTTACATTGTCTGCTTTATTACAGTTCATTTGAGCTCCCGAGTGGCACAGCGGTCTAAGGCACTGCATCTCAGTGCAAGAGGCGTCACTACAGTCCCTGGTTCAAATCCAGTCGTTATCACTTCCGGCTGTGATTGGGAGTCCCATAGGATACTGCACAATTGGCCCAGTGTTGTCCAGGTTAGGCAGTCATTGTAAATACGGAAGTGCTCTTACCTGACTTGCCTAGTTAAATAAAATGTCTTTGCTGTGAAACGATAGGCCTGCTATTCTCGCATGTTTCAAATAAGCTCTTCATAAGATATTTCTGTTCCTTGTAAGCATTCATAATATTTTCTGTTTGTCATGTCATTTTAGTGTTTGGAACTAATTGAACTGGTTGTTAACTGGTTTTAAACGGGGGTCGGTTAGGTGGCTGCAAAATTGTCCGAAATGTGCATTCCTAGTTAGCGTATAGATGTATGCGATCTAACTGTTCAAATGAGTTGAATTGACATCACTCACATAATGTCGAAATCACATTTTATTTGTCACATGCGCAGAATACAACAACCTTGCCCTGAAATTCTTACTTACCAACAACGCAGAGTCCACCTGCAGAGACAAATTTCTACTGCCCACAAGCTATTGGTATTCACTCTTCAACTTTATTTCACAATCACCAATTTCATTACTGTACATTCTGAGGTCAGTTTGGTTGAGAGAGTGGAAGTGAGACAGCAAGATCTGAACCTAGAGATGAGATAGAGCTGAGGGCATTATGTTTTCAGAACAGACGATCTGAACATAGATGGGGAACTAACCAGTATCAAAAAAAGGCATCAAAATACATTCTAGTCATGCCAGGGTCATCTTGGGGCCTATTAACTTCTTATGGCTCGGGGCAGTATTGAGTAGCTTGGATGAATAAGGTGCCCAGAGTAAACTGCCTGCTACTCAGGCCCAGAAGCTAAGATATGCATATAATTAGTAGATTTGAATACAAAACACTCTGAAGTTTCTAAAACTGTTTGAATGATGTCTGTGAGTACAACATAACTCATATGGCAAAAACCTGAGAAAAATCCAACCGTGAACTGGGAAATCCGAGGTTTGTAGTTTTTCAAGTTATTGCCTTACGAATATACAGTGTCTATGGGGTCATATTGCACTTCCTAAGGCTTCCACTAGATGTCAACAGTCTTTAGAACCTTGTTTGATGCTTCTACTGTGAAGGAGGGGGGAATGAGAGCTGCTTGAGTCAGGGGTCTGGCAGAGTGCCACGAGCTCAGTCTTGCGCGCTCCCGTGAGAGTTAGCTGCGTTCCATTGCATTTCTACAGACAAAGGAATTCTCTGGTTGAAACATTATTGAAAATGAATTGATTGCAACCACTCTGGGCATGTAACGATACAGTTTTGTATATCGTTATAGATTTAAAGGGACACCCTGACATACAAACATGTACACACACATATATGCAGGCAGACACACACACCGGCTTGCCGCTGCTGTAGAAGAACTCAAGGTCGGAGAGGAGGAAGGCGTGGGCAATGTTGGTGCGGAGGCTTATCTTCACCCCGTTCTGAAACACTGCCACAGGAAGGTGGGCAAGGTGTAGCTGGTTAGCCACAGACGGGAGTCTGGGTGGTGTCAGGGTTCGTCTCCTACCAGAAGCACACAGGGTAGAGACATTGGGGTACACTTACAGACAAATGTATATGGGAGTATTATAGACCCCTTATACAGTTTAGATATTGTACTGTATAGGCTCTGACTTAAAGGTGAAATCTGCAGTTGAAACAATAACAAAGCCACCACCTTTTTGGGTAAACAGTTTAGGGATGTGACTAGAGAAATGTAACATTCTCAAAATCATAGACAGATCACTGGATCTATATTAACCTAATAAAAACAGTTATGTAGGAATGAGGTTTGTGCAGTAGGCCTAATAGCCTAAATTATCAAAGCACATTGGCTATCCTTGGCCTGCCAGTATTGTTCTTCTCAGACCGTATTATTTTTCAAAACTCTAGCTATAATAATAAAATAGATCTGTCGTTGTATTACTTACAAGGGACAGCTGAGCATGAATTGAAATAATTTGCTTTTTTATTTTACTGGATTGATAGTCCATCTGATGGTCAGTCTCAGAGGCAGGGAGAGAACAGCAGTGGGTCTATCTCACACAGTCCCTGCTCTCTCCTTTCCTCCAGTGAGACTGACCGGAGAGAGGGGACACCGTCTTCCACCTGATGGCGAAACTTGAGTCACACTGCATTACTTGCTGTCTCTGCCTGGCTCTGCCTGCCTGGCCTTGCAGTCTCTGCCTGGCCGGTTCCCCTCTCTCTACTGGGATTCTCTGCCTCTAACCCTATTACAGGGGCTGAGTCACTGGCTTACTGGTGCTCTTTCATGCCGTCCCTAGGAGGGATGCGTCACTTGATTGGGTTGAGTCACTGACGTGATCTTCCTGTCCGGGTTGGCGCACCGCCTTGAGTTGTGCCGTGGCGGAGATCTTTGTGGGCTATACTTGGCCTTGTCTCAGGATGGTAAGATGGTGGCTGAAGATATCCCTCTAGTGGTATTTGGGCTGTGCTTTGGCAACGTGGGTGGGGTTATATCCTGCCTGTTTGGCCCTGTCTGGGGGTATCGTCGGATGGAGCCACAGTGTCTCCCGACCCCTCCTGTCTCAGCCTTCAGTATTTATGCTGCAGTAGTTTATGTGTAGGAGGGCTAGGGTGAGCCTGTTATATCTGGAGAATTTCTCCTGTCTTATCCGGCGTCCTGTGTGAATTTAAGTATGCTCTCTCTAATTATCTCTCTCTATTTCTCTCTTTCTTTCTCTCTTTCTTTCTTTCTTTCTTTCTTTCTTTCTCTCTCGGAGGAACTGAGCCCTAGGACCATGCCTCAGGACTACCTGGCATGATGACTCCTTGCTGTCCCCAGTCCTCCTGGCTGTGCTGCTGCTCCAGTTTCAACTGTTTTGCTTGCGGCTATGGAACCATCTGGATTTTTAAATTTTTTAGGTCACAGCTCATTCAAATGCTTGTTTATGGGAGATTAAAAGGAATACTTCCCAGATTGCAGTTCCTATGGCTTCCACTAGATGTTAACAGTCTTTAGAAAGGGTTTCAGGCTTGTTTTTTGAAAAATGACTTAGTAATTGTAATTTTTCAAGATGGCACTCTTTTTGACTATAGTCTTGTGGCGCGTTTGTGGATGAAGGCTCGTTAATTATCTCCGGTATTGAACATACTACATTCTGTCTTAAATTGTATCATTTATTTACATATTAGGGTAACTGAGGATTGATTAGAAACGTTGTTTGACTTGTTTGGACGAAGTTTATTGGTAACTTTTGGGATTCCTTTGTATGCACGTTGAACAAGTGGAATGGGTGGATTACTGAATCAAACACGCCAACTAAACTGACTTTTTTGGGATATAATGAAGGACTTTATCGAACAAAACAACCATTTGCTGGGACCCTTGGGATTGCAAACAGAGGATATCTTCAAAGGTAAGTGATTTATTTTATCGCTATTTCTGACTTTTGTGACGCCTCTGCTGGTTTGGGAAATGTTTAATGCTTTTGTGTGTGGGGCGCTGTCCTCAGATAATCGCCGTAAAGCTTTTTTGAAATCTGACAACGAGGTTGGATTAACAAGAAGTTATGCTTTTAAACGATGTAAAACACTTGTATGTTCATGAATGTAGAATTTAATGTAGAATTTTTACCCGGTGTCATGTTAAATCATGTGTTTCTCTACACTGACAGATAAAAAGAGAAACCTAGTTAGTTGTTAGTTATCTTTGATTTATCTCTCCTTCATCATGAAAAACCAATAAGGAGATGGTAAAGGCGGGTCTTGCCGTCTCAAATAGAACCAAATTCTATTTTAGTGTTCGGCAATTCAGACATTCTTTCACGAGCGAGCAGTGTGGATGAAATTATTAAATAACATGTACCTTTTTTTTTTATGTACTAAATCATTGTGTTTACTTGATAGCTACCTACACAAATAGCTAGCTAGAACATAGTGTTAATAAGATTTAAAATAAATTTAAGATTTAAAAGCAATACAAATAAAAATGTGTACATTTATTTTCCAATGCCCCCACACATGGCTGGTCTACTCAGGGTTTAACCCCAACACCAAACAAAATCATTATTATCATAATATTGGGACTGAGGTGTGTCATCACGGCGCAAGCTGCCCTCTGACCTCGCACACTCTCTCCATAATGGACAAGCATGAGGTGGCCAGGTGACAGTTCTGTAGCACCACCCAGGTACCCTCCTTTACGTCCGTCTCAATCAAGCTCATGGTGATGGGGCCCTGGCCCAGAGACAGAGAGCTCAACTTGTTTGCACTGAAGCCCTGCGGAATGGACATAAACACACACACACAAACGGACAGACATGAATTATTGTTTTCTCTTAACAATTGTCATTTAAACTATACCAAAAGTCTCCACCCTTACAAAAATGTACCATGACACTACTATGGTACTTTCATTCATACCATAGTACTACTATGGTACTTCACTTACACCATGGATTAGTCTGAATCATGGAAATGTACCATGGTTTTGTCCTTGAAGTATGATGGTACTACCATGGTACTACCATGCACCTAAATATTAACATGGTATTGCGTCATACCATGGTATAGATCTGAATCATAAAAAAAGGTTTTATACTGAATTCTACATTATACTATGGTCATGCACAATTATGATAAATGTCACCACCAATGATCATATATCTATTAATTGTGCTTTACCATAGTGCAATGGCAGTATAATGCATTAAATAAATAAACCCCCCAAGCTCAAGAGATTGGTTGGTATTATATTGATGAATTTACAGTGCATTCAGAAAGTACTCATACCCCTTGACTTTCCCCCCCCCCAAAATTACATTACAGCCTTAAATGGATAAAAAAAATCCTCATCAATCTACACACAATAGCCCATAATGACAAAGCAAAAACAGGTTTATAGAAATGTTTGCAATATCACATACAAAGATATTCGATTAATTGTTTAATAATAACCACTCCCCTTATTGTTTAAACTACAGCATTGAAATGAACACTTTAAAAAGCTTGCTTTACACATCTCCTTTATCGAGCTTAAGTCTTGTTTACAAAAATAAGACCAACCAGGAAGAACTCCCTACAATTAGGGCTGGCACAATTACCGTATAACCGTGTAACCAACGGTTATGGATAATAAAATAACTGTCATTATGGCCTACCTCAATACAGCACAACCAAACTTGGCCCACCACAGCACAGCTGTACCAGACCAGGCCTGCCTCAGCACGGAACAACTAGACCCAGTCCATTACAGCACGGTTCTACCAGACCAGGCCCACCTCAACTCAGCCCAGCTCTACACAGCACCGACCACTACCTTATTTAGCTTTTTGGTCCCCTTTTTAGCAATGCCAAAAAGCAAAATACTAATCATTGTTTAATTAAGAAGAGACATTTACTTTTTGTTTTTTTTGTTTTAACATAGTATGTTCTACTCTGATTTAGCCACTGTCTCCTGTATCCCTGACACTGAGTTGGTTTCACAAGTGTAGAGAGGAGCAGGCAGGAGGCAGTTGCAGGTTTTGAACTACTGAGTTTATTAACTTCTTGTGAATAGGGGGCGCTGTTTTCACTTTGGGAAAAAATCGTGCCCAATTTAAACTGCCTCGTACTCTATTCTAGATCGTACAATATGCGTATTATTATTACTATTGGATAGAAAACACTCCCAAGTTTCTAAAACTGTTTGAATTATATCTGTGAGTAAAACAGAACTCATTTGGCAGCAAACTTCCAGACAGGAAGTGAAAAATCTGAAAACGATGCTCTGTTCCAGGGCCTGCCTATTGAATTGCCTTATATTTATGGATTTGCATGCACTGCATACGCCTTCCACTAGATGTCAACAGGCAGTGGAAGGTGGAATGGGGTGTCTAGCTTGATCTGAGGTCGAACAAGAGCTCTTGGAGTGGGAGGTCTGGAAATGTCTTTGTCTTCTCTGGCGCGCGAAGTACATCGACATTGGCTTCTGAAAAGCATTCGGTATACACGGTGGATATCTCCGGTTCTGATTTTATTTGATAGATGTGATAAAAACATCATAAAGTCGTTTTTTTCAACCGAGTTGTATCAGTTTATTCAACGTTTATTGCGACTTTTGGAATTTTCCTTTCTTTGCGTCAGGAGAAGATGGGCATGTTCGCTCCACATGGCTAGCTAAGGTTGCTAATTCGACAGGAGAAAAGGACATTCTAAAACCAAACAACGATTTATTCTGGACCTAGGACTCCTTGTACAAGATTCTGATGGAAGCTCAGCAAAAGTAAGAACAATTTATGATGTTATTTCGTATTTCTGTGGAAAATGTTGAGTCCCATTTTCCGCCCTTTTTGCAGGCGCTGTCTCGCTATAACGTAAGCTGTTTGTTATGGTAAAGTTATTTTAAAAAATATAACACGGCGGTTGCATTAAGAACTAGTGTATCTTTCATTTGCTGTCCAACATGTATTTTTTAGTAAGTTTATGATGAGTTCTTTGGTCAGATTAGGTGAGTGTCCAAAATATCTCCGGACAATTTGGTGAATCGATGCTACATTTTCACAATGTATAACCACGGTTTGCAGCTCAAAATATGCACATTTTCGAACAAACATAAGTGTATTGTATAACCTGATGTTTTAAGACTGTCATCTGATGAAGTTGGTCAAGGTTAGTGATTAATTGTATATCTTTTGCTGGTTTTTGCGATCGCTACCTTTTGCTGCTGATAAATGCATTTGTGTGTTTGGCTATTGTGGTAAGCTTATATAATGCTATATTGTTTTTCGCTGCAAAACACTTAAAAAATCTGAAATATTGGCTGGATTCATAGTAATAATAACATGCATATTGTAGGATCTAGAATAGAGTACGAGGCCGTTTAAATTGGGCACGATTTTTCCCCAAAGTGAAAACAGCGCCCTCTATTCACAAGAAGTTAATGAAGGATTGAAACACAGAGGGTGCATTTGTCAGGCCGTAGGGCATTACCTTGTAGTCGTAGTGCCCGGTGCTGGTCCTGAAGGCGGTCTTCCATTCATCCCCCTCTCTGATGCTCACCAGGTTGTAGGCACTGTGTAAAATCCAATTTGGTAAAGTACTGGGCACCGTTTATCAGTTTGATCACAGTTGGTATGAGAGGCAGGGGATAACTGAATTCAACAGTTGCCTTATTAGTGTCCTGTAATTGATACAGAGGCAGAGACCCACGTCCGTCTTCTTCAAGAAAAAGGAGCTGGAGGAGGCCGGAGAGGGGTACGGATGGAGGAATCCTTGGGCCAGTGCCTCCTGGACGTGGATCTCCATTTTTGGTCTCTGCATGCGAGAGAGGGTATGTGCCCCCACGGGAGGGTGGAATCAGGCAGTAGGTCGATAATGCAGTCCCATGGGCGATAAGGGGGCAGGCACGTGGCACGAGTCTTTGAAAAAGCCACCTGTAGGTCCCGGTATGTCTCCGGGATAGGTACGTGGGTGGCCTGGTCTGGACTTTCCATGGACGTGGCACAGATAGACACAGAGAGATACCTCTCCTGACACTCCTGACACTCCTGTGACCAACCCAAAAACCTCCTCTTTGTCCACGGTATCCTGGGGTTATGCAACTGTAACCAGGGGAAACCTAAAGCTACAGGGTGTGCAGGAGATTCTAAGATAAGGAAAGTGATGCGTTCATGGTGGTTATAAGCAACTGTGAGGGAAATGAGAATCGTGGTCTGGCACACCAGTCCTGTTCCTAGGGGACGGTTGTCTAGGGCATGGACTGGGATAGGGGGACTAGAGGAATGCGTAATGATAAGGCCTGCGGAACCTGAGTCCACTAGGGCAGGACAGTGGGTGGCCAGGATAGTCCAGGAAGGTGACAAGAAGGAGGACGGGCTGAGTGGAAAGAGAGGAGCAAAGCACGTCCATGCCTCTACCTGTGAAGGTGCAGGAGCGCTCCTAGGCCTGTCGCTTCCTCGCCTGGTTTTTCTTCTGGGACAAGTGTTCCAGGGGTGGTCCGATTTTCCGCAGTAGGAGCAGATACCCTGTTGACGGGAAAGAGCAGAGCAGAGACCCTGTCCCCTCTGGGGGAAGGTGCGTCGTACCCACCTTCATGGGCTCAGTCTCGCTGGAAGTTCCTGGGAGAGACCCGAACCCCCGGGATGGGATACAAAGGTTCGGCAGCAGCTAGAAGGCCTGCGACGCCGAACGCCTGAGCTGGAAAGGAAGGGGAGCCAAAGTGAAAGCTGGTGTGACGGTCGGCTTTAGAAAATGTATCCTCCATATTTATTCCTCTGGAAGATAAACATGCCCCTTTTACAAATTTAGAGTCAAAGATAGATCTAACCCTTGGTTTTCTTCGGAGCTATCCGAGCTCATTCAGAGCAAGGAAAACTGATTTTGTGATGGACTGGCAATCTTTCAGACACCTGAGAAACATATGTACTATCTTAACCTGTCTAGGATCAGCGTGGCGCTAGAGGCACACCCCCCCCCCCCACTGAAAAACCAGTGCCGCGAAATTCAAAAAAAATATTTTTTTAAAATATTTAACTTTCACACATTAACCTGTCTAGGATCAGCGTGGCGCTAGCGGCACACCCCCCCCCCCCCCCACTGAAAAACCAGTGCCGCGAAATTCAAAAAAAATATTTTTTTAAAATATTTAACTTTCACACATTAAAGTCCAATACAGCTAATGAAAGACACAGATCTTGTGAATCCAGTCAACATTTCCGATTTTTAAAATGTTTTACAGGGAAGACACAATATGTAAAGATGTACATCTATTACCTAAAAACACATTAGCATAATCCACCATCTTTTATTTGTCCACCAACACCAGTAGCCATCACCAATTCGGCTAAACTAAGATATTTATAGCCCCTAACCAACAAAAAAACTCATTAGATGACAGTCTGATAACATATTTATGGTATGGGATAGGTTTTGTTAGAAAAAAGTGCATATTTCAGGTAGATGGCATAGTTTACAATTGCACCCACCATCACAAATGGAATAGAATAATTACAATGAGCAACGTGTTTACCTAACTACTAATCATCAAACATTTCGTAAAAATACACAGCATACACGAATCGAAAGACACAGATCCTGTGAATACAGACAATATTTCAGATTTTCTAAGTGTCTTACAGCGAAAACACAATAAATCGTTATATTAGCTTAGCACATAGCAATTAGCAGCCCAGCATTGATTCTAGCCAAAGTGAGCGATAAAAGTCAACATCGCCAAAAGATATTAATTTTTTCACTAACCTTCTCAGAATTCTTCCGATGACACTCCTGTAACATCACATTACAACATGCATATACAGTTTGATCGAAAATGTTTATATTTAGCCACCAAAATCATGGTTAGACAATGTGAAATGTAGACAAGCTGGTAAAGAAAAAGTCCTTGCGCCACTTAGACAGTGATCTACTCTTATACATAAATACTCATAAACGTGACTAAAAAATATAGGGTGGACAGGGATTGATAGACAATTTAATTCTTAATACAATTGCGTTATTACATTTTTTAATTTATCCTTACTTTTCAATACAGTTTGCGCCAAGCGAAGCTACGTCAAAAAACATGGCGTCCTAAGCCACTAAAATGTTTCGACAGAAACACGATTTATCATAATAAAAATGTCCTACCTTGAGCTGTTCTTCCATCAGTATCTTGGGCAAAGGATCCTTTCTTGGGAGAAATCGTCTTTTGGTGGAAAGCTGTCCTCTTGCCATGTGGAAATGTCAACTGCGTTCGGGATGAACTGAAAAGCGTGCCCAACTTTTCACATCGTTGCAAAAATAAATGTCCCAAAATCGCACTAAACGGATATAAATTGCTATAAAACGCTTTAAATTAACTACCTTATGATGTTTTTAACTCCTATAACGAGTGAAAAGATGACCGGAGAAATATAACAGGCTAAACTAACGCTTGGAACAGGTGCGCGCCGGTGTTCTCTAGGCTCATGACGCAGCTCCCAAAGAATGACTAGCTTCAGGGTTTTTTCATTTGTAGGGCCTGTGAACGCGCAATCGACCCCGTTGGAATCGTCATCACGTAAAGGCATCCAGGGGAAGACGTAAGAAGTGTCCGTATAGTCATAGCAACGACAGTGCCCTTTTAACTGACTTCAGAAGAGTGGCCAACATTTCTCAAATCTGACTCCATGTCAGGGAAATTGCTGTAGAATGGGCTCTGTTCCACTTAGAGACAAAATTTCAACTCCTATAGAAACTATAGACTGTTTTCTATCCAATAATAATAATAATATGCATATTGTACGATCAAGGATTTTGTGGGAAGCCGTTTAAAAAATTAGCCAAATTAGCATAAATAGTCTAAACAGCGCCCCCATCCCCAACAGGTTAATTAAGAAAGCTAAATTAAGCTACTTTTTAAGCTCTATCTATGACTCTCCTGGTGATCCTTCAAAAAAAAAAAAAGTGAATGCACTGAAGCGTACAAATCCCTCTTCTTCTTCTTCTTTTCATCCTCTTCTGGATGAAAAGCATACCCAAATTCAACTGCCAGCGACTCATCCCCAGAAGATAAGATATGCATATTGTTAGTGGATTTGGATAGAAAACACTCTGCCCTTTCTTAAACTGTTTGAATCATGTATATGAGTATGACAGAACTTATTTAACAGGCAAAACCCCGAGGACAAACCATTCAGAATTTTTTTTTGCCGAGGTCACTCCCTTTTCAATAGATTTTCATTGGGAATACAGATTTCTAATTGACCTTCTTGTAGTTCCTACCGCTTCCACTGGATGTCAACAGTCTTTAGAAATTGGTTGAGGGTTTTTCCTTTGTGTAATGAAGAAGTACGGCCATTTTGAATCAGGGTCACTTGTTGTGTCCTATTTGTTAGAGGCGCATGACCAGAAGGCTAGCTACAGTTTGTTTAATCCTGTATTGAACACAGATAGTCCCGTCTACAATTTTATTGATTATTTATGTTAAAAAATACCTAAAGTTGTATTACAAAAGTAGTTTGAAATGTTTTGGCAAAGTTTACAGGTAACTTTTGAGATATTTTGTAGTCATGTTTCGCAATTTGGAACCAGTGTTTTTCTGGATCAAACGCGCCAAATAAATTTACATTTTGGATATATATTGTCACGAACCGGCTCAGAACCCGTAACAAAAAGGGAGACCACGTGGAGATAAGAAGTAACCAAAATATATTTATTTAACTAACGAAACTAAGTATAATATACCATGGGGTGTGTAATCAGTAATCAGTAGTGTAATTGAATGTTTTGCATGCATGAAGGTGATAGTGCAGGGTGTTGAAAGATGCTAAAACAAACAAACAAAAACACCATGAAACATAACCGAATCTAACAAGGTGTCTACAAGGAGAGAGTCTCCTGGTTGAATGGGGAAGTGGATATTTTATTCTGGGAGAGTGGGCCCAGGTGTTTTCCATGTAGCTGACGACCCTCCCAACTCCGCCCACCGGCATCCTAATAGAGCAAAGAGAGAGAGAAAACGGTAGACAGAGTGGGAGGGTCGTCACATTCCCCCCCATAAAACCGGGGACCAACAAGGACCCCGGAACACATCCCCAGCCAACCTCCTCTCCAGACCAGGACGGAATAGACAGGAAAGACAGAACCTGACCATACAAACATTCAGGAACAGGGCGCACGAGAGAGCGCATCAGCAATCACGTTATCCGTTCCACGAATGTGCTGCACATCGAGATGAAATGATTGTAAAAATAAACACCATCTCATTATTCTCTGATTAGGACACATCATGGACCTCAAAAAGGTGAGAGGGTTATGGTCAGTGTAGACCGTAATAGGTACTACTCCCGACCCGACATAGACCTCAAAGTGTTGCAGTGCCCAGATGAGCGATAACGCTTCTTTTTCAGTGACCGAGTAGTTTAACTGATAAAGGTTAAACTTTTTCGAAAAGAAACTGACAGGTCTCTCAACCCCAGACACATCTGGCTGCAGCAAAACTGCCCCTGCCTCCACCTGACTAGCATCCACCTGCAAGGTAAATGACAATTCCACACGAGGAGCAGCCAGCACCGGAGTTGAGGTAAGCAACCTCTTTGCATCTTCAAAAGCGTGTTGACAACGAGAAGACCAAGTGTAAACAGCCTTTGCTTTCAGCATATCTGTCAATGGAGCGACCACAGTAGAGAAGTTATTACAAAAACCACGGTAATAACCAATCATGCCCAAGAAACGCATCAGTTCCTTTTTAGTAGTTGGTGGAGGAAACGCATCAATAGCTACCACTTTAGCTCGAACAGGACGCACTTCCCCCTGCCCAACCACCTTTCCAAGGTATGTAACAGTCGCCTGAGCAAACTCACATTTAGCCAGATTGATCCTGAGGTGACCCTCAGCCAGGCGTTCGAATAAGGCTTGAATACGGGACAGATGTTCCTCCCATGTATCTGCATATATCACTACATCGTCCAGATAAACAGCACACCCTGTCAGACCGGCGATAACCCTGTTCATAAGTCGCTGAAAAGTGGCAGGTGCATTACGCAGTCCGAAACTCATAACCAAATACGAGTATAGACCAGAGGGTGTAATAAAGGCAGAGATTTCACGTGCCCTACTCGTCATTGGCACCTGCCAATAGCCCTTTAACAGGTCAAATTTACTCACAAATCTAGCTGCCCCGACTTGATCAACGCAGTCCTCCATCCGAAGAAGAGGAAATGAATCTGGCTTAGTGACACTGTTGACCTTACGGTAGTCTGTACAAAATCTGTTTGTTCCATCTGGTTTTCTGACCAAGATACAGGGAGAAGCCCAACTGGAGAAAGAAGGCTCTGCTATCTTACTCTCCAGCATGTATTTGACCTCAGCATCCAGGCAATGCAGTTTCTCTAAAGAAACTCTATAGAACCGCTGACGAATGGGGTCAGCATCTCCAACGTCAATATCATGTTCTATCAAGTTTGTTCGGGTAGGTGTATCAGAAAACAAACCTGGAAATCTCTGAATCAGACCAACCATCTCTTCCCGCCTATCAACGGGTAGATGAGTGAGAATGCTGCCCAAAATATCCAGTGTCTCTGAGTTTTTCAATCTACCCTGCAGTATGCAATCGTCGGGACCAGGAACATCTTCCTCCTCATTCGTAGACCTATCCTGAGAAGAATCCAAGGGAATAACGGTTTCAGCCAACAGAACAGGTTTACCGTCCTCTATAGATTCCCACTGTTCAGTCTCTGAGGAACGTGCATAATAGGGTTTTAACAAATTTACATGGCACAGCTGGTGTGCTTTCCTTCGTTCTGGAGTGGCAACTAGATAATTTTGCTCAGTGTACTTGCGCACCACTGTATATGGACCTTGAAACTTGGCTTCAAAAGGAGAACCAACAATTGGCAGCAGAGCAAGAACCTGGTCCCCTGGACTAAAGTGACGTGGCTCAGTTCGGCGATCAAATATGTTTTTCATCCTCTCCTGTGAAGATGATGGCTTCTCTTTAGCCATTTCGCCAGCGGCATACAAGCGGCGCCGGAAATCACACACATACGATAACAAAGACTGAGGAGGCTCGGGAGACTTCCAGTCATCCTGAAGAACAGATAGAAGTCCCCGCACCCTATGTCCAAACACAAGGTCATTTGGACTAAAACCGGTGCTCTCCTGTGAAACCTCCCTAGCGGCTAACAATAACCAAGGCAACCCCTCCTCCCAATCCTTATCCATCTCAGTACAATAACTTCTCAACAAAGACTTAAGTGTTTGATGGAAACGTTCTAGTGCTCCTTGACTTTGCGCGTGATAGGCGCTAGCCAGATTGTGCTTAATATGGAGCTGTTGGAGAACCTGACCAAACAGATTAGAGGTGAAATTAGACCCTTGATCACTCTGAATGACCTTAGGTATTCCAAACAGTGACAGAAACTGAGTCAAAGCTTTTAACACAGACTTAGTCGTGATAGACCGGAGAGGATAGGCTGCTGGAAACCTTGTGGTCTGACACATCACAGTGAACAGGTAACTACTACCCTTTTTAGAACGAGGCAAAGGACCCACACAGTCAATAATCAGATACTCAAAAGGTTGGCTGAGTACAGGAATAGGAAACAGTGGTACCGGCTTAATAGCTTGATTAGGTTTCCCAGTTAATTGACAGATGTGGCAAGTTTTGATGAAATCAGAAACATCCCTCTTTAATCTAGGCCAAAAGAAATGTCTTAATATGCGATGGTATGTTTTCCCTACACCCATATGTCCCGCAACATCATTGTGAGAAGTTGTCAACACCAACTCACGAAGTTTTACTGGTACCACAACCTGACTAATCGCCTCCCCTAGAAAACAACTACCATGAGACACCCACTTTCTCATCAGGACATCATCCTGGAGAAAATAACCATGGGCGACATCTCCCAACTGTTCCACAGGCACAATTTTGTCACGCAACTCTTCTAATGTGGAGTCAGTCCGTTGCGCATTGATTAGATCTTCTCGGTTAACAGATAACGGAATAACAGGGAAAGCAGTGGCATACTTCTCATTAGTCGGCACAGTGACCAGTTCGCCACGGCTCATAGAACGCGTCACTGCACACGCAGTGAACACCTCTGGGAAACTCTGTACACTCTCATCAGGAGTCTCAACAACTGACGGCTTTGTGGAAACCACTAGAGATGGAAATGCGACAGGCCACACCCGCTCACCTGCCAAGTTATTCCCAAGAATAACGTCGATACCCTCAATAGGCAACGAAGGACGCACCCCCACAACAACCTCACCTTTCACCAGTCCACAATCTAACATCAGTTTATGCAATGGAACTGAAAGAGTATTCAAACCTATTCCCCTAATTAGAACACTATTCCCTGAATCAGTCTCAGCTGAAAAGGGTAACACAGACTCCAACACAAACGATTCGGAGGCACCTGTGTCTCTCAAGATCTTCACTGGCACTAATTCCTTACTTCCTAACATAGACACAAAACCTTCCGTGATGAAAGGTAAATAGTCTGGATCAATATGTACTTTCACATGCTCCTGGACCTGAGGCAATGAGTCATGAATGAACTGATGTAGAACAGGCGCAGCTAACGCGGTAGGCTTAGGTTTAGCGTAAGCACCCTTTGATCGGAGAAGTGGACATTCGTTTTTCCAATGACCTGAACCTTGACAGTAGTGACACTCTTGCCCAAAGTCAGCTTTACCACGGGAGTCAGGTTCAACCCGAGTTGAATTGAACTCTGCCCGTGAACCAAAATATCTTGGTGAGCGAAACCCAAATCTATCCGAACGCCCCCACTCATTCCGAATACGGGGCTCTGCAAAGACTCTTTTGTGAGTCAACACATACTCATCCGCAAAAACCGCAGCTTCAACGACATTCTTCACTTTTCGTTCGTTAATATATGTGGCAATATGAGCAGGGATTGTGTCCTTAAATTGCTCTAACATAATCAGATCACACAGCCCTTGGAGGGTCACAACTTCAGAGGCGGAACACCAGCGATTAAACTGTAAAGATAATTGTCGCGCAAACTCAACATGAGTCTGTTTATCATCTTTTTTTAAAGTTCTAAATCGTTGGCGGTAAGCCTCAGGGACCAATTCATAAATTTGTAACACAGCCGTTTTAACCTTATCATAACTGGCACTGTCGTGTACACTAAGAGCTGAATATGCTTCCTGCGCTTTACCAGTCAGCACACACTGCAACATTAAGGTGCGGTCAGAATCAGGCCAACTCCTAGCTTCAGCAACACGCTCAAACAACGAAAAGAATGTCTCAGGGTCCTTTTCATTAAACTGAGGCAATAACCGTAAGTTCCCAACAATATCAAATGTGTCCAGGGCACGACCCATAGAGGAACGACCCCTAGGTAAATCTGGGTCACCTTCCCAGAACAAACTCTCCCCTGAAATCTTTCCTTCCCTAACCAACTCTATCCGTTCTTGTTGCAACTTGATTTTAGCATGCTCAATATCTTGTTTAAATGCTAATTCCTTTTCATACTTTACACGATCATACTCTAGCTTCTCACGATCATACTGCTGCTGTAACAGAAGCAGTTCTTTCTGCTGTTCAAAAAGAAGACTACTAGGACTAACCGATGGAATGGCCATTGTAACATTACGGGGAGATGACTCCTCAGCAGAAGCTGGCCCAGTGGTAACTTCAAGAATACCACTCTCCATCAGATTGGCCTTCAATATCAACCTAATAGAATTCTTTAGGCGTTTATCACTAATTTCAACCTTGTAGTATTCGGCGATTTTCAACAGCTGTTCTTTAGTACCTAATTCTAACAATTCCTCTGATGGAAAGCGAATTAACTCCTCTACAAAAGACGCCATAGTTACAAAAAAAAATTCTCACTCTTCCCCTCTGCTGAGCACACCAGATCACAACTCAAGAAATGACAATCACCCTGAGTACCACCGAAGAGAGATGAGATACGGAGCTTCCCCAAACCTACATTAACTCAACCCTAGTCTTCATGCGGATTTGCGGTGGGTATTTACGCACTGTAGCCCGCTGGCAAGGAAATAAACCCCCCAGCACGCTGGCAGATTCCACCAAGCCACGGATGTGCCCCCGAGACAACTGCTCAGTCCACAGACACCACACAAAAATAACAAACATTAACCATGCCCAACATATTCCAAAAATGAAACACGTCGCTAAACCTATCAGGGGTAAAAGGCTATAGCTCCGGGTAGTAAATAGTACTACCCTATCCAAATCTCCCACTGAGGTACACAGCCGATTACTCACCTCAGACCGATGTCCCAACAGAAAGTAGAACAAGAGTTTCCAGGCTGGGCAGGGCCTGGAAACTAACCAATGTACTCTCTCCAACGCAGCACACCAACCAACCAATTAAGGCAACCAATACTGGGCCTAACAACTCAAACCAAATATTTAAACCAAACACGTACCTCCACGTTCTCCCAAACAAATACGTTCAATAGATCCCGGATGAGCCCCCACTTGTCACGAACCGGCTCAGAGCCCGTAACAAAAAGGGAGACCACGTGGAGATAAGGAGTAATCAAAATATATTTATTTAACCTGTTGGGGATGGGGGCGCTGTTTAGACTACTTATGCTAATGTGGCTAATTTTTTAAACGGCTTCCCACAAAATCCTTGATCGTACAATATGCATATTATTATTATTATTGGATAGAAAACAGTCTATAGTTTCTATAGGAGTTGAAATTTTGTCTCTAAGTGGAACAGAGCCCATTCTACAGCAATTTCCCTGACATGGAGTCAGATTTGAGACATGTTGGCCACTTTTCTGAAGTCAGTTAAAAGGGCACTGTCGTTGCTATGACTATACGGACACTTCTTACGTCTTCCCCTGGATGCCTTTACGTGATGACGATTCCAACGGGCTCGATTGCGCGTTCACAGGCCCTACAAATGAAAAAACTCTGAAGCTAGTCATTCTTTGGGAGCTGCGTAACGCGCGTGGAAGACACCGACCCTCTCCTGTTCCAAGCGTTAGTTTAGCCTGTTATATTTCTCCGGTCATCTTTTCACTCGTTATAGGAGTTAAAAACATCATAAGGTAGTTAATTTAAAGCGTTTTATAGCAATTTATATCCGTTTAGTGCGATTTTGGGACATTTATTTTTGCAACGATGTGAAAAGTTGGGCAAGCTTTTCAGTTCATCCCGAACGCAGTTGACTTTTCCACATGGCAAGAGGACAGCTTTCCACCAAAAGACGATTTCTCCCAAGAAAGGATCCTTTGCCCAAGATACTGATGGAAGAACAGCTCAAGGTAGGACATTTTTATTATGATAAATCGTGTTTCTGTCGAAACATTTTAGTGGCTTAGGACGCCATGTTTTTTGACGTAGCTTCGCTTGGCGCAAACTGTATTGAAAAGTAAGGATAAATTAAAAAATGTAATAACGCAATTGTATTAAGAATTAAATTGTCTATCAATCCCTGTCCACCCTATATTTTTTAGTCACGTTTATGAGTATTTATGTATAAGAGTAGATCACTGTCTAAGTGGCGCAAGGACATTTTCTTTACCAGCTTGTCTACATTTCACATTGTCTAACCATGATTTTGGTGGCTAAATATAAACATTTTCGATCAAACTCTATATGGATTGTGTAATATGATGTTACAGGAGTGTCATCTGAAGAATTCTGAGAAGGTTAGTGAAAAAATTAATATATTTTTGGCGATGTTGACGTTATCGCCCACTTTGGCTAGAATCAATGCTGGGCTGCTATGTGCTATGTGCTATGCTAATATAACGATTTATTGTGTTTTCGCTGTAAGACACTTAGAAAATCTGAAATATTGTCTGTATTCACAGGATCTGTGTCTTTCGATTCGTGTATGCTGTGTATTTTTACGAAATGTTTGATGATTAGTAGTTAGGTAAACACGTTGCTCATTGTAATTATTCTAGTCCATTTGTGATGGTGGGTGCAATTGTAAACTATGCCATATACCTGAAATATGCACTTTTTTCTAACAAAACCTATCCCATACCATAAATATGTTATCAGACTGTCATCTAATGAGTTTTTTTGTTGGTTAGGGGCTATAAATATCTTAGTTTAGCCGAATTGGTGATGGCTACTGGTGTTGGTGGACAAATAAAAGATGGTGGATTATGCTAATGTGTTTTTAGGTAATAGATGTACATCTTTACATATTGTGTCTTCCCTGTAAAACATTTTAAAAATCGGAAATGTTGACTGGATTCATAAGATCTGTGTCTTTCATTAGCTGTATTGGACTTTAATGTGTGAAAGTTAAATATTTAAAAAAAATATTTTTTTTGAATTTCGCGGCACTGGTTTTTCAGTGGGGGGGGGGGGGGGGTGCCGCTAGCGCCACGCTGATCCTAGACAGGTTAACTAACGAAACTAAGTATAATATACCATGGGGTGTGTAATCAGTAATCAGTAGTGTAATTGAATGTTTTGCATGCATGAAGGTGATAGTGCAGGGTGTTGAAAGATGCTAAAACAAACAAACAAAAACACCATGAAACATAACCGAATCTAACAAGGTGTCTACAAGGAGAGAGTCTCCTGGTTGAATGGGGAAGTGGTGATTTTATTCTGGGAGAGTGGGCCCAGGTGTTTTCCATGTAGCTGACGACCCTCCCAACTCCGCCCACCGGCATCCTAATAGAGCAAAGAGAGAGAGAAAACGGTAGACAGAGTGGGAGGGTCGTCACAATATCGACAGATCTAATCAAACAAAAGGACCATTTGTGATGTTTATGGGACATATTGGAGTGCCAACAACAGAAGCTCGTCAAAGGTAAGGCCTGAATTATATTTTTATTTCTGCGTTTTGTGTCGCGCCTGCAGGGTTGAAATATGCTTCTCTCTCTTTGTTTACTATGGTGCTAACTCAAATAATGGCATCGTTTGCTTTCGCCGAAAAGCCTATTTGAATTCTGACATGTTGGCTGGATTCACAGCCAGTGTAGCTTTAATTTGGTATCTTTCATGTGTGATTTAATGAAAGTTAGATTTTTGTTGTAATTTATTTGAATTTGGCGCTCTGCATTTTTTCTGGCTTTTGGCCAAGTGAGACAGTAGCGTCCAGCCTAAACTCAGATTTTTGGATATAAATATGAACTTTACCGAACAAAACATACATGTATTGTGTAACATGAAGTCCTCTGAGTGTCATCTGATGAAGATCATCAAAGGTTAGTGATTCATTTTATCTCAATTTCTGCTTTTTGTGACTCCTCTCTTTGGCTGGAAAAATGGCTGTGTTTTTCTGTGGCTATGTACTGACCTAACATAATCGCAAGGTGTGCTTTCGCCGTAAATCCTTTTTAGAATCAGACATGTTGGCTGGATTCACAACAAGTGTAGCTTTAATTTGGTGTCTTTCATGTGTGATTTCATGAAAGTTTGATTTTTATAGTAATTTATTTGAATTTGGCGCGCTGCATTTTTACTGGCTTTTGGCCAAGTGGGACGTTAGCGTCCCACATATCCCAGAGAAGTTAACCTGTCTAGGATCAGCGTGGCGCTAGCGGCACACCCCCCCCCCCCCCCACTGAAAAACCAGTGCCGCGAAATTCAAAAAAAATCTTTTTTTTAAATATTTAACTTTCACACATTAAAGTCCAATACAGCTAATGAAAGACACAGATCTTGTGAATCCAGTCAACATGTCCGATTTTTAAAATGTTTTACAGGGAAGACACAATATGTAAAGATGTACATCTATTACCTAAAAACACATTAGCATAATCCACCATCTTTTATTTGTCCACCAACACCAGTAGCCATCACCAATTCGGCTAAACTAAGATATTTATAGCCCCTAACCAACAAAAAAACTCATTAGATGACAGTCTGATAACATATTTATGGTATGGGATAGGTTTTGTTAGAAAAAAGTGCATATTTCAGGTAGATGGCATAGGTTACAATTGCACCCACCGTCACAAATGGAATAGAAAAACTACTTAGAGCAACGTGTTTACCTGCTTACTAATCATCAAACATTTCGTAAAAATACACAGCATACACGAATCGAAAGACACAGATCCTGTGAATACAGACAATATTTCAGATTTTCTAAGTGTCTTACAGCGAAAACACAATAAATCGTTATATTAGCATAGCACATAGCAGCCCAGCATTGATTCTAGCCAAAGTGAGCGATAACGTCAACATCGCCAAAAGATATTAATTTTTTCACTAACCTTCTCAGAATTCTTCCGATGACACTCCTGTAACATCATATTACACAATCCATATAGAGTTTGATCGAAAATGTTTATATTTAGCCACCAAAATCATGGTTAGACAATGTGAAATGTAGACAAGCTGGTCAGAAAATGTCCTTGCGCCACTTAGACAGTGATCTACTCTTATACATAAATACTCATAAACGTGACTAAAAAATATAGGGTGGACAGGGATTGATAGACAATTTAATTCTTAATACAATTGCGGAATTAAATTTTTTAATTTATCCTTACTTTTCAATACAGTTTGCGCCAAGCGAAGCTACGTCAAAAAACATGGCGTCCTAAGCCACTAAAATGTTTCGACAGAAACACGATTTATCATAATAAAAATGTCCTACCTTGAGCTGTTCTTCCATCAGTATCTTGGGCAAAGGATCCTTTCTTGGGAGTAATCGTCTTTTGGTGGAAAGCTGTCCTCTTGCCATGTGGAAATGCCAACTGCGTTCGGGATGAACTGAAAAGCGTGTCCAGCTATTCACATCGTTTCAAAAATAAATGTCCCAAAATCGCACTAAACGGATATAAATTGCTATAAAACGCTTTAAATTAACTACCTTATGATGTTTTTAACTCCTATAACGAGTGAAAAGATGACCGGAGAAATATAACAGGCTAAACTAACGCTTGGAACAGGAGCGGGTCGGTGTCCAGCACGCGCGTTACGCAGCAAGGAAAGACTTGCTAGCTACAGGGTTTTTTAATTTATAGGGCCTGTGAACGCGCAATCGACCCCATTGGAATCGTCATCACGTAAAGGCATCCAGGGGAAGACGTAAGAAGTGTCCGTATAGTCATAGCAATGACAGTGCCCTTTTAACTGACTTCAGAACAGTGGCCAACATTTCTCAAATCTGACTCCATGTCAGGGAAATTGCTGTAGAATGGGCTCTGTTCCACTTAGAGACAAAATTTCAACTCCTATAGAAACTATAGACTGTTTTCTATCCAATAATAATAATAATATGCATATTGTACGATCAAGGATTTTGTGGGAAGCCGTTTCAAAAATTACCCAATTAGCATAAATAGTCTAAACAGCGCCCCCATCCCCAACAGGTTAATGAATCTTTGTTTTCATCGCAACAATTTACTACCTGTGATGTGCTAGATGCCTTGCTTAATTAAGATTGATGTAAAAAAAATCCACGAGGGTTGATATGATATTTTTGCTGCAGCTCTTTGCACCCCTGACTATGGAATAATTAACCCACATTTTTAACCTCACAATTATATTTGGTACTATCCCCAAGGTTTAGAATGCGGCCCATGTACTCCCCCTTCACAAAGGAGGTGACCCTTGTGACCTAAATAATTATAGCCAAATTTCTAAACTTTCTTGCCTAGCTAAAATATTAGAATCCTAGATTAATTCTGAGCTAAGATCTTTCTTATCTTTGAAATGTATTCTAAATGTACATCAGTCGGGTTTTAGACAAGGTCAAAGCACTTTTTCAGATGTTATAAATTATGTGTTTCCAGTACTGTTTTACTGTTTACAATAACAATATTGTCTTGTCTGTAGAAAATGTTACCTGCACTGATACTGTTCTGTATGGTATTTCCCTCACAGTTGACCAGTCTGCCTTCATTGTATTACAGTACAACTTTATTGACCTGAAATTAGAATTGAATGCAGGTAACATTAAGTACAGTATATTTTGTTCTCTTTTTTTATAAGATTTTATTTTATGTTTTTTTATTTTTTATCTTAGGGGGTGGATCAGATTTAATATTTCAGGGCGGCAGGTAGCATAGTGGTTAGAGTTTTGGGCCAGTAACTGAAAAGTTGCTAGATCGAGCTGACAAGGTAAAAATCTGTCGTTCTGACCCTGAACAAATCAAATCAAGTTTATTTTATATAGCCCTTCGTACATCAGCTAATATCTCGAAGTGCTGTACAGAAACCCAGCCTAAAACCCCAAACAGCAAGCAATGCAGGTGTAGAAGCACGGTGGCTAGGAAAAACTCCCTAGAACGGCCGAAACCTAGAGAGGAACCAGGCTATGAGGGGTGGCCAGTCCTCTTCTGGCTGTGCCGGGTGGAGATTATAACAGAACATGGCCAAGATGTTCAAAATGTCATAAATGACCAGCATGGTCAAATTATAATCAGGAATAAATGTCAGTTGGCTTTTCATAGCCTATCATTAAGAGTTGAAAACAGCAGGTCTGGGACAGGTAGGACAGTTCCATAACCGCAGGCAGAACAGTTGAAACTGGAACAGCAGCAAGGCCAGGTGGACTGGGGACAGCAAGGAGTCATCATGCCCGGTAGTCCTGACGCATGGTCCTAGGGCTCAGGTCCTTCGAGAGAGAGAAAGAAAGAGAGAAGGAGAGAATTAGAGAGAGCATACTTAAATTCACACAGGACACTGGATAAGACAGGAGAAGTACTCCAGATATAACCAACTGACCCTAGCCCCCCGACACATAAACTACTGCAGCATAAATACTGGAGGCTGAGACAGGAGGGGTCAGGAGACACTGTAGCCCCATCCGATGATACCCCCGGACAGGGCCAAACAGGAAGGATATAACCCCACCCACGTTGCCAAAGCACAGCCCCCGCACCACTAGGGGGATATCTTCAACCACCAACTTACAATCCTGAGACAAGGCCGAGTATAGCCCACAAAGATCTCCACCACAGCACAAACCAAGGGGGGGCGCCAAACCAGACAGGAAGATCACGTCAGTAACTCAACCCACTCAAGTGACGCACCCCTCCTAGGGACGGCATGAAAGAGCACCAGTAAGCCAGTGACTCAGCCCCTGTAATAGGGTTAGAGGCAGAGAATCCCAGTGGAGAGAGGGGAGGCAGTTAATCCACTGTCCCTAGGCTGTCATTGTAAATAAAGGTAAAAAAAAAAATGCAAATAGATTTTGGCTTATATCTAAGTAATTGTCTGCATCATTTCCAATCCCCCATATATATTTATTATTTTCATTATTACTACCCTACCAACTCTCCCCTAATTGGAGTAAACGAATGGACAACATTTAGTATTTTATAAACAATTCAAAACATAGATATACAAACAACAACATCATATAAACATAACTACATCACACCTGTCCAGCCCCACTAGCACACACACACAACCATCTCCAGCGCACGCACATCTTCCCGCCACATGGCCTGAAACTACAACATTTTGTTTCTCTCCGTAGCCCATGCACTTTCAGAATTGAAATAATAAATCATTTGATTTTTCCATTGTGTTAATTATGTACTGTATATGCAGTGGCGACCCGTCATTCAGGGCAGGTGATGCCGACCCCCACCTGTTTTGAGCCCTACATTTTTTGCCCCCAAAATTAAAAAAAATATATTTTTAAATTGGGCTTGCCTGTTTTGCATGTTATTTTGGCATTAATTCGTGTCACATATCAGTTTGCAAACAATATATAATTCAGTTAATAAAGCTGCATACACACATGGTCTCTTTTTTGTTGTCTTGAGTAAGGCAGCTCCAAAATGCAGGTGTTTCTGCCTAGCTCAGTGCTTTCTGTGGTGGTGGAGTGAGCCAGCAGAAAATAGGAGCATTGCGCCGTGATTGGCTCAGTGTTCTGTCACTCATGGGGACATTACATCATCGCCGAGTTTAAGTGCTTATTAAGGGTAGACATCCAAAATGTCAGCCCTTTTTATTTATTTTTATTTAACCTTTATTTAACCAGGTAAGCTAGTTTAGAACAAGTTCTCATTTACAAGAGCGACCTGGCCAAGATAAAGAAAAGCAGTGCGACAAAAACAACAACACAGTTACACATGGAATATACAAATGTACAGTCAATAACACAATAGAAAAAAAAGAAAGTCTATAAACAGTGTGTGCAAATGGCATGAGGAGGTAAGGCAATAAATAGGCCATAGTAGCAAAGTAATTACAATTTAGCAGATTAACACTGGAGTGATAGGTGAGCAGATGATGGTGTGTAAGTAGTGATACTGCTGTGCAAAAGAGCAGCAAAGTAAATAAAAACAATATGGGGATGAGGTAGGTAGATTGGGTGGGCTATTTACAGATGGACTATGTACAGCTGCAGCGATCGGTTAGCTGCTCAGATAGCTGATGTTTAAAGTTAGTGAGGGAATTGTAAGTCTCCGGTTTCAGCGATTTTTGCAATTCGTTCCAGTCACTGGCAGCAGAGAACTGGAAGGAAAGGCGGCCAAAGAGGTGTTGGCTTTGGAACCCCTGATTTCTGATTGCATTCTTTATTTATATTTTGATATGTGTATTTTCTGTAATTTCTGTAATTCAGGACTCATCTTTTAAAGAGACCTTGGTCTCAGTATGACTCTCTGATAAAAGGTTAAATAAAATAAATACAAAATAATTGACTTGAATGGGGATGCCTGTTCTATTAATATTATTTCTATGGCAGCACATGCAGTTGGGAGCGGAGGAGACGAGAAAATGTGAGTCTGAAAACAAATACAATTTATTATAATACACTGCTCAAAAAAATAAAGGGAACACTTAAGGGCTTGTAAGTAAGCATTTCACTGTAAGGTCTACACCTGTTGTATTCGGCGCATGTGACAAATAATGTATTTGATTTGAGCAACATAGCTTTTACCACCTGAGGAACATTGCCATGGTGCGGCTGTTTCTCTCTCAGGCTGATACAGAGAGACTCATCCATTATTTTATTACAAGCAGGCTTGATTACTGTAATGCTCTCCTGTCTGATCTACCCATGAAATCCATTGATCAACTGCAAAACATGCAGAATGCATCAGCTTGGGTACTGACCAACACCAGACAGAGAGCACACATTACACCGGTTTTAAGGTCTCTGCACTGGCTGCCTGTGAGTTTTAGAATTAATTCTAAGATTCTTCTATTTGTTTTTAAATCAATCCACAAATGTGCACCCCAATACACATGAGACATGCTTAGAGTTATGTACCCAGTAGGTCCCTCAGGTCCTCTGGTACTGGCCTTTTACTATCCCAAAGCCTAGGACCAAGAGGCATGGAGAGGCAGCCTTTAGTTACTATGCCCCCTGCCTCTGGAATAGCCTGCCAGAGAACCTGAGGGGGGCCGAAACTGTGGACTAATTTAAAATAGATCATAAAACACATATTTTTAGCTTTACTTTTCCTTAGCGTGCTTAATTGTTGTTCAGTTTGTGTTATTCTTTTGCTTTTTAATTTATGTTTGTTTAGTAAATATTTCATCTTTTATTTTATTTTATTATTCTGTAAAGCGCATTGCATTCCATGTCTGAAATGTGCTGTATAAATAAAGCTTGATTTGATTTGATTAACAATTGAAAACGATGTTCTATTTAATTCTGTTTTCTGGTAGGTATAGATGTAGAATCTTATTTTGATCACGCATTTGTTGCTGAGAATTTTACTGCGCCACAGGAAATGCAGATGAGGTTTGTGATTTGCAAACACACGGTTATATTAACAGTATTGCAAATTCCATGAAGCCTACTTTTGTCCAGCTGATAGCCTAACCAGAGATCAAGCAGCTTTAGGGACTAAACGTTCAAATCCTGTTGCTGCAGGATTATTACGCTAGAACAGTTCTGGTTAAATTAAGATCCTACATCTGTAGGTAGGCAGGCAGACACGCACGCAAGCACGCACGCACGCACGCACACACACACACATACACACAGACACAGACACAGACACAGACACAGACACAGACACAAAACAATACAATTCACTTTTCTTTAACTTAAAATAGGCCTCAGTCCCAGACAGTGGAGGTACAGTACATACCTCCGAGGATAGCGAAATCAGATCCTTACTCAATATAACACTCAGAGAAAAACAACTCAGATGTCTAATAGAAAATTTGTTTAAAAGCTTCCGGGAATCATCCATCCTCACTCACACCGTCTCCCCTCCCGGCGTACCAGTTCCACACATTAACCAAACACATAGGCTGCACCGCTGCACACCACAGATTTCCTCTCTTACCGCTTAAATACATTGTTTAATCTTGCTATAGGTCAATAAAGAACCCCCAACACACACACACACACACATACTGTACCTGAAACCAAATAAAGGCCAAAAAGCCTCCATTATATGTAGGGATAACCCTTCACACACACACACACACACACACACACACACACACACACACACACACACACACACACACACACACACACACACACACACACACACACACACACACACACACACACACACACGTACCTAAAACAAATGTGATTCCAAGGCACCTCCATTATACGTGGGGATAACCTGATTATAGGCACGGTGTGAATGCAATCCCCTCCAGACTCCACGCGTCTGATGAATGCAAATGGCCGTGAATTCTCTCATTAAGGAGAGCATTAAAGCCTAAGTTTGGTCATATAAAAAGCCTTGCGAGGCTATTGTCTCATTTCGCTACCAACATTTACACATTTGTAAGAAGGCACTTTGGTAACACTTTCTTTGGATAATCCATCTGTAGATGCTCCACAGACTATCCATATAGAGACTATCAATAACATTTTAACGAACTATCTACTAACCCTAGCCCAGTCTTAACCCTTACCCTAAACCTTATTCTAAACCTAACTGTAACAACCAGTTTTTTATCGACAGATTTGTATCCAAATAAAGTGTGACCCATTGGGCTCGAGTCAAAAGTAGTGCACAATGTACAGAATATTTTATCGTAAGCTGGGCCTGGACCTGGGGTTTATTGGAATTCAGATACATTCAGATACATCCATTTGCACAACAGCATATGAAATGTATTGTCAATCAGTGTTTCAGTGTTGCTTCCCAAGTGGACAGTTTGATTTCACAGAAGTGTGATTGACTTGGAGTTACATTGTGTTGTTTAGACCTCTTCTGGCTGCAGGGTGAATATTGAAAAAACTGGAAAATATGCGCACATTTTCAAACGGCCTCTTAAGAAATTTTTGATATTATAATATGCATATATTTACTACTATTGGATAGAAAACAGTCTATAGTTTCTAAAAACGTTTGAATTATTTCTCTAAGTTGAACAGAACTATTTTTACAGCCCATTTCCTATCCAGAATTGAGATTTCCAAAATGCTATGTCTCTCTTTAAGACCTTGTCTATAAAAGGGCATGTCACTTAGGACCGTAGAAACACGTCACACGCCTTCATCTGGGTGTAATGCGGAAGTGAGAGTAAAAAGTAGTCGAATATCTCTTCCAGGGACTGAACACAACATCTTCTAGTGAGACCTGCGCAGTTTAATTTTTTTTCTGGGCGCGAGGTAGAACCTGGACTCGGCTCCTGGAATACGCTCGTTAAAGGTGAATATGACCTCTGGCTACGATATTATTTGATACATGTCACAAAATCATCGTAAAGTATGTTTTTTCAATATACTTTAATTATATTATTGCAATTTATTCTGGACTTTAGACGTGATGCGACGGAATAATTTTTTGAAGAAAGAGAGATTAGCGCCGCACGGCCATTGTGCTTGCTAACCAAAGAGGGAAATAGTTCGTTCTGGAACCCAACTAAAGACTGTACTGGACAATGGACCCCGTTACACCATTCTGATGGAATATCAACAAAGATAAGGACCCAATTTGGGATGCTTTTTCATATATCTGTCGAACTGTGCTATGCTAGCGCTTGACTAGAATCAATGCTGCCGTATGCTAGCTAATATTGTAAGCTAATATAACGATATATTGTGTTTTCGCTGTAAAACACTTCAAAAATCGGAAATATTGGCTCTATTCACACGATCTTTGTCTTTCATTAGCTATCCACCATATGTTTTTCTGAAATGTTTTATGAGGTGTAATTAGTAGTTGACGTTGGTGTCTGTATTTTCTCTGGCTACTCCCGTGCGATTTCAGACTGTAGCTATGATGTAGCTATGATGGGAGCAGTAATGTAAAACTGATTTATAGCTAAAATATGCACATTTTATGAACAAAACATAGATTTATTGTGTAACATGTTATAGGACTGTCATCTGAGGTAGTTTTTTCTAGGTTGTTTAGGTTGGTTCTAGGTTAGGTAGGTTGGCTTGTGCATGCTACTTGAATCCTACTTGGGCTGCTGCTACATGTCTGTCCACTTTTTTATTTGGTGGTGAGCTAACATAAATATATGTGGTGTTTTCTCTGTAAAACATTTAAAAAATCGGACATGTTGGCTGGATTGACAAGATGTTTATCTTTCAAATGCTGTATTGGACTTGTTAATGTGTGAAAGTTAAATATTTTTAAAACTAGCTTTTGAATTTCGCGCCCTGCACTTTGAGCTGGATGTTGTCATATTGCGGGCGGTGTCGGGCTTGCAGCCCAAACAGGATAACATCATATTACACAATACATATAGAGTTTGTTCGAAAATATGCATATTTAGCGGCACAAATCGTGGTTATACAATGAGAATAGTAGCCAAGCTGCCAACAATATGTCGGGAGAAATCTTGGGAGAGGCACCTAATCTAATCACTAACTAATCATAATCTTGACTAAAAAATACAGGTTGGACAGCAAATGAAAGATACATTAGTTCTTAATGCAATCACTGTGTTAGATTTTTAAAATTAACGTTACTACGACATACAGCGTGCGTTAAAGCGAGACCGCACCGAAATTAATGGCGGAATATGAGTTTTACATTATTCAACAGGACAACGAATTAACATCATAAATAGTTCTTACTTTTTGATGAGCTCCCATCAGAATCTTGGGCAAGTTGTCCTTTGTCCAAAATAATCGTTGCTCGGTTGTAGATTGTCGCCTTCAACTTTGGAATTAGCAGTAAACATTAGCCATGTGGACCAGACGTGCCCAACTCACTAGAACGCAGCACAAATAAATAACCAAAAATTGCAATATACTCATATAAACTGATATAACTCGGTTTAAAATAACTACATTATGATGTCTTTAACACCTATATCGAATAAAATCAGAGCCGGATATATCTAAGGGCTATAACGGGAGCTTTCTAGAACGCCATCCTGAGGTCTGTCTTGCGTCATGGCGAATGAAGGAAAGAGAGGACCCCACGTTGCCAGCCCATTTATAAGGCCTCAGATCTGCCTAGCAACTCCATTCCAATTCTCACTATTTGCTGACATCCAGGGGAAGGCGTATGCAGTGCATCTCAACCAATAGAAGACATGCAAATTAATAAACTGACGTCAGAACAGCCTGTAGATTTCAGAATTCTCACTTCCTCATAGGAAAATTGCTCCAGCTCGAGTTCTGTTTTACTCACAGATATAATTCGGTTTTAGAAACTAGAGTTTTTTTTATCCAATAGTAATAATAATATGATTATTGTACGAGCAAGAAATGAGTACGAGGCAGTTTAATTTGGGAACTACATTTTTACAAAGTGCAAACAGCACCCCCTATTGAGAAAAGGTTAAGCATGGAAGGTTAGAGATAGGCCAAAAATTGCTAAGAGCTGAATAATCTAGATTACTTTTCTTCAGAAGGGATTTCACCATAGCAGGTTTTAGTGTAGTGGGGAAAATGCAATTAAAAACTGTTTTGAAGAAGGTGGTGGGAATAGGATCGAGAAGGCAGGTAGAAGGCTTAAGTTGTGATATCACTTTCCTGAGCATGTCTCTGTCAACCAGGTGAAATAAATCCATAGTGCCTTTGCGTAGTAGGCTAGGGCAAATATCATCAAACTTCTCATCAGGTCTTGCTGGACTGATACCCAGCCTAATGTTGGTTGTCTTATCTCTACAATACGCTGGAAAATTATCACATTTAGATGTGGAGGAAAGTTCACATGGGTTTGCGTGGGTACAATTTATCAGGCCATCAGTGGTTGAGAACAGCACTCAAAAATTATTCTGATTAAAACTTCTTATGGATTGGGGGCAGTATTCAGAATGCTAGTTCCTGGTCACGCGCGCTAGTCATGAAATGGCAATGTGTGCCATTACTTATACAGACATGAAGAAATGCTCCGGTTGGAACGTTATTGGATATATATGATAACAACATCCTGAAGATTGATTCTCTACTAAGTTTGACCAGTTTATTCGACTTGTAATATAACTTTTTGAAGTTTTCGTCCAACGTTTGCATCTGCGCCAGCATTTGGACACGTGTACTACACATGCGAGCTAAAGTTGCTAATTGGACATAAGTAATGGACATTATCGAACAAAACAACAATTTATTACGGAACTAGGATTCCTGGCATTGCATTCTGATGAAGATAATCAAAGGTAAGGGAATATTTACGATGTAATTTCGTATCTCTGTTGACTCCAACATGGCGGAGAAATTTTGTTAAATCTGAGCACCGTCTCAGATTATTGCATGGTATGCTTTTTTACTAACGTTTAAAAAAAATCTGACACAGCGGTTGCATTAACAGTCTTTAGAAAGAGTTTCAGGCTTGTTTTTTGAAAAAGTTGCTAAAATTTGTCGTTTTTTTAAGTGGCTCCCATTTTGGCTGTAGTGTTGTGGTGTGCGTTGGTGAGGGTGCGCACCTCGTTATTTATCTCCGGTAATGAACATACTATTCTCCGTCTTAAATTGTATCATTTATTTACATATTAGGGTACCTCAGGATTGATTAGAAACGTTGTTTGGACAAAGTTTATTGGTTGGATTCATTTATTGGATTCATTTGTATGCATTTTGAACGAGGGAAACTGGTGGATTACTGAGTCAAGCGCGCCAACTAAACTGACTTTTTTGGGATATGAAGAAGGACTTTATCGAACAAAAGGACCATTTGTTATGTAGCTGGGACACTTGTGATTGCAACCAGAGGAAGATCTTCAAAGGTAAGTTATTTATTTTATTGCTATTTCTGACTTTCGTGATGCCTCTGCTTGGTTGGAAAATGTATATAATGCTTTTATATGTGGGGCGCTGTCCTCAGATAATCGCATGGTGTGCTTTCGCCGTAAAGCCTTTTTGAAATCTGACAAAGCGGCTGGATTAACGAGAAGTTAAGCTTTTAAACTATGTAAGACACTTGTATTTTCATGAATGTTTAATATTACGAATTTTGTATTTTGACTTTCGCGCTTTGCAATTTCACCGGATGTTGTCGAGGTGAGGCGCTAGCGGCACGCCTACCCCAAATTAATAGTGATCAAGTTAGAACATTGAACCCATCTGGCATATCTAATTGCCTCGTTATATATGCCAAGTTGCTCTTACAGAATATCATTATGGACTTGCAACTTTGAGTTTCTCCACTTCCGCTCTACCTTTCTGTAATTTCTCTTGAATTGATTAGTTTCGTCACTCATCCACGGGGCTCTCCGTTTGGATGTGGCCTTTTTCAACTTTAATGGCGCTATGGCATCAATGGTTGCCCTTAATTTGCTATTAAAGTTATCAACTAAATAATCACAAGAGGACGGGAGAATAGGTGATGGGTTATTGTTCATACACTCAATAAAATCTGTAGCAACTTCAGATGTAAGATAGCATTTCATAATAAAGCGTTCAGTACTACCCTGTGCTATGGGCAACAAAGTAGTAAAAATGACATAGTGGTGATCAGATAAAGCAACATCAACAATAGAGGATATGTCAATAGAAAGTCCCTTGGTAATAACCAGCTCCAGAGGATGGCCAAGGTTATCGGTGGGCCCAGTAACATATTGGATAGAGTCCATAGCTCAGATAAATCAGTAAAAACAGTGTAGCAGGGTTATGGTCAGCACTGGTGGCTGACATTTAAACAGTATACCATGATGCTCAAAAGACCCAAAGTTGACCAAACAAAATGTTCTTCAGTAGACAAAGAGGATGTCCCCCCACCCCTTTTCCCTTTTTTGATAGAGTATTAAAAGCTGTAGTCCGAGGGGAGGCTTCAGTAAGAGCGACACTACAGTCTGATGACAGCCATTTTTCAGTGAAAAACAACCAATCAACTTTCCACTCAATAATGAGGTCATTCACAATTAAGGATTTAATTGTGAGTGCTCTAACATTTAAAAGCGCCATATTCAATGAGTGTGGTCTTCTCTGCCCCTGGGGCATCTGCCTTGAGGTAACCAATGGAATAACAGTCTCCAATCTATCAGAATGGTAGGAGGTAACAGTTTGTATAAACTCACTGGAAGGCAGAGTTAAAGGAACATAAATTAGGTTTCTCGCAATAACCATAGTGTCATTTCTACCTGAGTTGATATGCTTTCCAAGTCCTCTGTTGCTTATTCTGACAGGGAGAACTGGAGCACTACCAGACGCTGTCCATCAGTCTCTAAAACAGTTTGCAATGTTGCTGTAAATTATCCTGGAACTCCTCCGGTTAGGGTGAATCCCGTCTCTTTTGAAAAGTACTGGTTGCTGCCACAGCAAATCAAAGTTGTTGCAATGTTACAGTAATGCTCCGGGCTACCATACACTTCCTTCCAGGCGTATTTCAAGAGGGCCATGTCCTCGCGCAGGCCCTTGAAGCGGTCCATCTCTCTCATCCCAGGCCTTCTTGGAGAACCAGGTGCAGGGGTTGGAGTGGAGATTGACCAGACCAAGCAGCCTGTTAGCTGGAAGCGCCACTCCATATCATCCACCTGGGGGAATGATGGGATGGAGAGAAGGGGGCTTTGGGATTCTGGTAGAGCTGGGACCCATATGGTCCTAACTGGAGATTGGAAGATGGATGTGTGTGTCTATGTATGTACAGTGTGTGTGTGTGTGTGTGTGTGTGTGTGTGTGTGTGTGTGTGTGTGGACGTGTTTAACTATTCTTGTGGGGACCAGAAGTCCCTACAAGAACAGTAAACGAACAAAAAGTTGACCAGCTGGGGACATTTTGTTAGTCCCCACAAGGTCAAATGCTATTTCTAGGGGGTTTAGCGTTAAGGTTAGAATTAGTGTTAGAATTAAGTTAAATATTAAGGTTAGGAGCTGGGGTTAGTTGTAGGGTTAGGGTTAGGAGCTAGGGTTAGGGTTAGGATAAAGTTTAGGCTTTTGGGTTAGGATTAGGGTTAGGGTTAAGGTTAGGGTTAGGGTAAGAGTAAGAGTACGGGTTAGGATTAGGGTTAGGTTTAGGGTTAGGGGTTAGGGAAAATAGGATTTTGAATGGGACTGAATTGTATGTCCCCACAAGGTTAGCTGTACAAGACTGTGTGTGTGTGTGTGTGTGTTGGGCACCGTAAGACTGTATGTCAATGCACTTGTATCGATCCGTACTCAAATAAACCATAAACAAATTAAATAATCTTAAATGGGTTAAACAAGTAGCCAATATTTAGCATGGCCAATGCTTTGTCATTCATTCAAAGTGGCTCCAGTACCAGAGACCCATTATTTGTCAAGAGCTATACAAATTATGAAGAGCAAACACTGACAGCTGACGTGCAACAGGTAATTTATTAATCAGGCTGCATTGACAGTTATTCTCATCTTCCATAATTTCTATTCATTATGCAGACGTGTGTCTTGTGAAGTGGCCATTAAATCTCTCAAAGTGATGCCACTGCATTAGCTGCTAGGACTCTAGGACTGTAGCCTGTTCTGATGGCTGCTATGTTTTGATGTGACTGTCAATGCACTAGGCATCTATTTTGGATTCAGTATTTGCCCTTAAGTTAAAGGAGCAGGCAGTATTCACAACTTCTGAAGGCTGTCAATCAAACACGCTGACAGAGAGGGGTTGAAAGGTTAAAGGTCAGTGATGTGATTAGTACAAGAGCCTGCTGTGCTACCTGTTTCTTTGTTTGAACACACTGAATGATTGGAACTCCCCCATTTGTTGCCCATTACTTTTAATTTAATCTGTGAGTTAAAATAAGTATTATTTTCTTAGTATTCCCACCCTCCCTCCCTCTCTCTCTCTTATTCCCCACCCCACTCTCTCTAAGCCATTACCTCTTGTTCTCGGCCCCCTGCAGTATGACAACCTGTTTCTCCTCCTCCAGATCAGTCCTCTCCCTGGCCACCATGATGTCCTGCAGCTGGTCCTGAATGCTCTTGGGGGTGATCATGAAGCTCAGCAGGGTCTCCTACAGTTAACCTNCCAACAGGTTAACACATACAGTACAGGACAAACACGATATATCAGCATTCACAAACAAAAAACATCCACTATAGACTCTACAGTAGTGTGTGTTTGTGTGTGTGTGTGTGTGTGCGTACGTGCGTGCGTGATAAAGAGAGAGAGAAAGAGAAAACGAGTGAGAGAGATAGTGCTGCTGTTATGATTCACGCTTCGCTACTATCCAATCCAACAGTGGTAACTTTCTCTGTAAAGCTACAGTACATGTGTTCCTGCAATAGCCTTTTTCCTCTATCCAAAGAACCACAAGTGGGAGCGAGGGAAGTGAGCACATCTCAACCCAGACACCCTGTCCTTAGGATCTTCTATGCTAGAGGTTAGAACTTCTTATGGCTGCAGTCCCGGTAACGGGACCGATATGACAACAGCCAGTCCAAGTGCAGGGCGCCAAATTCAAAAACCAGAAATCTCATAATTAAAATTCCTCAGACATTCATGTGTCTTATATCATTTTAAAGGTAATCTTGTTGTTAATCCCACCAACGTGTCCGATTTCAAATAGGCTTTTCAGCGAAAGCACTACAAACGATTATGTTAGGTCACCACAAAACCACAATAATCACAGCCATTTTTCCCAGCTAATGATAGCTTCACAAAAACCAGAATAGAGATAAAATGAATCACTAACCTTCGATTGTTTTCATCAGATGACACTCATAGGACTTCATGTTACACAATACATGCATGTTTTGTTTGATTAAATTCATATTTATATCAAAAAAATCTGAGTTTACATTGAAGCTACAAGATTCAATAAATGCAAAAACATCAAGTGACTTTGCATAGCCCATCGTTTCAACAGAAATACTCATCATAAATATAGATGATAATACAAGTTATAAACATTTAATTATAGATATACCTCTCCTTAATGCAATCGCTATGTCAGATTTCAAAAAAACTTTACGGAAAAAGAATTGCACGCTATAATCTGAGACGGCACTCAAAAACAGCAAACCACATTTGCAAAGATGGCGTCACTATAAACCAGAAAATACATGATAAATATTCCATTATCTTTGATGATCTAGATCAGAAAGCTCACCAGGAATCCCAGGTCCACAATAAATGTTTTTTTTTGTTAGAAAAAATCTGTTATTTATGTCCAAATACCTTCTTTTGTTAGCGCGTCTGGTTTACATATCCAAACGCTAATTCTCGTCAGCGTTATATCGGACAAAAACTTCAAAATGTGATATTACCTGTCGAAGAAACATTTCAAACTAAGTACTGAATCAATCATTAGGATGCTTTTAACATTTAGCTTCAATAAAGTTCCAACCGGAGTATTCGTTCTTGTCTGCGTGAGCAATGGAACGTCAGTGTCTTGCATGAAGAAAAGGCATGATCAGGAAATGGCTGCTTGATGGACACCTGACTGATTCTGCTCTCATTCTCTCCCACAACATCATAGAAGTCTCATTGGAATTTCTATTGATGGTTGACATCTAGTGGAACCCATAGGCAGTGCAACATCATTCATAACTCAATTGTATTTCTTAAGGGACTCTGGTGAATACAGCTCAGATTTCTGACTTCCTGTTTTGATTTCAACTCAGGATTTTGCCTGCCAATATGAGTTCTGTTAATCTCACAGACATAATTCAAACAGTTTTAGAAACTTTAGAGTGTTTTCTATCCAATACTAATAATAATTTGCAAATATTAGCAACTATGACTGAGGAGCAGGCCGTTTGATATGGGCACCTTTCATCCAAGCTACTCAATACTGCCACTTCAGCCATAAGAAAGCTCATATCTGGCATCTAAATAAATTAGTAAATCTCCAGGCCCCTAATTCCATTTCTATCGATGCCGCGGCCCACTCAGCTGGTGGTAAAGACCCTCGGAGTCTGTACAAATCCTGGAGCTGACATTTTCAAATCTCTTCCCGCTCTCCTCAGGTCCTTTGGCCTGGTTTAAAGGGGCCTAGGCCTGCTCCGATTGGAGGTATTGTGTTTCAAATATGGCTTGATGGGAATAATGAGAGCCAATGATGAGAGTGTACTGTAGGCAGTCGCCCCCCAAAACAAATATCATGAAAAATGAGCTGAATCTATTTAATGGTGGCCCATAAAAAACAGGCAGACGGCCATGCAAATAGATCCTTGAAATGCGATCTTCTGTAATGCCTTTTTTCTCTGTAATGCAATTCACTTTAATGTGCTTTTTCTGGAAATTGCTTTTTCTTGTGGCCCACCTGAGGGCTCATACTCACTCGCTTGTATTAGTGTTGCATGGGGTGCTATGTTAAATGGAACATTATTGAGTGATTGGCTGATGTGTGTTGGGGGTAAATGCATCTTTGCTCATGTGCTGTGACCCTGAAACTGCATTGCATAACTCGTTGTAATCTTCACTCCCTTCCCCCTTTGAGAGAGATACAGTACATGACCAAAAGTATGTGGACACCAGCTTGTTGAACATAGCATTCCAAAATCATGGTCATTAACATGGAGGTGGTCCCCCCTCCACTCTTCTGGGAAGGATTTCCACCTGACGTTGGAACATTGCTGCGGGGACTTGATTACATTCAGCCACAAGAGCGTTAGTGAGGTCGGCCACTGATGTTGGGCGATTATGCCTGGCTCGCAGTTGGCATTCCAATTCATCCCAAAGGTGTTCGATGGGGTTGAGGTCAGTGCACTGTGCAGGCCAATCAAGTTCTTCCACACTAATCTCGACAAACAATGGCCGTGAGCTTTACACCACTCCAGCCGACGCTTGCCATTGCGCATGGTGATCTTAGGCTGGTGTGCGGCTGCTCGGCCATGGAAACCCATTTCATGACGCCCCCGAAGAACAGATATTGTGCTGATGTTGCTTCCAGAAGCAGTTTGGAACTCGGTAGTGAGTGCTGCAACCGAGGACAGATGATTTTTACACACTACGCGCTTCAGCACTCAACGGTCCCGTTCTGTGAGCTTGTGTGGCCTACCACTTCGCGGCAGAGCCATTGTTGCTCCTAAACAATTCCAGTTCACAATAACAGCACTTACAGTTGACTAGGGCAGCTCTAGCAGGGTAGAAATGTAACAAACTGACTTATTGGAAAGGTGGCATCCTATGACGGTGCCATGTTGAAAGTCACTGAGTTCTTCAGTAAGGCAAGTCTACTGCCAATGTTTGTCTATGGAGATTGCATGGCTGTGTGCTCGATTTTATATACCTGTCAGCAACAGGTGTGGGTGAAATAACAGAGTCCACTCATTTGAAGGGGAGTCCACATACTTTGTATATATAAAGTGTATCATACTCTGGCAGTATCTCACAGTCTGAAAATTATTCTGCAGGGTGGATCTTTTTTGTGCTGTTTTGTTGAAATAGTAGTACCATATTTGAAGTTTAAAACAACATTATAAAAGTCTGAACGTGTCACAATTTTTATTTAGAATAATAGAGGCCTATTACAATAGACTATGCTACTATGCTATGATGATACTCAGTCAGTATGCATGGCACAGACAAGGTTTCAAAAGACTACACGAGAAGGGAGAAAGGTATACCCAGGCTCCCCTATGATTCTACGTTGTATCATTTTCACTTCGCTTAGCACCAATTGCACACGATAGCACAAGATAGCACTCTCTCTCCTTGGCAGAGTTGAAAAGAGTCCCCATCTGCATGCCAGTGAGTTCTGGGAAGCGTGAATGAGCAGGGAAGGCTCATTAGAAGAAGCTCATACCTGCTTCAGGCAGATGTGCCACTCGGCTATGGATAGAACCTACGTACTGTACAGTCACGCTTGAGGAAGAACAGAGTATGTGCAGAAGTCTTATGTTTCCAGAGCTGTCGTTGTTCTAAGCAAGTAGATGTGTTAGCGAGGGCGTGCATCGAAATTAAGTCTCACAAGTTCAACCCCTATGGAGCACCAATGCTAGTTTCCTTCAAATGCAATTGCCTAAATTGGTTCACACATGTTTTCTTAGCCACACACATGTGTGGTTTTGTAAAAATTGCTCATATCCAGTACAGTGATCATGAGGTATAACAGAGTTATTCACAAAAAGGTTTTATTGTATTTGGGTATGCATCCTCCTTTAACACTAAATTAGAACAGAGGCATGTTACAAATCAGTATGTGAAGAGCATAATACTGTTGTTTGTGTGTGTGTCAAATCAAATTAAATTATATTTGTCAAAGACACGTGTTTAGCAGATGTTATTGCCGGTGTAGCGAAATGCTTGTGTTTCTAGCTCCAACAGTGCAGTAATATCTAATCTAATTTCACAACAATACACACAATACACATACATCTAAAGTAGGGGAGGTGGGTAGCCTAGTGGTTAGAGCATTGGACTAGTAACCGAAAAGTTACAAGATCAAATCCCCGAGCTGACAAGGTAAAAATCTGTTGTTCTGCCCATAAACAAGGCAATTGTTACTATTTAAGTGTTTTACAGCGAAAACACAATATAGCATTATATTAGCTTACCACAATAGCCAGAAACACAAGCCATTCCCCAGCAGCAAAAGTTAGCGATCGTAACAAACCAGCAAAAGATATATAATTTTTTATTAACCTTGATAAGCTTCATCAGATGACAGTCCTATAACATCAGGTTATACATACACTTATGTTTTGTTCGAAAATGTGCATATTTAGAGCTGAAATCAGTGGTTATACATTGTGCTAACGTAGCATCTTTTTCCCACAACGTCCGGATATTTTTCTGGCACTCACATATTCTGACAAAATAACTATTCATAAACATAACTAAAAAAAACATGTTGTATAGGAAATGATAGATACACTAGTTCTTAATGCAATCACCGTGTTAGAATTCTAAAAATAACTTCATTACGATATACAGCTTACTTTATGGCGAGAGCGTGCCCAAAACCTGGCCGCAACCTACACTAGTACAACATGTTCGACAGATATATGAAATACATCATAAAATGGGTCCTACTTTTGATGATCTTTCATCAGAATGTTGTACAAGGGGTCCTTTGTCGGGAACAATCGTTGTTTGGATTTAGAATGTCCTCTTCTCCAGTCAATTAGCACGGAAAGCTAGCAAAGTGGTGCTAAGCTCTCCTTCGTGAACAAACGCAGACAACGCAACACGCCTAATGTCCCGAAAAAATTTAAATGATCGAATAAAACTATATTGAAAAAACATACTTTACGATGATATTGTCACATGTATCAAATAAAATCAAAGCCGGAGATATTAGTCGTCTATAACGACAGCTGTACAGAGGGCAAAACCAGGTCCCTTCGCGCGCTCTCCAGAAAACAGGAAACTGGTGACACGTCATACAAAGAGCATTTATTCGAGCCAAGATCAAGTTATACACTCCATTTCTTCTCTCACTGCCTGTCAACATCTAGTGGAAGACGTATGAAGTGCATGTATTCTAATAAATATCAAGGACCTTTATAGGTAGCCCCTAGAAGAGAGCATCGATTTCAGATTTTCCACTTCCTGTCAGGAAGTTTGCTGCAATATGAGTTCTGTTTTACTCACAGACATAATTCAAACGGTTTTAGAAACTAGAGAGTGGTTTCTATCCAATAGTAATAATAATATGCATATTGTACGAGCAAGAATTGAGTACGAGGCCGTTTGAAATGGGCACCTTTTATCCGGCTACTCAATACTGCCCCTGCAGCCCAAACAGGTTAATTGAACATAATAATTTTGGATTGGAAGATGGATGTGTGTGTCTATGTATGTACAGTATGTGTGTGTGTGTGTGTGTGTGTGTGTGTTTAACCTTAACAGAGATTTCAGGCAGGTAGTGGAGGTTGCAGAGCTTTGTGGTAATTTAGAAGCAAAAGTCTGGGGTGTACTTGATAGTGGAGTCTCCCAGGCGGATGCAGATGGCACCAGTCTGCTTCAGCAGCAGGGGCTCCAGTATGGCATCCAGCCCCTCACCAATGTTCTCCAGGAGCATTGAGAAACAACATGGCTGTGTTCAATAACACTGAGCAGATGCATGAATGCAAAACACATGGCACTAATGCCAATGTAAAGATGGGAAAAATGTAATTATCTGGTTGAAATTATATTTGAAAAGCACATTAAAACCAGATATAAACAAATTTCTCCAGACAAAAAAAGACATACTTTTTAATTCCGTGTACATCCTGATCATGAATGCTTTTCAACCAATGTTACTCACTGGGAAGGGTGTTGTGCTTGTGTCTTTTGGTAGTAGAACAGTTCATTTCAAGGTTAGATCACACTTGGCAAATTATAGACTACTCTGTAATACACCTGCTCTGAGCTAATACCCCTGAAACAACATAATAATAAGAGTACAGTCATGGCCAAAAGTTTTGAGAATGACACAAATACTAATTTTCACAAAGTCTGCTGCCTCATTCTGTATGATGGCAACTTGCACATACTATAGAATGTTATGAAGAGTGAACAGATGAATTGCAAAGTCCCTCTTTGCCATGCAAATTAACTGAATCCCAAAAAACATTTTAACTGCATTTCAGCCCTGCCACAAAAGGACCAGCTGACATCATGTTAGTGATTCTCTCGTTAACACAGGTGTGAGTGTTGACGAGTACATGCCTGGAGATCACTCTGTCATGCTGATTGAGTTCAAATAACAGACTGGAAGCTTCAAAAGGAGGGTGGTGCTTGGAATCATTGTTCTTCCTCTGTCAAACATGGTTACCTGCAAGGAAACACGGGCCGTCATCATTGCTTTGCACAAAAAGGGCTTCACAGGCAAGGATATTGCTGACAGTAAGATTGAACCTAAAACAACCATTTATCGGATCATCAAGAATGTCAAGGAGAGCGGTTCAATTGTTGTGAAGAAGGCGTCAGGGCGCCCAAGAAAGTCCAGCAAGCGCCAGGACCGTCTCCTAAAGTTAATTCAGCTGCGGATCGGTGCACCACCAGTACAGAGCTTGCTCAGGAATGGCAGCAGTCAGGTGTGAGTGCATCTGCAAGCACAGTGAGGCGAAGACTTTTGGAGGATGGCCTGGTGTCAAGAAGGGCAGCAAAGAAGCAACTTATCTCCTGGAAATACACAAGGGACAGACTGATATTGTGCAAAAGGTACAGGGATTGGACTGCTGAGGACTGGGGTAAAGTCATTTTCTCTGATGAATCCCCTTTCCGATTGTTTGGGGCATCCGTAAAAAAGCTTGTCTGGAGAAGACAAGGTGAGCGCTACCATCAGTCCTGTGTCATGCCAACAGTAAAGCATCCTAAGACCATTCATGTGTGGGGTTGCTTCTTAGCCAAGGGAGTGGGCTCACTCACAATTTTGCCTAAGAACAACCACCCAACCATCCAGGAACAGTTTGGTGACGAACAATGCCTTTTCCAGCATGATGGAGCACCTTGCCATAAGGCAAAAGTGATAACTAAGTGGCTCGGGGAAGAGAACATCGATATTTTGGGTCCATGGCCAGGAAACTCCCCAGACCTTAAAACTTCTTATGGCTGCATCCCGCTTCCGGGATCGATATGACAACAGCCAGTGAAAGTGCAGGGCGCCAAATTCAAACAACAGAAATCTCATAATTAAAATTCCTCAAACATACATGTGTCTTATATCATTTTAAAGGTAATCTTGTTGTTAATCCCACCAAAGTGTCCGATTTCTAATATGCTTTTCAGCGAAAGCACTACAAACGATTATGTTAGGTCACCACCAAACCACAATAAGCACAGCCATTTTTCCAGCGAAATATAGCAGTCACAAAAAGCAGAAATAGAGATAAAATTTATCACTAAACTTTGATTATCTTCATCAGATGACAATCTTCATCAGATGTTACACAATACATGCATGTTTTGTTTGATAAAGTTCATATTTATATCAAAAAATCAGAGTTTACATTGGCGCGTTACATTCACTAGTTCCAAAAACATCAAGTGATTTTGCATAGCCACATCGTTTCAACAGAAATACTCATCATAAATGTAGATGATAATACAAGTTATACACATGGAATTATAGATATACCTCTCCTTAATGCAACCGCTGTGTCAGATTTAAAAAAAACTTTACGGAAAAAGCAACCCATGCAATAATCTGAGACGGCGCTCAGAAATATAATAAAATTAGCCGCCATTTTGGAGTCAACAGAAACCAGAAAATACATGATAAATGTTTCCTTAACTTTGATGCACTTCATCAGAATGTAGTCCTCGGAATCCCAGGTCCACAATAAATGCTTGATTTGTTCGATAATGTCCATTATTTATGTCCAATTAGCTACTTTGGTTGGCGCGTTTGGTAAACAATTCCAAAGTCACAAAGCGCGTTCACTATAACGTGACGAAATGTCCAAAAGTTCCGTAACAGTCAGTAGAAACATGTCAAACGATGTACTGAATCAATCTTTAGAATGTTGTTAACATACATCTTGAATAACGTTCCAACCAGAAAATTAGATTGACTTCAGATGAGCGGTGGAACGGAGGTCCTCCTCATGTGAACGCCCATGGTGAAAGCATGGTCAGCTCGTGGCAGTGGTGACTAATTCCTGTCTCCTTCGGCCCCCCTTCACATTAGAGTCATCAGACAAAGTTCTATTGACTGTTGACATCGAGTGGAAGCCGTAGGAAGTGAAAACTCATCAATATCTCGCTGTAATTTCAATGAGAGCTTGGTTGAAATTCTCCCACCTCAGAAAAAATCCAAACAGGAAGTGGAACTTCTCAGGTTTTTGCCTACCATATGAGTTCTGTTATACTCACAGACATAATTCAAACATATTTAGAAACTTCAGAGTGTTTTCTATCCAATACGAATAATAATATGCATATATTAGCAACTGGGACTGAGGAGCAGGCAGTTTACTATGGGCACCTCTGTGCACCATTCATCCAAGCTACTCAATATTGCCCCTGCAGCCATAAGAAGTTAATCCCATTGAGAACTTGTGGTCAATCCTCAAGAGGCGGGTGGACTAACAAAAACCCACAAATTCTGACAAACTCCAAGCATTGATTATGCAAGAATGGGCTGCCATCAGTCAGGATGTGGCCCAGAAGTTAATTGACAGCATGTCAGGGCGGATTTCAGAGGTCTTGAAAAAGAAGGGTCAACACTGCAAATATTGACTCTGCATCAACTTCATGTAATTGTCAATAAAAGCCTTTGACACTTATGAAATGCTTGTAATTATACTTCAGTATTCCATAGTAACATCTGACAAAAATATCTAAAGACACTGAGGCAGCAGACTTTGTGAAAATTAATATTTGTGTCATTCTCAAAACGTTTGGCCACGACTGTAGACGTTTGACGCTGTCACGATCGTGTGGCGGATTGACGGACCAAAATGCAGCAGTTGGAAAATAAGCCATCTTCTTTTATTTTAAAAGATGACAAACAATAAACACGAAACACTTTAACAAAATAACAA